>NC_044041.1:109721667-110327306 GCF_901765095.1 Microcaecilia unicolor
TATCAAAATAGACAGTGGCACTAACAATCTGGTCACCTGCAACCAAGAAGAATAATTTTAACAAAACAGAAAATGCAGAAAAACTAAACAGCACTGTGCAAGGAAGCCACCTCTATCTACTTCCTCACAAAGAATTCTATGGGACATAATTTATGAATGTTGCTGTCAGGACTGTGGAGTCAGTTGTAGTCATGGAATTGGAGTCGGTAAAATGTATCGACTTTGACTCCAGCTTTAAAAATAAAAGCTTATAGCAGTATATAATTTTTTTTGTTCAAACTTCAAATAAATATATTTTGTGGTCTAGTAGTCCTAATTTTGTACATAAAGAATGTTACGGCAATTAATCAAATTTCTCTTAGATTTGCTATTCAGAATAGGAATTGGAGTCAAAGTCGAAGTCAAAGGTTTGGTGTACCGACTCCACAGCCCTGGTTGCTTTAAGCAATTTACATGGAACAATGTACTAGATAAAACATTTTCCATCATGAAGAGAAGGGATTTAGTTCACACCTTTTTCTGTAGTAGCTCAAGGCAAGTTATACACAGGGACAAAAGGCTTTTTCAGAGAGTTGTACCAGAGAGTTTACAATCTGAGTTTTGTACCCAAGATCAAAGGAGTGGAGATGGCATTTGAAATGGGCTTTCAGCCCACTCTCTGTTAGGCTACTTCTCCACTCCACAAGGGAAAAAAGTAAATACACTGGTGACTCGATATAACGCAGCTCTTGGGGACCAAAACATTCTACCACATTGTACTTGAGGCCACATTGTAAGGAGGAACCTTTTCTGTCATGTATACGAACAACCCATGGCCGCCATTGTTTATCAACTTACCAAATTGTTAGCGCTATGTACTGTGCTTTAGCAAACTGTACAATGCCGTGAATGTGCACATGAAAGGGAAGAGCCAATGGTCTTATTGACAGTGGATGCAGGTAACCAGTCATATTTAAAAACGATTTCTTATTTTACCGTTACCGAGCCCTGTTTTTAAAATGTTCAAAGAAACAGCTACAAGGAATACTGCTTTGAAGAAATGTGCGACAAATTTGTGAAGAAAAGTGTTTGTTTAGACTATGTTTGGATAATTAAATTTGCTGAGGACACAGTTATTCAAAGTTGTTAAGTTGCAAGAGGATTGTGAAAAATTGCAAAAGGACCTTATGAGATTGGGAGACTGGGCATCCAACTGACACATGAGGTTTAATGTGAGCAAGTGCAAAGAGATACACTTGGGAAAGAGGAAACCGAACTATAGCTATGTGATGTAAGGCTCCCTATTAGGAGTTACCGCCCAGGAAAAGGTTCAAGGTGTCATCGTTGATGATGATACGTTGAAACCCTCTGCTCAGTGTGCAGCAGCAGCTAAGAAAGCAAACAGAATGATAGGTATTTTTAGGAAAGGAATGGAAAACCAAAATGAGGACGTTATAATGCCTTTGTATCGCTCCATGGTGTGACCACACCTCAAATACTGTGTGCAATTCTGGTCACTGCAGATATAGTGGTATTAAAAAAGGCACAGAGAAGGGTGACGAAAATGATAAAGGGGATGGGATGACTTCCCTATGAGGAAAGGCTAAAGTGGCTAGGGGTCTTCAGCTTTGAGAAGAGAAGGCTGAAGGGAGATATGATACAGGTCTAGAAAATACTGAATGGAGTGGAACGGGTAGATGTGAACTGCTTGTTCACTCTTTCCAAAAATACTAGGACTAAGGGGCATATTTGGCCGCATGAAAACCTGGTATATCTTTGGCTAAGTCTGAATATTGCCCTAGCCAGTTATCTTTAAATCGGATAAAAATACACTGGATATTCAATGCTGTTCAACAGAAACGGCCCGGCATTGAATATCCGTGTTCAGCGCGGACCGCTGTAGATAGCTGGACTATCTCCTGCGGTCTGAATACCGGGGCATCTTGTTTAGCTGTCAGTAGCCCTGATCTAGGTCCTTTTCTTCACACACTCACCTTCTTTCACCACCCCCGTTTTGGCTGCAGGAGAGTTCTGCACCAGCTGCTTCACAAAGACACCTTCATCATTCTGATCAAGTGTAATTCCATGTGAGCTGCTTCCTTGCCAGTTCGGAAGCAGCAGCTCCCGTGTTCCTTCCTCTTCTTTTTCCATCTAAACATAATCAGAGAACAGCAATGGGAAAACTGTCAGTACCAAACAAAAATGAGTAGAAAAAACAATTTTCCACTCGATATTTAAAACTCTTTAACCAGCCAGGAATGGCTCCTGGCCAGCTAAATGGCACTTAGCCGGCTATCTCCCACTGAACGTTGCCAGTTAGCGCCTAGCGGATAACCAGTTATATCGCAGGATATAACCGGCTATCCACCAGTATTCAGTGCATTGCTGGCTAAGCTTGGCAGCCAAATTTAGCCACCAAAATAGCTGGTATATCTTTGGCTGGTTTAATCTTAACTGGCCAGCGCTGAATATCGGCTTAGCCGGTTAAATTTAAACCAGACAAACAGAACCGGCTTAAGGGACTGTGGCACCCTGAGCCAACTTTTGTTTTGGTACCCTCCTCTCCCTCCCTGCCCTCAATTGAGTATCTTCCCTTCCACTCTCCCCACCCCCACCCCACCACAGTGGTGACCCAGTATCTCCTCCTCTCAAATTACCCTCCCTCCCAACCCTCCCCACTGATGATAAAAGGGTATTCAGCAAGTCCCCACCTGGACAATTCCCATCTACCAATTACCCTCTGGACAATTGCCATCTAGGTCAATTTCCCCCTGGATAATTCCACCCCCCCCCCCCCTCAAGTATCAATTCCCACCTGATTCCGGTTAATTCCCTGTAATACATGGGATTGAAGGTCAGCTGGGGATGGAATGAGTGGAATGTTTTGGCTGTAATTATGTGTTGATATTCTCTGTTATGGGAAACAGGCTAGTTGTTTAAGGGATGCCAGCACCTTTGGGAAAGACACCTTCAACCTGTGCAGGTCTGGGGGAGTTATTCTCTGTTATGGTGGTTGTTTAAGGGATGCCAGCACATCTGGGAAAGGCACCTTCAACCTGTGCAAGTCTGGGGGAGTTATTCTCTGTTATGGGAAACAGGCTGGTTGTTGGAGGGATGCCAGCTTGTGCAAGTCTGGGAAAGGCACCTTTGTTTCACACTATAAAAGAGGGGGGAGCACGGACCTTCTTTAGAAGCTTGCCTGGACATAGGGACGCCTTGTTCAGTGAAGGGTATTTCCCTGCAATCTCTGAGGAAGAGCTAGTGCTTCCCTGGTAGTCTTCCCAGATGCTGACTGAATTGCGGGTGCTGTAAGTATCTTGGTGTATGTGTTCACAAATGTATCACCAATAAAAGCGATATACCGCATATTGTGTCTGGTGGCTTTTGTGTTGTCATAAGCACAGCGCCCCCTAGTGTTACATTCCCCCACCCTCATCTGCCTTTTCAGTGCTCACTCTTTCCTTGTTCTGCTCTTCAAGTCTTTGGTCTTCCTCCCTCTTCCCTCCTTGCAGTCACTGGCATTTCATTCCCTCCCCCCCCCCCCCAAGTTACCTGCATTTCATTCTTGCTTTGCCCCACCTCGCCCTTTCATGGTTACCGGCCTTTCCCTCCTCCTGTCCCTCTCTATGGTGACTGGCGCATCTATCCCTGACCTCCCCCCCCCCCCCCCATGACCAGTATTGCTCTTCTTCTCACGCTAATACCAATACTATGCTCTGTGCACAGCTCATAGCATTGGTGTCAGTGTGAGAAGTCATGGTTAGAGCAATGATGGTCGTCGGGGGGGGGGGGAGAGACAGAAGTGCTGGCAGAGGGCGGGACAAGAGTGATATACAGGAAACTGGAGGGGGGGAGTGGAAGACAGAAGCGCGGGTCTAGAAGAGGTGGGAAAATGGCTGTAGTGTAGCAAACTCACAGTACAGCCTGCAGACTATTAAAACTTAATATAGGGTTCAACTATAAATACTAGAGTTTTAAGAAACCTAGAGATACATCCAATTCAGTCTTATAACTGTCTACCCCACTTCCTCCTTTCTAATGGTTTACCAAGCAATAGTTTTTTCTTTAAATATACACTGTGTTTGAAGTATATTTGGTAACATAAATGTTATGAGGGGAGGGAATTGTCCTTGGTAAAGGGGGGAAGGGAATTAGTCAGACAGAAATTGACCTAGTTGGGAATTGTCCAAGGGGTAATTGGTGAGTGGGAATTGTCTGGGGAGAATTGTCCAGGTGGGAACTGATCTACAATCGATATAAGGCATCAAAATCCCAGTTCAGCATCTCTCCTTCTCTCTTCCTTCCCTCCTATCCTGTACGGACAGAGAGAAGGGAAGAGGACGGGATAGATGCTAGACTGGGATTTTGACGCCCTTTATCACTGGCACTCAGGTCCAGAGCCTTACGTGGTCCGTAGGTTGAGCCGGCCCTGTAACCAAAATACACCCGGATATTCAATGTCGGAAACGGCCCGGCATTGAATATCCGGGCTCAGCACCAACCACAGGAAGCAGTCCAGCAACCTTCCGTGGGCTGAATATTGGGCCCTAAGAGTTTTCTGTTTCACCAATAATAGTGTGCACTATGTAGAAAGAGGGTTCACTATTTCAGAAAGTGTGCACTTTTTCCCAATAGTGGAACCACCACATATGCAAGAAACATTGCACATGCAGAAATTAGTATGCAGGTGCACTTAAGGAGGTTTTATGACAGGAGGCAACATGATGTCAAAAAGTTGAAGCCGTCTCACCCGTGCAGCCGCCATATTGTGTGACCCAAACATTCATAGATGCTATTGAAAACAATAGCAAATGTGTGAGGCTTATGACTGCTTATGTGTGTGGATTTTTTTTTAATATTTGACAGCTTTTTTATTTTTTTGAAAGCTTCCTATATGTAACCTAAGGTTTTTTTTTTTCCCTCTGGGGCATCCCCACAACTTGGTCATGAGACTCAGGTAGAGCCGGAGCCTTTCTTAAAGCTGCCCCTTACAACAATAGAGCCCCATGGCTCTGGAGCGCCTGCACCTGCGAACCATAGTTCATGCCCCAAGACCCCCCAGAGATTAAAAAAAAAAAACCTTGGGCTACTTATGGGAAGCTTTCAAATAAATAAAAAAGCTATTTAAAAAAACCCCACACATACATAGGCATTCATAAACCTTGCAAGTTTGCTATTGTTTTCAATGGCATCTGCAAATGTTTGAGGTTACACAATATGGCGGCAAGCTCCGCCCACTGGCCTCAGCTCACAGAATGGGTCAGATAGGCTCATGCTGTCTCCTGTCCTAAAACCTCCTTGTGTGCACCCTATCTAGAAAAGAATGTGCTCTCTTTCTAAAATAGTGAGCCCTCTTTCCACACAGTGCGCACCATTTTCAAAGGGTGTGCACTAGCATCAGCAACTGACAAACTAGCCAAACGAAAATGACTAAAATGAAAATTCTTTTAAACAACATGGGAAACAAGAAATGAACATTTTCTGGGTGCCCATCCCTCCCAGCTCCCTTGTTTTTGAAATGACCATTTAGATTATATGCGCCAAGAACATTCCCCAAGGACAAAAACACAAGCAGCCAGTTTCCTTAGTCCCATCTGGAAGAGGATTCTCCCACTTACAGCTAACACTTTCCCAAATGTAAACCTTCCTGAGGCCCATAAATGGCAGAAAATCAGGAGATATTCAGCTGCAGCATTTTGTACTTATGCTGTAGAAAAGATTTTCAGGCTGATTCATGGGATTGCCTTTCTGTGCCCTTATGTACAATGTTTTGCTACACCTTCAAATTTTAAAGCATAATCATGTTATCTGAAATTTTGTAAACTACTGAAAGCACATTTATTTCAAAAATATTTGCACTGAAAAGTTGTTATTTTTGAAAATATTTGATGTTATATTTAATTATTTTGATGTTGTGTGATTCTTTATGCTTTTATGTATATTTTAAAATGATGTGATTAGTGATGGCCTGGTATTCTTATTTTGTAATCCGCACTGATCCAAGAATGGTTTGTAGCGGAATATAAATTGCAATTGTAATTACCCCTAAAAGCAGGACAGCAAGTATCATAAGAAAAAAAACAACAACAAATCAAATCCTTAATAATTAGCAATACATTTGAAGCCAATGTCTCTTCTGCCCAGCATGGAGTACTGTCCCATACTGTTGACATCACAGTTTGGTTTTTCTTCAATTGAACCACAAAATGATGTAATCACTAGAGGCAGTCACAAGCAATAACTTCCATGAGGGTAAGGTACGCACACACTCACTCAATATTTTCAGTAGTATCCACCATCCATTGCGTGACTCCAGGCCCTCTTGTCGGGCCCACTCAGTCTCTTGTGGGGCATAGATAGGGGTCTCTGTGGGGAGGTGAACGACGAGTACGGGGTCAGAGGAATGAGAGAGGTAAGGGAGTCGACTCGCCCTTTTTGCAGCATCATCCGCCCGTTGGTTACCGCGGGCAATAGGGTCCGTCCGGCCGGTGTGGGCCCTGCAGTGCATCACAGCCACCTTCTTCGGTTTCCATACTGACTCGAGTAATTGGCAGATCTCAGTGGCATTTGCAAGTCCTTTCCCCTCAGCTGTCAGAAATCCCCTCTCCTTGTACAAGGCTCCGTGCACCTGGAGGGTGAGGAAAGCGTATTTGGAGTCGGTGTAGATGTTAACAACTTTTCCTTCAGCCCACAGGAGGGCTTTGGTGAGGGCGATCAGCTCCGCTTTCTGGGCTGACGTTCCGGGCGGCAGGGCCATAGCCTCGATCACGTGGTCCTCAGATACAACAGCATAGCCAGCTCTTCGACTTCCCTCTATTACTTGACTGCTTCCATCGGTGAACAGGGTAATGCCCCCTTGCCAGGGTTGGTCCTTGAGGTCAGGTCTGCTAGAATGCACAGTGGCCATTACCTCCTCACAGTCGTGGAATGGTGGTTCAGGGGCTGGAAGGAGAGTGGCGGGATTGAGGTTAGTTGTGTCCAGGATCCGCACCTCCGGATTTTCGCACAGGAGGGCTTGGTATTTGACCAATCGGGAGTTGGTCATCCATCTGGGTCCGTGGCTCTCGAGTAGGCCTCGGATGGTGTGGGGCGTAGTTACAAAGAGTGTTTGGCCAAACGTGAGTTTATTGGCCTCGTGTATCAGCAGACAGGCTGCCGCAATGCTCCGGAGACAGCCCGGCCATCCTCGTGCTACGTTGTCCATTCCCTTGGAGAGATATGCTACAGGGCGTTGCCAGGTGCCGACCAGTTGGGTGAGGACTCCAAGTGCCAATCCCTTCTTTTCGTCAATGAACAAGTGGAACGGCTTAGTCACGTCTGGCAGTCCGAGCGCTGGTGGGGCCACAAGGGCCTCCTTGAGGTCCTGAAGGGCTTTCAGTTCGTGTTTCTCCCACTGGAGATTTTGGCCCTCGAGTTCAGGTCCTTTCAGTTTGGCGTACAAGTCTTGGGTCAGGACAGCGAAGTTGATGACCCAGATCCGGCAGTATCCAGCGGCTCCGAGGAGTGCCCGCAATTCCTTCTTATTCGCAGGAGTGGGTTGGCTGCGAATGGCTTGGGTTCGGGGGGTACCGAGTCTTCGGGTTCCTTCTCGGAGGCGAAACCCCAGATACTCGACTTCGATCTCACATATCTGGGCCTTTTTACGACTGGCCCGGTACCCCTGGGCTTCCAGGGTTTTCAAGAGGTAAAGGGTAGCTTCTGCACAGCCCGTGTACGTTTCACGGGCCACCAACAGGTCGTCCACGTATTGAACGACCGGCCCGTATTCGTCCTGGTACGTTTTCAGGTCCTGGGCAAGTTGGTCACCAAAGAGGGTGGGTGAATTCTTGAACCCCTGGGGGAGCCGGGTCCATGTAAATTGCTGCTTATTTCCTGTTTGTAAGTCTTCCCACGTGAAGGCAAACAACTTCTGGCTGTCGGTAGCAAGGGGGATGGAGAAGAAGGCGTCCTTTAGATCAATGACACTATACCACTTGCTGTGGGCTGGCACTTGGGCTAGAATGGAGTAAGGGTTCGGTACGAGGGCAACTATGTCGGCTACCTGGTTGTTGACTTTCCTCAGGTCCTGGACGGGTCTGTATTCTGATGTGCCTGGCTTCTTAACGGGCAGTAATGGGGTGTTCCACGCGGATCTGATCGGTTTAAGGACCCCCTGTTGAAGAAGTTTGTGTAAGTGAATTTGCATACTATGCCGGGCCGCATAAGGGATATGGTATTGTCCTTGGTTGACGACTTGGGCATTTGGTTTGAGTTCAATCCATATGGGGATAGCATTTACGGCCAGTCCGCCTGAGTTCACTTCTGCCCATACATTAGGCACTTCATCCATTAGGCCCCGCCTCTGCTGGGCGAAAGGGGTGTTCTGGTCATACCGACAGTCGCCGGGCCCTACAGTTGGGAGGGCGTGTAGTCTCCATTCTTCTCTCACTGGGCATACAAGTGTTACTGGCCGATCTTCAAAGCTAGCTTCCACCTCCCCCGTGGTCTTGAACTTCAAGGTGGCCTGGAGCTTACAGAGTAGGTCTCGACCAATCAAGGGGACTGGGCATCCGGGGATGTGTATGAACTGATGAGACACCATCGTCCCTCCGATCTGAACTTGGCGTTCCTTGAGAAGGGGCGCCGCAAGGGACTTCCCGGAGGCCCCCACAATTGGTATGGTTTCTTTTGTGGCCGGGGCTATGGCAGTGGTGATTACAGATCGTTGGGCCCCCGTGTCTAGCAAAGCTCTCATTAACTGCGTCCCCACCCGAATTTCCACCAGAGGGTCAGTGGGGACTCTGCCCTCCCGGTCTCTTCATGCGGTACTGTCCCGGGTAGCGTCAACAGCCATCTGCCATTCCCTTTGGTCATCCCATCCTCGACCTCCTCGGCCTCGGCCCCGGCCTCTTCTGGGGCCCCCTGTGCGGTCGTTATTCCCCTCCTCTCTCGGGCGGTCCCATGGTTCCTCCGTGCAGTCAGCCCACCAGTGCCCTTCTTGCCGACAATTTGCACACTGGTTACGTCCTATGGGGGACCGTGTTCCTCTTGTCCTTTTGCCCCTCCCCTTCGGTCTAGACCTCAGGCGCTCTTCCAGTACCGTGGCCAACACATCCGCCTTCTCCCGCATCCGTCTGGTCGATTCCTTCCGGGCCTCCGTCTTCTCTTCTTGGTCGCGATATCCGAATACGCGATCAGCTATAGCTTTCAGTTGGCTGATGCTCATCCCTTCAAACCCCTCCGTTCTCTGCAGCTTTCTTCGTATATCCGGTGCTGACTGACTAACAAAACTCATTACCACGGTTGGGAGGTTCTTGGGGTCTTCAGGGTTTATTGGACTGTGCCTTCTGAATGCCTCCATAAGTCGTTCAAGGAAGTCCCCCGGGCTCTCGTCCTTCAGTTGGACTACACTATGGATTTTCCCCATATTTGTAACCTTCTGCTTCCCCTTCTTCAAGGCTGCCAGGTACGCCTGCTGATACCGGCGGATAAAGGCCTGGCCTTCAACGGTCCGGTAATCCCACGCAGGGGCAGCGAGGGGCGCCTCCGTTTCTATTAGATTCTGTAAGTTAGCATGAGCCGGGTTCGCATCCCGGACAGCTTGCTCCATATTCTGTTGTAAGAGACGGCGTTCTTCCGTGGTCAGAATATGGGCGCTTAGTTGTCTAAGGTCTCCCCACGTAGGATTATAGCTGTATATAATGCCTTCCACTAATTCCACCAACTGCTCGGGCTTCTGGTCGTAAGATGGCCCATGTAATTTCCAATTGTACAAGTCGGCACTGGAGAAGGGAACGTGGCTATAAACTGTTGATTCAATGGGCTGACCCCCTTCTTCTGTCGGGTTTGGGGTAAAAGTGGTAGATAGTCGGACTGGGTATATATTGATGGGCCCCCCTTTACGGCCGGGAAGGATGGCCTTTTGTGGACTTAGTTGGGGAAACCGGGTAATGTTCTTCACCCCCCGTGTACTCTTCCGGGTAGTCGCGGGGCCCGTTGGTTCAGGTGAGGCTGGTCGGGAAATCTCTTCGGCCTCCGTCTCTGACCCGGAGGCTCTGGCGTTATCCGGGCCCTCCGCTAGGCCCGCGAAGCCGGGGTACATAGGGGCATATGGCAGTGGCGCAATATCGTCTTCGTATGCTTCCGTCGTAGCAAGTATCGGGGCCTTTGGGGGCTTCTTTTCGGGCAAACCCTGAACTTTCCCTCGGGTTTCCTTCGGGGTTTTCATTCTAGAAAGTGTGTTGGTAGTACTGGGCGTGGTTTCTGCTTTAACAATGGTAGCAGGGGGCGTGGTCTCAGTGGCCTCTACGCTAGGGGCGGTCGGCCGTATAGGGGCGGTCCCTGCGGCCTTCTGAACGGCAGCGGTTGCCGGGCTTTGGAGAGCGAAGGCATAGGTCGGCAGGGCTTTAAGTTTAGTTTTCCGGCCCTTCCTCTGCTTCACCACCATGAGGGCGGCTTTCTCTACCTTCCGTTGGGCCCAAGCCGGCGGATCCCGGACTACATCCAACCACGCTTGGATGTATGGAATGTCCTCGGGGCAGCCTGGGTTCCCTTCAACTATGACAATATTCATGACCGCCGCCACCTTTTCATACTCAAATGACCCTCCCGGGGGCCATTCAGCAATCCCTAGCCCTGGCCACATAAATTGACATCGTTGTATCATCCCGGCCCTGCTACACTTATCTTGATCGAACACTTCGCTAAAGTGTTTCGTCATTAAATCTAACGGTGTGGACCCACCCCCGCCCATCCTAACCTGAGTGCCAAAGGACAGGTGACGGACAAAGGGGGAAAGGGGTGGTGGAGGAGTAAGGGGTCTCGTTCCACCAGACACAAAAGGTTCAACACTCGGCCTGACCAGATCGCGGTCGCCCGGCCTGGAACTGCAAGCCCATTCACACACTTTCATACGCCACAAGAAACCCTCCCGTTCGCCGCTCGGTTTCGTCGTCGGAGCCTAGTGAGTTTCGGGACCTAGTCTTATACCAATAGTCCGTATTAGTCACTGGCTAAAAGAGGGTGATCACGCCTCTTCTTCGGTCCTACTGGGCCGGTCACTACGTAGAGTATACTCGCCTGTCCGCCGGGGTCGCAGGCCGCGCCGTCGTACGCTTCTCTCTGAAATAGAAAAAGGTGCCTTGCCGGAACCACACAGCCCCCTCTACAGTCAGGCGGAGTTGATCGGCCCTCCTCCGGGAGATGGACGCTGAAATCAGCGGTGGCCACTCACCACCTTCTCGGAAGGGGATCGATGACCCGTTCCGACCGCAGTGGGGGAGGGGAAGAATATAATCCGATTTCCCTTTTGATAACACTCCTGGCTGGCTCGCCAATGAAACAGGCTAGTAAATCAGAAGACAAAAGGCCAAATTTGGTTCCAACCAAGGCAACTTTATTGCTAGCAAGTGAACAGTACCGAGTAGTCTCGGGACACTGTGTGTCGCAAATCACCTGACACTTACATTTATACTTCCCTACTGGGCCTGCGCACTAGGCCCCTTACACGTCACATTTGGCATGCGCAGTAAACAGTTGTAGTTCTTACAGTGCATAATTGTAGTTCTCAGTACGTACACACGTCATAATACTGAAAAGATACTGGCAAGAGAAACGAAACTTAGCAGCTTATTCTACATACACACAATGCTCCTTTCTAGCACAGGAGATAAGGCTCGTCGGCTCAGAGATGCAGGGCGGGGTGTTAGCACCCTCCAAGGCCACCTATTCATGGGGCATCTACGTGCAAGCTGATCTCGTATACGCCTTGCTACTACAGTTACAGTTACAAGCTATATGTCTAATAGCCCTGCATTCTGTCTTACATTAGTAAACAATAAAACTGAGTAAGGCACAATGGTCCAGTGCAGTGATAAAGTATGGCTAAAAGCCAAAAGCAGAGGTAGAATACATAAGTATAAGTCCATCAATAGGCACAAAACATGAGGTTGTTCGGGTAGGCAGTAGTATTCGGGTAGTATCCAGTGTTCCACTCCTACAATACTGTATATTAAATTAGGCGTCAGACACTCAATTGTCTGATTACAGAGTAGCAAAAGCTATGTAGAATTCTGTGTAGCAGGGAGGATGTTTACGCTTGAATATTAAAGACTAGCCGTTAAGCCCGTAACAACGGGCTAGTTTTTTGTTTTCCTATGGCCTCCCCCCCCCCTCACCAACCCTGCTCTCTCCCCTGCCCTCCCCCCCAGCGTCTGTTTCCCTCAGTTCCGCCCCCTCCTTCCCTCCCTGCTCCCTCCTCCCCCGATTTCCACACCCATGACCAAGCCCTCCTCCCTATTGGGCTGTACTGCTGGTGGAGGCGGGGCTTGGAGTTCTACACTCTCAGCATTCCGACTCTACTGCGCATTTGCAGGTGAGTCGGTCACTTGCCGTTTATATGTTTGATGTGGCAGTAGATTTTTGGTATGGTATCAACTGACATTCTATGAACCTACTGTTCAGCCTAAAAAAATCCTGCTGATATTCAAAATACCCACATAACAATGAAACAATGCTGCAGATTATGAATGTCTGCTCCACCTGTTATTCTGAAACTGTAGATGATCGTCAGGTTAGCTCCAGAGATAAAACAATGCTTTCCCCACAGAAATGGGCTTTAGGACAATTGCCTAATGAGTATACAGAGAAGAGCAAACAAGTGAATCCCAGCAGCAGAGGGAGGTGCCCCTAGAGACAAGGACCAGGTGGGGTTTGAAAATACCCACCTATTTTTGAATTTTCAAAAGTCTGCTGGCATTTTGTCCTCAGATAAAGTACTCATATAACTCAGCAGCGTAAGAGTGGGGGTGAGGTATTTTTAACTTCAGCAATTATCAAAATGAAAGTAACACACAAACTTTCACTCTGAAAATTAGAACAAAGTCTATGAGTAAGAAATTCCTATGGACTTGGCAGCTACCTGGCCAGTCTTAAAATGACCTGCAATTTATTTATTCACAAATGCACAACCAGCATCTCTACCATGCACTCCAAGTGATAAAACAACATGATACATATATAATTCATCCTTAAACAGCACGTTTCTTATTTACATCTTAACTCCATAGATATTTAACTTGAAATTCACTTTATTATTATTATTAAAACATGACAAGATCCAAAACAATAAAATTTCACCATATTGAATAGAATTTAAAAAAACAACAAAAATACAAAGCCATCAATCATCGGAATATAGTACACAGACAAATCACAAGAATTATCACAATAATAATCCATGCCATTTCCTGAAGAAAAGAAAGGCCTACCTTTTACCCGCTGTGATAAAAGGGCACCTCGCCACACATAAATAACACGCACAGGCCCCCTTTTGCCGCAGCTTGGTAAAAGGGGCACATAATTCCCTAAAAGATAAACACAAAAATCTATACCCCTGAAGGCTGTGCATTTTAAGGGGTCTTTTTACTGAGCTGCACTAAAAAGTGGCCAGCGGTAGTTTTAGTTTGTGGGTTTCCCATGTGCTCCGGCCACTTTTTAGTGTGGCTCTAAAATGGCTAAATTTCTATTTCTGCCATTAATGGCCACATGTTAATTTCCAAGTCAGCACGTGACCATTACCGCCACCTATTTAGCTGGTAAGAGCTGACACGCTACTCATGCAGTAATCGGGCAACACACGGCAATGTGTCCACGCTGCCAGATTACCGCCGGGCATGCCTACTCCCCCCTGCCTCCTACACTAGAAAATCTTCTAGCATGGGAAATTGCACGCAACAAAAACGGAACTACCACAGGGCGCAACTGGAAGACGTGCTGTTTTGCCACACACTACTTACACAGCACCTTCGGAAAAGGGCCCCTAAGTTAGGCTAGACTTTCTGCTAGCCCAAATGTACCCACGTCCACACTCCACCAGCACTAACCTGATTGTACCACTGAAAATGAGTGGATAGAGCCCATATAGTGGCTACCACTCTGTGAATAAGTGCTTTCAAATACAACCCTGACTATTTTTATTTATGAAATGATATTTTGTATATTTATGTATGTGGATCATGTAATTAACTTTTTTTTTTTTGTAAAGTTATTTTGTAGTCACAATTTTTACCATTTTTGTGGGGAAACAGATATGCTGACAATCCCATTATCCAGCTCTGTTTTTAATAGATGTGCAGTTTTCTTTCCTGATCATATGAAGTTCCTGTGCACTTAGGCTAGCTAAAAAAATTACTTAAGAGGATTCAGTCTTTCTATCCACTGAAGCCTGGTTACTACCTATAAGGCTTGTGACAATGGTCAGGAAAATATACCATATGACTTCCTTCCATTGCCCTCTCTCTTAGGATTTTCATCCACTCTACATCTGTCACTCGCCAGTTCTCTCTCCTCCCTCCACATATGTCTACGCTAGCCTTCATTTGGTCAAGGAATTAAAAGGAAATCCTATACAAACTCTGACCCCTGTTCAATTCCAGGCCCTCCCTGATACCATGCCTGCAACCCAGTGCGTACTACAGCTCAGTGCTCTAACACAGTGTTTCCCAAGTCGGTCCTGGAGTACTCCCTTGCCAGTCGGGTTTTCAAGATATCCACAATGAATATGCATGAGATTGATTTGCATATACCGCCTCCATTGTATGCAAATCTCTTTTATGCATATTCACTGTGGATAACCTGAAAACTGACTGGCAAGAAGATATTCCAGGACCAACTTGGGAAACACTGATCTAACCCAAGAGTGAAGAAAACAGTTTATTTCAAACCTTAGAGCAGAGCAAGGGGAATCAGTCCCGGGTATCGTCACGTCCAGAAAGGTTCAGTCGAGCAGGACTTCACTTAGATTTGCAACAATGTGCTTGGCTGGAAGACAGAGAAAAACAGTTTCAGAAACAAGAGCCTTTCTCTCTTATTTTAGTTTAATTTAATTTGGGGGATTTATAATCCACCGTTATAATTATTGAAACCAAACCAAGCAGAGCATATCCTAAAACAAACAAACAGACCCAAAGAGCAATGTTTTATGTCCCATGGCATTCAAAACATCAGATAAACATTAAGATGACATCAACCCACACTTTTTGCACAAGTAAATGTGTTCACCTGTGTAAAATATGTCTTCATGATTGCTCCTCACCCAGCACACAATAAAAGGGACAGAGACAAGTTAGGAGGGTTAGCGCACACAGAGAGATTGTATTTACAAATCTCTACACCTATGTTCTGCTTTATCTACTTCCATACAAGCATAAAGCAAATGAGCATTTTGGACCCATGTTGTGGATAATTCTAGAACTTGGCGTCCCATTTAAGTGCTTAAAGGCAGATGAGAGGAGCCTATACTATAATGGAACCCTGGCGCACAAGGTGAATCGCATAAAGATAAAACTGTGTTTTATGCAGTCCTATTTATCCAGTTAACTATTGAATACCATCACTTAACCACATAAGTGCTGGCTCCGCCCCCGGACTACCCACAAAATAGCTGGCTTTAGCAGCCCCAGACAAGTGATTAAATGACCAGTTACTGCTGTTTACTGTTAACTACTGCCTCTTGTTACAATGTAAGCCACACTGTTAATTTAGGGCTCCTTTTACTAAGCGGCGGTAAGCCCAACGCGGGCTTACCACTTGCTATACAGGAAGTACCACCGGGCTACCGCAGCAGCCCAGCAGTACTTCCTACCCCTAGCATGCCGTCATTTCCGGCGCTACAAAAATGTATTTATTTTTGTAGCACCGGAGTGTACCCAGCGGTAATCAGGCAGTGCCATGCACTGCTCGGTTACTGCCAGGTTAACGTGGATGGCGGTAAGGGCTCCCACCCCCCCCCCCCCACAAAAAAAAAAATGGCCGTGCGGCAAGTGCTTCATTTGCCACACAGCCATTTCCTGGAGGAACGTGAGACTTCCCTTTTACCAGCTGCGGGAAAAGCGGGCCTCAATGCATGTGTAAATGTCATGTCCCCTACCTCAACGCAAGCGGCGTCCTCGTGCTGCACGGGGTCCCGTCGACACGCACACTTGACTGACACTGCCTGAGCCATGTGTGTGTAGTCCTCTCTGGGTTTGTTCAGAGAGCGGTGGTTGCAGGCTCCTTGATTGCTTTGCTTCCACCCACCTAGGTCTGCTCTTCCTCTGCCTGGCTTCCCTTGCTTCTCTCCTATTGGACTTCCGGTTCCTCCTTCCCCTGTTCTTGTCCTATGGCTGTGCCCCTTCTCCCTGCTGATGTCAGATGCCAGCACTTTATCAGCTGAGCTCTCCCTGGACTCCATGCTTCGGCTTCTACTTTGGTAGGTGTTTCTAACTCTGTAGTCTGCTTCTTATTTTCTGGTCCCTCGTTGCTGACTTTTGACTGTACCTGGATTGCCCTTCTGCCTGCTGCCTGCCTACTGACTTTTGCCTGCATCTGGATTACTCTCTTGCCTGCCACCTGCCTATTGACTTTCGCCTGTACCTGGATTACTGTCTTGACCTGCTGCCTGCCTGGCCGATACATTCATCACCCTGCTTCCAGCTCCATCCCATAAGTCCTGCAGGCTGCTCGCACCTAGGGGCTCAACCTCTGGGGAACAGTGGTCAGCGCAGGTGAAACCCAGGGTTGTCCAGCCGCCAAGCAAAACCTGGTCCGAGTACCGGGCTCATCAGCACCACTCTACTTGGTACAAGAACTCACGTCTGACAGTAAAACACGTGCCAACACCAGCGCCGGCCCCCTTTTGCCGCAGCTTGTTAAAAAGCCAAATATTGGCACCGATTGGCTTGTTATTCAATTAGATTACACATGCAAATTGGGCGCACGCCCAAATTTAAGCATGTAATTTGTGGTGACTTCTGTAGAATTAGGGAGTTAATGTTATGGTAAACTTTAAAAAATCCTTGAAGACATGGTTTTATGGGAAACTGTTTTTGTGAAGATGCTTAGTTAATCTGGGAGAATGAAGAGGATGATGGAAGTGTAATTCACCTCGAGCTATTTGGTGAGGTGAACAATCAATCTTGTAAAGCAAAGTATTTAAACATTTGCTTGTGTAATGCATGCATAAATGTTAGTGCCCATTTTATAGTATCACCCTTATTGTGTGACCAGTCAGCCTTTGGAAGTAGGCTTGTAGCCTCCTGGGTACCAAGCACATTCATTACTGTTCTTCCACAAGCCATTCTGAAAGGAATGCTTACTAAGGGGTCCTTTCCTAAACTGTGGGAAAAAGGGCCCTGCGGCAGTGGTGGGAGCTGTTTTTCCCGCGTGCCAGGGCCCTTTTTACTGCATCTGGTAAAATTCCCACCCCACCCCACCCCCCAAAAAAATGGCAAAGCGGTAAGGTAACTCTTACTGCATGGCCATGCGGCAGAGAGCACTTACTGCCACCCGCTGGGCCAGCAGTAGCTCCATTTTAGCGTGCGGTAAGCCCTTGTTGGGTTTACCGCCGCTTTGTAAAAGACCCCCTAGGGGTGATATGATACAGAACCTTTCAAGGGAAAGGAATCTCAGCTCCAGACCAAGGGATCACAGGATTAGTGTGAAAGGGGGTAGATTAAGGATTAATCTAAGGAAATACCTCTTTATGGGAAGGATGGTGGATGATTGGAACAGTCTCACAGCAGCCATGATGGAGACAAGGACTGTCTGAATTTGAGAAAGTATGGAACAAGCACAGAGGATCTCTAAGGGAGAGTAGATGGTATGGATGGGCAGAATAGATAGGCTGCAGGGTCTTTATCAACCATCATGTTGTACATTTCTATGTTTCTATGTTACTCAGAGTCATTTAATTAAACAATCAGATTCACTATTCAGGTCAAAGTGCTGTACAAGATCATTCATATGCCTGCAATGCTCCAGTCCCCGCAGATCTGGCAGCCTCCATTAGCACACAGTTAGTGCCAGAAAAGGGACTCTAACCTTACTTCCCACATAGCTAGATGCGAAACCTACACAAATCTATACTGCTAGTCATCAGGACTACAAAAGAACATTTCTTGAATGGCTGAAGTCACTCATCATGCTGGCACTGTACCAGAATGACAAAGGGCAACATCAATCAGGCAATTTCATTGGCTGAATGCCACCTGCTGTTCCTTAATAAGAACACAAGATGTGCCATGCTAGGTCTGATCACAGGTTCATCAAGCCAAGCATCCTGTCTCCAACAGTGGCCAGCCCAGATTACTAGGAAATGCCCAGCAGACCCCAAAAATTAGATGCCAACTTCAACGCACAGCCTCCAAATTCTATAACATTGCGCATAATTCTTTGGAACGCACCTCACCCGCCCATGCTCCTCCCACAGCAATACCCCCTTTTGGGTTGTGTGTGAGATGATTTGCGTAGGGATCTTTATACAATCGCGTACAGCCTGATCCATGCGTAAACCCAAATTAGAGACTGCTTATATCAATGATTAACAGCTCATTAACTAATTCATTTGTGTGTGGATCTCAGGATCACATGTAATTTCAGGCACCCGAATCTGAGCACCAGTTATAGAATCCAGGTGAAAGTGGACCTCGCCTCCCAGAATGCCTGTTCCACATTCATTTTCATTCATATATAAAACTAAGTGTACAACATAACGTATGCCTAATTTCACACATGTAGCTCCACTGAAAATGAGATTCAAGTGGCACTTAGACGTCTGGCACGTCTGAAGTCCCAATTCACCTTGTAATGTTCATAATGTTCAGCATTTAACTTTCTAAAGGTCAACTACTATCAAATAAGAAAACATGTTTTGTTTTGTTTTTAAAGCTAAAAGGAGCAGCTGCAAAGGTTAGAAGTTTAAATGAGGCATGGACATTGCTTAAAAATAGAATATTGGAAGTCTGGACCAGATACATAGTAACATAGTAACATAGTAGATGACGGCAGAAAAAGACCTGCACGGTCCATCCAGTCTGCCCAAGACAATAAATTCATATGTGCTACTTTTTTATTTGTACTGTCCTCTTCAGTGCACAGACCGTATAAGTCTGGCCAGCCCTATCCCCGCCTCCCAACCACCAACCCCGCCTCCCAACCACCAGCTCTGGCACAGACCCTATAAGTCTGCCCAGCACTATCCCTGCCTCCCACCACCGGCTCTGGCACAAACCGTATAAGTCTGCCCAGCACTATCCCCGCCGCCCAACCACCAGCCCCGGCACAGACCGTATAAGTCTGCCCAGCACTAGTCCCGCCTCACACCACCAGCTCTGGCACAGACCGTATAAGTCTGCCCAGCACTATCCCTGCCTCCCAACCACCAAACCCGCCTCCCAACCACCAGCTCTGGCACAGACCCTATAAGTCAGCCCAGCACTATCCCTGCCTCCCACCACCGGCTGTGTCACAGACCGTATAAGTCTGCCCAGCACTATCCCCGCCGCCCAACCACCAGCCCCGGCACAGACCCGTATAAGTCTGCCCAGCACTAGTCCCGCCTCCCACCACCGGCTCTGGCACAGACCGTATAAGTCTGCCCAGCACTATCCCCGCCGCCCAACCACCAGCCCCGGCACAGACCCGTATAACTCTGCCCAGCACTAGTCCCGCCTCCCACCACCAGCTCTGGCACAGACCGTATAAGTCTGCCCAGCACTATCCCTGCCTCCCACCACTGGCTCTGGCACAGACCATATAAGTCTGCCCAGCACTATCCCCGCTGCCCAGCCACCAGCCCCGGCACAGACATATTTAAAAAAGGTGGAAAGAAGACCAAACAGCAGCCACATGGTTAAAAGATGAGGTGAAAGAGGCTATTAGAGCCAAAACAACATCTTTCAAAAAATGGGGAAAGGATCTGAATGAAGATAAAAGAAAGAAGCATAAACACTGGCAAATTAGATGCAAAGTATTGATAAAGAAGACTAAAAGGGAATTTGAAAAGTAATCTACCATAGAGTGAAAAACTCATAGCAAAAGCTTTTTCAGTATATTGTAAGCAGAAAGCCTATGAGGGAGTCTGTGGGTCCATTAGATCATCAAAGAGTAAAAGTGGCACTCGGAGATCAAGTATGAAGCAAAACAGCAATGATGACTCAAAGGCAATAGATGATGCTTCAGATAAGAAAAACTGTTTATTAAGGATGGTGAAGACTCGACACAGCTGTGTTTCGGCCAACTAGGCCTGCATCAGGAGTCTCTTTTATCAAATAAGATCATCCACTGAAGATATTTTTCGTCGTCTGTGTGTATTAACAACAATTTGGTGCGCCTGGTACGCCAAAACAAAAGCTATTGTAGATAAAAGAACTTTGAGCATGAACCCGCAGTTTGTGAGATTAAGGCCAAAGTGGAGAGACTGTCAGGCTCATTTTCAAAAGAGAAGGGCACCCATCTTTCGACACAAATCGGAAGATGGGCGTCCTTCTCACAGGGTTGCCCAAATCGGTACAATCGAAAGCCAATTTTGGACATCCTCAACTGCTTTCCGTCGCAGGGACGGCCAAAGTTCCCGGGGGCATGTCAGAGACTTAGCGAAGGTGGGAATTGGGCGTGCCTAAAACATGGACATCCTCAACCCATAATGAAAAAAAAAGGGCGTCCCTGACGAGCACTTATACGACTTTATCTGGTCCTGTTTTTCTTACGACCAAGACACAAAAAGGTGCCCGAACTGACCAGATGACCACCAGAGAGAATCAGGGATGACCTCCCCTTACTCCCCCAGTGGTCACTAACCCCCTCCCACCCTCAAAAAAATCTTTCAAAATATTTTGTGCCAGCCTCAAATGTCATACTCAAGTCCATCACAGCAGTATGCAGGTCCCTGGAGCAGTTTTAGTGGGTGCAGTGCACTTCAGGCAGGCGGACCCAGGTCCATCTCCCCCCCCCCCCACCTGTTACACTTGTGGTGGTAAATGTGAGCCCTCCAAAACCCACCACAAACCCATTGTAACCACATCTAAGTGCCCCCCTTCACCTGTAAGGGCTATGGTAGTGGTGTACAGTAGTGGTAGTGGGTTTTGGGGGGGCTCAGCACACAAGTTAAGGGAGCTATGTACCTGGGAGCAATTTGTGAAGTCCACTGCAGTGCCCCCTAGGGTGCCCAGTTGGTGTCCTGAAATGTCAGGGGGCCCTGTGCACTACGAACGCTGTCTCCTCCCACGACCAAAGGGCTTGCATTTGGTCGTTTCTGACATGGTCGTCCTTGGTTTCAATTATCGCCGAAAATCAGAAACAACCAAGTCTAGGGATGACCATCTCTAAGGACGACCTAAATTTCAGGATTTGGGCATCCCGGACCGTATTATCGAAACGAAAGATGGACGTCCATCTTGTTTCGATAATACGGGTTTCCCCGCCCCTCCATCGGGACATTTTGCAAGGATGTCCTCAGCAAAACTTGGACGTCCCTTTCGATTATGCCCCTCTGTGGGCCCCTTTTACCGCAGCTTGGTAAAAGGTTGTTTTGGCCAAAAAAAAAAGAAAGAACCCAGCACTTTATCACAGGGATTAGTGCATGGCCATTTTCCGGAGGGAGCCCTTACAGCCACCGGAATGGCGTGTGCTGTAGGTGGGAACTACCACCGGGCTCCAAATTGGGAAATTTGGTGCACAGCAAAATGGTGGTACATATACTGCCACTAAGGGCCCTAAATGAATTATTTGCTTTGGTCTTTATTGAGGAGGATGAAACAAATCTCAGTGAACCTGGAAGACCTAATAAGCCAAATCAACAAGTTAAAGAGCACTAAATCACCTGGAATGGATGGTACACATCCCAATGTACTAAAATAACTCAAAAAAATGAAATTGCTGATCTATTATTAGTGATCTGTCATTAATAGAAATCAAACAAAATAAAACATGGAAAAGAAAATAAGATGATACCTTTTTTATTGGACATAACTTAATACATTTCTTGATTAGCTTTCGAAGGTTGCCCTTCCTCGTCAGATCGGAAATAAGCAAATGTGGTAGATGACAGTATATATAAGAAAAACTTCCAAGCATTTCATTGACAGTCTAACAGGGTGGGGATGGGCAGAAAGGTATGCATGGGAATATCAAAGCATTTCAGAGATAGTCTAACAGGATGGGGGTGGATAGGTGAGAGAGGAGGGTGATAAACATAGCAATACAACTTTATGGTTTATAATGGGCTAGAAAACCCAGATCTTTGTTAAGTCCTGTCTGTTGGGTGTCAAAATATTCAATCATTCTGACTTCAAAGGTCTTACATTCCTGAATTGTTTTAAAGTTACCTTTCAGGATTCTTACTATGAAGTCACTGGTACAGTGATCTGGTTTCGTAGAGTGCTGGCCCACAGGGGTGGGAACCCGGCTGGCACTAGTATTGTTCATGTGATGTCTATGTAAATTAAATCTTGTCTTTAGCATCTGGCCTGTTTCTCCAATATAGCATCCTTTGTTACATTTTTTACACTGAATGATATATACCACATTGGAAGATGTGCATGTGAAATATTCCTTTATGTTGAATATTTTTCCTTTGTGAATGACTGTGGGGTCCTGTGAAATGTTTTGGCATAGCTTACAGCTGGATATATTGCAAGGATGTGTGCCCTTCTCTTCTTTTTCAGTCTGTGTTGGGAGTTTACTTCTGATTAGCTTGTGTTTCAAGTTGGGTGGCTGTCGGAAGGCCAGCATTGGTGGGGCTGGGAATATCTCTTTCAGTAATTCATCCTCTTGGAGTAGAGGCTGAAGATCTTTTATGATTTTTCTTAATTTTTCCAGTTCTGGATTGTATGTCACTATAAGGGGGATTCTGTCTGTGGCTTTTTTTTCTTTGTATTGTAGCAGATTTTCCCTGGGTGTTTTGAGGGAGGAGGCAATATTTTTGGAGATTATTTTGGGGTTGTAGACTTTCCGTTCGAAGGATGCAGTCAGGATTTCAAGATTTCTGTCTCTGTCCCCTGGGTCAGAGCAGATACGGTGGTATCTTGTGGCTTGGCTGTAAATAATGGATCTCTTTGTATGTGAATGGTGGAAGATGGAGTTGTGGAGGTAGCTGCATCTGTCTGTGGGTTTCTTGTATATAGATGTTTGTATATAGCCATCACTGATTGAGACCGTAGTGTCCAAAAAATTGACTTTTTCTAGGGAGTAGTCAATTTTGAATCTGATTGAAGGATGGTATGTATTGAAGGAATAGTAAAATTGATCTGTCATTAAAACTGTCCATGGTAACCGAAGATTAAAAGTAGCCAATGTAATGCTAATGTTTTTAAAAGGGTTCCAGGGGTGATCCAGAAAATTACAGACTGGTAAGCCTGACATCAGTGATGGTAAAATGATATAAACTATTATGAAAAAACATGATTTAATAGAACAGAGTCAATATGGATTCAGCCAAGGGAAATCTTGCCTCACCAATTTGTTACATTTTTTGAAGGCATAAACATATGGATAAAGGAGAGCCACTTGATGTATTGTATCTAGATTTTCAGAAGGCCTTTGACAAAGCCCCTCATGAGAGACTCCTGAGAAAATTAAAAAGTCATGGGATAGGAGGCAATGTTCTGTTGTGGACTGGGAACTGATGAAAAGAATAGGGTTAAATGGCCAATTCTCTCACTGGAGAAAGATGAATAATGGAGTGCCGCAGGATCTGTACTGGGACCGGTGCTTTATAACATATCTAATATAATAAAACGCACCGTGAACGTTCTGAAGACAACGTTCTGAAGTCACTCAAACACTCCCTGGCTGTAGGGTTCGTGGATTCATGGTGTGAAGCCAGCCAGCCGTCTCTGCCCCGCCCTCGCGTCAAACGTCATGACGTTTGAGGGCGGAAAAAAAAACAAACGGATCGCACCCACGCACGGTGCGTTTTATTATATTACATTTACCTCCGTGGTGGCGGTTGCGGAAGCGCAGCATCAGGGAAGGAGGCGGCGCTCCCGACGTCTCTAGCCTTCCCTTCACTGTGTTCCGCCTTCTTCTGACGTCAAGGATGACGTCAAAAGAAGGCAGAACACAGCGAAGGGAAGGCTAGACGTCGGGAGCGCCGCCTCCTTCCCTGACGCTGCGCTGCCGGAACCGCCACGGAGGTAAATTTAAAAAGAAAAAAAAAAGGGATGTTGGGGGGAGAGAAGAGGGTGGGCAGTAAAGTTGAACAATGGGAGCGGGAGGGCAAGGGAAAAACGACAGCATGGATGCAAAGGGGGGGAGCATGGATGCGAGGGGGGGGGAAGAAGAGGGCGGGCCAGGCTGGGACATGGGAGAGAGAGGAGCATGGATGCGAGGGGGGGGTCATGAAAGGGAGAGAGGGGAATTGCTGGAAAAGGATGAATGGAGGGGGCAGGGGACAGAGGAGCATGGATGGGTATGGATTGGGAGGGCAGGGCTCAGGGAGAGAGGGGAATTGCTGGAAAGGGATGAATGGAGGGGGCAGGGGACAGAGGAGCATGGATGGGCATGGATTGGGAGGGCAGGGCTCAGGGAGAGAGGAGAATTGCTGGACAGGGATGACTGGAGGGGACAGATGGGCATGGATGGATATGGATTGCAGGGCAGGGCTCAGGGAGAGAGGGGAATTGCTGGATAGGGATGAATGGAGGGGGCAGGTGACAGAGGAGCATGGATGGGCATGGATTGGGAGGGCAGGGCTCACGGAGAGAGGGGAATTGCTGGATAGGGATGAATGGAGGGGACAGATGGGCATGGATGGATATGGATTGCAGGGCAGGGCTCAGGGAGAGAGGGGAATTGCTGGATAGGGATAAATGGAGGGGGCAGGTGACAGAGGAGCATGGATGGATATGGATTGGGAGGGCAGGGCTCAGGGAGAGAGAGGAATTGCTGGAAAAGGATGAATGGAGGGGGCAGGGGACAGAGGAGCATGGATGGGCATGGATTGGGAGGGCAGGGCTCAGGAAGAGAGGAGAATTGCTGGATAGGGATGAATGGAGGGGACAGATGGGAATGGATGGATATGGATTGCAGGGCAGGGCTCAGGGAGAGAGGGGAATTGCTGGATAGGGATGAATGGAGGGGGCAGGTGACAGAGGAGCATGAATGGGCATAGATTGGGAGGGCAGGGCTCACGGAGAGAGGGGAATTGCTGGATAGGGATGAATGGAGGGGACAGATGGGCATGGATGGATATGGATTGCAGGGCAGGGCTCAGGGAGAGAGGGGAATTGCTGGATAGGGATGAATGGAGGGGGCAGGTGACAGAGGAGCATGGATGGACATGGATTGGGAGGGCAGGGCTCAGGGAGAGAGGGGAATTGCTGGAAAAGGATGAATGGAGGGGGCAGGGGACAGATGGGCATGGATTGGGAGGGCAGGGCTCACACTCTCTCTCTCATATACAATGTCTTTCTGACTCTCACTCTCACACACTCTGTCTCACACTGTATCACATTCACTCTCTATGTGCCACACAGTCACTCACACACTCGCTTGGTCTCATACACTCACTCTCACAGAGAATCTGTCTCACACACACTCTCTCTCTCTCGCACACACACACACACACACTCTCTCACACTGTGTCTCACATACACACTTGCACACACTCTCATTCTCACACACACACTCTCTCACAAACACACTCACACCCAGACTCACTCTCTCTCTCACACACACACACTCCCACTTTCACTCTGACTCTCACACAGTCACTCTCACATACACTCTCCCAAACATACACACTCCGAGGAAAACCTTGCTAGCGCCCGTTTCATTTGTGTCAGAAACGGGCCTTTTTTACTAGTTTATAAATAATCTGGAAACAGAAACAATGGGTGAGGTGTTCGAATTTGCAGATCACACAAAACTATTCCATTAGGAGTGGAGGAGTGGCCTAGTGGTTAGGGTGGTGGACTTTGGTCCTGGGGAACTGAGGACCTGAGTTCAATTCCCCGCATAGGCAGCTCCTTGTGACTCTGGGCAAGTCACTTAACCCTCCATTGCCCCATGTAAGCTGCATTGAGCCTGCCATGAGTGGGAAAGCGCGGGGTACAAATGTAACAAAAAAAAAAAAAAGTTGTTAAATCGTATGCAGACTGTGAGAAATTACAGGAGGACCTTGGGAGGCTGAAAGACTGAGCATCCAAATGGCAAATGATGCAGAATGGGAAGAATAAGCCACATCAAAGCGACTTTATGCTAGGTTCCACATTAGCAGTCACCACACCCAAGAAAAAAGATCTAGGTATCATCATGGACAACGTAGTTAAACCTTCTACTCAGTGTGCAACAGTGGCCAAGAAATCAAACAGAATGTTAGGAATTATTAGGGAAAGGGAAAGGAAGGGAAATGGGACTTGATATATCGCCTTTCTGTGGTATTTTGCAACTACATTCAAAGCGGTTTACATATATACAGGTACTTATTTTGTACCTGGGGCAATGGAGGGTTAAGTGACTTGCCCACAGTCAGAAGGAGCTGTAGTGGGAATCGAACCCAGTTCCCCAGGATCAAAGTCCACTGCACTAACCACTAGGCTACTCCAAAAGGAATAGAAAAGTATCAAGTACAATTCTGGCGCCACATCTCAAAAAAGATATAGTGGAATTAGAAAAAGTAGAAAGAACGGCAACCAAAATAATTAAGGGGAAGGAACAACTCTCATATGTGGAAAGGCTTAAGATGTTAAGGCTCTTCAGCTCGGAGAAGAGATGGCTATGGGCAAATGTGATATTGGCCTACAAATTCCTGACTGGAGTAGAGTGGTTTAACATGAATCGTTTACTCTTTCAAAAAGTATAACTAGGAAACACTCCTTGAAGTTACAAGGTAATACTTTTTGGGTTGTTTTTGCTTCCTGGTACACAGATAAGAAACACACTGCGTGTTTAACATCCTATTCTTTGTGCTGGATCGTTTATTTTGTACTTGTACACTTAATTATAATTAATAAAGAGATTTTTTTAAAAATAATAATAATTTCGTGTCACTTGAACATTTCATCACCTCACCTGTTGCTCACTTTTCCTGATCATTTATGTCAATGTTAACCAGCAGTGGTCCCAGTACAGACCCCTGGGGCACTCCATCACTGGAAAAACTGACCATTTAGTCCTGTCCTCTTTTTCCTATATTTTCAGCAGTTCCCAAGCCACAAGAGGACATCACCTCTAGAGAATGACACGGGGACAGGGACCCGAAGTAACCGTGGGGATGGGGCCAGGGACAGATCTCGCGGGGACGAGATGTGGACAGATCCCACAGGGGTGGAGCAGGGATGAGGCACAGCTCACGGGACCATGTCATTTTCTACTTTGAAGCCTGTTAATGAACTGGACTGTTATTTATGTTTGAGTGATGCAGACAACGATATTTTGATTTTTTGGAAAAACAAGCAAGCATGCTGGCTGCAACTAGCAAAATTTGCATGGGGGGTCCTGTACATCCTGCTACCAGCACATCTTCTAAGAAGACATCTTCTATTGCAGGAAGGTCTGTGGAAGAGACAGGAGAGCTAGACTGAATCCTGAGATTATTGATGACTTCCTATTCATCCACAGATTAAAAAATCATAACAGTGCTTCAACGGGTTGTACTTTGTACCCCTGGACATTTTAACAAGGTGGATTAGGATTCCTTGGGGTAGTAGATTAGAAATCAGCTATTGTTGGGGTTGGAAGGGTAGAGGGTGGTGGTGAGGAGGGTTATTATAGCTGCTCGCTGTTTTATTATTGTTTTCTATTTGTAATTTATACACAATAGTTGCACAGCATATTGTTCCTTTTTGTACTTTAATAAAAAGATTTAAATATAAAATCATAATTGTTCGAGGCTTCTGCAGATGAGGACAGAGCCCATGGGGACGGGGTGGGGACAGGGACAGAACCTGCAGGGTTGGGGCAGGGATGGGGACAAGCTCTGTCCCCATGTCATTCTCTAATTACCTCCTTTTCAGTGACTTTTTAATTTCCTGAGCAGTGTCTCACGACTTTGTCAAATGCCTTCTGCAACCTCAGTTATACTTTATCCACATGCTTATTTACGCTATCAAAAAATTCTAATGGACTGGAAAAGCAAGACTTCCCTTTGCTAAATCCATGTTTGTACCTCCTCATTAAATCATATCTACCCATAAGCTCAATAATTGTGTCCTACGATTTTCCCAGCCCTGGCATCAGATTCATTCCCTCTGATATTCAAAACTATTTTATCGGCCAGGAATGGCTCCTGGCCACTTAAATAGGGTTTAAGCGCCTAACCACAGATATTCAGTAGGAGATAACTGGTTATCTCCTGCTGAATATTCTGGATAGCGGCTAGCCACTAACTAGTTATACCACACAACATTGCCAGTTAGGCACAGATATTCAGCGCTAAACCAGCTATGTTGAGCAGTCAAACTAGGTTGCTTACATGGGAAGCCTATTAACTGCTAAAAAGTTAACCAGTTAGCACTGAATATCAGCCTAACCAGTTAACTTTTTGGCGGCCAAAATAAACCTGGACATTCAGTGCCGGTTTCCGGCATTGCCAGCTGAATAT
Organism: Microcaecilia unicolor; assembly: GCF_901765095.1. Classification (NCBI taxonomy): domain Eukaryota; kingdom Metazoa; phylum Chordata; class Amphibia; order Gymnophiona; family Siphonopidae; genus Microcaecilia; species Microcaecilia unicolor. The sequence goes on from NC_044041.1 coordinate 109,749,986, forward strand.
CGGGCCCACTATGTATAGTTTCCCAGATAATTTCAGAGCCCTTTTTAAAAATTGGTGTTACACTAGCCACCTTCTATGACTCTCAGGCTGCCCCTTTGTACTGAACAGCCAGGCCGAGGGCCTGTTATTAAAAATGGAGCCAAACAGAAAAATAGTCCCCCTTCTTCCAGAGATTTAGGCCATCCATTTGTGGGATGTTCTAGTCAGAATTTCCCTGAGCAACATAGTTCATTAAGAGCTGGCCCTGTCTGTTCCCTGGCCCCCAGGGCTAGCTGACAATGCAGTAACTCCAACCAAAGTTGAGTACTTTGTAAACAAAGGCCAAGAGGCAAATAACATGGTTTATTTCCCCTGCTATCTGGAGAAGGCATTCAATCAAGGACTGTTAAAAAAAAAAAAGACCCTGAATACTTGTAAAGAGATAAATATTTACAGAGAATTTTGTAAATGAAAGATTGTAGTAACTTCTAAAACTCCTCCACTAGTTACAGCAGTTCTTCAAACACTTAAGGCCAAGCACTAACATAAGATCTTCTTTACGTCAGTGTTTGTACCCTATCAACTTCTTATGCGGGAGTAGAAAAAGCAAAGTTACATACTGTAGCAGGTGTTCCCCAAGGACAGCAGGATAAATAGCCTTAGATGTGGGTGAAATCTTTGACGGAGCCCTTGTGGGAACACTATACAACTATAACAACTTTTTAAAATGTTTTATTGCACATGCAATCAAACTTTTCAACTAATAGAATTGAACTCCAATAGGGGAGGAGGGAGGGTAAGGCTCGAACAGAGAACACCTCTCGGAGAACATCTACTACAGGTAAGTAACTTAGCTTTCTCCAAGGACAATCAGTATATAAAAGCCTTACATGTGGGACTACCTAACTAAAGCCTGCCTTCAACAACAAGGGAATATGCAGAAGCTCCCACAACAGACAACAGCTAATGAACAGTGATAATAAACTGCAAGAACTTGTAACCTGAGGTGGGAGGGTTATTTATTTGGGGGGGTTTTTGTCTTTGTTTTTTTTGGAAGGCAGTCTGGAACAGAAAAAAATGAGCCTAGAGAAATGGAGTTGGATTCTATACCCCAAAGAGATTCCGAAGGACTGTGTGGCCAAAACGACTGTTGCACTGGGAGTCTTGTTCCAAACAGTAACGGGATATGAATGTATGGACCAAGACAATGTTGCAGCTCTGCAAAGTTTGTCTATGGAGAATGATCTCAAGTGGGCTACTAACACAAGCATAGCTCTGACATTATAAATTATGACATGACCCTGCAGAGACAGCCCAGCCTGGGATAAGTGAAGGAAATGTGGTCTGCTAGCCAGTTAGAAAAAGTGTGTTTGCCAATGGCAGCCCCCCCCCCCCCCCCAAAAGCTGAGTGGAATTTCTATGGGCTTGAGTCCACTCCAAATAGAAGACCAAGACTTTCTTGCAGTCCAAAGTGTGCAGTGCACCTATAGGGGCATGAGGTCTTGGAAAAAATATTGGCAGTGTAATTGACTGTTTAAGATGGAATTAGGAAGGACCTTAGGATGTACGCGTAGGACCACTCTATTGCTGAAAAACTTTGTGTAAGGTGGATTAGCTACTGCGGCCTACAGTTCATTGCCACTGCAGACTGAAGTGACTGGAACTAGCCAGGGGTGTAGCCAGACCTCGAGGTGGGAGGGGGCCAGAGTCCAAGGTGGGGTCACATTTGGTCACCGCCCTGCTGCCCCCCCCCCCCGCCCAATGCTGCCGCTGTAACATCTTGGCTGGTGGAGGTCCCCAACCCCCTGCCAGCTGAAGCACTACCGCCGCAAATACCTTGACTAGCTGGGGTCCCCAACCCCTGCCAGCTGAAGACTTCATCCAGCGCTGGTCTCCGGCACCGCCACATTGCCTGCCCTGCTCTCTCTTCCCCTCACGTCTGACACATTCCTTTTAGTGAAACAGAGCAAGCTCAATTTCACTATTAGGAGCGTGCCTGACACGAGGGAAAGAAAGAGCAGGGCAGGCAATGCGGCAGCACCACTGCAGACCAGCGCTGGATGTAGTCTTCAGCTGGCAGGGGTTGGGGACCCCTGCCAGCCAACCAGGGGCCCAGGCCCCCGTGGCCTCACCTAGCTATGCCACTGGCACTAGCTAGTTGATTGTTTCTTCCATTAAATGATTGTGGGAGAAGAGCAAAGCTTTTGCCTGTTTCCTGATGTAAAGGTAGTCTTTCAGGGAGCGCATTCCAGCATGTGGGGGCTACTCTGGAGAAAGCTTGTTGGCAGGTGTCACATCACAAAATTTCTTTTGGAGAAAGAGTAATATTCCTTGGGAGGATAGTAGCAACCTTTGGAGGTGTGTATAGGGAGATTCTGTTCTTCTATTACCCTAACCCGTTTCCTTTAAGGGCTTTGAATATCAAACACAGTTTCAGATTTAACCTTGGTAGCCTGGGAAGTTTTTGCAGAATTGCTCTGAATGCTCTACTACTGTGGAGTCCTTTAAGCTTAATATGCGCTAACAGACAGCACACACTAAATGCTGCATGACCTGTTTTATACCTATGGGCCATGCTAATGTCCATTAACGCTCACTAAGCTTAGGTAAATGGGCCCATATGTTAGGAAACAGGTACAATACATGGGAGGGAAATTGCCCCTCCCTTCCCTTCAGAGGGTGTACTACCTGCCAGCAGCCACTCAAACAGACTTCCCAAGACCCAGCTGCTGTGCCAACTAAGTAAATACCTTCTAGTTTTCTTAAATTATGGGTGGAGCAAAGAAAAAAAATCTCCTGAACCAGGAATATGAGCATGGATCCCATACTTGGCCCCTGCGAGGAAGCAGGCTTGAAAGAATTCAAGTCACGCTGCAAGGAACAGCTGGACACTATTCTGATGTCAACCACATGTCCTGGTAGTATTTTTAGAGAGATAGCTGCCTTCTAGTTATAAGATTTGTGTCTTTCCTTCATCTCATCAGATTGCTATTTTTCATTATCATACTCTCTTTTTTAATGTGAAAATATCTTATCCCCCCCCCCCCCATGACCAAACTTCTAGATATGTGGGAGAACTGGAAGAAATTCTGGGGGTCAATATTCAGCATGTTTAAGCGGGCAGCAGAAGGCTCCTGCCCACTTAAACCTTGCTGAGCTGACCGTCCACCAATATTCAGCAGCAATAAACTGGGTAGTATCACTCAGTAATGGACCTGACCCCTCAGCACAATCTGGCCAGTGCTGGGGCAGTTTGGGGGCACCTTCAAAGAGATATAAACAGGATTGAGTCAGTCCAGAAGACAGCAACTAAAATGGTGAGTGGTCTTCGTTATAAAGCATATGGAGGCAGACTTAAAGATCTCAATATGTATACTTTGGAAGAAAGAAAGCAGAGGGGAGAACATTTAAATACCTCCATGGCACAAATGCACAGAAGGCAAGTCTCTTTCAACTGAAAGGAATCTCGGGAATGAAGGGGCATAGGATGAAGCTGAAAGGGGACAGACTCAAGAGTAATCTAAGAAACTACTTCTTTATGGAAAGGGTGGTGGATGCATGGAGCGGCCTCCCGGTGGAGGTGGTGGAGACCAAGACTTTGAATTCATGAAAGCTTTGGACAAAAACATAGGATCTCTAAGGGAGAGGAAGAGATGGGGGAAAGTATAGAATATCTAAAGGAGAGGAAGATATAATAGATAAGAAAATAAGTATTGCTATAGTAGAACAGACCAACAGTCCATCAAGCCCAATATCCTGTTTCCAACGGTGGCCAATTCAGGTCACAAGTACCTGGCAAGATCTCAGAACAGTAAAACAGATTTTATGCAGCTTATCCTAGGAATAAGCAGTGGAATTTCCCAAGTCCATCCTAATAATGGCTTATGGGATTTTCTTTTAAGAAATTATCCAAATCTTTTTTAAACCCTGCTAAGCTAACTGCTTTTACCACATTTTCTGGCAATGAATTCCACAGTTTAATTACTCTTTGAGTGAAACAATATTTTCTCTGCTTTGTTTTAAACTTACTACTTAGTAGCTTCATTGTGTGTCCCATAGTCTTAGTATTTTTGGAAAGAGTAAACAAGTGATTCAGGTCTACCCATTCCACTCCACTCAGTATTTTATAGACTGGATGGGCCGACTGGATGGGCCATGTGGTCTTTATCTGCTGTCATTTTCTCTGTTTCTGTGATGTCATGGCAGACCCAAAAGAGATGCATACATCAGCAAATTCATTGCAGATGCCCTCTTACCTCATTCATCTCTCTCCCAGGTATGTGTGTGACTGTTTGAATGACACCTGTCCTATTTTAATGGAATTATTTTCTGTACTTGTATAATAAGTTAGACTGTACATCGCTCTAGTTTGCAATTTGTAATAAGGGTGGTTTTATCAAATACCAATAAACATAAACATAATTGTATAGACATATAGACAACCATGTATCTTTATAAAATAGGCACCTTCTTGCCCTCTTAACCTAGGTGATGTATTACAAAATTAGTCTTTGAGAGGGAATTTTCTTTACATAACACTAGCATAACAGAAAACAGAGCAGGCCACGTAAAAAGTAAAATATTTATTTCCAAGTCATCAAAACAGCAATTTCCTTTAATTGCCCAACATGGCAATGTTTCGTCCTACAAGGACTGCATCAGGAACTAAACAAATAACTGTAAATAAATAAATACAGTTATTTGTTTAGTCCCTGATGCAGCCCTTGGAAATAAATATAATTTTACTTTAAGTGATCTGCTCTTTCTTGTGTTGTTCTGGATCTTGCAGATCATTTACCTGTTTGTTTTTTGGGACCTTCATAACACTAGTATATGCAGCATAACCTGTACCTACATTGCAGGAATGGACATGCACTAGAGTTGATGTACAATAAATGCCCACACTTAGATTTCTAAAGCATGCACATAAATTATAAAATGTTATGATCTATCGGGGGAATCCTATATCTGGTAGACAACATTGCAAACACAGTTTAATTGATCAATGAGCTCTTAACTTGTATGGGGCGGTGAGGGATGGCTCCCTTCCAAATGCAGACATATACCAGAAGGAGGAGCTGGGCAGGCCAGGCCTAGGCCAGCTAGGTAAGGAGAATGGAGTCCCAAGGGAGGGGTTGAAGGACTAGGACATCATGGGAGCAGGAGTAGGAGGGCAGGCACCTCTGGGGAAAGAACAGGAAGACCTGGAGCCCATGGAGATAGGAGAGGTGGCCAAAGCTGAGGAGGTGGCCGAACCAATGGACTTGATAGAAGCCGGTGCCTAACTGAACCAAGAACAGTCCCAGGACCTGACTGAAGACAGCATGGAAGTAGACCTAAGTCCTTAACAGGTCCTGGGGGATACCCAGCTTTGCTAGAGTAGACTATTTGCATAATTTTTGGTTGAAAACCCTGACAGTGGGGGAGGGAGCGTGTGCTAGAAATGCTGAATGGGAGGAGACTGTCCTAACCGGGATAAGCACTACTGAGCCCCGTGCTAGAAGGTTTTTTTTTTTTTTTTTCTTTCTTTTGATTGGAGAGGATAACCTTTTGATGAATAGAGTGTGAACTGATTTGGAACTATAAAATACAGTAGACAACTTTGCACTTTGTGGGAGAAGGAGGTGGGAAGGGGCACCGGAGAGGTGCCAGGATTGCACTTCTTTTTCTGTTCTTCTTCTTCTTTTTTCATGGGGAAGGGAAGAGAAGTTCCCACCCACAGTCAGCCTGAAGTGACTGAGAGAGGTGGTAGAAGTCCAGGCTGCAGTCTATTTCGAGAACAGAGAAAAGCAAGTCAGAGTACTGTAAAGTGACTACATCTGGGGAAGAACAGTCTGGGTTTTGGTGGTGGAATGTTTGACCAAACCCTCAATTAAATCTGGAAAAGCAGTGGAGCCAAGTCAGAAATGTATGTGTTAGGGGCGTGTCAGGGGCATTCCGCAAAGTTGCACGCAGAATTACAGAATTTGGCCTAAGTGCAACTAACTTCAGTGCCGACATTGACACCTCATTTCAGCAGCCATAAGTCCAGCACCCAAAGGTTATGTGCAGAATCCGTACCAAAGCGCTATTTATTTGTTTGTTTGTTGCATTTGAATCCCACATTTTCCCACCTATTTGCCGGTTCAATGTGGCTTACATTGTTCCGCCATGGCCAACGCCATACCAGAGTAAAAGATACAATTAGTAATTACATAAGAATATGGGTAACATAATGGAATAAAGCATCAGGTATAAAGAGATCACAATCGAAATAACAGTTAAAGCAGTAATGCGCTGAAGTTCAAATGATGGATCGTTGTGGTATGCTCTGTTGAAGAGGTAGGTCTTCAGTGATTTCCGAAAGTTGATGCCCTTTAAAGACATATTGCCCTTTATAGAATAGCGCTTAGCGCCAAATTTTTTCGGCACACAAGTTTCAGTACTATTTACACAATTTCCTCCTGTGCATAATTATGCTGTCTATCCAAACTCTACTTGTGCACATCTACTGGCAAAGTACGAACCATGGAGTCTACATGTGTACTTGTAAATTTGCTCCCTGGGTAGATTCTATTTATGGGCATATGTGACCACATACATTGTTAAATGACTAAAATATCACTATTTTTTCTTAGCTCCTAAAACTATAGACACATCCTTATAGAATGACCCTCAGAATGTGCAAATCTATGGTGACCCGATCTACAGAAGAGTTTGGAAACCTTTTCTTCAGCCTGTGAAGGAACTACAAAAAGTACCAAGACCAGGGAACTCTCAATGAAATTACATAGAAATATTTTTAACCCAAATAGGAGGAAATATTTTTTCAATCAAAGAATAGTTAAGCTCTGGAACTCATTGCTAGAGGATGTGGTAACAGCGGTTAACGTATCTGGGTTTTAAAAAGGTTTGGACATGTTCCTGGAGGAAAAGTCCATAGTCTGTTATTGAGACAGACATGGTGAAGCCACTACTTGCCCTGGGATTGGTAAAATGAAATGCTGCTACTATTTGGGTTTCTGCCAGGTACTTATGACCTGAATTGACCACTAGTGGAAGCAGGATACTGGGCTAGATGAACCATTGGTCTGACCCAGTATGACTATTCATATGTTCTTCAGACTTATCCTTCTTTCCTATGTAGTAGTAGTTAATGTTGATGAGAAGATGGGCCAATCAGAAATATTTAGCACTATTTGCTCTCCTGTGGATCATATCCAGATGGCTTCTGACATGCACGTGCTAGGTCACTGTAACTGACAAGCTGAGAGCCTCAGGCACAGTGAGACACTAGCAGAATGAGCTCCTGTGATGAGAGGTAAAGTTAGCCAAATGATCCCATGTTCTCAATTTACATTTTAACCTGTTGTGGAGGGCATTTTAGAAGCATTTTTCTGAAATTGTGTGTTTGAGTGGGATTAAAATTTATGTACTTTTTATTCTTTAATTTTTTTAGGGCTGCATTTTGATTAACATTTTAATTGTGATTAATCGTGCTATTAAAAGTATGCTGTTTTGTTTGGTTTTCCCCACTACAGCTCCTTGTGAGCCTGGGCAAATCACTTAACCCTCCATTGACCAGAGTCACAAGGAGCTGCACCGGGGAAAAATAAATAAATAAATAACATACCTTTAATCATGCCATTAATTGCAATTAGAAATTTTTATCAAAATGTGTAACTTAATTGGCTTAAGCTAATCAGCGTTAACAGCACTTAAGCAATAATTGGCAATAATTAGAATTTACGTGCATAACTCGCTAAGGAGCCCTTTTACTAAGCCGTGGCAAAAAGAGGTCAGCAGTGTGAGCGTGTCTTTTGGGCTTGCACTGGGGCAGTTTTTACCGTGTCCTGGAAAAGGGGCCTTTTTTTAAGGGGCCAGAAAATGGACATTCGGCAAAATAAAAACCAGCGTCTCTCCATTTTCAGCCTGAGACCTTACCCCCACCCATTGACTTAGTGGTAAGGACTCACGCGCTACCCAGGCGGTAGGCATGCAGCATGCGGCCACTGCCATTTACCACCAGTAAGCGCCACGTGGTAGAAAATAGAAAATATTTTCTACAGCTTGTTTTCGTTGCGCAAAATTCAGAATTACTGCCCGAGGAAAGCGGTAGCTGGGTGGTAATGCCGATTTAGCGTTGGTGTATAGGCCCTTACGCACCTTTACGAAAGAGCCCATAAGTGTATTCTGTAATGAACTGCACCTAAATTCTAATGCATGCGTTCAAAAGGGCCATGGCTACAGGCAGGGAAATGGGTGTTTTGTGCACGTTCCAAAATTTACATGCATAATTATAGAATATGACCCAGTGCACATAAAGCTACGTGTGTGGATTTACACCACGATTTACACTGGGGTATCAACTAAGCGTATTCTATATACTGCGCCTAAATCTAGGCGACACTTATAGAATATGCTTAATCGGAAATGTTTACCGCGCAGATTTTTTCGATGCCATATATAGAATCTAGCCCAATATGTGTACCTCCTCACTCTATAATGTGGTGCTTAAACTTCGGTGTTTTTTTTCCCTGTGGCTTAAATTAATGTACCGATTGCGTGCATAGATTTATAGGATACTAGCACTTATGCAGGTAAGTGCTAGCTAAGCACTTAACACTATTCTAGAACTGATGCATGCAACTCGCTAAGGCCCCGATGCTCAGAAGTAAACGTGGGCGCTCGAGGCTATTAAGGCCAGACTAGCACCTGCATTTACCAGCGTACTATGCTCAGAGGCCCTCACTGCGGGAAAGAACAGCGCAAATAGCATGCTAATGTAGACGAAAGAATGTAAATGAGGTCATCTCCTACTCCCTCCAATGCTCAGAGAACAACGCGCTTCACAGGGATGCCCTTACCGCTGTAAGCTCTACACCAGCTCGGAGCTGGCATTAGGGTGTGTGAATCCTGTAACAGCCCATTACTGCAGGCAGATCCGGCAAGGCGCAAATATTACATGAGATTTCTGCTGCAAGGAAAATGGGGAATGATATCACTGCCCCCCCCCCCCCCCCCCCCCCCCCCACACACACAAAAAAAAGCAAAGATCCCTGGAAAGAGAGCCTCACCAGTTATTCACGAAGAAGTAACCACACAACTTGGATTTGGACTTGTAAGTGGAAGGGCAGCGGCTTATGCTCTCCTCCCTGCCAGTCTCACAACTTGGATTCGGACACATGCGTGGAGGAGGAAGCAGCTTTTGCTCTCCTCCCTGCTGGTCTCCACTCCTCAGCACAGGCTCCTGCTCCCCAGTTTGACTGGGCATGCAATAAACAGCTGTGCTTGACGCACAACTCGCCAGTACATGTGCCAGGCACAACACTCCCCCTTAACTTCCTAATGCTCAATGCTAACAGCGCGCCTATATTTGCATACTATTAGCGTTGTTTTGCCGCACTTCAAAAGCCATTTATAAAATGTTATCTCGCACAGTTTCTTAATTGGTTCTTTTTATGCATCTCGTCCCCCTCCTGCACTCCCATCCTGAACCCACCCACCCCCTCTTTGCAGGCGGGGGCACCGTCAGCTAAATCAGCCACATCTGCTGCTGACACCAGAAAGTCCCTCTGCCATGACCCACCCCCTTCTTACATCACTTCCTTCTTCCACAAGCACAGGCTGCGGCAGAGGGAAGTTCCAGTGTCAACGGCATATGGCTGATTTAGCTGCAAGACCAAAGGAAAAGGTCAGTGGCAGGGGGAGAGGGAGAGGGAGGCAGCAGGACCAGGGGAGCAGCAGCAGGATCGGGGGAGCCACAGCAGGACCAGGAGGATCCCAATGGTCCTCATTGCCCAGGGGCCCAGACCACTCTCAGTTTGCCCCTGCTTTCAAGATCCAGCACATACAAGTGTAAGGTGTGGAACAATTGCACACACATATACTAGGGAATTCTAGAAGTAGTGAGCACTCATTTCGTGCCCAACTTTCAGAGCAGAAATGCATTGTATTGAATGCAAGGCACCAAAATGGGGCTGAAATGACAAATCAGTGCGGTTATAGGATAGCGCCTAACTGCACAGGGGGCGTTCCCATGGGAGGTGCATGGGGGTGGGGGTCGGGGCGTTCTAGAAAATTGAATGCAGTATTATAGAACACCGTGGATGCACTCCAGGATTTACACCCGAATTCAGTTGGTGCACGTCTTCATTCCCGAATTCGGCATACAACACTATTCTATGAACAGCACTTACCCCGGAGTGCCCTTTATGGACTAGCGCTGGATGCTGATTTTTTTTTTTTTTTGGCGCCCCTGTTGGGCACCATTTACTGAATCTTGCCCCTAAAACCCAAAGAAGTATCACTCTTTTTTTGAATGTGGTTTTTCCAAAATGGCTGCTCCTAACGTATGTTATGACTTTATCTTGTTGGGCAGACTGGATGGACCAAACAGGTCTTTATCTACCATCATCTACTATGTTACTATGTTCCTATGTGCCAGCAAATAAATGTGTACATATTGATATCCTTATCTATTTTCTTAAAGGCTTCACTTTCAGCAGAGGCTTTTGTAAAATATGAAGAGAACTGTGAACATCCTGACCTGGACGGCCCCAATTGCTACATAACAGCACCTATACAAAATGAGATTTTATATCTTACAATCATCTATTATTGTTTATTCTGACTTAATGTGCAGGAGCACTGCTGGTAATTTCTACTACTAGCAACTATAAGTTAGGTTGTTATCTCTACAGCTAGCTTGTATTTATTTATAAAAATATATATGCTGCCCATTTGGCAAATGTCATTCAAGGTCCCCGCAAGTCATGATTTATGGCACAAATTCTGTAACTGCCACAAAACAGGCACAAAGGACCAAATTTTATAAATGGCGCCTTAAAAATCAGCGCCGAGAAACCACACGGTTAGTGTGATTCTATAAACTATGCCTAAAGTTAGACGGAGTTTATAAAATATGCCTATTTGCCGTTCTTGTGACTAAAATTTAGGCGCAACCATTTAGGCCGCCTAAAACCAGGACTAAATACCTGCGCCTAAGTTAGGCGCAGATCAGGTGTATTCCATAATACTGCGCATAGTTTTTTGAAATGCCCACAACCCACCCATTCCATGCCCATGACCCCTTTTTGACCGCATTGTAGAATATGCCTAGAAAGTTGTGCACACTAGAGATCTTATTTAGGGAGGGGAGAAGGTCTGTAAGTCTGGAAATTTTATCTAGTGCGGGATAAGGGGGCTTCTATTCTTAGAGACACACATGGGGAAGCCCTGGGATTGGTAGCATGGAATGCTGCTACTATTTGGGTTTCTGCCAGGTATTGTGATCTGGATTGGCCGCTGTTGGAAACAGGATACTGGGCTAGATGGATCATTGGTCTGACCCAGTATGGCTACTCTTATGTTTTTATGAGATTCTATCTTGAGAGGAGAGAGACTGTCTCTTTCCTGGGATTAAAAAAGAGATTGGGGAAGTGAGAGACAGTTTCTTCTTTCAGTATATTCTGTACATTTCTTTTATAATAAAAAAGGGTTCAATTTTGTGTTTGAGTAGACAAGAAGATGATTTTTGTGTAGTTATTATTTTTGGTTACTGGTCTAAGATCTTTTTCCTTTATGATACGGTATCTTTTCTGCTTTCTGAGCTCAGACAGATGTGTATTTTGGGATAGCCAACTTCTAAGAGTGCAGTTTCCTTTTAACCTTGGTAGAAATCTAATTAAAGTCAATTAGTGCCGCTAATTGGTTGATAAATACCAATTATTGATGCTGATCAGGACTGCCAAAAGAGGGGACAGGGGGCAAAAGTCCACAGGCCCGGTCTCCAAAGGGGGGCCTGGCGCCGGCAAGCTTCTTCATACCTGTCTGCCTGCTTCTGGGTCTGTCTCTCCTGCTCCTACTGCATGTTGCCCGAGACCCGGATGATTGCATTAACACGATATCACATTAATGCAATCATCCGGGTCCTGACTCCCAGCACACAGGAGCAGGAGAGGACAGCAGCAGTCACTGAGACAGGAAGGTAAGGATGGGGGGGAGGACGGTACAGTGGTGGCCCAGGTGGGGTGGCGGCCGGGTCTCTCGGCGGCCCTGGCGCTGATTTGCCAAACTAGCATGCAATTCTATTGGAGGAAAGCCCACTTGCACCTTGGACCTCAGGGCTTGCAACCATATATTCAAGAGAGAACTCCCCATGCGGGTCTCCTCTTGAAAATGTTGTACTGGCTAGCACCAGGGCCACCGAGAGGGGGGGGGACAGGGGGGACAAAATTCCCCGGGCCCGGGCCTCCGGGGGGGGAACCGGCGCCACCGCCACAGTCCAGCCCGCCCACCCTCCGTCGCTCCCTGGCATTGAACTTAAGCGCCTCACCTTTGAAAGCGCAGCAAGCAGCGGCAGACCACTCCTTCCTTCCGTGTCCCGCCCTCGCCTGACGTAACTTCCGCAAGGGAGGGACATGGAAGGAAGGAGTGGTCTGCCACTGCTTGCTGCGCTTTCAAAGGTGAGGCGCTTAAGGTCAGTGCAGAGGGCCCGGGGGTGGAGAGAGGGCCCGGTGGCGGGTGAAGGGGGGGCCCGGCGACCTCGGGTGGGGGGCCCTGGGGTGGCCTTGTCCCTGGCCTGGCCCAGTCTCTCAGCGGCCCTGGCTAGCACCATGGGGAGGGACATCAGCACTCATAGACTCTTCACCTAGTTTTTAACAGTTGGTAACTCTACGCTGTGAGTCATGCACAGAAATTTCAAAGTGAATTCTTTGCCTGGCATCTTCTGGCTCTGCCCCTTTTTGGTGTGGGTAGGGGTACCCACACATTTTACCCAGGGAGTTAATTTATAGTCCCCGATTTTACCCAGGTAATCTCTTTGGGGTAGATAAACTCTCTGCAGTTTTGCAACTGCCTTAGGTAGTTTTACCACAAGGTTTGCACAATAATAAAAGCAACTCTATATGGTTAATTTTAAAGTTTCCAAGTTTATTTCACATTTGATATACTGCTAATTGGAGTACCATCTTGGTGGTATAAAACTTAAAATTCATTGCTGCCTAATGAAGAATCACACACAGAGATTTGCACAAACAAGTGTATTATAATTATAACAAAAGTACACGTTGTTTCCTCTCCCAACTGAATTCAACCCTCTAGAACACCTCTAAATGGTGTAGGCCAAATTATTCAAGCTGTTGAGCCATAGGAGCCAACTTTTCAAAATTATTGGGCGTGCTAAACCCAATGGAAATAACCCCTCCCTGGACACATACAAAGAATTTTCTCAATATTCAGGATGCTCAAGCACCCGCAGCACCCCCAGAGTCGGCTCCTATGTGTTGAGCGACATACATCCTCTCATCCACATCGAAACTGAGCAATAGTTGAAGAGGCCCACAGAAATGTCTTTAATGATCACCTTCCCTGTTACCCAGTCAGATCATTTGGAAATTGTCCTCCCTGTCTAAAAGAGTGGGTTAACAGAAATGTCAGGTTTCACAAGCTATAATTAGAATCAAGGTTCGGAGGAACCTCTAGTTCAATTTTGAAATTTAGGGTTAAAGGGAAGGTAGGAGGTTTGTTACTTGAATTTGAAAGCTAAAATTAAAATAAGATGTTGAATTTTTACAGTGAGTCTGAAGTGAGGACTTGCCTGAGCCTTTTAAATTTCATAAATGCTAGGGTTGTACTAAAGGTTAGACGATATACCTCAGCTAGGTATTGTTTTTGGTCAGTTCCTTTAGGAAGGCTTCAGAAGGGTTTTGTAATAGCAGAATCCAAGATCTAGGTTGTAGCATAAATTGAATCTCCATGCAAGATCCCACCAAGCATAGCTAATCAACCAATATTGGACTAGTTTGTGTAGTTTTTCCGTAAGGCAAACTGCCAGCCAGCAAGACATTTAAACTGGCCAATGTAAGTGCCCATTTTCTTCTCAACTGCCAGATTCCAGACTGGCAGAGACACCTCTTTCTCTCCCCTTGCTTTCATAGGCACACGGGCTGGGGACTGAGTCAGCAGACACTTCTCTACTCCCATGCCCTGTAGTGGAACCTGCCCTAGCTTTCATATGGAAGGTGGGATCTGGGAATGGAGGGGTATGTGCTTGCTTACTCTGCCATTTTATTTCACATTGTGCTAAGACAGCCACTGGTACCACTTTCTGGCCTGACAAGGCGGTGGTTGTTTGGTTACAGAGGGGAGTTTGATGGGAAGCTGCAGGTCATAGAGAGCAGATCAGCGGAGATGCTCATTATGAAAGAGATGTTTGCTGGCTGTTCTTTCTAGTTTTGTAAATTGGTAAACCTAATCCCATCTCTGGTTACTGGTGATTTAATCATGAGAAAAATCAAACAGAAGCTTGTCTGCCTACTGCAAAGATAATGGCTCTTGCATATGAGGACTTCAGAGAGAGCTAAATAGGTACCAATGACACAGGAAGGTGTAGTAGGGAAGATCTGAAGGCCAGATCTCTAGACTAGGCCTCAGAAATACTCCCAGTCCAGTGTGCAGGATCCCACAAGCAGGCTTAACTCCAAGGGTCTCAATGCACAGATGGGAGGAAGATGCAGGCAGCAGATTTCAGTTTATCAGGAACTTGGGAAAGCGGAAGCCCACACCAAAAGGACAGGGCTCCAGCTCAACCAGAAAACAACCCAACTGCTGGATCTAACAATTACAAAGGTGATAAAGCAGGTTTAAACTAGATCATGGGGAAGGCCAACAGTCACTGAGGAGCAGATCATTCAGAATGAAGTATTGCGAAAAATTACCACCAAAACAGGGATGATAGCATATCCTGACAAATGAGAATGGAGAAGTTTGAAGAAGCTGAGGGAGCAGAAGTGAATATAAACCCAGAGTAGGCAAATAAGAATGATTTCAAATGAAGTGACTCAGTACAAATAAGCAGGAAGTGAACACACATTATGCCCTGCACATAGGGAGTCTTTTACAAAGGCACGCTAGCGTTTTTAGCACATGCTAAATGCTAGAGACGCCCATAGGAATATATGGGCATCTCTATCTAGCGTGTAGCGCACACATATTTAACACACACGCTATAAATGCTAGTGCGCCTTTGTACAAGGACCCCACAGGACTAGGTTTCTTGGAATGGAAATCTCTTTCACCGATTATCAGATGTTCAGGTTTCGACCTTTCATCACAATTCTGTCATATTAAACTAAACACTTCTCACCCACACAGGCTCAAAGACAGAAACATAAAATGACCCAAACATATACTCACTCATTGATCTAAACATATATAGGCTCAAAGGATACGCCTTTTGTGCCATGATAAATGTATAACTGCTATTTTTTTTTCAATATCTGGGGACCTTATATTTTTAGTGCTATATGTATAAACCCACTATACATATAGTTCTATACACAGAGCAAAAGGGGCAGGGTGAGAGAATTCTGGATGCAGGGCTGCAAATACATACAAATGATAGGTATAGGTATCAATATGTGACCCCTATTCCCCGGATTCTATATATGGCGCGCCGAGTAACGCAAGTAAATTTGTGCATGCAGCCAATTTACACGCACTAATAAATTAAGTGATGAGCCAATTAGCCTTGATGATTGGTCGATAACAACCAATTATCAACACTAATTGGGCATAATTGGAATTTACCTGCACACTTCTTTTTAGGCATATTCAAAAACATGGCGCACGTAAATTTCCACGCATGCAGCCAAAAAGGGGGTGTGGTCATGGGAGGAGTGTGGCCTTGTCAGGGCCATCAATCACATCTACGCACATGGTTACGGAATTCGAGGGAGCATGACTAAATCTAGGCACATCCACCCGGCCTATGCACTATTCTATAAATTTCATCTGAATGTAGACACAGCTTATAGACGCAAGAATCATATGCACCTAGATTTTAGTTGTCATATATAGAATCCAGCCCTATGGGCTCTTTTACTAAAGGGTTTCGCGCGGCAACCTGGAACTACCACCGGCCCAACGTGGGTGCCGGTGGTAGTTCCAACCGCAGCGCGGGCCATTTCCGGTGCTAGTGGATTATCCTGGAAAATAATACCACTGGGGTTGCCCAGCTCTAATTGGGCAGCATGCACGGTTACTGCCGGGTTAGCACGGAAGCCCTTACCGCCACCTCAATGGGTGGCGGTAAAGGCTCCCTCCAAATTGGCCACGTGACAAGTGTGAACTTACCGCAGGGCCATTTCTTTTTTGGGGCTTTTTATCCGCTGCAGTAGAAGGACCCCTATATGTACAGATAAGTTTGACTCACACATACAATAGGAGAACTTCTATTCCACTACTTGCCAATAGGCTTAGTGCGAATTACAAAAGAGCTGTTAAAAGAGGGGCACACATCCCAGATTACAATTTAAACTTAATACTAATTACAGAAAATTCTAGAACTAAAGAACCTAACATTTCTGATTACTCAAAACCAAATTTACCCATTTCAAGCCAGACATTTAATATATTTCCTAAAAAGATATGACATGGGAAAACCAAGTATAACTTGGGCCAACTGAGCCGTATTCAGGGTCTTATATTAATATTTTATATGTACAGATATGTAGATATTCGCTATATATGTCTAGATATATGTATAATTTATACTTAAATATTTAGCAACATTGGTTACACATATACAGCTAAATTCTATACATGGCACCTGAAAAATCCATGTGGAACAAAAATTACGCCGAGGCGTATTCTCTAATGTATGCCTACATTTTATAGAATAAACTTAAATTTCTGTGTGGTACATAGAATACGCCGAGCGGCTCGCCACGTAACCAAATTTGGTCATGTCCATTTAAGCTACGTTTTACTCGGTGTAAATCCCGACACCTAAATTAGGCGCAGCCCATGGCCACGCCCCCCTTTTCAACTACACGACTTAAAATTTAGGTGCACCACATTATAGAATACATTTAGCGAACTGTGCGTGTACATCTCAATTAATGCCAATTAGTGCCAATAATTACTTGTTAACATCCAATTCACAGTGCTGATTAGCTAGTTTACCAATTAAGTTATGCGCATTGTTAGAATACGCTTTGGTTTCTGTGCTGATTCTCAGGCGCCATATATAGAACCTGGGGGATACTGCCACTGAACGTAGCAATAATTTATTATTTCCAAGATGTTTTACTGAAAATTGACGCTGCTAGTAGGATCAGAAAAGGAGCCTTCTGTAGAGCTACCAGTGACAGAGCTCTAGAAAAAAAAGATAGCATACAAAACTCAGATCAGTCTCGTTAGAAACTGTGCCGATTTTTAAGTGCTGATGTCCCATTATAATGAAGTCATATTTATATGTTTCCCTGTACAGATTTATCATATTATCGCCCTTCATTTTTGTTCCATTTAGAGCTGATTTAGCCCCCTTTGGTTCGAATTCCCCTTTTGGGTAATGCCCCAAAGCTCAATGCAATGTAACCAGAACTCAGAGGTTCTAGGAATTTTTCCTGGCGCTGAACCACAATCTGTTAAAAGACCAAATGGACCTGTTAAATGACCTGTTAAATG
Organism: Microcaecilia unicolor; assembly: GCF_901765095.1. Lineage (NCBI taxonomy): Eukaryota > Metazoa > Chordata > Amphibia > Gymnophiona > Siphonopidae > Microcaecilia > Microcaecilia unicolor. The sequence goes on from NC_044041.1 coordinate 109,767,416, forward strand.
GACCTGTTAAATTTCGGTCCTACAGCTCTACACATAAGGCAGGAACTTGCGCAATCAAGGGCCCTTTTACTAAAGGGTTGCCACGTGGCAATAGGTTTGCCGTGCAGCAACCCAGAACTACTGCTGGCCCAACACAGCATCCAGCGGTAATTCTGCCTTGAGTGTGCGCCATTTCCGGCGCAATAAAAAATGTTTACCGCCAGGTTACCATGGGAGCCCTTACCACTACCTCAGCGGGTGGCGGTAAGTGCTCCCCGCCACGTGGCCACACAGTAAGATTACTCTTACCACATGGCCAATTTGTCTTTTAGGAGCTTTATACCTGCTGCAGGAAAAAGGGCCCTGACACGTGGGGAAAAACGGCCGCCACCGCTACCGCAGGGCCTTTTTTTCCCACAGATTGGTAAAGGGCCCCTTAATACATAATTTGGGTGTGTGTTTTCCTTTGTGCAGTACTGATGCAGTTATATGAGGACAATTTCAATATCCCTTTTAATCATTGTAAGAGTGTTAGTACAGACTCCTGATGCAGGCCCTGCAGCCGAAACACGGCTCGTATTACTACCCACTAATAACTTTCTGCACCACACGGCTTATTTTTGGAATTTTTTGGTCACCTTTGCCGTGTGTTCCTTCTGTTCATTTTGTGCAAAAGCTTGCTTTTCCCTTTTCTGTTTTATTTTTTTTTTCCTGAGAAATAAGAGTCACCACCAAAACATGTATATTCTTCTCTCCTCTCTTTTTCTTTTTCTTTTTCTTTTTCTTTTGTTTTTGCTTTATAACCTCATCCTTTCAACCTTTCTATATTTTTGTCTTACGTATGTGTTGATGTTTATTATGACTAAAATGAGTTCAAGTTATTCACTTATTATGTTTTTTCATTATACTGAAAAAAAAACTGAGGGAGAGGGCTTTCAAAAACTTGTTGCAGACGTATAGAGTTAGTTTCTACAAATGGTTGTGAAACCTGGTTTCTACCAAGTTAAACAGCACTCTTAGAACTTGGCTATTCCAAAATACACATCGTTTGTTCTCACATGAATTGAATTGTACTGTATCTGTCTGAGCTCAGAAGCAGCAAAGACACTGTATCATAAAGGAAAAAGATCTTAGACCAATAACCAAAAATATAACTAAACAAAAATCATCTTCTTGTCTACTCAAACACAAAAATGAACCCTCTTCATTATAAAGAAAATGCACAGAATATGCTGAAAGAAGAAACTGTCTCTCACTTCCCCAATCTCTTTTTTAATCCCAAGAAAGAGATAATCTCTCTCCCGTCACAGAAGCCCCCATGTCCCCAATGAATAAAATTTCTAGGCCTACAGTCCTTCTCCCCTCCCTGAATAAGATCTCTAAGCCTAAAGCCCTCATTGCCCCCTACAGGATAAAGCCTCCTGTTTTCCTATAGCCTCTCTCCCCAAATTGGTTAAAATCTCCAGGTTTCCAGTTCTTCTTTCCCTACTGAATAAAATCTTTTGGCCTACAGGCTCCACCTTCCTATGGGATAATATCCAGACACAGGGTCCTTCTTCCCACACTGGATACAATCTAGGCCTAGAAGAACTCTCATACCCTATGGGATAAATCTTCCGGCTTTTTTTTCCCCACAATGGATGAAATCTCTAGGCCTAGAACCTTTCATTTGTCACTGTGGTGTCTGTATGGAATCAGCACCAGGACTATGTCATCCATGGTGCTCTCTGCACAGCCAGTAACACAGATAAATAAAATGGTCGTATAGATAAAAAGAGAAAATAATGGGCAGATGATTAATAGAGATGAATGAATGGTAATAGATAAGCAGAGAGGAAGGAGGGCAGAATTATTTAGAGAATGAATAGATGGTTGAATCATAGATGGACGAGTATGGAATATATGAAATACCAGCCTCCTAGCAACTCTGCAAAGATTATTTTGGGGCTGGGGGACGCTCCACCAATGTCACTGCATAATTCTTGAACAAATTAGCGGATCCTTTTCATGTGGCAAGAGAGTTTGGGGGGGGGGGGGGGGGGGAGGGAATCCTGTGAACCACGATGTAGTCTCTTCATCTCTTACTCAAGCTTTTTCTATTGTCTCTGAACATGCATCCAGAGGTCAAAGCCATTCCAGAAGAATCATGCCACCAGAGAGGTTGCAAAATAACTCAGGGTGCCTGCTGACAGTGTAGGCTAGTCTCTGCAAGCTAGCTACCCACTTTCCCTTTCTATCTTGTGTGCTTGGGCTTTCTGTCCTATTTTTAATGAAGGTTCAAGGTTATGTGATGAATCGCCTAAAGGCAATGCCATCAAAGCGATTTACATATAATAAAAGCATTATCACCCAATACAATACATTATGTCTTACAATTTTACAATAAAAGCAAAAAAAAAGGAGAAAATAATACAATAAAATAGTAGAAGAAATAGGAAACAAGACCAAACAGAGCAAAAAAAAATAAGCAAACAAGAAAACCAGCTGTATCTAACAGAACCCCAATGGAGTTCCTTTTTTACCAAATGCCTTAACCCCGCAACACAACAATATAAACGTTCGTACTGGACACAACCTAACTCTTCCCCTTATGACCCCCAATGTGTTTATCACAACTGATCATTACTCACTTTGAATTTGTTCATACCGGTATTGGCAATCACCTCTAGTGTACTATGTAAGCCACAATGAGCCTGCAAATAGGTTGGAAAATGTGGGATACAAATGTAACAAATAAAATAAATAAATTGTTCTGCTCTGTTTGCCAGTTTGAGCGGTATAGTAAATTTTAATAACTATAAGGAAAATCTCACACTGACTAGGGTAATGTCATCTGGAACTACAGGCTACAACGCTAATCATTCATCTCAGCACAAACAGTGCATCACCCAAAGCAGGAGGATCTTCCCTTCATTCTGCTGCAAATATCCCACAGAACTCAGTACCAGATAGGAATATCTGACCGGAAGAAAGCCATCTTCACCCAATTGCCCAATACCTGGTGAATTTCTTACCCCAATTCTGATTCATGATATTACAAATCCCCAAGGACTCCTGACACTAAAATACAGGGCCGAGGAGGGGGCAGGGGGGCAAAATTTCCAAGAGCCAGCCTCCAAGAGGGGCCTGGCCACCTGCGCGATGCTAGCTATGGCTCTCCTGCTCCTGTTTACGCTGCAGAGCAGAGTTATCACACCTATTGTGTTAACTCTGCTGTGCCAGCCTTCTTGCTGCCACGTCCTGCCTCCTGTGTGAAGTATTTCCTGTTTGGATGCGGCAGGAAAAAGGACCTGTGCAGTGCAGCAGAGCACAGCAGGAGAGCAAGTAAGCAGGCCCGGGCAGAGGGGAGTGCGTGGGCTTAGAGGGGTGTTTGCTCCGGGCTTGGCTTTTGTCTCTCAGCGGCCCTGCTAAAATACAATCCCCTTACCCCAACAGCACCCCAAGAAATTCCCACTATGAGGAAGAATCCTCAAGGACCTCCTGCACCCCAAGACAATTCCCATATTGAGGAAGAATCCCTCAAGGACCTCCTGCAATAACGATGTGACGCTTTATCCCAGAATACTATACACCCCAGAGTTGTCCCCAAACTGAGGTACCCCACTTCATCCCTCAATATCACAGCAGTATCAGCTCATGTTAACGCTATGAGAAACACCAAACTACCCTCACAATGTCACAGGCATGAGCCAACCTGCAAGGACCTATACTGTATCACAGCCATGAACCGCATCAGTATCATTTGCACCTGTACCACAGGTGTGTAGACACACCTGCAATGCCTGACTTTTCAAGTCCTCTCTTTTGTGTGCACCCTCCTTTTGTAAATCAGGAAAATAAGTCTTACAATTAAGTTATTGTCGAAATCTCATCTTTTGTAGCAATTCTGTCCTAAGTCCTTGAGAACCTATCTGCAGTTCACAATCATAGGTTGATGAATAAAGTCTCTGTACTCTGTCTCACAATCACAGGTGAAAACAGAGCTTGCCCTGATCCTCCCATTGACTGTATATACACTTCTAAAATATTTTGGTCCTCACCAACTATCAGCAAAAAGAGAGAGAAAACAGAGTACACAATACAAAATGACATGAAAAAAACAGCACTAAAAGCCTCCAGAGCTGGGAATAGCAAATGAATCTTATTTTTGAGGCCTGACAAGGGCTGTGTTTAGGCAACTGCACCTGCGTCAGGGGTTTTGCAAAGTTCACTGAGTGAACAGCTATCCAAAAAAACAGGTCAGGAAATCTTCAGACAGTTTTGCAATCTTTAGACCTGGTCTCCGGCGTCTTTCACCTTGGCCTCCTCATGGGGATAGCTTTTCACTCAGTGAACTTTGCAGGCCCTCTGATAAGGCACAGAATCCAAAACACGGCCCATGTGTCGGGTCTCACAATAAAGATCTATTTGCTATCCACTCTAGAGGCCCTTAGTGCTGTTTTTCCTTGTCTCTCTATCAGCAATGAATGGAACAGACCTGCAAGCAAAGCCCTTCAGCAGCCACTCCAACATATCTACAGAGCTATAAATCCCTCTTCCCTTAGCTAAATTCTCCTAAACGCCCAGCAAGTGAACTCTCAAACCCAGCTCCAAGTACACACAAGAGAAGGCAGTTCCAGTTCTTTCGTTCAATCCAGATCGCAAGGGCCGAGGAAGGAAATTCAATGAAGAGGGCAGTGCAGTAGGAGACTGGTGACAGACAGGGTTCAAGCATAGGCAACGGGAGAAAAATGCCATTGACCTGGAGTAAGAAAAAGCCCCCCTGCCTGCTGTCTTGTGACTTACTTGCCTCTGACTGTCTAATCCACAGGATTTCAACTTCCCCACCTGGACTGTAAGTTCAAAACCCAGGACAGGTCAAAATCTGGCAACTGTACTGCCCTCTACCTAGCAGCTCCTGAACTATGAAGGCCACAATGAAACTCCATTAAAACAGTAAGGGAAAGAAAATAATTGTGGAAGTCAATGCCCAATCTGTCACTGTGTATTAAGGATCACTCCACCAGCAAGTAGGTCACCTTGTATAAACGAGACCTTTGGAGTGGATTTGGCTGCTCCACTCTGCTTCATTTATAGTTTTAACACTATAACACAGATCAAGGATCTTCAGCAACCCAGAGAAAGTTGCTTGTAAGATCCCTGGTCTTCAATCTCAACGTGGAACTACTGTGTCATTACTTGATTCGATCTACATTGGATTCTCTTCCAGAATAGGTGTCATTGGCCAATATCATTGTGCAATCCCTGATAGCAATGACTAGACAAAGAAAATATTCTGCCACTTTGATGCTGTTTTCTCTGTGCAGCAACAAGTGCATATGTAAGGAATTTTAACAAGGAACACAGGATAGGTCTGTGCAGGTTACAAAGCAGCCACCTTAACCCTGAGCCAAGGTTTCATTGGCTGGATGAAGGACTGAGTTGAGTACAGCCTCGGTCCTAAAACAAACTCTGAAGAGACAACAGGGCTTAATTATGCCAAAGGATGTAGTCAAGGTGATTACAGATCTAGAAAGTTCATTTTTAAAAATTATTAGCCAGGTAGACCTGGGAGAGACGTTGCTCAAACCTGTAAACGAGCTATGAAGAAATGGATCTACTTTTAGGATCTTCCGAGTACTTGTGACCCAGACTGGCCACTGTCAGAAACAGGATGCGGGGCTTGATGGACCTTGGTCTAACTTAGCATGGCTTTTCATATGTTCTTATCTGTCTGAGATCACTCTTTTTCCTCTGCAGCTATCCTATGTCCAATTCCTCAGACATGTGGATGTGTCATAGAAAGCTGGAGGAGAACAACATGCAGACAGTTTATATTAAGACTAACAAATATATATATATATATATATATATATAATATATATATATATATATATATATATATATACAGTGCATTTTTTTTCTAGCAAAAAAGGTTGCTGGTACTCAAATGCCAGGTCACCCTTCAGGGGTGGGTGATCACTGAGGCGACCCACCCCACAATAGCCAGGCCCCCTTCAACCAGTCACAGGAATCTATGACAAGGCAGAATTGGTGTGTTGAGCCTGAGCTCTTCATTAAAACTGGGATCCATGGGTCAATTTTAGCAGACACTGGAAAAGGTGCCGGTACTCAGTACCCCCGAGTACCCCCTCAAAAAAAGCCATATATATATATATATATATATATATATATAGATATAGATATATAGATATAGATATAGATATATATACTAGGTAAATATCAGGGGACCTGCTTACTGAACCGTGTTAACAGCAAAAGTTAACGTGCCATACCTCTGTGGTAACTGTTGAGAGTATTATTTGCACTTTGGGGAAGGCAGCCATGTTGCAAATACAGGGCAACGGTCACTACGACAACAGTGTAGCCGCTAACACCGAATGCATTTAACCATATATTTGCAAGTATTGTTAACTGCTCCATGTTATCTGCCATGTTAGCAGTTAACACCCATCATTGACATCTGCATTAACTGCAAGGCACATTCCCCACCCCTTCTCCATCTCCTAATATGAATTTCCACATTAGCCATTTAACATAGTAGTTAACGCACGCTTTTAAGGCACAGCTCAAACAGTGTGCATTAAAACACCGGTTAAACACCTAATGCAATTTAGTAAATAGGTTCTTGTGTGTTTTACAATTGATTTCCACTACATCTTTATCAGCCTTATTCCCCAGCTGCCTGTCTCTTCAAAGAGATTGGATCAGACACTAGTAATCTTAGCAACTTTCAGACTAAGGGTTTCAGAATAGGGGTGGCACAGCACTCCTCACCAGCTCTCAAACCTCAGGAGGCCATCAGAACAGAGAGAAAAAGAAAATCCATATGTAGAGTTTGGTGTGGGCAGGGGATGGTGTCCATCTCAAATGCTGCAGATACACAGACACGCCCAAAGTACACAGGCAAACTGCATCTATGGGGAAGGACTGGCTGTTCAGATTTTTATGCAAAGCTCACTCTATTACTTAAACCTGAGCTATAAAATAAAACACAGAGGTGAAGGGTCATTGCTTTTCCAGTTTGTATGAACAGCATAAAACCCGCGCCTATAATAGTTACAACAGAGCCAACAGAACAGGACCTTGTGCCCCGTTTGCATTATACACAGCCGGACAGATTGCCAAATAACTCACCTGTTCATTTTTTTCACGACCACAGGACTGTGCGCACTCTGTGTTAACGGGGGAGCTGAGTGTTTGCACATTCCTGCATTTTGGACCGTTTCATGCACATCCCAGAAACCAGTTTCCCAAATGAGAGAAAATGTTCACCTTCACCCTCAACTGTCAGGAAATCACCAGCCTTTCCTGGTGAAAGAAGCTCTCTGTTCAGATCCAGATATTCAGATGCAGTGGGCAGAAAAGGACCAGGTGGATTGGTTTCACCCATCCTGCCCATTTGTACCTGCCTGTTGGGCTGTCTCAACTCTGTCTGACATTTCCCCCCTTATCTCCCGGCTTATTCACAATTTTCAAAATATAGTGGCATGCGCTTCAGGGAGTTTTTCTAACAGTGTCTAGACTTGTGCCAACAGAGCAACATTTTTAGTAAAACAAGATTCCTACCTTTCTGCGACTATTCATGTACTGTACAAACATATAGATCTACATAAAGGTAGACATCTAATCATATGAAAACAAAAACATCCTAGTATTACAGATCTAACCAATGACAGCACATCAAACGCACTGCTATTACCTATAATGTGAGAATTAATTTAAAAAAAAAAAACACATCAGCTTCCTTGAAACAGCATACGCCCTTGATGTTTGTTCCCAGTCCTCAAGGCCACTAACAGGTCAAGTTTTCAGAATATCTCTAATGTGTATGCATATGACAGATTTCTATACCATTGAGGCAGGAGACATGCAAATCTCTCTGAGGAGTATCTCGCTCAATTTCAGTTGCTCAACCTAAATTAATCTGTGTTTTTGTAAAACATTTAGAACTAAGACGGTGCTGGCTGAAATAAGGACAAACTTAAGATTGTTTTTGGATAAGGGAAAATAAATATTAGTTATGCACTTAGATCTCTCGGCAGCTTTTATCTCGGTAAATCATGAAATAATGATTGATAGACTGAGTGAAACTGGTGTGGCTGGTGTAGATCTAAATTGGTTTAGTGGATGATTAAATAACAACAGAACACTTCAGGTTTCTTGGCAAAATGAATTCTACAGTCCTTGGAATATGTTAGAAGGAGTCCAGCTCCCCATTACCTCCAATATTATTCATGGGGTCTTTTACGAAGCAGCAGTACGCCCAACACGGGCTTACTGCTCACTATTCTGGAACTACTGCAGCAGCCTGGCGGTAGTTCCCACCCCCAGCCACTTCCGGTGCTCCATAGCACCAGTGTTTACCCGGCAGTAATCGGGCAGTTTCCTGCCCGGTTACCGCCAGGTTAGTACGGGAGCCCTTGGCATGCTGGGGGGGTGGGGAACTACCGCCAGGCTGCTGTGGTAGCCCGGCGGGTACTTCCAGTTTAGCAAGCGGTAAGCCCATATTGGGCTTCCTGCCACTTAGTAAAAGAGCCCCTTACAGCGGCATACTTGAAAGAGAAGGACGCCCATCTTCTGACACAAATCGGGAGATGGGCGTCCTCTCGGGGTCGCCCAAATCGGCATAATCGAAAGCCGAATTTGGGCATCCTCAACTGCTTTCCGTCACGAGGACGACCAAAGTTCACGGGGGCGTGCCGGAAGTACGGAAGGCGGGACTGGGGGTGTGGTTAAGAGATAGGCGTCCTCGGCCGATAATGGAAAAAAGAAGGGCGTCCCTGATGAACATTTGGCCGACTTTACTTGGTCCAATTTTTTTCAGGACCAAGCCTTGAAAATCCGCCCGAATTGACCAGATGACCACTGGAGGGAATGGGGGATGACCTCCCCTTACTCCCCCAGTGGTCACCAACCTCCTCCCACCCAAAAAAAAATATCTATGCCAGCCTCAAATGTCATACCCAGCTCCATGACAGCAGTATGCAGGTCCCTGGAGCAGTTTTGATGATGATAATGATGATGATGATGATGACGGCAGAAAAAGACCTGCATGGTCCATCCAGTCTGCCCAACAAGATAAACTCATATGTGTATACCTTAGCTTGATTTGTACCTGCCTTTTTCAGGGCACAGACCGTACAAGTCTGCCCAGCAGTATTTCCCGCCTCCCAACCACCAGTCCTGCCTCCCATCACCGGCTCTGGCACAGACCGTATAAGTCTGCCCTCCACTATCCTCGCCTCCCAACCACCAACCTCTCTTCCCCCACCTGCTCCGCCACCCAATTTGGCTAAGCTTCTGAGGATCCATTCCTACTGCACAGGATTCCTTTATGCATATCCCACGCATGTTTGAATTCCGTTACCGTTTTCATCTCCACCACCTCCCGCGGGAGGGCATTCCAAGCATCCACCACCCTCTCCGTGAAAAAATACTTCCTGACATCTTTTTTGAGTCTGCCCCCCTTCAATCTCTTTTCATGTCCTCTCGTTCTACCGCTTTCCCATCTCCGGAAAAGATTTTTTTGTGGATTAATACCTTTCAAGTATTTGACCATCTGTATCATATCACCCCGGTTCCTCCTTCCTCCAGGGTATACATGTTCAGCGTCAGCAAGTCTTTGCTCATACGTCTTGGAACGCAAATCCCATACCATTCTCGTAGCTTTTCTTGCACCGCTATCCATTTTTTTAACATCCTTCGCAAGGTACGGCCTCCAAAACTGAACACAATACTCCAGGTGGGGCCTCACCAAGACTTGTACAGGGCATCAACACTTCCTTTCTTCTGCCTGTCACCCTTCTCTCTATACAGCCTAGCAACCTTCTCGCTACGGCCACCGCCTTGTCCACACCTGTTTCGTCGCCTTCAGATCCTCGGATACTATCACCCCCAAGATCCCTCTCCCCCTCAGTACCTATCAGACTCTCACCGCCATAACACATAAGTCTCTCTCGTGGGTTTCTACTCCCTAAATGCATCACTTTGCATTTCTTCGCATTGAATTTTAATTGCCAAACCTTAGACCATTCTTCTAGCTTCCTCAGATCCCTTTTCATGCTTTCCACTCCCTCCCGGGTGTCCACTCTATTGCAAATCTTAGTATTATCCGCAAATAGGCAAACTTTACCTTCTAACCCTTCGGCAATGTCACTCACAAATATATTGAACAGAATTGGCCCCAGCACCAATCCCTGAGGCACTCCACTGCTCACCTTTCCCTCCTCCGAGCGAACTCCATTTACCACCACCCTCTGTCGTCTGTCCGTCAACCAGTTCCTAATCCAGTTCACCACTTCGGGACCTATCTTCAGCCCCTCTAGTTTATTTAAGAGCCTCCTGTGGGGAACTGTGTCAAAAGCTTTGCTAAAATATAAGTAGATTATGTCTATAGCACGTCGATGATTTAATTCTCCAGTTACCCAATCAAAGAATTCAATGAGATTCGTTTGGCACGATTTCCCTCTGGTAAAACCATGTTGTCTCGGATCTTGCAACTTATTGGCTTCTAGGAAATTCACTATCCTTTCCTTCAGCATGGCTTCCATTACTTTTCCAATAACCGAAGTGAGGCTTACCGGCCTGTAGTTTCCAGCTTTAGTTTTAGTTTAGTTTAGCTTTCCAGTTTTAGTGGGTGCAGTGCACTTCAGGCAGGCAGACCCAGGCCCATCCCCCCCTACCTGTTACACTTGTGGTGGTAAATGTGAGCACTCCAAAACCCACCCGAAACCCAATGTACCCATATGTAGGTGCCCCCCCTTCACCCCTTAGGGCTATGGTAGTGGTGTACAGTTGTGGGGAATGGGTTTTGGGGGGCTCAGCAGCGAAGGTAAGGGAGCTATGCACCTGGGAGCAATTTGTGAAGTCCACTGCAGTGCTCCCTTGGGTGCCCAGTTGGTGTCCTGGCATGTGAGGGGGACCAGTGCACTACGAATGCTGGCTCCTCCCATGACCAAAGGGCTTGCTTTTGGCTGTTTTTGAGATGGGCGTCCTCGGTTTCCATTATCGACGAAAACCGAGGTTGTCCATCTCTAAGGTCGACCATCTCAACATTTCGGTCAACCATCTCTTAGGTCGACCTAAATGTTGAGATTTGGGCGTCCCTGACCATATTATTGAAATGAAAGATGGATGCCCATCTTGTTTCAATAATACGGGATACCCCGCCCCTTCACGGGGACATCTTCAGAGATGGGTGCCCTTAGAGATGGGCGTCCCTGTTCGAAAATGCCCCTCTTAGTGATTTAAGCTAGATAATTGAAATATGGAGGAAAAAGGTAAAGGGCTAGGATTAACTGGGATAGACAGGAGTAGTGGGAAGTGGGGTTGAGGTAAAATTTAATGCTATGAGTTTATTTCAGAAGAGCGCTTATTTCCTTAAAGGCTAGACTGAAGAAGTGAGTTTTCAGCAGACTTCGGAATAACAAATAATCATCGGTGCATTTGATGGTTTTAGGTGAGGAGTTCCAAATTTTAGTGCCTTGATAGGAAAAGTTAACCGTATGGATTGTTTTGTAGGTTACTTTCTTACAATTCGGGAAATGTAGGATTAACTATGGGAAAATATGGAAAATATTTTGACGATGATATACCGAATTAGATCTATTTTGGATCCTCAATATTTACAACCTGTAACTCAGGCATTGGTTTTGACACATGCAGACTGTAATATGCACATAGTATTGTTAGGTCTTCCTGATAAGCAATCACATAAGTTACAAGTTGACACATGTAGTGGAAAAAAATAATTCTTGATGGTACAGCAAGAGATCATGCCACTTCATTTCTGATCAGTCTTCACTGGCTTCTGATAAAGCTACAGTAGAAATTAAATTGTTGACTTCCATGTTTAAAATCTTATACAAAGATGTTCAAGACACGCTGAGCACAGCCCTGACACTGGGATCTCAAAATTAAGTCCCGCTAAAGTACCATCATAAACATTTGTTAGACACCACGGAGGACATAGACTACAAGAAGAAAGCACAGGACTGGTCTGCAGACCTGGCAGCTGAGGTGACAGATAGTATGATACAAAACTTTTTGTTGTCTGTTCTCCGCACCTCGCCATTCGCACGACATTGGGAGCTGCAATATAAATTTATACTCCGTTTATATGTATCGCCACACAGAGCCCAGACAGCAGGATACGGAGCAACTGGAAATTGTCCAAAATGCATTGCCCCAATGGCCACCTTGGGACATATGTTCTGGGCCTGTTCGAGAGTGCAAAGATTTTGGAAACAAGTGCTTGAAGCAGTATGGATATGTTGGCATAGAAGGACAGTGTTACAGCCATTAATGTTATTCGAAGTATACAGATATGCCAAGCCGGCATTGCCGGGATATCGCAGATTTCTACAACGCGCGATATTGACAGGAAAGAAAGTGATCTTAAATGGTTGGATGGACCGGAAAGGACCGAACATTACTCAATTGAGAATACTGATGATAGATCTATCCAAACTGGAACGATGCGCAGTCCGAGACCTAAACTCAGAGGAAGGAAGGAGGCTGCAACAGACTTGGGGCAAATTCTGGAATACGCTACAACCATCAGCAAAGAGACAGTTACTTGCCACCTAACTCCTAATGCTCTTCCTTACTGTTATATCTAGAAGTTAATAACGGAAGGGGAGAAGGGGTGGGGGTGGGTTGGGAAAGAGGGGAGGGAGTTGAATAGTTATATAATGTTAGATAGCAAAGAACTAACATGTAAGTTTCCAGATGGATGTAACTGTATTTGATTTGCTGTCAATAAAAATTATTGAAACATAAAATCTTATACAGTGTTGCCCCAGAATATCTTAAGGTCCCTTTTACTAAGCTGCGTCAGGTGATAATATGCACCAACGCAGCAAAAAATGGACTATCGAGGGATATGCTATAGCGTCACAAGGTAGTTTTTGAATGTGCGTACACTAAATAATTTTTTCAATTTTTTTTTCCAGGGGGGCAGAGAGTGGGGGGTCCTTTTACTAAGTGGCAGCAAGCCCAATGCAGGCTTACCACTCACCAACCCAAAACTACCACCGGGCTACTGAAGGAGCCCGGCGGTAGTTTCCTCCCCCAGCGCACGCCATTTTTGGCACTACAAAAATCTTTTCTATTTTTGTAGCGCCAGTGCTTACCCAGTGGTAATCGCTGCCCAATTAACGCCAGGTTAGCGCAGAAGCCCTTACCACCACCTCAATGGGTGGTGATAAGTGCTCCTCCCCCCCCAGAAATGGCCACACAGTAAGTGGTTCATTTACCATACGAAAACTTGAAAACCAATGGGGTGTGGAAATGCTAATTCGCTAGAAAACTGTCTCAAAAATTTCCACTTAACAAAAATGACTAAATCAATTTACTAAACGAAAAGTGCTTCAGCACTGGCACCGAGACCCTGAAGCAGAAACGCTGGCCACCGTGGGATCGGGGCAAGAGGGTGAAGACAGCGCAGCAGAGCACTTGATCAGGCAATACAGCCCAATGATAAGTACCACCTTTAAAGATAAATGTTGGTACCTATTTTGAGTGCTTTCTACTATAATAAATATAAAGCAGTAAAGTGTACTATCTTCCAGGAAAACATTTACATGATTTAAAAAGCAGGAAGTTGAATATATTTTGAAGGTTTTTTGGCTGATGACGAAGGGAAGATCATAAAGATCTGTTTTAGCTCCGATTGATCAAATAGTACCTAGGAGCTCTTTGAGGCCTTTTTCCTTCCTGCACGGTGCACTATGATTTTGTTGACAGTTACATACAACACTTTTCATAAAGTAAATTGATCTAGTCATTTTTGTTAAGTGGAAATTTTTGAGACACTTTTCTAGTCAGTTACCATATGGCCATTTCTTGTACAGAAAAAAAAAAAAAGACAGCCTTTTACCTGCTGTGGTAAGAGGGGGCCTCAATGTGCATCAAAAACACACGCTGATGCTAACGCAGGCCCTTAGTGCATCTACATGAATGGTTAGCTCATGGATAACGCAGAAGCCCTTACCGCCTACAAAATAGGAAGCCATATGTGTTCCTGCAGTATTTTTTTTTTAAATGCCCATGCGCTAATAGCTTCTAAACCCAAAAGAACCGACCTCCACACAAAATTAGTGAAACTAAACAAAAACAGTGGCGAATATGCACTCAAAAACTAAACCACAACGGTGTTTCTTCACAATTATGTCATTGTTGGCGTCTTGCATAAATCGTGCTGGGTCTTTTACTAAAGATTTAGCTTGAGTTATCTGCAGCAGGGCCCATTTTATTCCTATGGGCCCTGCTGCAGATAGCTCGGGTTAATCTGTAGTAAAAACCCCCTCTGTTTCTGCCCAGCAGTGTGGCCTGAATTATGAGAAACATACAAGTAAGTCTGTGCAGTGCCTTGAGTAGGGTTTTTTTGTTAAAACACTCCTTTTGCCACCGTGTTCTCCACAAGCTTTATGAATTAACAATATGAGGAGTTCGTGCTGTGCAAGTTGAAATCTGTTGTTTGGGTTCCTTGACAAAGCGAGTAGCAAAACATGGTATGTATTGGGACCCTATAAAAGGACCAGAATCATGGAATGCTTTACCTAGATCTTTGAGCTCCGCTATAGCATTTTCAGATGTCAACTGAAAACTTTTCTGTTTCAGAATTATTTTTGTATGGGAATACAAGTGTAAGGTACATAAAACTGTATTACATATTAATAAAGAAATTTAATAATAAAACTGTATTACATAGGAAATGTGTTATTCCTCTGTCTCTTTTATTATGATCTGCCTTGAACTGTATTGAATAAGCAGACTATAAATAACCATATTGAATTCAATTAAATTAAAACTAAATCATGTATAGTCATTAAGGCTATCCTGAAAACCTGACCTGTTGGAAGCTCTTGAGGACTGGGAGTGAATGCCTAGGATCTATGCTACTTTATTTATTCACTGCACTGAAACTACAATACCCAGAATGCTTTTCAAGTTAAAGACACAGGCATGGAAAGAGGTAGATGTGGAATGTGATGTCGGTGACCAGGTACAATTTGCATATCTACTCCTATTAGCATCAAAAATGGATTTATATTCTTTTCTTCCTCCTACACATATTTCAGTTTGTATATCCTGAAGAGTCTCTGACCCAGTGGGTAGTACGAAAGTTCTATAGAAATTGTAGCAACAACAAAAAAAGGCACTACTGGATATGCATAGCACTGTACAACAGGGGCGTAGCTAAGGGTGGCCACGGAAATTTCATCCGGGCCCCTGGTTTGGCTGGAGGGGGTCCCCAACCCCCACCAGCCGAAGCCTTCTTCAGCGCCCGTCTCCGGCACAGCCGCGTTCCTGCCCTGCTCTTCTTTCTCTTGCTCCTCCTGTCCTGTGCACAATGACACTCCTTTACGTGAAACTGAGGAGCGTCTGGACAGAAGGAGCAAGAAGAAAGAAGAGCAGGGCAGGAGCACGGCTGTGCTTTGGCTGGCTGGGAGTTGGGGACCCCCGCCAGCAAAGGTATTTGTTTGCGAGGTGAGGAGGGGTGCGAGGACGTGCAAGGCGGTAGCAGGGGGGAGGTGAGGTGAGGCAAAGCAAAGCATGGCAGGGCACTCAAAATGTGTCCCCAACCTCGGGCTCTGGCCCCCTCCCACCATAAGTTCTGGTTACGCCCCTGCTATACAATTCTAAGAACGTAAGAACAGCTATACTGGATCAGACCAATAGTCCATCTAGCCTAGTATCCTACTACTAACAGTGGCCAATCCAGGTAACAAGTACCTGGCAGAAACCTGATTAGTAGCAACATTCCATGTAACCAATCCTGGAGCAAGCAGTGGCTTCCCCCAAGTCCATCTCAATAACAGACTATGGACTTTTCCTCCAGGAACTTGTCCAAACCTTTTATAAATCCAGATAGGTTAACCATGCTTATCACATCCTCCGGCAGCAAGTTCCAGAGCTTTACTATTCTTTGAGTGAACAAATATTTCCTCCTATATGTTTTTAAAGTATTTCCATGTAATTTCATTGAGTGTCTCCTGGTCTTTGTACTTTTGAGAGTGAAAACTCAATTCACTTCTACCCATTCTACACTACTCAGGATTTTATAGACCTCAATCATAACCCCCCCTCAGCTGTCTCTTTTCCAGGTTGAAGAGCCCTAACCTCTTTAGCCTTGCCTCATATGAAAGGAGTTCCATCCCCTTTATCATTTTGGTCACTCTTCTTTGAACCTTTTCTAATCCCGCTATATCTTTTTTGAGATACAGAGACCAGAACTGAATGCAGAACTCAAGGTGCAGTCACATCATGGAGCGATGCAGGGGCATTATAGTACTTTTGGTCTTATTCACTATCGCATTCCTAATAATTCCTAGCATCCTGTTTGCTTTTTTGGCAGCCGCCGCACACTGAACAGAAGATTTCAGCATATTGTTTACAATGACACCTACATCTTTTTCTTGATTGCTGGCTCCCAAGGTGGACAGGTAACTACGATTCGGCTTATTCTTCCCAATGTGCATCACTTTGCATTTGTCCACATTAAATTTCATCTGCTATTAGGATGCCCAGTCTTCCAGTTCCCTAAGGTCTTCCTGCAATTTTTCACAATCCGCATGTGTTTTGACAAATTTGGATAGTTTTGTGTCATCTGCAAAGTTAATCACCTCACCCGTTCGTTGATCCGTTTTTCAGATCATTTATAAATAAATGATAACTAAATAAATAAATTTTGATACATAGCCAGGCAAAATAACTATTTTCCCCAAGAGTTTACTATCTAAGTGGGTACCATTGGCAGCATGATTTGCTCAGAACCACAAAGAGGCGCTACTGAAACAAATATTTGAATCTAGTTTTCCTAGCCCATTGCTCTAACCAGTCGGAGCTGCAGTTAGATCTAGACAACCTCGGCCAAATGCAACAAAATGGGCTGGAAGGGAAGTAGACAGAGCACCACCCAACAGAGAAATAATTCCTACATATTATCCACAGACACTCTCTTCATGGGCAGCCTGCTTTCAAAGATGGATGGGAAAGCAGTGTGGTTGTTAGAGCAGTCAGATGATAAAGGCCGGATGCCCTAATATTTGATGTAATTGGCCAAAATTGTTCAGTTTAAAGCATAATAACACTGGTAAAAAAATTTAAAAAAAAAACAAAACTAATGGGGCCAATATTCCAAGCAAATGTACTCGGAGGGTCATCCGCAATTATTCAGTGGCACTTAATCAGGTAGTAAAATAGAAGATACCACCAGGAGGATGGAGGTACACTGGTTTCCTACGTGAAAAGATGCGGAAGCCTACCTTTGGCTCTTCTGAAAAACCAGAGGAGACGTCTGTTGAGAATCAATTCTTTATTGCAAGAAAAACAAGAACGATGCGACTCAACATAGCTGTGTTTCGGCGCTATCACGCGCCTTCCTCAGGAGTCTTATGGTGTATAGCTGATTATATATAGTTGATGGTTTGTTTAAACAAAATACTTTCACATAAGGTATAAATATCATCCGCTATTGGAGCAGGGAAGTACACCGTAGTGTTGAAATCGCTATATATAATTATCAGCTATACACCATAAGACTCCTGAGGAAGGCGCGTGATAGCGCCGAAACACAGCTGTGTTGAGTCGCATCTTTCTTGTTTTTCTTGCAATAAAGAATTGACACTTAATCAGGTAGTACCACGGACTATCAACACTAACTGGCCATCTTGAAACTGGGCAGGAGAGAAGTGTTATGGGGATGGAATCAAGGAGGAGCCAGCCTTTATGCAGGTGCCTGCATAGCAAAGCAGGCAGATGAGACCAGACAAAAAGCAGTCCTAAATCTGTCTGCTTAGCTATATGAGTGCACGCACTGAATATTGGCTGGCGACGCATAACATCTGAGTAGTATTCTGAAGCAGCATGGAGTCTCCTTTCCCTTTTGGACTCCCACCTGAAGAGCAATAGGCCCTTCCTCCTGACCCCTCCCAAAGAGCAATATGTCCCCTTAGGCCCCCCTCCTTTCTGACCTCCCCAAAGAACAACAGGCCCCCTCCTGAAGCCCCACCCACCCCACAACCCTTGTAGGTTCCCTTTCAGGCCCACCTTAGCTTTCCAGCAGAGTTTTTGGGGCAGTAACTTCTGCCCATGCTGGTGGTGGCTTCCAAACGGTTGCTGTGACCTCTAGCAGCAGTCTCATACTACTGCAGTACCATGAGACTGCTGCTAAAGGTCATGGCAGTTATTTTGAGGCCACAGCCAGCATGAGCAAGAGTACCTGAGAATTGCTTCTGCTCTGAAGACCCCGCTGAACCACCAGAGAAGGTTAAGGTAGGCCCAGGGTCCTACAGGGGTTGGGCGTATGGTTTTTCAGGAAGGAAACTATTGCTCTTTGGAGGGGTCAGGAGGGAAGAGTTGCTCTTTGGGGAGTTTGGAAAGGGCCTACTGCTGTTTGAAGGGGGTCAAAATCAGGGGGCAAGAAAGTGGAGATACCTTTATTCGGGTCCTAGCTGAATATTGGCCTCATAAGTGCCAGCAGCCAGCACATGTTTGGTCATACCCAGATATTCAATTCTGGTGCCTGGACATGGCTCGGCATTGAATATATAGGTCTAATTTAGTCAGTGACAGTCAAGACTTAAACAAAACACTGACCACCATCAGCTGAATATTGACCAAAATATGTTTAATAAAGATGGAAGAAAGGACTTCTTACAGTCCTATAAGAAACAAATGAGCAACATGATCCAGGAGGGGGAGGACAGGGGGAACCTATAGACAGACTGTGCTATCTCTGCACTAACACACCTGAATTCAGGGCCGCCGAGGTCGTCGTTGTCGCCACCCCCCTTCCACCCGTCCCCCTCCGTCCACCACTGGGCCGGGCCCCCCTGAATTCAAATCATAGCGCCTCACCTCGACCTCGATCCGTGCGAAAGAAGCACAGCAGCGGCAGGCTGCAGATCGCCTCCCTTCGGGCCTTCCCTCCCTGTGTCCCGCCCTCTTCTGATGTAACTTGCGCAAGGGCGGGACACAGGGAGGGAAGGCCCGAAGGGAGGCGATCTGCAGACTGCCGCTGCTGCGCTTCTTTCGCACGGATCGAGGTCGAGGTGAGGCGCTATGATTTGAATTCAGGGGGGCCTGGTCCGGTTGTGGACAGAGGAGGGCGGGGGGAGGGGACTGCGGCACCCGGGGAATTTTGTCCCCCCCCCTGCCCCCCACTCTCAGCGGCCCTGCCTGAATTGCTGGATGACACTGAAAGAAAATGAAGCATTTCGTCATTTTTGTCAGATTCAGATTAAAATGTTTCAATTAAAATTTTGATTGTATCTCTGTTTTCTGTCTTTCTAAGTCTACCTGACTGTTTTAAGTACATAAGAATATAAGAGTAGCCATACTGGGTCAGTCCAATAGTCCATCTAGCTCAGTATCCTGCTTCCAGCAGTGGCCAATTCAGGTCACAAGTACCTGGCAGAAACCCAAATCACGGTAACACTCCATGCTACCAATACCAGGGCAAGCAGTTGCATCCCCGTGTCTGTCTCAATAGCAGACTATAGACCTTTCCTCCAAGAACTTGTCCAAACCTTTTTTAAACCCGGATACGCTAACCACTGTTATTACATCATCTGACAAAGAGTTCCAGAGCTTAACTATTTCTTGAATGAAAAAATATTTCCTCCTATTTGTTTTACAAGTATTTCCATGTAGCTTCCTTGACTGTCCCCTAGTCTTTGTATTTTTGGAACGAGTAAAAAAAAAAATCGATATTCTTATAATCGTTCTACACCACTCAGGATTTTGTAGACCTCAGTCATATTTCTCCTTATCAGTCTCTTTTCCAAGCTGAAGAGTCCCAAACATTTTTAGCCTTTCCTCATGTGTTGTCCCAGAAAGTCAAATTTTTCACTGAATCTGGAGAGGAAGAATACTCGGCACACCCTCCAAGAATCATTCACAAGACAGAACAAGGAGAAATCCTCTCAACAAATCTTACTCTCACACCATCAGAGGGAGACTGTTTGATTATGGCACATTTTGCTAATAAATAAAATAAAACTTCAAAATAAAACAGTGTGTGAGTATGATAGACTTCAAGAAAAGAACACCTGATCGTCATATTCTGTTTTCATCATGCAGATACTGGTTACATAATCGCTTTCTTCTGGTTTAGCAGGTAGAGAAAGACATTACGCAACCGGAAGAAAGCCGTACAGACAGACCAGCCGCTTGGGACAACTGACATGATGATGTGCTTATTTAGTAAAATGCTGGGCAGTCTTAATCACCTGCTTCCAGAGTTGGGATTGCCAGCCCTGTGCCAGAACTTCCTGTGAGTTCCATGAAATCACTGACGCTAAGTAACAGGGGCAATTTCTCTAAACTATTTACAGCTTGATCTTCAGGTGTTTCTAAACAGAGAAGGCACAAAGCACATCACATGGGTAATCTGCAGAAAAACTGAGGGACCCTTTTACAAAGGCATGCTGAAAAATGGCCTGCGGTAGTATAGACGCATGTTTTGGGTGTGCGCAGAATCATTTTTCAGTGCAACTGTAAAAAATGCCTTTTTTTAAAACATTTTTGCCGAAAATGGACATGCAGCAAAATTTGAATTGCTGCACATCCATTTTAGGTCTGACACCTTACCACCAGTCACTGACCTAGCGGTAAGGTCTCCCACAGTAACTGGGCGGTAATGGTCTACATGCGTAATTACCGCCCGATTACCGCCCGCGCGCCAGAAAATAAAAATATTTTCCGGCACGCACAGCGGATGCGCATCAAAAATGAACTTACCGCAAGGGCCACATGGTAGCCTGGCGGTAACTCAAAATTGACTTGCACTGGGTGTGCGTAGGCATCTACGCAGCTTATTAAAAGGGCCCCATAATCCCCCATGCCACAGGGAACAGGATCCTAACAGAGAAAGTATCAAATTGTGCTGGCCCTGTGGTGTTCACTGACTGTCCTGGAGAGCTGTCATCAGGTTACGTTAGTTAGATATAGATAGATATGCATGCATACTACCGCCACTGTACGCAAATACATCTCGTGCATAGTCACTAATCCTCTAACTAATGATAACAGTTCTAAAATTCACCAAATACTTACAAAGTATAAGCAAAAATAATTTATTCATATTTATTTATCTCTAAATCACAGTACATAGTCCTAGTTACCGTGCATAGTCAATAGGGATATCCTGAAAACCTGAACCCTTTGCAGCCCTCAAGGACTGTCAGTGACTACCACCATGCTGGGGGTATTTATTTATTTATTGCTTCTTATATCCCACATTATCCAAAACCAATTTCACTTCAATGTGGCTTACATACATTACAAAAGCTGATTACACTGAGCGAGATTTGAAGATTGCAAAGCCAGAGAACATTTACAACTAGTGCAGTGTTAAGACGGTCAATGGGAATACTGAAATTAATTCGTTTCTTGAGATAAAAAGCTTATGAACTGGAAAGTTTGTTGGGATTTGCAGGAGGAAATGTGAAGAAGATACTTTATTTACTGGCAATCAATATACTACAGTAACTAAGTAACACAGTAAATGACGGCAGAAAAAGACCTGCACGGTCTATCCAGTATGCCCAACAAGGTGGCCAATCTTTGCAGGCCCCAGGCACCCATGCTTAAGCCTAATATGCCACAAGCCTCCAGGAATCCTGGGCTATAGATTGTGTCTATCTGCTATCCTCGTAGCAGATAGACACAGTAATGCACCTGAAGCTCACCTCTCTGCTTACTGACATCTTTCCTCTTCACACCACTTTTTAGTTGTATTTAAAGCCAGAGAAGGGACGGTCACACCAGGCTACTAAGGGACCATCAAATAGGTTTTATTGTCAGTAGGTCAAAAGCAACCATAAGCTTCCTCCTGTGTAAATAACAGCAATTTCTATCCCTTCAAAGCGTCACCATTGAAAGACATTACCTGCAGTTTACAGATCTCTGAGGTAAAACGCCCAAGAGGTGGGGAATGAGAAGGCAGGGAAGTTTATCTACACCCTGAAATAAGCAATCTCTGTCAAGAACCCACAAACATTCACTGGACCAATCCCAGTAGTTTCCAGATCTGGTGCGAAAAGGCAAGATTTCGATCCAGGTGAGGCGATCTGTCATCGATTTGAGTTTGACGGCCTGGGTCTGCAAGTTTTGAAGTACATGTCCCACCTTGCAGAAGGCGCTGGTTAACTCCTCTGTGCTAGCAAAAAGCAAAGAAGAACCGTTTTCCACCGATCGTTCCGGGACAACCCTGTGCAAAGAATAAAAAGAATTTCTGCAAAAAAAAAAAAAAAAAGGCTCGTAGATACCCCAGAAAACTGCCAGGCGAAAGGATCGGATGCGTTTGAGCAAAAAGGCAGAACGCTAATCCCTCTCAGCTACACAGAAGAAAAAGTTTCAACGCCACGAATGGTCTAAAGGGGAGAATTGATTTTCTCCATTCTCCTTTTCTTTTCATCCGACGATTGAGGGTTTCTGGCTTTGAACAAGAGAGAGAGAGAAAAAAAAAGGGTGCAGCACTTTAATGCCACGAAACCCTCCTCCCTTTGCTGAAAGCCAGGGCAGCCCTATATTGGAGGTGCCACACCCTTCTCCAAGATCACAGCAGCAGCCAGCAGGGGCAGCAGCCCAAACACAGCCCCGATCCCTCCGGCTTCAGGGGCTTCAGCCCCCACTAGGGAAAGGCTGAGAATTCACCAATCCAAAGGAAGCAACATTAAGCTATCAGTTGCACTCTGACCTTCACCCTGACCCAGGAGCAGTAGACCCCCCACCCCTTTTTTTTCTCCTGTCCCACCACAAGCTCTCTAATGCTGATGCTGTGGTGGGCAAAATATTGGTAGGACCATAGTCCCAGTGGCACATTCCACTGCCAATGCCCTAACCTGGCTTTATTGCTTGCCTATTTCTCTATATGCTCCCAGCTACCCACCCAAAAGCCCCTAAGATACCTACCCTAAATGCAAGGATTGCTTTAGGCAACAGATTGGCTGCAGTGCAGTTTTGTAGCTGAAGATCCAAAAGCAGAAGAGGGCAACTCCTCCCTCCCCAAGAGACGAAGATCCAGTTCCCCTTTCTTCCCCAGAAAAAGGAGGCACTGCCCGATTTTCAAAGCACTCAAAATAACACTTTTTTTTTTAAAGGGGGGGGGGGGATCTTCCTCTACCGCACGTGCAATGCAACCCCGAACTTTTTTTTATTTCTTTATTTTGGTAACTAACCATTCCACTCCACGCGCACTTCTTTTTTTTTAATATATATATTATTTTTTTGGTAATAAAAAAATTCCACTCCTCGAACGAAGCCAAAAATCTCCTCCAGTTCTGCCATTGGCGAGTCTGCTTCAAATTACTCACTGTTTCCTACCACCACATTCCAAGAGCCTCCTGGTGCCGAGCCAGAGAGGGGGAGGGGGCCGTCCCCACCCAGCAGCCCGCAGCAAACTCTTCGCAGCAACTCCGAAACGACACGATCAAACTTTTTTCGCCCCTGTCCGATCGCCCTCGGCAGAGGCTGATTTCTCGAAAAAGCGAGCAGCTTCTCCCGTCTGAAGTTCAGAGTGCACAGAACAACATTCACCCTCCTGGCTGCTCCTTTCTTGAGGTCTACGAACTTTCGGTTCTTTTCAGAAACGAACAGCAAAGCCTGCAAAACATTTTCCAACCTAGTTGGGGAGGGGGGGGGGGGTCTCAGTTTGCCTCTGCCGGGAAGTGGGACAGAGAAAGAGTGCCGATCCCTCTGTCCTGAAAGTACGTTTCCATAAAACCAACTCGTGCATGTGGAAGGGTGAAAAAATAAAAGGTAAAGTTTGCAGAAAAGAGTGTGGGATCCCCTGAAAAAGCAGCACCACTCACCCCACCCCACCCCGCCCTGTGCCTCCGCGATCGCACAAAGCTGGGCTCCCACCTTTCTCCAAAACCTATATCGCCCTACCTAGGGTGCGAGAAAAACAAACACGCACAAAAAAAAAAACAGAGATCCTACGGACCCCCCCCCCCCCCCTGCCTAGAAAACAATCGCTTCCCATTCCCGGGACCCCCCTCGATTTCCAGCTGGGATCGAACAGGGGGAGGAGGATCGGGACTGAGCCCCCCTCTCACCTGAAAAGAAACGAGAAGAAAACTTCCTAACTTTCTGCAACAGATCCTGAAAGGGACATTTTAAAAAAACGAAGAAGAAAAAGTCCAGTGATCGCCCCGGTGTCCTACCTGCTCTCAGCCTCCTGGCACTGCCATCCCGGGGAGCCGTGCCCGGTCCGCTGCTGAAGCGTACTGCTCGCAGCCGAGCGCAGAGTGCCAAGCTGCGATCCCGGGGCTCAGCTCTTGTAACAGGAAGGGAGCAGCCTGGAGCTGGGTGTGTCTCTCTCTCTCTGTCCTCAGCATAAGAGGGTGGGAAGCTGCAAAGCCTGTTCACAGCAAATCTGCTCCTCCTCGAACTGGCCAAAGGGGCTTTACCCAGCCTCAGCCAAGCAGGCACCCCAGCCACACCAGGCTAAGCCCAGAGCAGAAGGCACAGCCCTGGTGATTACTGCCGTTGTGTGACTCTGAGAAGAGTACCCAGGTTCCTGTCAGGGGTCAGGGGGCATCGTCTGACTTTTCAGGTGGAGGTTGCACTAGGTAGTGCGATGATGGACTGTGGTATGTAAGTGGATTGGCCAGTAACTTTGCCCTTGGGCTAATAGTTCTGGTCTGGATAGATCTCTGGTTGTGTCGTGTTTAATAGAGGTTGCCTATGAAAGTTCGGGGGAGGGGGGGTGAATGACCCCAGAGCCTACCTTTCCTAATGTGCTCTTCTTGGCTAGATGATGCATAATTGGGAGAGAGATTTATGGCAAAGCCTGGTCCCTCTGGATCTTTCCTTTGGATTTACATTCTGTCTTGCTGCAGCTGAACAATTAAGAAGATCACCGATATAACGCTGTGAGACTGCAGCAGGCAACTGCGAGATTTGGGGGGTTCCAATAGAAAATGACACCCTGCCACAAAAGTCAACTGATCCCCTAGAGGACTTGCAGAAGATGTTCACACCTTGCCGTTGATATCGGATACTTAAGTCAGATATCTGAACAGATGTTTTTTTTAGAGTTGTTTATGGATAGATGGACCTGCCGGTTAATGTACTGCCTATTGTGTGTTTGTGGATGTGTGACATTGAGATGTCAGGCAGAATGCTGTGTGTGGTTGTATCGTTGTATTCTGGAGGCTAGTGGTCCCTCAGAGGTCAGCTCAGTGTAAGGTTAGGTGTGTGCTGTGTTAACTGTATAAACAAAGGTGCATATAATGAAAATCAGTCTACACTCAGAGAATTATTATTAGTACAGCTGCTGTCTGACCCTTTCTTCCATTATGGTGTCGGGTAGACACAACCCCTGGTTTAATCTGCTTCTAAATCATGCATCTGGACAGCCACACACAACCAGCAGAATCTCCTAGGTAAAAGGGAAGTCACACTTCCACCTCTCACCATAAAATCCAGAATAAACTCTGGAACATGCAGAGCCCTTCTTCTGAGGCAAAAGATCAGGGCCTTTTACTGCACAACCGGAATGACCTTTCTCTCACCCAGGGCAGCTAAATTACCCAGGAGGGAGACTTTTTTTTTAATGGCAAAATATCCTGGTTTTGTAGTCCTTGACTCTTCCCATTGCAATCAGGGCTGCAGGTCCCTCATGCATAAGGATAAGGTTTTCAGAAATCCAAGTGTGGGCTGAACTCTCCCTCCTGGAACTAACTTGGCAGCTGTAGTTCACCACACTCTCTGCTCTCTCTAGTGTGCTGATAACAGCCCCTGCCAATATTATGTTGGCACACACCATGTAGATTTTTATCCTATACTGGCACCTTAACTCTGCTGTAGCATTTTCTTACCATCCCGTTTCACTTATGCCACGATGGTAAGCCTATGCACGCCATGATGATAAATCCATTCCAGTGGTGAATAGTTTTAGGTATTTGGGGTGGTGATTGATTCTGCCATGTCTTTTGGGATCAAATATCTTCCTTGGTGAAAAAGGCATTTTATTCACCCAGACAGCTGCGTTCAGTAAAGGGGTATTTTGGTGAAATGGCTTTATTTATTTCCAGGTTGGATTATGGCAGTATAGTATATTTAGGTGTACCTGGTTGTCAGCTTAGGCAGCTGCAGATCTTGTAATTTAGTGCAATTAAGCTTTTAGGGAGTGCTCGGTTATTTGATCATGTGTCACCTCTATTTGTTAAATATCATTGGCTACCTGTCTCTTTTATTTATTTATTTATTTATTTATTTATTTATTTATCACATTTATACCCCACATTTTCCCATATGTTTGCAGGCTCATTGTGGCTTACAATAGACCGAAAAGGCTGTCGCCAGTCCAGTAGTTCTTCACATGTGGTAGGCAGAGTGGATAGAAAGAACAGGGTATAAAGGGTAAAGGTAAGAGAGTCCAAAATAGTCCATGTACATGCTGTTTTGAAGGACTTTGGGTTTTATGTTGGAGCCTGGGGGTAGGCCTTCCAGAATAGGCTGGTCTTGAGTAAAGTTGAGATGGTTTTGAGTAGTTTTGACAGCTTTTGGCAGTGCATTCCATAATTGGGTGCTGATAAAGGAAAAGGATGAAGCGTAAGTGGATTTATATTTGAGGCCGTTACAGGTAGGATAATGGAGATTTAGGAATGAGCGGGATGTGCTTGATGTATTCATGGCTGGAAGATTGATCAATCTTTTAGAAGTACGTTTAAGATCCTTTGCCTGTGTCTTAGGTCAATGCAGGATTACAGGCTGTAAATGCCCCCATTAGCTAAGGTGTGTTGGGCGAATACAAGGGAGAGAACATTTTTCTGGCAGGGGTCAGGGGGCATCGTCTGAGTTTTCAGGTGGAGGTTGCACTAGGTAGTGTGATGGTCTGTGGTATGTAGTGGACTGGCCAGTAACTTTGCACTTGGGCTAAAAGGTCCTGGTACTTTGGAATGGCCTGCCGAAGGAAATTTGCGCCGATGGGAATTATAACAGATTTAAAATGTATTAAAAACTTAGGCGTTCAGGGGTCCTTTTACTAAGCTTCAGTAAAAAGTGGCCTGCAGTAGTGTGGGCGCATGTTTTGGCATGTGCTGGGCCATTTTTTACCGTGGCTGGGGGGGAAAGGCTTTCTTAATGGGGCAGTAATTGGCTTTGTGCTGAAATTAAAAGTAGCATGCGGCTATTTACTGCCTGAGCCCTTACCACCACCCATTGATCTAGCGGTAAGGGCTCATGTGCTATGTGTGCAGTGCTCAACCAGCGCATGCCAGGAACACCCCCGCGGTGGAAAATAGAAAAATATTTTCTACCGTGGGACACAGCACACGCCAAATTGAGTTGTCTTTGTGTGGAAGAATGAATGCAATGATGATGAATTCTGTATTGGGTCTATCCAGTGGCATAGCAAGGTGGGGGGTCCACCCCGGGTGCACGCTGCTGGAGGGTGCAGAGAGCAGCCGCGCACCTGTCGGCTCCGCTGGTTCCCTGCTCCCTCTGCCCCAGAACAGGTTACTTCCTGTTCCGGGGCAGAGGGAGCAGGGAGCCAGTGGAGCCAACAGGCACGCGGCTGCTCTCTGCACCCTCCAGCAGCCAAGAATGCACCGGGGGGGGGGGCTTGATGCGCCGGGGAGGGGGTGTCATTGTGCCGGGGGGGGGCTTGATGCGCCAGGGAGAGGGGGTGTCATTGCACTGGGGGGGGGGGTGTTGTATTGTACCCTGGGGGTTTCGCAGCGGTGATCCACCCCAGGTGGCAGCCAACCTAGGATCGCCACTGGGTCTATCCTATCATTTGACAGAATTCTTTTCATTTGTGTGTGTATGTTTAATCTGTTTTGTAAACTGCCTAGATCTGGTAAAGATAGGTGGCATATCAAGTGTTTAAATAAACATGATATTAAGTGTTTAAATAAACATGGCATTGCTGTTATGCTACCTTCCTTTTACCATGCAGGGCCTGGTAACCCCCACACATACCATCCCTCTTAATTTTCTACAAGATGTACCTCATTCCTCTGTTATTATCTGAGCAGAAGTACTGGTGATGGAGAATACCCCCTTCCTACCACCACCACCTTTCATAGCTGTGAGTCACAGATGCTGCTGACCTGAAAAGCGCAGTATGAATGCACATCATTAATAAGATCTTAAGCAGGTGAGGCTTGCAGGCTGGCACAGCCTATCATTGCCATCTGGAGCAGAAGCAGAGCTAGGGTAGCCTGGTCAGACAAAGCACCACTCAAGGCGTGTCATTACGGAGGAGGCTGCCCTACAGTAGAGCTGGTGGACTGAGAAGAAGAATGTAGAGTCCACATTTTTCTTGAAGAAAGTTTCCGTTTAATTTCTATACACCTGTTATATATAGTAGAATCTCGATCATCCAACCTTTGCTAATCCAACCATCCGGCATATCTGACAGACCCCCATGGTGACATCATCGCAGGTTCTTTTCCTGTTTTCCGGCTTCATACGCTGCTGGTTAGTGTTAATAAACTATATTGTATTTTAAATACAGGCACCCCCATGCCTGTTCTTTATGCATAAAATATGTTTTCCATGCATTTGTAAGGGGTTACTATTGTTTTCCATATTATCCGTCTTTTCACTCATCCGACAATGGCTCAGTCCAATTTACGTTGGACGATCAAGATTGTACTGTACTTTAATTACTCTTTTTCCTATTGCTTACTTTCACATTTTAATTTTTAGAAAACAGGTTTTCTACTCTTACATTTGGGTGTTTCTGAGTCTGTGTGCACAAATCTCTCTGTTACTGTACATTTAATTTCAACCTACGCAGTTATCACAGACTTTGTCACGTTCTTGATCTAAGGCTTCTAACTCTTCTGATACTTTTCTTTAAATCTTTGGGATAACTTTCTCTTTTAGGGGGATAATAGGACCTTGCTGATTCTCACTTCCTCTTTGCCATATGCTGATTTCTTTCATCTCCTGTCTTCCTGGCTTAGTGCATGGTGTCTTGCCTTCAGTCTGGCGTCTAGCTTCCTGTAATTACCTCATACAGCTTTCTCCTACACCTGCCAACATGCATCATGAGCACCAGCTCTTTCCCAACTATCCCAGTAAACTGTCCATGCCTGAGGCAATATGCTATGCCCAGACACCAGGGAGACAGATAAACTCTAGTCACAGTGTGAGTGAACTACCCTACTAAACCTAGAGGGAGAGCAATTTTCAAAAGTCGTGTAAGTAAATGGTTATTTACCTGGCTGATAGAGCTTGTTAAAGATTACCCAACTTTATCATAAGATAAAAGACAGATATATGTTTTAGAAGATGCATATTTTTACTTGTATTGAATGGAGGAATGAAGGTAGGATGGGGATTGATATAACACATGTAGCTTTTCATTTTTCAAACCACATGCATTGTTTTGAAAGGAAAAACTACTCATACAGGGTGAGGCAAAAAAAAAAAAAAAAGTAACCCCCCCTACAGTTTTTTTGCTGTTTTCTCAGCAACCATTTGGAATTTCAACATGAAATTGCACAGCTTTATTTGCTGTTATTATCTACTCTTATGTGCTGAGTGGAATGAGATTTTCTTTAAACATGGCAAAGTTACAGACTTTTTAGCATGACCACCCAGCAATTTTTGTGCATTCAAAAATGCTTGCACTATAAAACTACCATTATTTGAAGAAAAAAAAAAGGTACCAGCTTACTGATAATGATGTCACAGTGACATAGACTTTTGTCTGGAAAGCAACGGTGGAGGCCTGTCACAAGCTCCACCCACAGCCGCAATCGCTGAACTCAAGGAAGCGCTGCCGATGACCCGGGTCTGCCTGCCATGGGGACTGATTGACAAGAACTTCCCAAAGCGACTGAAGGCCTGTGTTGAAGCTGGAGGCGGGCACTTTGAGCAATCACAGTGACTGCAAAATTCTGACACATCGCTAATTGCATTGTTTGAATGATGTTATTTTACTATGTTTTAGCTCAAACATTTTTAATGCACAAATTTCGCTAGGTAATAATGCTAAAATGTCAGTAACATCAACATAGCTTAAGATAATTAAATGTTGTTTAATAGTAATATGTAAGTATGACGACTAAATAAGTACACAAAATTTCTAATTGAAATTCAAAGTAGTTGCTGAGGAAATGGCAAAAAACTTTAGGGGTTACTTTTTTTTTTGCCTCACCCTGTAGAAAAAGCAGGGGCAAATCTCCACGGATAAGTTTTGGCATTTTTCAAAGGAAAACTGGTGCAAAGTCCATAGACTGGACTTTGCAACCAGAACCGGTGCAAGGGTGGTGGGTCCCCTGGGCAAATCTTCAGCGTTATACCCCTCTCCTCAATTAACGTTCAGGTCCCTCACCTGCAGCCCCCCCCCCCCCCCCCACACACACACACACACAAGATTTTGATAATTAAATTCAATAATTATGTTCATCACATAGACATCCTATGAAATGCAGATTAAGGTGTGAGCTGATGGATCTTTTGTTCCTGTGACTGTCAGGAACTATTGTGTTGCTTTTTGCTACCCCCAAGAAGCTGCAGCCCTGGGTGACCATTTAGTTTTGCCCTAATGGTTGGGCTGGCCCTGTTTGCAATGACCCACAAACATGTGAAAATTACCCCAAATACTGCTTCTGTATTACTAACATCAATTATGATTCTACAACTACTTTTATTTGCCATTATCGTTATGTTTTTTTGTAGTACAATATATTTATGTTAAACATATGTTTTATTATATATATTGATGATAAACATATATTTTACTTATTTATTTATTCATCTATGTATACTGTGTCATTTAAAACTTTCTGTTCCTATGTGTTTTATTTATATTTATGTTTTTATTGATTTTAATTTGCATATATATGTTTATAGACTCCTGAGGAAGGCCCCTGTGGGCCGAAACACGATTCGTGTTGAGTCCTGGATGTTTTAATAATGATGGTTTGGATATCGTCTTCTGCTCTTTCTTTATTCACCCTTGTGATTGTTCGGTTTGTGTGCCCACAAGGGTCACTGTTCTTCTGTTCTCCTGCCGTGTTCTACAAAATGTGAATTATTTCTTGGTCTTTGGCTAAGATTTAAGTGTAGGGTCTGAGCTTTGAGCTTTGGGTGGTCTTTCCTGGACCTTTTTGTGGATATTGAGAACCTGTCCAACATGGAGGCTTAAAATGTTGCCACCTGACATTTGCCAAAGCAGGAGGATCAGATCTCCAGTTTTAAAAATGAATTCCCTACCACCACAAACTCTCATTTGATCTTCCTGACGTTCCACCCATTGGAGGGATGGCTCCTCAGCGTGTTTGAGGAAATCATCACCCCTGCTCCTTCCAACTCCTCTCCCCCTTCATCATCACCTGAGTAGCGTTGCTGTCACGATACCCCCTCTTTCTCCTGCTACCTTTAGGTACTGTTGTGACTCTAGAATTCTATTTACTCCTCCCCACCAGCTTATCTGCCAGAACCAGCTGTTCTTGGGTCACATACATTTCCTTCTGTAGATGGACAGAGTGCTTCTGCCTGCTAACAGAAGCCCTTAGCTCTCAAACTGTACAGACCTGGAGCTGCAGTCAGATCTAGACAGCCTCAGGCGTCTGCACCAAAATGAACCGGAGAGGTAGCAGATGAAGCACTGCCAAACAGAGAAAAAAATTCACCAGGGTTGTCTTTCTGCTTTTCTGCACTAACATACCCAAATTGATGGATGAAGAAATTGGACATAGATGAAATCTTTGGGAGCTCTAATCATATGCTGTCCCGGAAAGTCGCATCATTCACTGGATTGGAGAAGAAGAATGCCCAGCACACACTCCAAGAAACATTTTACAACAGACAGATCAAGGAGAGATAAGAAGAACACAGCATAAGGGGAACACAGTCTCATTCTCATGCCATCAGAGGAAGACTGATTATAGCACATTTTGCCAATAACTGTCATGTCTGCAGCTTCAAAAAAAATTATATGTGGATATGATCACATGCTTAGGCTCCAGAGAAAGGAAAAGTGCTGACCTAGGGCTGATGTGACTGTCACATCAAGATTTTATTTTCACTGTACAGATATTTGTTATGTTATAGAAACAGAGAAAATATAGGCAGATAAAGATCATATGGCCTATCCAGTCTTCCCAGCCATGCCATCACCCTGTCCCAAGCTCTCTTGAATTCAGATACTGTTTTTGTCTCCACCACTTCCACTGAGAGGCTATTCCACAAACTCATCACCCTTTCTGTGACGAAGTATTTCTTCAGGTTACTTCTGAATCTATCCCCTTTCACCTTCATCCTATGCCCTCTCATTCCAAAACCTCCTTTCTATTAAAAGAGACTTGCCTCCATAGGTATTTAAACATCTCTATCATATCTCCCCTCTCCCGCTTTTCTTCCGAAGAATACATATTGAGATGCTTTATGATGAAGACTACTGACCATTTTAGTAGCCACCCTCTAGACTGACTCCATCCTGTTTATATCTCTATGAAAGTGCG
Organism: Microcaecilia unicolor; assembly: GCF_901765095.1. Classification (NCBI taxonomy): domain Eukaryota; kingdom Metazoa; phylum Chordata; class Amphibia; order Gymnophiona; family Siphonopidae; genus Microcaecilia; species Microcaecilia unicolor. Next base: position 109,799,842 of record NC_044041.1, read on the forward strand.
GTCTCCAAAATTGTTCACAATATTCTAAATGAGGTCTCACTAGAGTCTTATACAGGGGCATCATCACCTCCTTTTTCCTACTGGCCATTCCTCGCCCTATGCACCCAAGCATCCTTCTACCTTTTGCCGTTGCCTTTTCTACCTGTTTGGCCACCTTAAGATCATCACATACGATCACATCCAAGTCTTGCTCTTCTTTCTTGCACAAAAGTTTCTTCACTCCCTAAACTGTACCTTTTCCTTGGGTTCTTGCAGCCCAAATGCATGACCCTGATTGATGCCAAATTCCAAACCTTTCCTCTAGCTTCAATAAGTCCTTCCTCATGTTATCCACCATCAGGGGTATCTACCCTATTGCAGATGTTGGTATTATCTGCTAAGAGACAAACCTTACCAGACAGCCCTTCAGCAATATTGCTTACATGAACCGGCCCAAGAACCAAACCTTGTGGCACACCACTGACATCCTTTTCCTCAGAATGAGCTCCATTTACAACTACCCTCTGTCGCCTTCCACTCAACCAGTTCCTAATCCAGTCAGTCACTTTAGAGCTCATACACTTAGCTTATTTATTAGTTATCCATGCAGAATCATGTCAAAAATTTTGCCAAAATCTAAATACACCACATCTGGCACTCTCCCTCGATCCAACTCTCTGGTCACCCAGTCAAAGAAATTAATCAGATTTCTCTGACAAGACCTGCCTCTGGAGAATCCATGTTGCTTCGGGTCCTGTAATCTATTGATTCAAAAAACTTTGCTAATCTCTGTTTAAAAAAGCGTTTCCATTAATTTACTTACCACAGAATCAGACTTGCCAGCCTGTAGTTCCCAACCTCTTCCTTACATCCACTTTTGTGGAGACGGCCATATCTACTCTTCTCCAGTCCTCCGGGACCACTCCCAACTCTAGAGAAGCATTGAAAAGTCAGCCAGTGGAACCACTAGAACTTCCTTCCTTCATTACCCTGGGATGTATGCCATCCAGCCCCATCACTTTGTCCACCTTTATTTATTTTAGTCAACTCCTCAGGAAAATCATTCAGGGATTACCACCCCTCCATTGTCTTCTGCGGTCCTGCTCCCGGCCCTTCAGCTGTGAACACAGAAAGCAATTCTGCCTTATCTTTATCAGCTTCTACGTATTCCTCCCCTTCAGCTCTGAGTATCAGAATGTCACTTTTGTACTTCCTCCTATTATTAACATATCTAAAGAATGCTTGTGTTCCCCATCCCCTATTTCTTTTCTTCCATTTGCATCTTTGCTTTCCTGACTACCAGCTTCCCTTAGCTTTCCCAGATTTTGTCACCTGTCTTCCTCTTTCTGCGATCTCTTATGTAAAGTATTTGTATCCCAGCAAATCCCTAATCAGGTTCAAAGCTGGTAACAATATCATCAAATCTACAATCTTAAATGAAATAACATATATAAAAATTAACAATCGGCACATACAAACATAGTAAAAAAAAAAGTGTGTTTTCAGCTTCTTTTTAAATTCCATATAATTCAAAATTAGACAAACGTTCAAATATAAAGAATTCCAAATACTAATTGCACCATAACCAAATGACTTTTCATGGGCAGGTTTAAACTTCACCCCCTTCATCGATGGAAAAGACAAAATTAAACATTCACTATTTCTGCCTCAGGTACACCACCATTCAAAGTTTTAAAAAGCGAACAACAAAGCTTTGATTCACCATTCCCCAGGTTACCAGGTAGAAAAGGCATTAGACATATAAAACATAATTGGTCTGATAGACCAGTGCGGTGGTTCCCAAACCTGGTCCTGGAGGCACCCCAGGCAGTCAGGTTTTCAGTATATCCACAATGAATATTCATGAGATAGATTTGCATGCAGTGGAGGCAGTGCATGCAAATCTATCTCCTGAATATTCATTGAGGGTATCCTGAAAACCCGATGGGACTAGGTGTGCCCTGAGGACTGGGCTAGAAATGGCTGGATTAAGGCATAGACAAACTAGGCATGTGCCTGGGGGTCTAAATGCTTGGGGGAGGTGGGGGCATTGTCAGATGTATTTAATTCAGTGGTTCCCAATACTGGTAGAAGCTCAGGTACATGGGTTAGATGTTTTACTCGGTGAGTTAGCTGTCACCTAGCAGAGAGATGAGTGAGGGGCAGGTCATATCTGTTCCACTGAACAAAGTCTTTCTGCCCTTCCTGCCCATTGTACATTGTCCTATGGCCAGCATGAAGAATCAACAAGCAGCACTTCTTTCTCTGTTTGCTGTCTTCTGCACTTGGAATCATGCAAAACTCTATGATCTCACAAGATTCACCAGCCCTACTTGGTTCCAGCCTCAGAGGAGGCAGAATTAGGTAAAATGTGTTGCTGAATGCAGGGGAAGGGCAGACTGATGAAGGTGATTATGCCGTGGGTGCGGGAATGAGGGAGGTCATGTGATCCATGGAGGTTTAAAAATATGTGTTGCAGAGAGGAGTCCATCATGGTTTTTTTTTTTATTGTTTTTTTTTTTTTTTTGCCTAGTAAAGGTTCCTATTTGCTCCAGGTCATTACATACCGATAGTTAGTTCTGGAGTTTTTTCTCCAGGTGAATGCAATGGAAGTAAGTTGGGATAGGCTTGGTTGTTGCTCATGACCTAGTCCATTACTTAAATCAGTGGTTCTCAAACCTGGTTGCAGAGGCAACCCAATCAGTCAGGTTTACATTATATCCACAATGAATATTCATGAGATAGATTTGCAGTGGAGGCAGTGCATGCAAATCTCTCTCATGAATATTCATTGCAGGTGGACCAGGACCAGGTTTGGAAACCACTGGCTTAAAGCCTACCAAAGAGTTAATTGTGCCCTGTTCCTTCATTATATCTCAGTTTTTAGGGATGCTGGGCAGTCTTATCACCTGCTTCTAGAGCTGGGATTTTTCTGACACTTTTTTTTTTTGTAAGTAGTAGCACAAGGTGAGCTACATTCCAGTCTAGTAGGTATTTCTCTGTTTCTGAAGAGCTTACAATGCTAAGGTGGCAAGAAGCAGCAGCAGGATTTGAACCAGACATCCCTGGTTATTAGCCCAGTGCTCTAACATTAGCTATTCCAGGACCACCGAAAGGGGGAGGCAGAGGGGGCAAAATTCCATGGGCCCAGCCTCCGGGGGGGGGGGGCGGTGGCACCAGCAAGCTTCTTCCTGCCTGCCTGCTTCTGGGTCTGTTGTTCTCCTGCTTCTGTATGCCAGGACCCTAATGATTGTACTAACGCAAAGACCCGGGTGACCCGGGTTATCGCATTAATGCAATCCTGGGTCCCAGCACACAGGAGCAGGAGAGAGACTGAGGGATGAGCAGTCAGACCATCAAACCTCCTTGAGTCAAACACAGAAAGGTAAGGGGGTGGGCAGGTGGGGGCGGCAGCCAGAGTGGGAGAGTGGCACGGCGGCCCAAATTGGGGGGGGGGGGGTCAGTTGGTCGGCGGGTCTGCCCCGGGCCCAGCTGTGTCTCTCAGATGTGCTGGGCTACTTCTCCACTTATTGTCAGCTCTCTGCCGAAACTACCTGTCTGCTCAATGAGATCATTGACACTAGGTTACAGGGCAATTTCTCCATGCTGGGTCATCCTCACTATCCAAGGACCTGAAACTCACAGAAAACTACCTACAATTCAGAAAAAACCTGAAAACTCATCTTTTCAAGAAGTCTTTCCCCCCTGGATCTGCCTAATCCCACACCACCATACATCACGAAAAGTTCAGAAATGGAAAACAATAATATTAACCTCTCTCACAAATACTAATATAGAGCTGAGACAGAGGGGAAGGCAGTCTGAAGTGCCGCTCACCTTCACTGCTGACACTGGACCCCAAGGTAAGAATTTTAAAATTACAGCCGGCACTTAGGAAGGCGAGGGGCTGCCGGAAGACAGGTCGTGCTTGCACTCAGAGGGGAGAGAGAGGGAGGGAGGGAGGTGCGGGGGTCTGGAACTCGGAGGAACAGGGGTGCGTGGAACTCAGAGGGGAGAGAGGGGGTCCTGGAACTCGAAGGGGAGGGGGCAGGGGGTCCTGGAACTCAAAAGGGAGGGGTGCCTGGAACTCGGAGGAGAAGGTGGGAGGGAGGAAAGTAGGGGAGCATGGAACTCGGAGGGGAGGGGGGCTGGAACTTGGAGGAGAGAGAGAGAGAGGGAGGGAGTGAGATAGGGAGGGGGGCGTGGAACCTTGCTAGCGCCCGTTTCATTTCTGTCGGAAACGGGCCTCTTTTACTAGTATGCTAATATATCAACCTAAGCGTTTATTGTACTTCTGTATTATGTACTAGACTTCTACAAATCTAAATTTTGGAACCGCCTTTTTAGCAATATATAAGCCACATTGAGCCTGCCATATGATGGGAAAATGTGGGATACAAATGCAATAAATAAAATAAATAAATATGAGGAAGGTACATTATTTACTAGTAATGAATATACCAGTAACCCAGAAAACCTCCTATGCCATGAGCCTCCTGGGCTATAGACTCACTGCCCTCAGCAGACAGACACACTGAAGCACTTCTGGCTCCTCTTTCTTCTTGCTGACAAGTTACCCATTCCAGGAGAGAGACCAGCTGGTTCTGGATTTCTGTCAACCTCATCCTGATGCATTATAGGACCTGTAGCACTGATTTCAATCGGTAGAATCATAAGCTACACATACTACACTGCTTTGGGATGTACATTTAAAATCAGGACCGGCAAAAAAGTCTCCCTCCTGGAATGGATTACTTGGCAGCTGTAAGCTACTAAGGGACCATTGGTGCTGCTGTCACTTGTGCTGAATCCAGGCTTTCCCCTGGATTCTATATAGGTCACCCAAAGTTAGACACCAGATTTACAGTCTATGCCCTGATCTTAAGAGATATAGATGGGCTGGAGTGTAAATCTGAAGGGGCTTTGACGTTAGCTTCAGAACTTTTAGTACAAGAACAGTGCTGGTCAGACTTCTACGGTCTGTGCCCTGAAAATGGCAAGGACAAATCAAACTCAGGTATACATATAAAGTATCACATACCATGTAAAATGAGTTTATCTTGTTGGGTAGACTGGATGGACCATTCAGCTCTTTATCTGCCATCATTTTTCATTTACTATGATCCGCGCACAACTTAATGACGTAATAAGCATCGGTTGGCCACTGAATTGGTGCTTGATTGAAGTTGTACATGGATGTCCCCTATGCACTGTTCGCAAACTCAGTGCCTAACGTTTCCCATGCACAACCCAAAAGGGGACGTGCCCAGGGGAGGAGCATAGGCAGGTTATGGGCATTCCCAAAAGTTAGGCGCCAATTTATAGAATAGTGCTGATCCATGTCTAAATTTGGGCACCAGACTTGCACCTCTTTCTATCAGGTGTAAGTCCAGCGTTCAAAGTTTGGCGCAACCTGCAAGCTATGCCAGTATTCTATAAAGGTCAGGCGCTCTTTAGGGGTTCAGTGCACCTAACTTTCAGCGCTGTATATAGAATTCCCTCCTTTGTGTCCAAGAAATAAAACATTCCAATACTTCATTATAAAATATCATGTATATTTGGTTTTAAATTACCAGGAGAAAACCAAATGCCCTACCACGCAACCCCCAGGACACCATTATATTCTGCTGTTTAAAAATAAAGTGAATTCCTTACCTTCACAAGCCATCTTTTGGTCTTTCTGACTTTCTTTGTGTCTCTCCATTGGAGGGATGGCTCCTGATGATGTTTGAGGGTATTATTGACCCTGTTCCTTCTATGCAGTGCCCTCCCTCCTCTCCTTGGTAGGGTGCTAGAGGGATAAGGCAGACTTGATGCCTCTTCTCTCTCCTGCTAACTTTAGGCATTGTTGCCACTGTAGTATCCTCTTTACTCCTCCCTCTCCAGCTTATCTGCTAGTGCCAGCTGCTCTTGAGTCATATTCTGTTCTCTCTGCAGATGGACAAAGTTTCATAGTGCACCAATGGGAGCCTTTAGATCCCAAACTGAAGACTTTCAGGCAGTAGTTCCCCAACAGGTCCTGGGTGACCCTGGTTGCATGCAAATTTACTTTAATTATTTGCTAGAACACTTTTGGAAGGCAACCACCAAGGTGCCTCACAAGAATTGAAACAGGGAAATTAAGGACAAATGTCTTCAGAACAGTCTCAAACAAAGGGGGCAGAAACACCCCAGATGAGCCTGAGGGGATACACAACATAAGAAATGCATGAACAGCCATTCCTGTAATTTACAGCCAGCAATCCCTGGACCTTAGTCAGGGATGGGGGGGGGGGGGGGGGGGGGATTAGTCCAGGTGTGTCCAGACTGTCCAGATGCCTGATTAAAGAGCCATGTCTTTAAACCACTTTTAAACCCAGAATAAGAGGAACTGGTTCTGAGTTCAGCAGAAATGGGATTGCATAGGGCTGAGGCCAGATAGCTAAAGGAAGTGCACCATGTAAGCTCCAGACAAACTCTGGTCAAGGGAGGAAAACTTTGACAGTTGAATTTGGATGTGGAATCAGCAGATCATACTGATAGTTAGGAAGAACTTTGGTCAAGGCTCAGAAAGCCAAAACCAGAATTATAAACTTGATCCTAAATGCAATGGGAAGCCAGTGGCAACAGAAGAGAAGGGACTCGGCAAGATCAGTTTGTCAGCTGTATTTTGGAACAATTGCAACCATATTATTTATGTTCTTTAATTTACTTATTAGAATTTATTTACCGCCTTTATGAAAAAATTCACCCAAGGCAAAGTATAGCAAGAACCAGTCGATCACAGGCAATAAACAATTATAGCAGTAAAATTATTCAAATAACAGTACATAGTATGGCATAGTATGCTTCTTACAATGTCAGGACAATACACATTCAGACATCTTAATAGACAGCTATGGGGGGTGAATTCTATAAATAGTGCCTAAAAATTGACGTTGAAAAAAAAAGTATAAGTGGTATTCTATATGCTATGATGAGCAAACACAACTGGGGTGATGCACCGGGGGGGTGATGCTCCGGGGGGGGGGGGGTGCATAGCGGTGATCTGTACCAGGGGTGTGCACAGCAGCAATCTGCCCAGGGTGGCAGCCAACATAGGAACGCCACTGCCCATAGTCTGTCCTGCCACCGATCCCAGCCCCTTCTCTCTACTGTGGCCCACCTCTCTGTTGTAACTTCCTGTTTCCTCAGAGGTGGGCCGCAGTAGAGAGAAGGGGCCAGGACTGGTGGCAGAACAGCCCATGAGAATTGCTGCTGCTGTCACCCTTTGAAAAACAAGAAAAGAAAAGGTAAATTCAGGGAAGGGAGGTTGGGAAAGGAAGGGAGACATGTCAGACAGTAGCCAGGGGATGCAGCAGTGGCGGCAATGGAAGAGGAGCTAGGGCAGCAGCTCATTCCTTGCCTTAGGCGGCAGATTGTCTTGGGCTGCCCTGTGTACCTGGGATTATTTTTGCTATGTGCATTGTGCTAGCCCCACTTGCTGTATATATGGTAATAAATTTCATGTTTGTACATTTGATTTGTGTAAATTGGACTAGGTCCCTATATTCTGGTGGTCCAGTGATTAACCTTTGTAAGCACCTGTGCTGCTCTCACACCCAGATGCACTAACCCCCTGCAATTACCTCTTACCTTACCAATCCCTTTTGCCGCTCACCGATTTTTAAAAAGCCGAGTATGCACAAAGGAAATCGCATGCAAATGAGCTGCTCGCTTTCATACATGCAGATAAGCTGTGTGTATGAAAGTAGCCTTTTTTTTTTTTTTTTTTTTTGCTCTGTAAAGGGAAGAAGGGTGGAAATCAGGAAAGTGCAGGGCACCCTACATATCAGAAGAAAGCCAGCCTTTACTCGGGACTGCTAGGAGCACTGAGAGGTTCCTTGTGGGTGAGTGGGTGAGAGTCTTTACTTGCAGCGGCACTCCAGTTCTCAAAGCCCTTGTCATCATCACACACTGCAGCCAAGAGTGGGGCCTGTGCATTCATCCCCTTGCTCCTCGGGAGCTCGTGCCAAGCACTATTATGTAGTTACGTGTTAGTAGCAGGGTGGTGTTAAAGTGGCTGTAGTTTGGGGATCTTACCTGTCATCGAAAATCAGAAGTGAAAGCTATTATAGCATGGGAGCATTTATATTACATTGCCTTTAAAGCTTACGCCCACCTGCCGGTTTCTTTGCTCTCCTCGACTAGAACTTGTTACACCACAGCTGTACCGGCAGCTGTACAGCTGTACCGGCAGTACCGGCAGCTCCTGACCACCCGTTAAATTTTCCACGGTAACGGTAGAAGCTACTTCTGCGCATCACTAAGGAAAATGGCTGTGCATCCCCTTGCATGCACATTTGTATAGTAATTAACTCATTATAATAGCTTTGCAAACAATTTTCGTTAGCTGCTACTGTGACAGGAAAAGAGCTCGGAGGACCCTTTTGTGCATGTCTCATTGTACTCCTTGCCGCTAAACCGGCTAAAACTGGTGTAATAAGCACAGTTTAGTGCATCTGGGCCTTAGTACATGAGACTTCTTGTTGTTGCCTGCCTCTGGGCACGCTGGGAAGAGCAGGTTTGCCCCCTCCCTCCAAGTGATCTCTGAAGAGAAAAGTAGAAGGGCATGGTAACTGGCTGTTAGAGCTATCCCTTAAGCATGAATCCAATGTGTAGAGTGCCTGAACATTCCACATTGAGGCAGCACCCAGCTGCTTAGTATCCCTTTCAAATATAGAAAGCCATTTTTCACCTGTTGGCTGTTTTCGCTGTTACTGTTGATTGCTGCTGTTGATTATTAGCTGTTGACTTTGACAGTGGTGTAGCCAGACCTTGATGTGGGGGGGGGGGCACATTTTGGCCTGCCTCCCCACCACCACCACCTCACATACCTTGGCTGGCGGGGGTCCCCAACCCCTGCCAGTTGAAGCATTTGTCCAGTGCTGGTCTCCAACGTATTGCCTGCCCTGCTGTTCCCCTCACATTGTGTGTATGCTCATTTTAATCTCCCTTATTTGGTAGAAAACAGTTTCAGTACAGCCACAGGTTTACCTATCTGGATACACAGGGCCAAAATAATGCCTTATACAGGCCAGAAGAAGCATCACTATGCACTTGTCCACGTGAAAGTTCATCATCTCTCAGGGTAGACTGACCATTCGGGCATCGAGGCAGTGCCTGAGAGTCCAGAGGCTCTGCCTAGTTGCCCACCGCTGCACACTACAACTCCCCCCCCCCGGTCCTACCTTGAAGGGCCCTGGTGGTTTAGTGGCCTCTGCGGGGGGGGGGGGGAGCAGAAAAGAACAACACTCTTTCCCTGTCCATTGCCACTATTCTGCCTGGTGCTGCCGTGTTTTAAAATGGCTGCCAAGACTCCCTGTGACAGACTCACGAGAGTGATGAAAACCAAGAGACTACCCTGGGAAGTCTTGTCTGCCATTCTGAAAACATGAGGGTGCCGGGCAGAATAGTGGTAGTGGGCAAGAAAGAGTGGGGTTCTTTCCTGCCCCTGAAGAAGCCACTAGACCACCAGGGCCCTTCAAGGTAGGACTGGGAAAGGCCCACTGAGGCTCAGGTGACTGTGATGTGTGGGAGGGGGCTCTGTTCTTTCAGTATCAGCCTGCCTGTCTGACATTGCTGCCTGGATGTCTCACCGCCATCTGTAACTAAACATGACCAAGACTGAGCTTCTTATCTTTCCCCCTAAACCAACCTCGTCTCTTCCCCCATTCTCTATCTCTGTGGATAACACTCTCATCCTCCCTGTCTCATCAACTCGTAACCTTGGGGTCATCTTCGACTCCTCTCTCTCCTTGTCTGCACATATTCAACAGACTGCTAAAACCTGTCATTTCTTTCTCTATAATATCACCAAAATGTGTCCTTTCCTCTCTGAGCACACTATCCACACTCTTATCACCTCTCGCTTAGACTATTGCAACTTGCTTCTCACAGGTCTCCCACTAAGACATCTCCCTCTCCTTCAATCTGTTCAAAATTCTGCTGCATGGCTTGTATTCTGCCAGTGTTGTTATGCTCATATTAGCCCTCTCCTCAAGTCACTTCATTGGCTCCCCATCCATTTCTGCATACAGTTCAAACTCCTCTTATTGACTTACAAGTGCATTCACTCTACAGCTCCTCAGTACCTCTCCACTCTTATCTCTCCCTAAACTCCTGTCCGGGGAACTCCATTCACTGGGTAAATCTCTCTTATCTGCACCCTTCTCCTCCACTGCTAACTCCAGACTCTGTTTCTTTTATCTTGCTGCACCACATGCCTGGAATAGACTTCCTGAGCCTGTACGTCAAACTCCATCTCTGGCCGTCTTCAAATCTAGGCTAAAAGCCCACCTTTTTGATGTCATTTTTAACTCCTAACCCTTACTCACTTGTTCAGCACCCATTTTTATCATTCCCACCTTTGTAATTCCCTTGTCCCTTATTTGTCCTGTTTGTCTGTCCTAGTTAGATTGTAAGCTCTGTCAAGCAGGGACTATCTCTTTATGTCCAGTATACAGCTCTGCGTACGTCTAGTAGCGCTACAGAAATGATAAGTTGCAACTTATTAGTAGTATTCTGCAAATTTTTGCAAACCTCTGCTATTTTAACAGTGTTGAATAGTTTAGTATCATCTGTGAATCTGCTCACCTCATTGGTTGCTCCTTTTTCCAGATCATTTATGAATGTTAAATTGCACAGACCGTAACGCATATCCTTGCCATTCTCCACTATTAACTTTGTATTTCGCCCTACTCTTTATTTCCTGCCTTTTAACCAGTTTTCAATCCACTATAGGGCATCACCTCCTATCCCATGACTTTTCATTTCCAATGGAGTCTTTCACGAGAGATTTTGTCAAAGGCCTTCTGAAAATGCAAGGTGGATTTGGAGAAAGGGTGAGAGAAAGGGAATCTGTGAAAAAGGATGAGAGAGAGAGGCTCATGAGGAGGGGGGCAGGTGAAAGAGAGAAGATCATATGGGGGGAAAAGGCAGGGAGAAGACAATGTAGGGGTTGATGGGGAATGGTGAAGGTGTGGGCAGAGATGAGCTATGGATGCCCATCCTCGGTGTTGAGGCAGAGGGAGTAGGAAGGGGAGAATTTTGAAATTAGCTTAGCCCTTTCTCAGTAGTAGCTCAAGGCAAGTTACATTCAAGTACTGTAGGTATTTTCCTATCTCTGGAGGACTTCTCATCTAAGTTTGTATCTGAGGCAATGGAGGGTTAAGTGATGACAAGGCGAGGCAGTAGTGTTTCAAATTCTAAATAAACCATAAACCTGGCTTACCTGTCCAGATTTAAAATGTTGGCTTGCCACTGATAGACTGGGCCAGAGAGCAGCAGGGAGGAGAGATTTCTTCCCCAAAGATCAGAAATTTAAGTTAGGTGGAATCAGGTTCCTGTTTAGTCCAGATATTTGCTGCCTTCAAAATTTGCCACCCTACATCAAGCTACAAATGAAAAGATGTGAGCTAAATCTAAAAATGTTAAATGATAAAGGATCGGCTAGTGTTAGAAAATATATAAAGCAAAGTCACAATGCTAAAAAAAGGGATTTAGGAAGGGGAGACATAAGCTCAAAGATAGTCCAAACTGGGTCTATTTACATTAGGGGAAAAAACATTTAAGAGAACACTTAATTACAGTACACAAAGAGAGTGTAATTAAATCTTGTATAGTGGAAATAGTAAGTTAGAATCTTCAGAAACCAACCAGATTGGTGCCAGCAATGGTGGCCATCCAGGAAGGCCACAAAGTCCCAGGCAAAAAGGCAATTGCTGAGCATGAGTTAGGGGAAAAGGGGCTGATGCAGCTGCTGAGCAAGAATTGGAGGAATAGGGGAAAAGGAGGCGGTGGCTGCTGCTGCTGCTGCTGGGCAGGGGCAGGGGAATAGGGGAAGCTGGATTGTGGGACTCCTTCATCTGGGCAAGGGTTTAGGGAAAAGAGAGTGTCTGCTTTGGGGTCTGGTGACTGCTGCTGAGCAAGTGGTATGGAAGAGAGAGTAGGAAGCAGCTGCTGGACAAGAAGTGGAAAAGCAAAAAGGGGAGATGCAAGGGGGAGCAATGAGGACTGCAGGACAAGGGGGAGAGGGAGAAAGAAGATTTCTTGATCATTTTCTGCTTGCCCTTTATCGGAGAAGCTACATTGGCTCCTGATGGAATTAAGGCTTCAATTTAAAGTTTTGTCTGATTTTTCAGGTTTTACATAATGAAGGTCCTTGATATTTGTCCCAAACATTGGTGCATTTTTCTCCTACTCACTCCCTCCATTCTAGTTGAGGTTCATTGTTGATAGTTCCACCATTACTACATATTAGACGCACTCATCTGAGATAGAGCCTTCATTGTACCTACCCTGTTTTGTGGAATAAATTGCCCCCAGAGCTCCACAAATTAGATCATTAAATGAGTTTTTAGAAAAGCTTTAATAACCTGATTATTTTCGAGAAGTGTATTAGAGGGACCTTTGTATGTCTGCTCCTACCTAGAGCCAGCTCGAGGGGGTGGATGTTTAAAGAGAAGGTCAATAATGCAGTCAGTAGGGGAATAAAGAATAAAGTCATTTCCCCTACTAAATAGAGTTAGTGGATGTTCTAGTACTCTGGGCTCTGTTTTCAGCTTTGTGTAGGTAGAAAGTAAAAGTTGGGAGACAAATGGTCTTTAATAGATTTTGTACAGGTTTGGGGTGGATGGGGAGAGGTAGAGTGATTATAATTGTACACTGCTTTGATGGTTTTTGTTAGCCTGTAATCAGTAACAAAAATAAACAAATAAATAAATATTGATGGGTATAAGATAGCTACGCAGTCGGGGAAATCACTGACCCAGCACTTTTAAACTAATGCCCGCATCTGGGGTTGGGAAGGAATTTTTTTCACTGTTCCAGAACCGGCTATAGGTGGACAGTGACAAAGTCCCTTTCCCAGATCACCATGGAGGGAGAGCTGTCAGACAATCAGAGGAAGGCTGGATGAGATGATTCTCCATACTGCTGTTACCAAGGATACTGATGAACATAAGCAGTGGGTGCTGAAGGTTTTCTCCTCATACCATAATTACAATCAGAAAATACCTCATTAGTCATAACACAGAAGAAAATTATAGCCTGGGATCCAGAGGGCATGCAGCAGGGTGTGGACAGGGCTCAGTCTAGTGCTTGAAATCAGGAGACCTGGGATCATATCCCATGTCTACCCTGTCATTTTATCTTCCACTGCCTCCGTTACCTACACATGGGGTAATATTTAACCAGTGTTTTTTCAAACACTGGCCACAGTGGGGGATTTCTATGCCCTGATACAGGTGCTGAATATCGAGAGTATATGTCAGCTGCTAGAAGTCTCTGGTGGCAAGTTTGGCCTGGCTAATGGCTATCCTAACTTGCTCAGATGGTTACCTGGGTATGGGTGCTGAAGATTAGTGGTACTCTCATTACCTCTGGCTCCACCTGAACTCCACCCTGGACCTCTATAGCACTACCCAGATAAGACTAGATTCTATATATGGTACTGTAAAAATTGGAGCCGAAAAAAAAACACCTAGGTGTATTCTATAAACTATGCCTAACATTAGGTGCAGTTTATAGAATATGCCTAGCACTCATCCTCATGACTAAATTAAGTTGTGGGCAGAGACACCGAGAGACTAAACCAGGCCTATGGCAGAGCCACTGCTGCCCCCCCAATCATCGTCCACCACTGCCCCCCTGATCACCGCCCTGCTGATTGCCACTGCCCCCCCCCCCCCCCGATTGCTGCTGCTGCTGCTGCAACAGGATTGAAATACCTTGGCTGGCGGAGATCCTGAGGCCCCGCCAGGAGAAGACATCTTCCTCTAGCGCTGACTGCCTGCCCCTGTGGCTGCTTTTCCTCTCAGGGCATGCTCAGTTTCAAAACCAAGTATGCGAGCCTGAGAATAAAAGCAGCCGCTCAGCAATGGACAGAACAGCGGTGCTGGAGGAAGCTCCAGGTCCTCCCCAGCCTCCAAGGGGGGCCCAGTACCGGAGTTTTCTCTCTACTGCTCCTGTCGGGACGCAATCACTGGAGTCCCATGAAGAGCAGGAGACAGAAAGAGACCTCGGTGCCAGGCCCCCCTTGGAGGCCTGGGGAATTTTGCTCCCCATGCCCCCCTCTCGGTGGCCCTGGTTATGGGTATTTATGCCAAGTAAAACTTGGTGTAAATGCCAACGACTGAGTTAGGTGCAGAGCAGATGTATTCTATATCAGTGCGCATAGATTTTAGAAACACCCACGCCTTGCCCATTCCAAGCCCATGGCCACGCCCCCTTCCAGTTCTGCATCTTAGAATTTACATCAAGTCCACAACTTTATTGGCAAGACACAATGACTTCAAGCAATGCTGTTCCATGACATGATGTCATCTTAGACTTTTTGAGCATCACTTTATAGAATACACTTAGCAAGTTCTGTGTGTAAATTCTAATTAATGCCAATTAGTGCCAATAATTGCTTGTTAAGTGGCAATTATTGGCGCTGATTAGCTTGTTAAGATAATTAAGTTGTGCGTGCAACTCCAGTCACACTATATAGGATCCGGGAGAAAATGCCAAGAAGTCAGGCATGATATTCAGCTGCATTATCAAGATAATGGCCCCATGAGTGCTAGTTAAGAAGGTAGCAGGCACTGCTTTAAATATCAACCCCTTAGACTCTAAGGGCCCTGTTTACTAAGCTGCTCTAGAGGTGCGTTAGCGTTTTTAGCGCATGCAAAGCATTAGCATGCGCTAACCCTGTAGATATCATAATATTCCTATGGGCATCTACAGGGTTAGTGCACGCTAAAAATGCTAGGACACCTTAGTAAACAGGGCCCTAAGCTCTTCTACAAGCTTACACCTGCCTGTAATTTTTAAAGTGCCATGATGCTGGAAAGCGTGGAAGGAAAAAAGAAAGAAAAAATGGGGGTTGACCAATCAAACTCCAACTTAAGGGTAACTTATTTATTTGAATGTAAAAAACAAGAAGCACAATAAAACTAAAATGGTCCTTCTTATTGACAATTAACTTGTTAAAACTCGATGCAGTCCTGCATTTCGGTGCCTCAGGAGTCACAAATAATTATGTGAATAAATATATATACAGATAAAAGTATACATAAATATAGACCAAAAATAAATAATGGTATGGATATAAATACAATTAAAGCGACAAAAGGTTGCACAAATGAAAACACAGTATAACTCTGAGAAAGTTATCTAGATAAATAGAAAATAAATACAGAAATGAAAAACATTAAAAAGTATTAAAAACATTCCAGTCTAGCTGATGACACGAGGATGTCAGTCAGTAAGTCAAAAACAAAAAGTAGCGCCATCTATCCAAAAGATATGTATGCAATCAGGAACTAAGTAACCTCTGAATTCATGAGCATGGATCTGATTTTAGAATTCAGCACCTATGGGAAAAATCCAAAAAGTCATTTCTAGGCCTATGTGGCTGTATCATATGGGCACCCAGAACAAAACTCAAGCAAACATGAATGCCACCTTGCTCTGAAGCTAGTGCTAATGTGTGCATGAACTCTAAGAGAGTAATTTTATAACAGATCACTTAGGTTGGGAGGTGAAGCGAATACCTCATTGTAGGCTGTTTAATAAAGACACATAGGTGCCCATGTGCCTTTACAACATTGCCCTTGAACAGCTACAGATATTATGGCTATAATGAAGATGTGTACATTTCCACCAGCTTGGAAGCTACTGTAAATGTACGGGCATACAATACACGTGAATGTGCATGTTTTATAAACAGTAGGGCTGTGCCTTCATGGAAGGGTAGCCTTATGGTTCAAGCAGCAGCCTGAGAACTAGGGGAACTTGGTTCAACTCCCACTGCAGTTCCTTGTGAGTGTGACTCTGTGCATCAGGTACAAAATAAGTCCCATGCCCTTTCCCTATCCCTAAAATGACACAGAAAATGATGACAGATAAAGGCCATATGGCCTATCCAGTCTACCCTTCTATTAGTGGAGTGGCCTAGTGGTTAAAGTACCAGTCTCCACATCCTCAGGTGGCCAGTTCAAATCCCACTGCTGCTCCTTGTGATGCTGGACAAGTCATTTAACCCTCCATTGCCTCAGGTACAAAATTAGATTATGAGCCTATCAGGGACATAGAAATACCCAGTGTACCTGAATGGAATTTACCTGTGAGCAAAATCCCAATAAATAAATATCAGCTGCTATCTCTTCCTTCCCTCTAAGAGATCCCATGCTTTCTTTAATTCAGATACAGTCCTCCTCTATTGGGAGGTAGTTCCAGGTATCCACCACCCTTTCTGTAAAGAAGTATTACTTTTGAGTCTATTACCCTTTAACTTCATTTTATGCCCTCTCGTTCCAGAGCTTCCTTTCGATTGAAAGAGATTTGCCTCCTGTGCATTTATGCAGTGGATATATTTAGATCCTATATCATTGGCAAGCAAAAGGAAATGTGAATTTGGTTTTTTTTTTGGGGGGGGGGGGTTGTTTGCTGTCAATCGTGCACTCTTGCAGAAGAGGGCATGATCTTTCAAAAGAGTGCACACTTTTTCAGAACAGTGTGCACACTTAATGACGTTGCGTCCGTGACGACAAGGAAAAAATACCTAAACATTCCCAGACATGATAGAGGATACGACTCAAAACACAAATTTTCTGGCCATGCACCCCTAAGAAACATCACATGTACACCAGGAGCGTAGCCAGACCTCGAGGTGGGAGGGGGCCAGAGCCCAAAGTGAGGGGGCACATTTTTGTCCGCCTTCCCGCCCCCCCCCCCCTCACCACTGCCTTGCCGCCCTGCCATCCATGCACTGCTGCTACTGCTGCACATACCTTGGCTGGAGGGGTGCCCAACCCCCATCAGCTGAAGCGTGTTTTCCAGCGCTGGTCTCCGGTGCCACCGCATTTCCTGCCCTGCTCTCTCTTCCCCTCTCATCAGTCCAGCATGCTTGTTTTAATGAAATTGAGCATGCGTGCATGCTCAGGTTCACTAAAATGAGCATTCCGGATGTGAGGAGATAAGAGAGCAAGGCAGAAAATGCAGCGGCACAGGAGACCAGTGCTGGAAAAAACCCCCACCAGCCAAACCAGGGGCATAGATCCAGTTTGGGGGGCCCAGGCCCCCGTGGCCCCCCTGTAGCTACGCCATTGATGTACACTGCAATTCCATCTATGCTTTGCCCAAAATCTGCCCCAAACATGTCTATTCTGGAGTTACATAGAAGTATGTGCATTCTTACATAGTAACATAGTAAGTGATGGAAGATAAAGACCTGAACAGTCCATCTAGTCTCCCAACAGTCACATTCATTATCAATTCAAGATTAAAATCAACAGTGAATGTGAGATTATATACTTGAGTATGGTCTTTATTTGGTGTTTCTGGGATGTAGACCATAGAAGTCCACCCGCCTCTGTCCTTATGTTCCAACTACTGGAGTTGCCGTCAAAGCCCACTCCAGCCTATCTGAATCCATCCTGCCATTTGCAGGGCACAGACCGTAAAGGTCTGCCTGGCACTGTCCTCACATTCCAAATTGCTAGATTCTCAGTTGAAGCCCTCTCCAGCCCATCCTAAACTGCTATATGTGAGACAACATAGCCCATACAAGCCAGCATGGACTTGCATGTCTTTGCATGGACTTGGCTTTGCATGGACTTGCACACCCGGGATTAATTTTATAAGTGGCATTCTACGTGTGTATATTATCATACTCATGTGGAAATGCCTTTATCAAATTCCTGCCTAAGCATTTGCTCATGTATTTTAGAAAATACTTGCCTTCGTCACAATTCTATCTCTGCTCTACCCCCAAATTACACTCTTGGGATCACTTACACACAGTTCACGTAAAAGTAGGCAGTTGCATAATTTTATTTAAAAAAGCATTACATGTAAAACAGGCTTCGCACATAGAAAAAGCATTGTAAAATGACCCCCTATATAAATGCTGAAGTTGATCTTTTCTAGAACTGCACAAACCAATGTTTTCCATATCCCTTACGGACAGGCAACAGCCAGAGATGGTTCTTTCCGGCAGGGGATGGAGTAAAGTTCCCCAAGAGCTTCCCTGTCTTTAACTGCCCTCAAATGGGGTTTGGCTTAAATTTTTTTCACTAATTTGCTAATCTGATCCTGCTCCCAACACAGAGGTCTTTACTCTTGACGTATGGGTATACTTCTGCTTGTCCCCATTTGGACCCTGGGATGAAAGAGGTTTCTCCTATGACCCTGATTGTTTCCATTAATTTGGTTTGGTTTCCTTAGTGATTCTCACCACATGGATCAGGCAGCCTAGGGCTGAGGTTGAAAGCAGAGACTGGAAGAAAGATTTCCCCGTTCTGAGTTACATCAGCCCCAGAAGGAGTTTCTCTAGGAAAGAAAATCCACATACAAGACAGATGCATACAACTTTTTAACCCAGTCTATCTAAACGTGAATCTCTGTCTGCCCTGTTTCTCTCTATGCCTATTTCTCTCCTTCTTTGTCTTTCTTCCTTTCTATCTGTCCATCCTTTCTCCTCCAGAGTTGGTGAAAGAGTATTAAGTAGTGCTTTAAGCAAATCTTCAGCCTGCACAGCACAGCCATCAGCTCCTTCTGTGGCTCCTCAGCTGGGGATCCCTGCCTGCTATGCTGCCTGGCTCAGCTCCATCTTAAATACTTCCACTAGCAGGCCTGGTGCAGTATTTTTGCTATCCCCAAATTCTGATGCTCTATGCTACTTCCTAGTTCTAATACACTCTCTTCTGAATTCTCTTCCCCCGTATTTTCACCACACTTAAAACTCTACCCACAGATAAAATTGTTATACCCTAATGTTCTCTTGTTATTGTTTATCGCCCTATCATTTCCCCATTGTTAAATTCAATTGTTCTATTCCCCAAATGATGTTTTGACTTTGACTTTGTCTTCCCATAACTCTTCACAATGTAACCCATAATCGTACTGTAACAAATTATTTCCATCATTCACAATGTATTGTAAGCCACACTGAGCCCGCAAATAGGTGGGAAAATGTGGGATACAAATGCAATAAATAAATAAATAAATAATAGTCGAGCTGGCCCTGCCACCTGTGTCTTTCCTTTCTTCTCTGCTCCTCCACTTCAGCCCTTCCTATTTGTTTCCATGTGTTCCACTGCCCTCTCTCTTTGTTTCTCCCTCCTTCTTTAAGAGTTAAAGAGCAAACATTACTCCACCTTTTCAAACAAGCCTCTGCCCTGGGAATATAGACCCTTAACCTCTTGGCAAAAAGCTGAGTATGATCATTAGTGAACAAGCTCCTTGAATCATCCTGAAGAAGACCGGCTTTTCCTTATTTGAATACTAGTTCTGTGCTTTATGTGGGTCTCTTTCTCACCTACCCAGCTCTCCCTGTTTCTCACCTAACCCACCCCACCCTCTTCCTGTGAGACTGTCATTGGAATGCTTTTGTGTTTCACTTATATATTCTGAAATGTGTCACAATTTGCTTATTTCTGATCTGAAGACGGGTTACCTTCGAAAATTAATCAAAAAATGTATTGTTAGTCCAATAAAAAAGGTATCATCTTATTGTCTTTTCTATGTTTTGTTTTATTTCTGTTTATTACCTTTAAAAGTGGACTAACATGGCTACCACGTCACTTTACCCAAGGCCAACTTACAAATTCAGCAGACAAGGTGGTCACCTAAGGCTGCAGCTTTTGGGGGATAGATGTGGTATAGAGTTCAAAGCAGACAAAGCTTTCATGGTACTTCTATTATTATTAGGTTTTAAGTTACTGTTTTCAAGTTTACCTCTTTTATTGTATTTATGTTTATTCTTGGTTATTTTACTACTAGCCGTTCAGCCCGTAAAAACGGGCTAGTATAGGAGGGGGGTTGAAAGGCCCCCCACCCCGCCGCTGAGTTCACCGCTGCCGCTCCCCCTCCGAGTTCGTCGTCCCCCCCCCCCCCCCCCCCGTAGCCGTCACCTACCCACCTTCCACCCGGTCGGGCCCTCGCTCTGCTATTGAAACAGCGAGGGCACGCAGCACACAGCTCTACTGCTGAGCTGTCGTGGCCTTCCTTCTTCTCTGCCTGTGTCCCGCCCTCGTGTGACATAACGTCGTTGAGGGCGGGACACAGGCAAAGAAGAAGGAAGGCAGACGGCAGCTCAGCAGAGCTGTGTGCTACGTGCCCTCGCTGTTTCAATAGCGGAGCGAGGGCCCGACCGGGTGGAAGGTGGGTGGCGGCGGCGACTCTGGGTGGGGGAGCGTTAGCGAAGGCGGTGTCCCTCACAAATGCGCAGTAGAGACCCTCTCTGTTCCGCCCTCGTCATCACATATTGACGTGGGGGCGGGGCAGAGAGGGTCTCTACTGCGCATTTGCGAGTGAGTACGACACTCGCCATTTATATATATTGATGATTGTTATGCTGTTAACAAAATTGTAAATTTTATGTTAAACTGTACCTGCTGTACACCGCCTTGGGTGAATCTCTTCATAAAGGCAGTTAATAAGTCCCAATAAATAAGTAAATAAAACAGAACATTAGGACTAGGTCCTGAGAGCCAGAAAACTCAATGAGCCCTTAATGATTAAAGTATGATATCCAGCTGTGTGATTTTACAGGCTCATCCAGGGACAGGTGGTATAGGGGTGATCATGATTTTATAGTTTAATCATCTAAGTATTTAGGGAGGGGGGCTAAGGGTCTGAAAGTTAATCATGAGGGAAGCGCACAAAGTGAAGGTTTGCTTAGGGTACCTAACGTCCTTGTACCTTGTTATAATCCCCCCCCCCCAAGGGGGACCAAAAGCAGTTTACATCATACAACAATGCAATAAATCAATATAAATTAATACAATAATAATTAAACCCTGATACTAGCCTGCCCCTCTCTCTAGGGAGAGCAGCAGGCCGTACCACAGCTAATAATAACACTCTCTCCCAACAATACCTCAAAATACCTATCGAATAAATACAAAACTCAAATAACACACATTCTGGAAAAAAATGGACTCAATAATCAGTCTGTGGCACTAAGTGACTCGCAAGCCATGGGCTGAATTAACCCAAGACATTCAGTGCCAGGGCGTGTCCAGCCTCTGGAATTGAATATCCAGGTTAGTGCGGCAACTGAAAGTTAATCAGGCTTCAGCTGATCTTCAGACTGGTGCCCAGTAAACTTAGTGAATGTTCAAACCAGTACCTGGCTAACTCAGTGGATAAAGGTAGGACGGCCTCTTTGCTGTCCTAATTCTATCTGTATATCAACCAGGGGCGGACTGACCACTGGGACAACAGGGCAGTGTCAGAGGGCCCACAGCAGTAGGGGGGGGGAGTCCATTCTCCCCTAGCCTCTATCTAGTTTAACCACTTTTGGTAGGTAGTTAGAGGCCCCTGACTCTTATTGCTCTAAAGCCCAGATCTCTGTCCTTGATATCAATGCTAACCAACTAAGCTTCACCTAAAGTGTGCCCCTAGACCACTCCTCTCCTAGTTGGTTGGAGAATGGCCAATTAGAGCTGATATTCAGTGCAGTGGCATACCTATTTTGGTTGCAACCCAGGGCAGAGCACACACCCCTCTCCGGGTGGTGCACCCCCTCCTCTGAGCGAAAGGATATGAGGAGCAGGTGTGTGGCTGTTGGCTTTGCCAGTCCCCTGCCCCTTCTGATATCAACTTCCTGTTCTAGGGCAGGGGACCAGCAGAGCCGACAGCCGCATGCCTGCTCCGCACACCCCCTTGCTGCCTGCAGCCGAGGCAGACCGCCTCACTGCCCCGCCCTTGGTACACTAGAGATTCAGTGGCACCTCCCAGTTAACTGTCGCTGAATATCAGTGGTTGGCTAGCTGAGGGGCCCTTTTACAGAACGGTGGTAAGCCCAATGTGGCCACCGGCGGTAGTCCCGCCCTGAGCATGCACCATTTCTGTGGGAAAAAGAAAACCCCCGGAAATGGCTTGCACGGTGGTAACCCAGTGGTAATCTGGCATTGCCGTGTGCTGCCCAGTTACCATCGGGTTAGCGCAGGAGCCCTTATTGCCACAGGGGCGTAGCCAGACCTCACGGTGGGAGGGGGCCAGAGCCCAAGTTTGGAGGCACATTTTCAGTACTGCCCCCCCCACCACCATGCCTCGCCTCCTCGCCCCCCCTACCGCCTCGCCTCCTTGCCGCTTCCCCTCACAAACAAATACAGGAGGAGCAAGAAGAAAGAAGAGCAGGGGGAAGGCAGCAAATGTGGCTGCGCTGGAGACTGTCGCTGAAGAAGGCTTCGGCTCGTGGGGGTTGTGGACCCCCCCATCAGCCAAACCAGAGGCCTGGATGAAATTTGCGGGGGCACAGGCCCCCATGGCCCCCATGGCCCCCATAGCTATGCCCCTGTCGCATGACCATGTGTTTCAGGAGTTTTCTTTTACCCTTTGCTCTAAAAAGGGCTCTGGCGTGCAGCAAGAATGGCCCCCACCACTAGCGCAGGGCACTTTTTCCTGCAGCTTGATAAAAGGACCACTAAGTTCCACTGAATACCAGTGCCCAGTTAAACCCCGTTGAATATTGGCCTCATTTCCAGCAAATGAATGTGCAGTATACAATAAAGCTGAAGTGCAATCCCCCTTGTCTCTCCCCTGCACCAGTTGTCTCCCCCATGTCTCTGTTTCCTGTTCTGTACAATTATTCCATAGCAGCTACAGAGGTAAAAATATGTTGTACCTGGAGATCGGGTTCAGAGACAATACTGAAACTGAACATTACCTAAAACCCAGGAATGGTCTTTGGTTTTTATTTCAGTATTTGGTCATTTTTTTCCCCACTTACTGCTTTATAACTGCGTTTGGAAACATATGGGCAGTTTGTCAGGACATGAATGTTAATTGAATCTGAATCAGAAATCTCCTTGGGGCTGTGTCTGCAAATGGGTTAGTTCTGCACATACCATGACAGTAATGAACCTCACTCCCTTCATGTGGAGCTATCAAAGTCCCCTTCTCCCTCTTACTTTGATTGTGTATCTTTCCTCTCTTCCCCTTTCTCTATCTTTGCAAAGAAGTGAAGGCAAAACCAGAAGTCGATTGGGCACAACAGAACATGTTGGGTGGCAGGGGAGGCCTTCCTGCCCTCCAGTTATCTGGCTCTTTGCTTCTTTCACATCTCTTATGATCTCCCTTATGCTTCTGTTTCTACCTGTCTCTGCTTCTCCCTTGTTCTTCATTCTGGTCTCCAGGTATCTTTCTCTTGAGGCTTCCAAGGAGAAATGCAAAGTGATTTGGAGGTCATGTTACAGATTTCTTGCTTATGTAAATACTCTAATCCAGGTTTGTCCTTGTGAATACACATAACACTGTCCACACCTTCAAGTGATGTGTGCTTCTGTTCACTTTTATCTGTGCAGATCTCCACCTTCACACCAAGAACATCAGCGAACACACCTTCTGAATATATGGCACTCTAAAAATCAAATCCCTCATTCCATATAAAGGAGACCATGCGATCACAGGACCCCCCTCTTTATAAAGCTCATTTGAGCATGGTAGCCCCTTCTTTTAAAGCCGACAGTGCAAATGCAAGATTCCCCCTTCCCACCATGTGGCCACGTGAGCAAGAAACTCCCAGTGAGTGCACACACCCCCTATGAAAGGCTGATTGCATGAGTACACAGAATACCCCTAATTCAAAGCCCTGTTTCCTCTGGATAACCATATCATTGCACACACACTGCCAGCAAGAAAGATCTAGGGCCAGATAGATTTATGTTTTTATGACTGTTTTTTTATCTATCTTATCAGTTCTTTTTCTTCTATGAATAGCATCACACAGAAACCAGCCTGAAATACCCACAAAGACTCAGAGAAATACCAGTAAGCACACAGGCTGACAGAGAGACCTGGACATGTACCCAAAGATACAGATAACCCAAACTTCAAAATATGATTGAATTGTTTTGTACTTAATCTAAATTCCTCCAACTGGGATTTTCTTCTTTGATTTTGTGATCCGCTTTGCACTGTCAGGTTAAAGGCAGAATAGAAATCATGGAACAGAATACAATAGAATAGGCCTGGATTTACGCAGAGGCAGCAAAGGCAACTTCCTAGGTCACCACATCCCCAGGCCAAAGAGGAGCCTGCTCCTGCTTACTTTAAAGCTGTATGTGTGTCCTGCTTCAAAGGGATGCCACTGTGCTACTGTGCCTTCATCTTCTCCTTTTCAGGCTCTCCTATATTTTGGGGATCTCTGACACCCTGCCCTCCCCCACCACCACCACCATCACTACCAATACCAACTCTCTAGGGTCTGCTGTCTAGTATTGCCTATGGGTGCCAAAATCTTAAATCGAACCCTGGAATTCTCCCTGTTTCTGTCTCTGCTGGAAGTCTTTTAAATCTTGGATCTGGGACCTGTTCACCTGGGCCCATACAATCCCCTCCCTCCCCAATCCCCCCCCCCCCCAATTTTGCTTCCTTTCAAGACTAGCATCATTAATCAATAACACTCACTAACAAACCAACTTGGGATAACAGTAGTCCGCAGCTTAGTTTATTAACAACTTTCAACAAACATATCACATCAAGAAATAACATACCCCCCCCCCCCCCCGAGCTACAGCTGGCAAAAGGTAGCAACATCCAAACCCTACCCCCCCCCCCCCCCCAGCTGCTGCTCTACATGTCAGCAAAGCAGCAAATCCACGTCCTGTTGTCGCCACCAATCTTCCTGTTCTGGCTCTGCCCTGGCAGCAAGAGCCCCAGCTGGTGTGGACCTCCACACCTTTAATCTGAGCCATCTGACCCGCTTTTCAATGACCTGGCTCATCCCCCATGAGCCATTGCTCTCGTAGCTTAGGTTTTCCGCTGCTGCAACAACCCAACACTCGCCACCTGAAAAGACAAAACTACACCACAGATAGTCACGCCTACCCATGAAAACCAAAAAACTGGGCGGGAGGGTGGGAAAGAGGCCTCCGAGGAGCAGGAATGCCCTGATCCTTGGAGGAGGCAAGCATTTAAGAGACATCTTTAGCCCACCTCTTCCAACCCTCCCAGCCAATCCCCTAGCCGATGGGTTCACGGGCAAGCCACTTTCCTTTAAATATGCCCAATAACAGTCACCTAAAACCCTTCCAGACCCTCTAGACCCGCCCCCCTCCCCTGCCATTAGCCTCAGCACTAGCCCGATCAAACAGGCCTAGCCCTTGGTTAATCGGGGCCCATCAAGACAAGCTCTCGGGCTTGTCTTTTCCATAGGCAGTGGAATGGGGTAGGTCACTGGAGCCATGGCTCCGCCATTATTTGGCACAACAAAGCATCAGCAATTAGAGAGTTTGGGGTGGGGCCAGATATTAGTTTCTTTGGCAACTCCAACCAAAAAGGTGTTCCATTGTCCTTGCCTTTTACCACAGGTTGAATTCTGTCTGTGGTGTCTCTTTACTTTTAACAATAGCAGCTGTCGGATATGGCATCTCACACTCCGGGTAGATTAGTTAGCAGTTGATAGTTCTGGAAGGAGGCCAAACCAGCCAGATATTTGACCCTGTAGTACAAGGAAGGATGTGAGAGTTTATGACAATCTTGGGCCTGCTTTCCCCAGGTCAGAGATTCTTCATGCACAGTGTTAATGCTCTTTAAAAAAAAAAAAAAAGTACCAGGTTAGGACCATCAGTAACCCCACTTTCCACTCTGGCTGCAACGGAGAAAAGGTTCCTGATCAATGACCTGGTGTGACCTGGCAGATAATTACCTCTGCTTATATACACCAAAGAGTATCATCCACTAGTGAAAGGGCAGTCAGAATTTTTTTGTTTTGTGTCATTTTCGGGAATGTTATTTTATTCATTTTTGTTAAGGCACATTGTCGTTGCAGGAGTACAGTCAAGTATACACTCTTTTCAAAGAGTACACACTATTTGCACATGTTCAGTGGTTCATGCATGCAGAATGGTTTGAATGGGTAAACTATTGGGAAAAAAGCATGCATTGTTTTGAAGAATGTACCCTCTTCGCAAACAGGGCTAGATTCTATATATGGCACCTAAAAAAATTGTCATCGAAAAATGCCTGCTTAAGCAGTGTTCTATAAGCTGTGCCTAAAGTTTGGCATGGTTTATAGAATAAATGCTTAAGCGGTGAGGTTGCACGTAAATTTAGGCACTGCTATTTGCACCAATGAAAATGTGGTTCAAATGCCCAAACCTACATTTACACATGGAGCACCAATATTCTGTAATTACGCACGTAACTCAAAACCACACCCCCGTTCCATCCTGAAATGCCCATGACCCTCCCATTTCAGCTCCCTCTTTTTTGGACCGCATGTAAATTTTAGGCGTGGATCCCGCGCCTAAATTTACACATGTAGGTCCCAATTAAATCTAATTAGTGCCAATAATTGCTTGTTAAAAAGCCAATTATTGGCACTAATTGGGTCATTATTCTATTAAATCGCACAAGCAAATCAGGAACACACCTAAATTTGTGTGTACAATTTTCGGCAACTTTTATAGAATCAGGGGGATGCACTATTATCAGCCAATGAAAAAACACAAAATATATTGGTTTTGTAATGCTCATTGTCATTTATTAACGACAAGCAACGACATGGGATATGTTTTTGATATTTACCATGTCATTGCAAATGACAGCCCATCGCTATCATCTACCTCCTCGGTCACCATCCGTTCATCACATCCCACTCCCTCTGCAGTTCCAGGATCTCCCTCAGCTTTGGCCACTAGATCGCCACTAGTGTATGCCTTCTGTTCACCTGCCCCAAAGCCATGTGCAGACAACACTAGAAAAACAGTTCAAAGAAGAAGAAATTCACTATGTGGTAATAACTTTCTTTCCTTGTATTGTAGAACATGAAAAGAGTAAGAACATAAGAATATAAAAATAGCCGTACTGGGTCAGACCAACAGTCCATCTAGCCCAGTATCCTGTTTTGACCTATGATAAGAACGGAGTCACAGAAATGTGGGCATTGAGTACAATTTCTGTTCTGCTGCCACACGGTGACTACTGAGGTCTTTTTCTCCACTTTACTAACTTGATATCACTTGAAAACAGTATAGATACTTATGGTGATTGAGTTAGTTAAGTTTATTTCAGCTTATCAGTAGTATCCAACAGTGGCCAATCCAGGTCACAAGTATCTGGCAGAAAACTGATTAGTAGCAACATTCCATGCTACAAATCCCATGGCAAGCAGGGGCCTCCCCATGTCTGTCTCAATAGCAGACTATGGACTTTTCCTCCAGGAACTTGTCCAAACTACTACTACTAAACTAAAGCGCTACTAGGGTTATGCAGCGCTGTACAAGTTAACATAGAAGGACAGTCCCTGCTCAAAGAGCTTACAATCTAATGGACATTTCCTCCAGGAACTTGTCCAACCCTTTTTTTTAAGCCCAGATACACTAACTGCTGTTACTACATCCTCAGGCAACGAGTTCCAGAGCTTAACTATTCTTTGAGTGAAAAAATATTTCCTCCTATTTGTTTTAAAAGTATTTCCACGTAATTTCCTTGCCTGTCCCCTGCTCTTTGTACTTTTTGAAAGAGTGAAAAATTGATTCATTTTTGCCTGTTCTACACCACTCAGGATTTTATAGACCTCAATCATATCCCCCCTCAGCCATCTCTTTTCCAAGCTGAAGAGCCCTAACCTCTTTAGCTTTTCCTCATATGGGAAGAGTTCCATCCCCTTTATTATTTTGGTTGCTCTTCTTTGAACCTTTTCTAATTTTTTTTTTTTTTTTTACATAAAGTGACCAGAATTGAATGCAATACTCAAGGTGAGGTCGCACTATGGCGCAATATGGAGGCATTATAATGTTCTTTGTCTTATTTTACATCCCTTTCCTAATAATTCCTAGCATCCTGTTTGCTTTTTTGGCCACCACCACACACTGGGCAGAAGATTTCAGCGTATTGTCTACAATGACACCTAGATGTTTTCTTGGGTGCTGAATCCTAAGGTGGACTCCAGCATCAGATAACTATGATTCGGATTATTTGGAGTCATTTTATAACAGGACATTGGTTGCAGAAATATGCCTGTGTCATAAAGGCAAAATAGACACCTTTGCGCCTTTCTGAACTAGGCACTGAACACAAACACAGATTTACACCCACTCCACAGAAGGTGTGTGCGCATACCAGGGCCAGATTAAGGCCAACAGCCCAACAGTGTTGCCCCTCAGCCCTTTCATTGCTTAACTGACTTTAAACGACATTGACTCAGTAAGTGCTGAGAAATATCACTATTGTACAAAACAAAACATCATATATATTGATAATGGTTAGAAAACCACTAAAATTCATGTTGGCTAAAGGGTGTGGCAGATGGCAGTGAATGAGTTAAGGCATGATAGCTAGGGAAAAAAAACTCTGTGGTGTCCCCCTTCCTTTGGTGCCCTAAGCATGTGCTTATTTTGATTAATAGTTAATCCAGGGTTGCTGTATTCCATGCTTCTTCTCACATGTTTTTAGAACATACGGGCATACTCTGCCCCAGTTCTGTCCAAACTGCCGCCCCTCAGGAATGCCAAGCCTGATTACGTAAAAGAATGTGTAGTCTTTCTGCGTGCATAATTTATACAGGAAAAAGCTTTATAAAATTACCCCCAAAATGTCCAGATCAGATCTAACTGTTTTCTCTGGACGTTCGGAGGATGTGGAACAAGGTGTCCGGGAAAAAGAGATAACCAGGGTAGAATCCCAGGCTGACTGGAAGCACTTCTCAACCTGAAATGTTATCACTCATTGTAACAAATAATAACACACATAAATATAATTTAACTACATTGTTTCCAGAAAGGAGAATTTAGTTTCTGCAGAGGGAGCAAAATATAGCATAACATCTGGAGGTCAAAAACAGACACATGGCTCCAAGATCAAAGGCCTATGCAACAGATCAGTAGAGAGTTCTATAAATGCTGAGGAAACAACCTGCAGACATGACCAGGGCCAGTATGGACCATTAGACACCCAGGTGATCTTCTGCCTTGTGCCCCTCCCTCCCCCAATTAACTTTCAGGCTCCAGGCTCCCATCTCAAGATTTTTCTCATTAAACTCAAAAATTATGATCATCCCGACACCACCTCTCCCAGAAAAAAATCCTGTAAAAATGTATAATTGGACATTACCCCTCCCCCCAATACTATATATGGTGCTCATATGTTGCATGTGCAAATTGGACACGTGTCCAATATGCATGCACAATTTAATTGGTAAATGAGCCAATTAGCGCTGATAATTGGGCACTAAGAATCAATTAGCAGCACTAATTGGCATTAAAATGTACTCGTGCATCTTTTGGCGCCATGATCCGCGTGTAAATTTTATGTGCTGGCCCAAAAAGGGGGCGCAGCCATGGGAGGGGCATGGGCAGATCAGGGGCATTCCTGAAATGTGCACACAGTTTTACTAAATAAGGTGGATCCGTGCCTAATTTAGGCATGACAATTTACACCAGGGTTCCATTGGTGTAAATTCTTGAGCCTAAAAGTAAAGTGCGGATCCCGGTGCTAATCGCTATTCTAGAAATGCCACCCATCTTGGAGCACCATTTACAGAATAGCGTTTAGCACTCATTTTTTCAGCACAAATTTTTCAGTGCCAGTTATAGAATTGGGTCCTAAATGTTTAATGCTGCAGCAGTGCTGTAGCCACAGGTGGGCCTGGGTGGGTTGTGGCTCACCCATTTATTTTATTTTTCTTACATTTGTACCCTGTGCTTTCCCACTCATAGCAGGTTCAATATGGCTTGCATATTATATACAGGTACTTATTTGTACCTGGGGCTATGGAGGGTTAAGTGACTTGCCCAGAGTCACAGGGAGCTGCCTGTGCCTGCAGTGGGAATTGAACCCAGTTCCCCAGGACCAAAGTCCACCATTCTAACCACTAGGCCACTCCTCAGGCCCACCCAACAGTAGCACATGTTTAGTGGTAGCTACTGGGGATCCCAAGCTCTGCCAGCTGAAGACTTCCCCCTGATGCTAATGCAAATGCTACTCTTCAGGATACCAGCACCTGCACATGCTCAGTTTTCAGCACATGCCTGCTGCAGATTGCCAAGGTGGAAAGAAGCATTTTCTGGCCAGCTGAGATTTTTTTTGGTGGTGGGGGAGGGGGGAGAATACTTGGTGCCCACCAACTTCTTGCCTAGGCCCACCCAAAATCTGTTGTCTGGCTACACCTCTGTAATCTGCAGAAGTCATTTAACAAGGTAAATGGGCTGCTTCAAATCTGTTGGTAAAAGTATGCCTGATGGTTCCTTGAGTTAACCTGTCTGACAAGTGATCTGTTTTCCCTTGAATTCAGCTGCTCTTTGTGTCCCTCAGAAGCTGCCACCTTAAGTGCCCACCTATCTACCTAATGGCAGAATTACTGCACAGTCAGAGACCAAAATTTAACTTGATCGTGATGCCTGTCTGGGAAATAACACGGACTCCTGTTTCACTTGGGAAGTCCAATACGAGACAGTAAATCAGCCGTTTCTGTGTTTTGCAGAAAGGCTTAGATTGTAAGCTCTGTCGAGCAGGGACTGACTCTTCATGTTCAAGTGTACAGCGCTGCATACGTCTAGTAGCACTATAGAAATGATAAGTAGTAGTAGTAATGGTTAAGCCAACCTGAAACAGTAATATTGTGGATAGTGACAAAAAAACTACCAATACAGCCATCTAGTTCTACCCAGCTATTCTTGTCCACAATGATAAGGCAACATCTCAGCTGTGAGCTCTAGAAACTTAATCCATTGGGGGGGGGGGGGGGCATCACTCCTTATCCAACATGGTTTGTTTTTTCTATCTTGTTGGTTCTCAATCCTTCTGGGTTGATGAGTGTAGAGATTCCCATGGTTAATGCAACATCTAGCTCCAGGGCCACAGAGAAGGGGGGCAAGATTCCCTGGGCAAAGCCTCCAAGGGGGGCCCGGCACCAGCAAGGCTTCTGGAGGCAGGTAGAAGGTTCTGCTGCCTCAGTCTATCTTCTCCTGCTCCTGTGTCAGGACCCAGGTGTTTGCGTTACCGCGATAACCCAGGACCCAACACACAAGAACAGGAGAGTCACAGAACAAGGTAGGAGCAGACACAGGAAGGTAAGGGGTGGGGGGCGGTGGCAGCCCGAGTTGGGGGGAGGCAGCGATGGTGGCTGTGGCCCGAATGGAGGGGCAGCGGCCCTGCCCCGGGCCCAGCTCTGTCTGTCAGCAGCCCTGTCTAGCTCCTCTCTCCTTCTTCTTTGCTATTTCCCCTGCCCCTTACAATGTCTTAACACAAAGTTTTGTAATAATTTACATCCACCAGACAATTGGTTCAGAATGTGCTGCTTATATCCTGGGGCCTTTGATGGAATTTGTCCACCACCAACCTGCAAGCACTGACCTGGTTGATCTTTGCCTATTGATACTAACCTGGCTTTTCCACAGGCTGCTGTGCCACCAGGCTATATTTCCCCTGATCACTTCACTCTCTCAAGAGCAGAGTTGAGAGAAGGATGGTAGAAAACAACCCTCTTTCTACCACTTTCCTCTATATCTGCCCCAAGCATGCTTGAATTTTCTCACAGTACTGATCTCTATGAACCTTCCGCCTTCCAACTTTCTATCATGACCCTTTATCCTTGAAATTCATTTATAATGCATTACTCCATCCTATGATTTACTGAAGCCTGTCAAACATTTAAATGTTTCTATCCTATCCCCCTTCTTTCCTCCAGTGAGTACATGTTGATGGTTTCTGTTGTAGGCCTTGTATCATTTTTGGTAGACCTTCTCAGAACCTCTTCCATTCTCTCAATGGCCCTTAAATAGGTGCAGTTTCCATCTTTTTTTTTGTTTGTTTGTTTTTTTGTTTTGTTTGTTTTTTTAATGTTTGGGGGGGTTGGGTTTTTTTGTTTTTGGGTTGTTGTTGTTTTTTGCTTTTGAGGAGAGGAGTTTGTTTCTTTTTTTCATTCCACAAATAAACAAAAAAAAGTGAAATAAACAAAGTAAACCCTGGATAGATAAAATAAATCAAGTCAATAACTTTCAGGAACCAGCAATCAGAAGCAGAGGAGAGAGAGAGAGAGAGAGAGAGAGAGAGAGAGAGAGAGAGAGAGAGAGAGATGTTGAAGCAGCCCCTGGGAAAATAAAACAAGAAAGACAGAAAAACAATTCTTAGAGACAGAGAATAGTGGTGGAGTATCATATTTGCAAGTGCTAGAAGTCTTGTCAACCTAATACAGACCTGGAGGCTGCCATGGCAAAGGCCGATTTGGAAACTGCTATAATCAACCTGAGCTTTAGTCTGTTCAGAAGAAACAGATTAGAGAAAACAGGATGAGGACTAGTTCTTCATATTAGGAACACAATGGTGGCCACAGAAATAAAAGGAAGAAGTTGAATTACTGAGAAAAACTAAAAAGATTTCTTTGTGTACAGGAGTATTATGTAGACCTCCAGATCTCCTTTTGTGTTTGCAAAAAGTAAAAAGAACTCTAGGTATTACTATTAATTTGGACTTAACACACCTCTTTCAGTAGTAGCTCAAGGTGAATTACATTTAAGTACACTAGGAGGGGCATAATCGAACGGAAACGCCTATCTCCATGGGCGTTTATCTCCGAGAACGGGTCCGTGAAGGGGCGGGCCGAACCGTATTTTCGAAAAAATGGACGTTTTTGAGCTGGGTGTTTGTTTTTTTTAGCGATAATGGAAACTAAAAACGCCCATCTCAAAAACGTCCTAATTCGAGTGGGAGGGGCCAGGATTGGTAGTACACTGGCCCCCCTGATATGCCAGGACACCAACTGGGCACCCTAGGTCAGTGCGGTGGACTTCAGAAAAAGCTCCCACATGCATAGCTCCCTTACCACGGGTGCTGAACTGCCAACCCCCCTCCCCCAAAACCCACTACCCACAAATGTACACTACCATAGCTCTTAGGGTTGAAGGGGGCACCTACATGTGGGTACAGTGTGTTTTGGAGGCCTCCCATTTACCAGCACAAGTGTTACAGGTGGGGGAGGATGGGCCTGGGTCCACCTGCCTGAAGTGCACTGCGGTACCCACTAAAAGTGCTCCAGGGACCTGCATACATGCAGGCCTCTAGGACTTGTTGCTGCTGTATAACATTGACACACCAGTTGACACCTGAAGACTAATCTCTCCGAAAACGTCCTTTATTGGAATAACTGTGTTTACTCACAGTTAACTGCAGATCAGAGGTTGTGCCCCACTGGCAACGAGTCTCCCTGGTACTGAGATGAGCAGTAGGTCAGAGCTGGCAGAATGCTGTACAATGCCCTCTTTCAGCCACATTCAAGGGAAGAACTAAGTTCTGTAACGTGGCTAACACAGGAAAGGGAACTAAAACTGGCTTACAAAAATGGCCACTACCGCATGGACTACAACAGGAAACACAACAGGGCACACTCTGACCCAGTAGGCAGGGGGAAAAGCACCATGGGAGAAAAGCCTACCAACTACCAACATCGTGAGACTGTAACACAAGCTAATGAAATCACAGAGCCCAATACCCTACACCCACCACAATGCAATGCTGATGTGACCCTGTACTGCACTCGAGAGCCACATCTGACCCAGGAAAAGGCTGTGACAGGATCGAACACATTCTGCTGTCATGGAGGTGGGTACGGCATTTGAGGCTGGCATACAGGCTGGAAAAAAAGTTTTTAAAGTGTGGTTTTTTTGGTGGGAGGAGGTTAGTGACCACTGGGGGAGTCCGAGGAGGTCATCCCCGATTCCCTCCAGTGGTCATCTGGGCAGTTGGAGCACTTTTTTGGGACTTATTCGTGAAAAAAAAGGGTCCAAAAAAAGTGACCCAAAATCGCGGTAAAAACGCCTTTTTTTTTTTTTTTGATTATCAGCTAAAGACGCCCATCTCTCCTCGGCTGATAACCACGCCCCAGTTCCACCTCCACCATACCTCCGACACGCCCCCGTCAACTTTATTCGTTTCCGCGACAGAGTACAGTTGGAAATGCCCCAAATCAGCTTTCGATTATACTGATTTGGGCGCCTTTGCGAGACAAACATCTATCTCCCAATTTAGGTCGCACTATAGGCGTTTTTCTCTTTCGAAAATAAGCTGGTAGGTATTTTTCTGTCCCTAGAACGCTCACAATCTAAGTTGTATCTGACTGAGGCAAAGGCTAAGGGATCCTTTTACCAAGCAACTCTAAAATGTGGCCTGCATTATCCCCAGCATGGGTCTTTCATGCGTATTGAGGCCTTTTAACGCAGCAATTAAATACCCCTATTTTACAGTTTTCCTGTTAATGGCCTGTGCTAATTTCTCCATTAGCGTATGGCCAATAGTGTGTCAACCTTTACTGCCACCTATTTTGTGGGTGGTAAGAGCTCACATGCTAATCGGTTAGCATGCGGCAATGTAGCTGCACTAACCGATTAGCACAGATCATGCCTACTCTCTGCCCCCAGACCCGACCCCCAGCACACTGACCCCAAAACTACCACGGGACGCATAAGCCCACCCTGCGGTAGTGCTAATGAGTGGTAAGCACGCATTAGCACTTACTAGAGAGTTACATAGGGACAGAAATCTAACCCATCCCCACGTCCCCACTGGAATCCTACCTTTAACCCATTCCCACCCATCCCAGCAGGAATTTAATGGTACCTAAAGAAAACTTCTGGCCCTCTCTGTTTCTCTCTGGGTTCCAGCCACAGCACTTCAGGCAAGGAAGGAGTGGAAGATGGAGCTTGGAATACTCTGGCACACAAATGGATGACTCATCTCTGATTTGCTGGCACTGTGTGCTGAGAGGTTGCCACATGCACAGGCCAGTAGGTCAGATGACCTCTGATGCTCGTGCCTGTGTCAGAGATGAGGCCCGCACATCAACCCGGGAGCAGAGAAGATTAATGGAAGACTTTCCACATCTGTGTTGTTAAAGGAAGGAGGAGGAGGCGGCACACAGAGAACTTGATGCTTGGTAGATGAGAGGCTGGTGCAGGTGCAGCTTACACTTCCACGGAAACCCTACAGGAACTGCTTCCATCCCCTTGGGAACCCAAGAGGATCTGCTCCCATCCCCATTGGAACTCCACGGGAACCCCACAGGAATTGCTTCCATCCCCATGGGAACCCCACAGGAACTGCTTCCATCCACATAGGAACCCCACAGCCCCAGAGGTGATTCCCATGGGATTCTCGCAGATTCTTTAGGATTCCCACAAACCCTGTTCCCGTGCAGGTCTCTAGCACTTACCGCAGCTTAGTAAAAGGACTCCTAAGTGACTTTCCCAAGATCACAAAGAGCAGCAACTGGAGCTGAATAGGGCTTCCCTGGATGTCAGCAGAATATTCTATCCACTAGACCAGGGGTAGGCAACTCCGGTCCTCGAGAGCCGCAGGCAGGTCAGGTTTTCAGGATATCCACAATGAATATGCAGGAGATAGATTTGCAGGCATTGCCTCCATGGTATGCAAATCTATCTCCTGCATATTCATTGTGGATATCCTGAAAACCTGACCTGCCTGCGGCTCTCGAGGACCGGAGTTGCCTACCCCTGCACTAGACAGACTGCAGCACAAGGAACAGAGGTGGATTCGGACCTTGTTAAGGACATCACCAAGATGGTGTACAAGAGGGGAGATCCTGCTTGTGGGCAGCTTCAGTGTCCCCGATATGGACTGCACAGCTAGGAATGGAGGATTTGGGGGGGAGGGAGGTGAAAGGCCTGTGGACTTGCCAGTTATTGCTATTATCTTTTTAGATGAAACACAGCAGGAAATCCTGCTGAAA
This sequence comes from Microcaecilia unicolor, assembly GCF_901765095.1. Lineage (NCBI taxonomy): Eukaryota > Metazoa > Chordata > Amphibia > Gymnophiona > Siphonopidae > Microcaecilia > Microcaecilia unicolor. The sequence goes on from NC_044041.1 coordinate 109,835,519, forward strand.
TTTCTGTTTCGTTTTAAAGGAGTACAGATTCCTTTGTAGTTGACACCCTCTCTTCGTGGTTTAAAACAGGGCTTGAAATAACAGAGAAAAACCATAGTGCTCCTCTTGGTGGATGTAAGCATGTAGGTAGTACATAAGAATATTCAATAAATAAATCCATTCCATGTAGAGATCCTCCCCTTTCCCGTCGTATCACCAGTCACCAAGGTATCCAAAATTTTCTCTATATTAATCTTTCAACCGAAAATGAAAGTTCTTTGTGAGTAACATTTTTTCCATCTTTTGTTGTAGGCAGGTAGCACTTCTGAGAAGATCGGAGCTTTAGCCCCATGTCCAACTGCCCTTGAACTGGAGTTGAACCTCTACTACAAGAAACCCCAACCTTTTCATGAAAGGGCCACATAGAACATTTCAAACCACTGACAGTGCCAGATGAGAGGTGTGTCCCTCCAAATATACTGGCATGGGGAGATGGGAGAGTCTCCTCAGAATTTACTACACAAGACCTAACTCTGCAGACATGTTTAAATATTTTTTTTCTAAATCAGTTTTAGTAAAGTAAACAGTCCATGAGAAATATCATCTCCTCCTCCTTACAGTGTTTGCTTTTTCCTTCCCTCCCTTTCCCTCAGCCGCACATTCCTACTACAGCCTCTCCCTTCCCTCAGCAGCATCTTCTCTTCCCTTTGAACTTTCCACAAGGCTTGTCTGAAAACTGGAGACTCACAGATTTGTGTTTTATTATTCCTCATTCAGCACTTACTAAACACCAATTAAATATCAAGCATTTCAGGGACTGTTGTACCTCACTGTGCACGCAAACAGGAGGTTTCTAGTTCCCACCCTCAATCATGGATCAACCCCCAAAAAAGAACAAGGGTGGGAGTGAGGGTCCATATCCTTACAAAATTTCAGCTACAGGCCCACAAGAAACTGGAAATCAACAGTTTGGGAGCAATATTAAGACTGGCCATAGAGCTTGCAAGTCCTTGAAGTCCAAGGCAGATTAGACAATCACTGATGGCAGCTTCTGGGGGGGGGGGGGGGCAGTAATTGCCACTGAGTTGAAACAAAATGATAGATCTTCACAGAAACATAAACCTTCAGTGCACACTTCAACAATTTAATGTCTTTTTTTTTTTTTTTTACAGGATCAGTTTAGGAGTGGTGATATTTAGGTGACCATAATTGTTGAGCATAATTATCAAAGTCTCAGGGGAAGGTGGAATGTACAGGCCTAAAAGTTAATTAAGGGGATGGGAGGCTGAAAAAGGCAATACATTTCTTCTGGCCCTGAAGAGAACATTACTCCTGCAGCTAGTGACCCATATGGGATTCCCTCTGAAAATGTGCCCGCCGTGGGACTAAGACTCCCATTTTAGCACACACATTTGAATCTGCTATGAAGCCTCCCCCCCCCCCCCCCCCCCCCCCCCCCAATCCTCCCACACCCCCAACTCTACCTGCTATTGCTGGCAGGTAACAATACATACATGATAGGGAAGAGTGGCCTAATGGTTAGTGTAGTGGGCTTTAATCCTGGTAACCTGGGTTCAATTCCCACTGCAGCTCCTTGTGACTTTGGGCAAGTCACTTAACCCTCTGTTGCCCCAGGTACAAAAACTTAGATTGTGAGCCCCCTAGAGACAGAAAAAGTACCTGCATACACTGTGTACATTAATTAATTTATTTATTTGTTATATTTGTACCCCCGCACTTTCCCACACATAGCAGGTTCATCTAGTAGTGCTATAAAATGATTAGTAGTAGTATGGAGCATAGTGCCCATTGTTTTGCCCAGATCCAGGAGAGAGATTTTGGGCCAATCCTGGATTTTAACATCCCCATCATGAGCATTATGAGACTTGCAGCACTGATTTTAATGGATAGAATCAGGGACTACAATTATGATATTGCTTTGGAATGCAAAGATGCCAAGTTACCCAATCTGGTCCTGGATTTCTGACCATCCTATCCTGATGTATTATGGGACTTGCAGAACTTATTTACATGGGCAGGTCAAGCACTACAAATCCCACACTGCTTTAGGATGTAAGTTCAAAAGCAGGACTGGCCAAAAAGTCTCCATCCTGGAACTGGGTAACTTGACATCTCTGGGAATGTAAGTTTTAAACAAGGACTGATAAAATAATAATAATAATAATCTCCTTCCTAGGACTTAGTGACTAAACAGCTTCTATTTTTCCCACTCAGGGTGAATTTTCAAAGGGGATTTTCAGAGCTGCCAAGTTACCCAGTTCCAGAAGGGAGATATTTTGGCCAGTCCTGCTTTGAATTTACATCCTAAAGCAGTGTGGGATTTGTAGTCCCTGAGTCCATCCACTGACATCGATACTGAAGTCCTATAATACAACAAGATAGGGTTGTCAGAAATCCAGAATTGACTCAAAATGTCCCTCCTGGAAATGGCAAGTTGGCAGTTCTGAGTTTTCCAAGGATAAAATCAAATTTACCCACAGAAGCCCTTTGATTATCCCTTCTTTATCCACTCCGGAAAAGAGTGAACTTACCCATAGCAAATAAAATACTTCTAGATGACTTCTTTTCAAAAGCTGAGCAGAAAACCAGAGAGACATCTCATAATGTATACATATTTTTGTAACTCTTTTTTTCCAGAATACTTCCAGGTACACTCTTATTTTTCTGAGACACACAGGCCTTGGCCTTGATATGAACAGCATCTTGTGTCTGTAACTGGTTCCAGTACAGGTCCCAGATCACATAACATTGCTTTGCTTTGGGTTTCAGAGAATATGTCATGTCAATGCCATCTCCTGGACCTGATCACACATTGTGACTGAATTAATTTGGTGAGCAGTTTTAGAATTCATCATCCAACATGAACCCTGCACTCAGCTGACAAATACTGTTGGGTGTTCCTTCATTTAAGATTGTCATTATTGATCCTATGTTTTTTTTTTTATATTGGAGGTGCAATGCTATGGAATTTGTTACTTGTTGAAATTAGATAAATTGTCTCTGTTGTATAGTTCATAAAACATGATGAAAGGCCTATTTTTTGGTGCAAGCATGTGAAGTTTCATGAGGTTGCATGTTTTATTTTAGTCAACATGCTGTGTAATTTTTATTTTGTCTGGTATGATTTATGTTGTTAAGATTATTGTGTATGTTGAGATTGTAACCTGCCTAGAAAATTGTTGATAGGGCCAGATAATTTATTTATTTTTTAATAAATAAAAATTAGGGGTCCGATTTCAAGGCCTACCAGCCTTAATCAATTAATGAGCCAATGTTTTAGAAAGAGGAACTCCAGCCCACAAACACAGAAGTGCAAAATGGGTGCCAGTTCAAAGCTGAAATGTAGAATCTGTGATATTTCTAATTGTATTTTCTACCAGAATATATATAGTAGGGCAGAAAGTAATTTCCTTTATTTGAGCATTTTTCTGGTGAAGTAAATCATAGCAACTCCACAAAAAATGACATATATAGAAACAGGGTCTCCAATGGTAGAAAACACCCACCCAACCTGTCTAATTTACTTCTAATGCATAGGCATCGCAGAACCCATGTGATAATCCTATTACTTCAAACTGTACGAATTTTACCACTCCAGTTATAATTCAGTGTACGTCTACCCTTATCTTCCTCTGTATTGCTCACTAGAAGCTGAAGTCCCATCCCCGGAGACTTATCAGCCTCATTGGGATTACTTCTCTCTATATGCTACTATATATTTGTCCCAGAGTTGTATTCTCTTTTCTGGAACCTTATCAGCTTCCTTGCACCTACTGTTACTCTATTTTCCACTCTGTATATATTCCCGGAGTTGGTACTCTCCTCTCCGGAACCTGTCAGCTACATTGAGCCTACTGCTATGCGGGAAAAATGTGGGATACAAATGTAATAAATAAATAAATCTCAGGCTTTTCTTGGCTTCCTTGTGGCTATCCAATCCCCTATATTATATTCTGTCATTCAGAGCTTCCAAGTTACTCAGTTAGAGAGGGAGATTTTAGGCTGGGCCTGGATTTCTGACAAGTCCATCATGGTGCCTTGTACAATATGAGTGGGTAGAATCAGAGACTTCAAATCTCACACTTTTGGGATGTAAGTTCAAAACCAGGACTGATCAAAAAGTCTCCCTCCTGGAACTGGGTAGCTTTGTGCCTCTGTGTCATTGTTATTTCCTCCACTTAGAGCAAGGGTTTAGGAGGGGCATCCAGAGTATTGCCCCAAGCACTGGATCTCTGGATCCTGGATGCTGTAATAGCCAGCTCCAGCACTGCCGCCAGCACACAGGTATCATCAGCCATTCCCAAAAAAGTTTATAATCAAAATGGGTCCCTGAAACATTGTGAGATATGGAGGGGCATTTTTGATATGACGTCTAAATTGGACTTTGAACGTCTTGAGCTAAACGTCCCAAATCCGAATAGCAAATGTAATCATTTTTGAAAAAAAGAAAAATGTCTTTTTTTTTTTTTTTCAAAAATACCATTTCAAACAAGGTTTTGTGCTTTGTACATTTATCTTTTAGGCCATTTTTGAAAAAAAAATGCACAAAATCAAGCCATTAGGATGTAGGAGGTGCCAACATTTTTAGCAGACTGGTCCCCCAGACATCCCAGGAGAGCAATGGAGCACCCTAGGGAGCACTGCTGTGGACTTCAAATAAATGCTCCCAGGTTCACATCTTACCATTGCTCCCTTATCTTATCTTATCTACTGAGCCCTCCAAAACCCACTACCCCCAACTGTACACCACTACAATAGCCCTTGTGGGTGAAGGGAGCACCTACATGTGAGTACAGTGGGTTTTTTGTCAGTTTTGGAGGGCTGACAGTTTCCACCACAAGTGTAACAGGTAGAGGGAGGTGTAGGCCTGGGTCCACCTGTCTACAATGCACTACACCCACCATTAGACTACTCCAGGGATCCATTGCTGCTCTAATGGATCTGACTATAACATCTGAGGTTGTCATAGAGGCTATGGTGTGCTGGAGCAGGCTCTCACAGGCTCTCGAGAACCGTTTGTTGAGTTTTTAAGAATTTTGGGAGCCGGTTCTCCATGGCTACTTTAACAAATGGATCCCAAAATGTGGGCTTGGGCCCCTCCTGAATTCTCTTTTACTTTGCTGGCGAGAGAGAGCTCCCTGTTAACAATTTACCAGCACACACCTGCTAGTGAGTCTATTTTTATTCATATTTTTGGGGGGTGGGAATGGTTATCTGGTCATTATGGTTAATCCTCCATAATGTCTTGACTAAGCTACATCAGTACTAGCCAATATTGAACTCTCTTAACTAAGACACCTTAATCCACATTATCATTACTGAACATTATACCTTGTCTTACCCCCACTCACATATTCTGAATTACTTACTTATTACTTCTAATTTACCTGTTTTTCTTTGTACCTTATTTGCAACAATATTTTGTATTATGTTAATGGTATCCGCCTTTGCGACATAATGTAAGCCACATTGAGCCTGCAAATATGTGGGAAAATGTGGGATACAAATGCAGCAAATAAATAAATAAATAAATTTAGGGCACCTTTTTGTGTGTTATTCTTTAGAAAAAACAGGTCTAGACCAAAACATTGAAGTTTTCACCCTAGATGGTTTGGTTTTGTTCCATTATGGCTATAAAACATCCAAACGTTAGGGACATCCTAATCTTGCCTTTAAAATACCCCCAACATACCCCCTTGTGATTTGGATGCCCTGCAGATGAATTGCATAAACATCTGCAAAATAGGTTTCAAAATTACCAATTTGGATGTTTTGAGAAGAAATTTGTCCAAATGCTGCTTTATGACCATTTTTGGATGTTCTTTTTCTTCTTCGAAAATGAGCCCCAAAGTAACCTACCCTAGCTCAGATGTTCCCCCAAATTCTATATATGGCGCCCAAGTTTGCATGCAGATCAAATATGTGTGTGCAAATTAATTCGCTAATAAGCCATTAACGAGCAATAAATTGATGTTAACAGTTATTGCAGTTAATTGGCATTAATTAGATTCTGTGTGTGCATCTTCCTGCATGCTATTCTAAACTCCACTTGCCTAAGTACCATAGCATGCAACTCAAAAGGGGGTGTGGCCAGGAGTGTTCGAAACATTTGCACGTGGAGTTATAGAATACCACCATTCCTGAACCCAAATGCGAAGAGTTGGATGCCAGCATTTACACCAGGTTTCGGCTGGTGTAAATACCTGCACCCAAATGTGGGCAAGAGAATGGGATCTAAACGCTAGTCTTTTATTAGCACCCAACTTGAAGCCCTCTTTTTAGAATAGCATTCTATGCTGATTTTTTCTAGTGCCCAAATTTGGGTACCATTTACTAAATCTAAGGCCATTGTGCCCAGAGCTACCAAGCTACCCAGTTCCATAAGGGAGACCTTTTGGTCAGTCCTGGTCTTCGGCTACATCCCAAAACAGTGGGACATTTGTAGTACCCAGTTCTACCCATTGAAAATACTTCTTTTTTTTTGTTTAGTACATTTTTATGAATAATATAGGACAAAAAAAGCTAACAACAAATAAAAGAACTTGTAATTACAAGTCTGAGTGTGGGGAAATCAGGTTTTAGACCAGGTTACACCACAGAAACTGTCTTAATGGCTTTGTTAAGTGAAATCTATAGTAAACACGATGACGGATATATTGCCTTGGTTGTCTCTTTGGACCTCTCAGCTGCTTTTGACATAATTGATCAATCTTTATTACTATCATGTTTGTTTAACATAGGTATCACAAGTACCAAAGGAAAACCCTGCCAAACAAATCTAATTGACTTCTTTGACTGGGTGACCAAAGAACTGGATAAAGGACATGCGCTAGATGTAATCTACTTGGATCTCAGCAAAGCCTTTGTTACGGTCCTTCAAGGAAGACTCATGAATAAGCTGAAAGGGCTGAACTTAGGACCCAAAGTGGTGAACTGGATAGGAAACTGGTTGACCGACAGGTGGCAGAGAGTGGTGGTAAACGGATTCTGCTCGGAGGAAGGGAAGGTGAGCAATGGAGCACCTCAGGGGGCGGTGCTGGGGGGTGGGTTGGGCCTCACTAGACCACCAGGCCTGGCCAAGGTGACTGGGAGGGCCTGGCTTGGCCTGGAGGGCCACTGGACTACCAGGGCTTGTGACTGGAGGGGGGGAACCATAAGGGTGTCACTAGGCACCAGAGATAGGTATGTGGGGGCAGTGTTCAGTTGAGTCAGGGATAAGGGGCTATTGCTGTGGCATGGCTTTTTTTTAAATGTTAACGTTTCTGTCCATGTCTGAGCCAATCACCACTCAGGCACTGACAGGAAAGTTGACATTTTTTGTGCTGAGCAGCAGATTTTCCACAATTTTAATGTGGCGTGAATTTGCCATGGCAATTTTCTGTACTAGATTTGCAGCAGTTTCCCTCTACCAGGAACCTTTGAGCACCTTTGAGCATCGGTCCCCAGGACTACCTTAAAATCTTCCTCTTGGACTTAGCAGCACTATGTGGCAATGACAGCAACTTTTTTTTTTAACAATTGAGTCATTGTTGTATAGTTTGGATTGCATTTAGTGAAACAATAGAAGTTTCTTCACATCTATTTAGGCACATTTCTTTTATAATTTAAAATATATTGATTATTGTTACATCACATATCCTGAATATATGTAAACCGCTTTGAATGTAGTTGCAAAAACCTCAGAAAGGCGGTATATGAAGTCCCATTTCCCTTTCCCTTTTTATTTGTCATGCTCAGATCCTCGCATATAGCATTGTTACTGATCAGCACTCACATTTTGTGTTTCTAATGTTGAGATTAGTTCTCATATGACATTTTCATCTCAATTTTATTATTACCCTGTGTGTTTTTTATCATTACCCTGTGGTTTTCAGCTTTTTTACATTCTTACTTGGATACCAGTTAATCAACTTGTATTTTATTTTATTATATTTAATCATCATGCTTTTTTAATTCCTTTGTATTTTATTGTTATGACATCTTTATATGTTTTTATTCATGCGTATTTGTTTTAAATCATATGTACTTTTAATTAGTATATTTGTTTTTACATCATAGTGTATGACCCCCTGAAGCAGATGGGCTAGTCCCATCAAAACAAGGCCCCGTGTCGGGTCTACTACAGCTTTGGTGCTGGATAAATCTTTTTTGCATTGCATTTAGCTGTAAAGATTTTTTGGTCCACCTCTACTCTTTGGCTTTCTGAATGGCAGTGACAAGGCCAGGAATTAGAAGTGAGTGTGACCCACTGAGATAAAGTGACACATACCGAGATCACACAAAAAGAGTCCTATTCACTTGGCAGGATTTCCCCTGACCTTCAATTCATTGCTCATCAAGGAAATTGTATCTTAACTGGCCAAAAGAAACTTCAAGCCTCCTCTCATATTCATTTCCCCTGTCTTTCCTCTTCTTCCGACATGCCTTTGAGTGCTGACATACAGGGTCGGCTGAACAATTAGGCAAGGTTAGCTGGTCACTCAAGGTGGCAACTTCTGAGGGACAGAAAAGAGCACCTGCAGTCAAAGCAGAACAATAAGTTCAGAGAGCCACAAACATTCAAAAGCTTCTTTGAGTCTTTTTACCTGCAGGGAGGGTGGGCCCAGTCCTCTGAAAGACTGTTCATCTAGATAAATAGCCAGGTAAGTCACTTATGGAAATTATTCTCATTATAGACATACTATATAAGTACATAAGTACATAAGTACATAAGTAGTGCCATACTGGGAAAGACCAAAGGTCCATCTAGCCCAGCATCCTGTCACCGACAGTGGCCAATCCAGGTCAAGGGCACCTGGCACGCTCCCCAAACGTAAAAACATTCCAGACAAGTTATACCTAAAAATGCGGAATTTTCCAAGTCCATTTAATAGCGGTCTATGGACTTGTCCTTTAGGAATCTATCTAACCCCTTTTTAAACTCCGTCAAGCTAACCGCCCGTACCACGTTCTCCGGCAACGAATTCCAGAGTCTAATTACACGTTGGGTGAAGAAAAATTTTCTCCGATTCGTTTTAAATTTACCACACTGTAGCTTCAACTCATGCCCTCTAGTCCTAGTATTTTCGGATAGCGTGAACAGTCGCTTCACATCCACCCGATCCATTCCACTCATTATTTTATACACTTCTATCATATCTCCCCTCAGCCGTCTCTTCTCCAAGCTGAAAAGCCCTAGCCTTCTCAGCCTCTCTTCATAGGAAAGTCGTCCCATCCCCACTATCATTTTCGTCGCCCTTCGCTGTACCTTTTCCAATTCTACTATATCTTTTTTGAGATATGATCAGCCCAGCATCACCCTTCCCATAGCAATCAGTAGTAGCTCCAAGTGAGTTACATTCAGCTACAGTGGGTCTTTTCCTGTTCCTGGAGGGCTTGCAGTCTAAAGTCAGTGGTATTCATTCCCAGTCCTTGAGGCTGCCAGATTATCCCTACTGAGCATGCATACAACAGCCCTGCCAAGTCTCCCGATTTTGCGGGTCATTTCCCGCCGAGAAATCGAGATCTCCCGCCAAGTGGCCTCCCTTCTAGCAACAGCAGGAAGCACCTTCATAAACCACCATCTCCTGCTACTGCTGATCCCAAGCCCCACGGCAGCAGGAGATGTTGTTTTATGAAGGTGTTTCCTGCTGCCACTGAACAGGGAGACCACTCCTGTAGCCGCTGGCCGCAAATCAGCTGTGCTGGGGCGGAGAAATGTGCTTTGTGGGTGGAGTTGGGTAGAGCAATGGGTGGGGAAGGGCGGAGCTGGGCTAGGCTGGGGGCGGACCCTAAATCTCCCACTGAGTGGGTCGGCCCTCTTGGCAGCTCTACAGTAGGCATGCAAATCTATTTTATGTATATTCATTAAGGCTATACCACTGACTAAAGTTTATACCCAGCTCTACCAATGAGCTACTAAATGAGCTACTCTGTGTTTCTCATACATGGCCCCACCTTTCAGCCCCTACTGACTTATGCAAATGTGGCTCCGCATTGAACCCCCACACATAACACAACATTCCTCTGCAGGTCCCTTGTTTGTACCTGAGGTAAAAGAGGGCTAAGTTACTTGCTGGTTAAGTGCAATACTCAACCCTTTTACAAAGTTGCGGTAAGTACTAATGTGTGCTTACTGCAGCAAAAAAATGACATACCGTGGGGCATGCTGAGGCGTGTCATGGTAATTTTGCAATGCACACCCGCTTCCCCTGTGTTAAAAGATAAAATTTATTTTTTTGTGCTGGAGGAAAGTCTGGGGCAGAGAGTGGGCATAGTTTGAGCTAATCGGTTATCACAGCTACATTGCCGCACACTAAATGATTAATGCAGGCTCAGCACATAAGCCCTTTGCCTACATAATGGGTGGTGATAGGGGCTCACACGCTAATCACAAAATTAGCACATGTCCATTAATAAGGAAAATAGAAAAATCAGCCATTTTACCCCAGCAGTAAAAATGACCTTAGCGCGGCCTTATACGGCTCATTCCCACGCTGGGGTAAAATGGCCGATTTTTCTATTTTCCTTATTAATGGACACGTGCTAATTTTGTGATTAGTACATGGCCAATAGCATGTGAGCCAGGGGTGTAGCTACGTGGGGCAACAGGGGCATGGGCCCCCACAGATTAAGCCCTGGCCCCCTCTACATTTGACCCCCCCCCAGCCGCCGACCCCCCCCCCCCCCCCCCCCGCTGCCACATCAGGTACCTTGTTTGCTGGCGGAGGTCCCCAACTCCCGTCAGCCAAAGAGTCTTCTTCGGCGCCGGTTGACTCCGGCGCCTTCGTTCTGTGATAATCTGTTTCTGACACCTTACGTCCTGCACGGGGCTACATACCGCACGTGCACGGTGCAGGACGTCAGGAGTTCGAAACAGATCATCACACAGCGAAGACGCCAGAGTCGACCGGCTCTAAAGAAGACTCTTTGGCTGGCAGGGGTTGGGGACCCCCGCCAGCAAACAAGGTACCTGGCGGCGACGGGGGAGGGCTTTTGTGGTGACGGTGGCAGCGGTGGTGGCGGGGGGGGTTTGTGGTTGCGGCGGCGGGGGGTCCAAAGTGGCGTGGGGGGAGGCGGTGGGGGAAGGCGGTGGGGGGAGGCAGCTAAACAGTGCCCCCCACCTTGGGCTGTGGCCCCCCTCCCGCCGAGGTCTGGCTACGCCCCTGGTGTGAGCCCCTACCATCACCCAGTATGTAAAGGTAAAGGGCTCGTGCTAAGCCTGCATTAATCGTTTAGTGCGTGGCAATGTTTGGTAAAAGGGCCCCAAAGATAGGTCTGTCTTTTAAGAGGTCCTATTTATGCGGTTATCCTGGCTGGTTAAGTACTAAATATCGGCACTTAACTGACCAAGTGATGACTCCTCCCCTTGAACACTGGTTTTCATTTTGGTGCAAACTGGTTAATTTCAGCTACACTAACCAGTTAAGTGTCACTAAAAATTAACGGTTATCCCTAAACAAGTGATTTAACCAGCCAGGGGCCATTTCTGGCTGGTTAAATCACTTTGAATATCAACTTTTATACACATCCATCTTAAATTGGAGGGGCATAATCAAAAGGGACGCCCAAGTTTTGGTGAGGACGTCCTCGCAAAACGTCCCGTTGGAGGGGCGGAGAAACTCGTATTATCGAAACAAGATGGAGGTCCATCTTTAGTTTCGATAATACGGCCAGGGACGCCCAAATCTTGAAACTTAGGTCGTCCTTAGAGATGGTTGTCCCTAGACTTGGTCATTTCTGATTTTCGGTGATAATGGAAACCGAGGACGCCCATCTCAGAAACGACCAAATGCAAGCCCTTTGGTCATGGGAGGAGCCAGCATTTGTAGTGCACTGGTCCCCCTGACATGCCAGGACACCAACCGGGCACCCTAGGGTCACTGCAGTGGCCTTCATAAAATGCTCCCAGGAACATAGCAGCTCCCTTACCTTGTGTGCTGAGCCCCGCAAACCCCCCCTAAAACCCACTACCCACAACTGTACACCAGTACCATAGCCCTTACAGGTGAAGGGGGGGCACCTAGATGTGGGTACAGTGGGTTTCTGGTGGGTTTTGGAGGGCTCGCTGTTTCCTCCACAAACGTAACAGGTAGGGAGGGGAATGGGCCTGGGTCTACCTGCCTGAAGTGCATTGCACCCACTAAAACTGCTCCAGGGACCTGCATACTGCTGTGATGGAGCTGAGTATGACATCTGAGGCTGGCATAGAGGCTGGCAATCAATATTTTAAAGATGTTTTTTGAGGGTGGGAGGGGGTTAGTGACCATTGGGGGAGTAAGGGGAGGTCATACCCGATTCTCTCCAGTGGTCATCTGGTCATTTCGGGCACCTTTTTGTGCCTTGGTTGTAAGAAAAACACGACCAGGTAGTCATCCAAGTGTTTTTTTATTTATTTATTTTATTGCATTTGTATCCCACATTCCCCCACCTATTTGCAGGCTCAATGTGGCTTACATAGATTTAGAGCAAGAGAAAAAGGGGAAGTCTTTAATTGATCATTTAAAATTATGGGACCTTTGGAATAAGACAGCTGATAGGGGTAGTTCCCCATCAGCTCCACTGCCTCCTCCATATAATCATAATGAGACAGGCTTATTTCCATATGTAGAAAGTTCAAACAAAACAATTCCATTAAGGGAATCTCCTGAAGTAGCAGCAGGATATAAGGCCCCTCCATTAGATGAGGATTTGATGTCTGAAACCTCCTCATCTGTGCAGGACTCTACAGTGTCTATGCCACGGTTAACACCTCAGAAAAAATTATTTCCTAAGGAATCAGGGGCTTTGCTATCTTCTACTTCTATAGGTTATCCACTAGATAATAATACAACAGCTGATATGCAGAGGAATTATATTTCAGGGGCAGTACAAACAATTCCTTTAAGGGATCCTGTAGGGTTAGTGGAAACTTTAGCTGGAATGGGTGAGCAGGAGGAAATAGAGCAGGTAGATGAACGAATTAGATGGTGCTGATTTCCTCTTTTAAACATCGTTTGTCAGGGACGTCCTTGTTTCTTTCGATTATGGGTCAAGGACATCCTAGTGTTAGGCACACCCAAGTCCTGCCTTCACTACGCCTCCAATACGCCCCCTTGAACTTTGGCCATCCCTGCAATGGAGTGCAATTGGGGATGTCCAAAATCGGCTTTCGATTATACCGATTTGGACAACCCTGTGAGAAGGACGGCCATCTTCCGATTTGTGTCGAAAGATGGGCTTCCTTCTCTTTCGAAAATGAGCCTGTTAGTAACATATAGAGGCCCTTTTACTAAAATGCTTTAGAAAATGGGCTTAGTGTGTTTTCCTGCATGCTAAGCCCATTTTTAATGCTGTCCTAAAACAGAGCTCTCTTTTTAGTTTTGTAGGTCCCACACTCACTTTTTCATTAGCACACAAGCAGGGGCCGCAGAGAGACCTGCCGGGCTGGGGCAGGGTCACCGCCCCCACAGGAATGTCACGGCCGCTGCTGCCACCCCCCAGGATCATCGCCGCCGCTGCCGCCACCCCCCTCAGGATCACTGCCGCTCCCGCCCACCACAAGTGTAAACACCTTGGCTGGCAGGGATCCCAAGGCCCTGCCAGCAGAAGAGTCTTCCTTTAGCACTGCTCTTCTTCACTCTGCTGCATGGCCTGCTCCTGTGGCTGCTTTTTCTCTCACGTCGCGCATGCTTGGTTTCAAAACTGAGCATGAGCGGCCTGAGGAGAAAAACAGCCCAGGCAATACGGCAGAGTGAAGAAGAGCAGCGCTGAAGGAAGATCTCTTCTGTTGGCAGAGCGTGAGGGGAACCCCCACCAGCCTGCTGTGTCTGCTCCTCCAGGTCCTCCCCAGCCTCCAAGGGGAGCCCGGCGCCGGAGTTTTCTCTCTCCTGCTCCTGTTGGGACGCAATCACCCGGGTCCTGTCAGGAGCAGGAAAGAGAGAGAGAGACCCTGGTGCTGGGCCCCCCTCGGAGGCCCGGGCCTGGTGAATTTTGCCTCCCCTGCCCCCCCCCCCCCTGCCCTGCACACAAGACCTGCAAAACGTTAATGTGGGAGCACCTACCACCTCCTATTTAGGAGGCACAAAGTGCTCCCATGTTAGCTCTGTATTAATCAGCTAGTGTGCGCTAATTGGAATGCACTAGTTGGTTAATGCAGACATACCCATTCCCACCCATGGCATACCCACTTCTATAAAGTATTTAAAAAATTCATTAACGTGTCTAGTGTGCAGAAATTGCAAAATTACCGCAAAATATTACGGTAAGCATTTTCCCACATTCTAAACACACATTAGAGCTGGTCTTGTGTCTTCAGATTTTAATTGTATGTGATGTCTGTTTTGCACCAACTATTGAGTTTGTACTGTCTGTATTGCGCCAACTACCAAGTTTGCACTGTAATTCCCAGGCATTTTGATCTGGTTTTCTTGTGACTCTGGGCAAGTCACTTAACCCTCCATTGTCCCAGGTACAAATAAGTACCTGTATGTAATGTAAACCGCTTTGAATGGAGTTGGAAAAACCACAGAAAGGCGGTATATTAAGTCCCATTCCCTTTCCCTTATAGATGTTATCCACCTAGAACTAAGTAGTTAACGGCAGAATCGAAGACAAGATGTAACATAACATAACATAACATAACATAACATAACATAACATAACATAACATAATGCCCTTTAGTAAAAGGGCCCCATAATCACCAACAAGAAAATACAAGTAAATGTTACAAGACAATAAAATCACAGTCCTAATATGAACTACTACTACTACTACTACTTAACATTTCTAAAGTGCTACTAGCAGGCCCGTGCCAAGGGTCTATGCCGCCCCCCCCCCCCCCCCCCCCCCGCAGACGAACTGTTGGCGCCCCCCCGCAGAAGAACAGCTGGCGCGCGCACCCCTCTCCCCCCCCCCCCGTGAAGATGATCGCTGCGCGCCCTGGGGACCTTTAAATCTTTTACTTGCAGTCGCAGCAGCGTCTGTGAAAGCGGAGCGCTGCCGACGTCTCCCTTCCCTTCGTGCTCTTGGTTCCCTCAGTGTCCGCCTTCTTCTGACGTCAGAAGAAGGCGGGACACTGAGGGAACCAACGAGTGCAAGGGAAGGGAGACGTCGGCAGCGCTTCGTTTTCACAGACGCTGCTGCGACTGCAAATAAAAGATTTAAAGGTCCCCAGGGCGCGCAGCGATCATCTTCACGGGGGGGGAGAGGGGCGCGCGCGCACCAGCTGTTCTTCTGCGGGGGGGCGCCAACAGTTCGTCTGCGGGGGGGGGGGGCGGCATAGACCCTTGGCACGGGCCTGCTAGTAGCACTTTAGAAATGTTAAGTAGTAGTAGTAGTAGTAGTAGTTCATATTAGGACTATGTTTACCCCGCTTACCGCATCGGCACGGCCCTGGCTACTAGGGTTATGCAGTGCTGTACAGTTTAACAAAGAAGGACAGTCTCTGCTCAAAGGAGCTTACAATCTAAAGGACGAAATGTCAAGCTGGGCAGTCTAGATTTCCTGAGTAGAGGTATAAAGGTTAGGTGCCGAAGGCGACATTGGTGGGCTTTGAGCAAGGATTTGAAGATGGGCAAGGAGGGGGCTTGGCGTATGAGCTCAGAGAGTTTATTCCAAGCATAGGGTGAGGCGAGGCAGAAAGGGCAGAGCCTGGAGTTGGCGGTGGTGGAGAAGGGTGCTGAGAGGAGGGATTTGTCCTGTGAGCGGAGGTTTCGGGTAGGAACGTAAGGGGAGATGAGGGTAGAGAGGTAATGAGGGGCTGCAGATCGAGTGCATTTGTAGGTTAGTAGGAGAAGCTTGAACTGTATGCGGTACCTGATCGGAAATCAGTGAAGTGACTTGAGGAGAGGGGTGATATGAGCATATCGGTCCAGACGGAAGGTAAGACGCGCAGCAGAGTTCTGAACGGATTGAAGGGGGGATAGATGGCTAAGTGAGAGGCCAATGAGGAGTAGGTTGCAGTAGTCAAGGCGAGAGGTAATGAGAGAGTGGATGAGAGTTCGGGTGGTGTGCTCAGAGAGGAAAGGGCGAATTTTGCTGATGATATAGAGAAAGAAGCGACAGGTCTTGGCTATCTGCTGGGTATGCGCAGAGAAGGAGAGGGAGGAGTCAAAGATGACTCCGAGGTTGCGGGCAGATGAGACGAGGAGGATGAGGGTGTTATCAACTGAGAAAGAGAGTGGCGGGAGAGCAGAAGTGGGTTTGGGTGGAAAGACAATAAGCTCAGTCTTGGCCATGTTCAGTTTCAGGTGGCGGTTGGACATCCAGGCAGCAATGTCGGATAAGCAGGCTGATACTTTGGCCTGGGTTTCCGCAGTGATGTCTGGCATGGAGAGATAATATGTAATATGAACCATATATAAGTACCACAATCTACTGTATATGTAAGAACAAAATTTCATTGCCCCCATGAGCTTAAAATATTCCTCATCCTTTTTCCTTACACAGAAGGCAGAATTGTATAAATATCTGTATATTACATCATGGAGCAGCATGTATTAATGAATAGGTTAATTGATTTAAAAAAAACAAAAACAAACTAGTGAGGCTGTTGCCTGAATGCCCAAACATCCTTTTAGGTTCCTGTGGCCTTGCTGGATGGTATCTGGCTACCACTGACTTGAAGGCGCCAACCTAGATATCCCATTGTCTGCAGGGCACAACTGTGAGCTATAGGTAAGCAAAACCATAGTCCTGGTTCCCCCATCTCCTAAATTCCTAAAGGTCTCAAAGAGATAGCAGTTTCAATATGCAAACGTGGGTGGTCACCATGTTAGTTTGCAGGACACCAGCTAAAAGCAGGAAGCCTAGCTTCCTGCCAAAAATGTGTACCCTAGGCAGATCAGAGGCTTTGCTTCTAGAATCCAGATCATATCAGAAAAGCAAGAAGGAATTCAACAAGTTAGAGAGGCACACAAGCATCCACTCTCTGTGACATGTCTCCCTGAATGAACTGGGGTAAGTACATAGGCGGTCTTGGCCCAACTATTTGGGGAGGCTAAAGGGGGTGGGGTTGGGGGCGGAGCCAGGGGCAGAGCTTACATCCATAATTGTCTGACAACACAGAAAAAAAAAGTAAAAATAAAAGTCACAATTAATACCTTTTATTAAATTTAGATATTAGATATGTATCATATGTCAAAGAATAAAGTGGTTGCTCAAAGCATATACTAACCACAATCGCTCAACTGCAAAACACTATGCACAACTTTGTGCAAAAACACTCAGAACCTTACTATACCATAAATATTACACTGGGCAGACCCTAATACACCAACATACCACCCATACGGAAAATGCAGACCATCAACAATTTGAAACAAGGGATCATAATATCACATTTCTCATGTACAGCCACAAAACACCCTTTTAGGGTGGATAGTGTTCACAATGAACTTTTATTAACGACCATATTATGTAGATCCTTCAAGAGGTAGTGTGTCATGGTTTAGGCTCTACACCCTTTCTGATGTTTTGGTGCCACCTCAGTAAGGCCAACACACAATCTCTCCATTGCAAAACACTATACACAAACTTGTGCAAAAACACACTCATAACCTTACCAAACCATAACAGAACTAATTCCAAGGACACGACGAGCTACAACCTTATGCATGGAAAGGCAGCAGTGTAATTATACCGGGCACTAAAACACCAGTACACAACCTAGTGAAACAAAAGAAAAAACAAAACAAAAAGGGCTGCAAATACTACATGCTAGCAGAATACTGCAACTTGATCATGCATGAAAAACACATGACACAACAGATATGAAGGCAAAATACTGAACTGGAAAGTTACCTCAAGAAGTCAGACTCAGCATGCAGCAATACTAGAAAAACTGAAACTTGCATGCAAAATATCACAGATGCACATTTCCAAAAACTGACATATTCCAATTAATAAATTCTGAATAAAAAAATGTTTTCTACCTTTGCTGTCTGAGCATTTCTCCTCACTCCCCTCCCCTCCATCCATGTGCATGTACTTCCTCTGTCTTCCCTCCCTTCCATCCATGACCAGCATTTCTCCTCTCTCCCTTCCACTTCATCCATGTGCATCTCCTTCCTTTGTCTTTCCTTTCCTCCAACCTTGTCCAACATGTTTCCTCTCTTCCCCGCCCTCCACTCCATCCATGTCCAGCATTTCTCCTCCCTTCCCTCCATGTGCATCTCCTTCCTGACTTCCCTCCCCTCCGTCCATCCATCCATGTCCAGCAGTTCTCCTCTCTCCCCTGCCCTCCCCTCCATCCATCCATGTCCAGCAATTCTCCTCTGTCCCCTGCCCTCCCCTCCTCTCCAGTGATCTTTTTTCTCTCCCCCTGCCCTCCCCTTCTCTCCATGTCCAGCGATCTGTTCTCTCCCCCTGCCCTCCCCTCCTCTCCATGTCCAGCGATCTGTTCTCTCCCCCTGCCCTCCCCTCCTCTCCATGTCCAGCAATCTGTTCTCTCCCCCCTGCCCTCCCCTCCATGTCCAGTAATTCTCCCTGCCCTCCCTCAGCTCCCCAACAGCTCTCTTCTCCGTTCCCCCCCCCCCAAGCGTTTAACCATTTTACTGTCCGTGGCAGCGATGTCAGTAAAGAAGAAGGCACTGCATGCTCGCCTCCAGCTTCTCCCTTCCCTCTTCACACAGTGCCCCGCCCTCACGGAAACAGAAAATGCATCATCAGAGAAGGCGGGACTCTGTGTGAAGAGGGAAGGGAAAAGCTGGAGCCGGAGGCGAGCCCGCAGTGCCTTCTTCCTCACTGACGTCGCTGCCACGGAAGGTAAAACACACACGTGGGGGGGGGGGAGGGAGGAACGGAGAGGAGTCGGGCTGCCAGTCGGGGAGCTGAGTCGGGAGGGAAGGAGCCCTGCGGTTGTGGGGGCAGCAGGGGAAGAAGGTCACGGTTGGGCTGGGGAGGCTTAGCCTCCCCAAGCCTCTTATATAGGGCGCCTATGGGTAAGTATCTAATGTCCAAATCACAGCAATAGCTTAGTATGGAAAAGGCTTACAGAGTGAGTAAGCAGGTGGAAATGGTGAAAGCAGGAGAATATAATGCAGCAGACCCCTGGAGAGGGTGAGAGCAGGAGGATACAGTGCAATAGAGCCCTGGAAAGGAACAGAGCAATAGGGTACAGTGTAGCAGAGTCCTGGAAAGGATAAGAGCAGGAGGGTGCAGTGCAACAAAGCCCTGGAGAAGGTGAGATAGACAATTGCAGTGTGGAAGAACCCTGAAAAGAGTGAGAGAGGAGGGTGCAGTGCAGCAGAGCCTGGAGAGAGAGAGAGAGAGAGAGCAGAAGGATGCTGTGCCTGAGAGCTCTGGTGAGAATAGAAGGGTGCAATGTGGCAGAGCCCTGGACAGGGTGAGAATAAGTGGATGCAGGGTAGCAGAGCCCTGGAAATGGAGAAAGCATGAGGATGCAGTGCAACAGAGCCCTGAAGAGGGTGAGAGAGGAGAGTGCAGTGCAGCAGAGCCCTGGAGAGGGTGAGAGAGGAGAATGCAGTGCAGCAGAGCCCTAGAGAGGGTGAGAGAGGAGGATGCAGTGCAGCAGAGCCCTGGAGAGGGTGAGAAAGGAGGGTGCAGTGCAGCAGAGCTCTGGAGAGGGTGAGATAGGAGGGTGCAGTGCAATGCAGCAGAGCCCTGGACAGGGTGAGAGAGGAGGGTGCAGTGCAGCAGAGCCCTGGAGAGGATGAGAGAGGAGGATGCAGTGCAGTGCAGCAGAGCCCTGGAGAGGATGAGAGAGGAGGATGCAGTGCAGCAGAGACCTGGGGAGGGTAAAAGAGGAGGGTGCAGTGCAGCGGAGCCCTGGAGAGGGTGAGAGAGGAGGGTGCAGAGCAGCGGAGCCCTGGAGAGGGTGAGAGAGGAGGGTGCAGTGCAGCAGAGCCCTAGAGAGGGTGAGAGAGAAGGGTGCAGTGCAATGCAGCAGAGCCCTGTAGAGGGTGAGAGAGCATGGTGCAGTGCAGTGCAGTGCAGCAGAGCCCTGGAGAGGGTGAGAGAGGAGGGTGCAGTGGAGCAGAGCCCTGGAGAGGGTGAGAGAGGAGGGTGCAGTGCAGCAGAGTCCTGGAGAGGATGAGAGAGGAGGGTGCAGTACAGCAGAGCCCTGGAGAGGGTGAGAGGAGGGTGCAGTACAACAGAGCCCTGGAAAGGGTGAGAGAGGAGGATGCAGTGCAGCAGAACCCTGGAAAGATAGTGTAAAGAGAGTACTTATTTGCAACCTTGAGATAGTAGCTTACAGAGACATAAACCAAGGTTGAATGTTTTTTTCTGTGTGACAGAGCAGCATGTAATGTTCTGTTGCTTCTCAGCAGGGTGGGGCGCATACCTCAGACCTTAGTCACTGAAATAGGACACTGCAAGCCTTCTCCTCCCCCATCCCTTGTATGCAGTCAGAATGATGACTGGAGACCCCTCATGACTAGTTCATTTAACATTTTCACCTACTGGTAGGGTCACAAGCTTCATGAAATCCATTCCTTACAGCCCAGCAAGTCCCAGCTGCAGAGCGGCTTAGATCTTAAACCTCTCTTCCCGCTCCAGAGCAATACAGACTTGTGAGTCCTGGCTAGCACTGCAAACAAGCTAGATGTCATCTGGGACAGTGGCCAGTCCTGGCTTTACCCCAGTGCCTTTTCAAGGGGAACACAGAGGGAGTCGATATTCAAAGCAATTTAAACAGCTAGAAATGGCTCCAGGCCATTTAAATGGCATATCTGGGGCTAACCAGGCCTATTCAACTGCTGCTGAATATGCCCGGTTAGTGCCTAAGCCAAAAACAGCAATTTTGTGAGCTGTCTGGGGGTGGAGTCAGCACTTATGCAGTTAAGTGTTCATATTCTACACTTAACTGCATAAACACACAATCCTATCTTTATGTTTTTCACCTTATGTGGTTAAGTGCCAAAAATTGCACTCAACTACATATGTGTTAGGCAGCTGCTTATGCCTGGATATTCAATGCCGATGCCCAGACATGGTGGCCCAGTCCTCTGAAAGACTGTTCATCTAAATAGCCAGGTAAGTCACTTATGGAAATCATTCTCATTATAGACATACTATATGATCAGCCCAGCATCACCCTTCCCATAACAATCAGTAGTAGCTCCAAGTGAGTTACATTCAGCTACAGTGGGTCTTTTCCTGTTCCTGGAGGGCTTACAATAAGTCAGTGGTATTTACTCCCAGTCCTTGAGGCTGCCAGGTTATCCCTAATGAGCATGTGTACAACAGACCTTCCAAGTCTCCCACTTTTGCGGGTCACTTCCTGCCGAGAAATTGGGATCTCCCGCTGAGTGGCCTCCCAATCCAGCAACAGCAGGAAGCGCCTTCATAAAGCACCATCTCCTGCTCCCGCTGATCCCACGGCAGCAGATGTTGTTTTATGATAAAGCCGGCAGTGACCATAAAAAGCACTGACCACTACCAGCTGAATATCTACCCCAGAGATATTAGTCTAACATATACAATAGGCTAACCCAGGGCTGGATTATGCTGTCTCTTTTCACCAGAAGCTTGTTGACAACCCTGCCCCCTGGCCCTTATGTAAAGAATGAGTGGAGGAATGGCCTAGTGGTTGGCGTACTGGTCTTGACATCCAGAGGTGCACAGTTCAAAACCCACTACTGCTCCTTGTGATCTTGGGCAAGTTACTTAACCGTACATTGCCTCAGGTACCAACTTAGATTATGAATCCTCCAGAGACAGGGAAATACCCAGTGTACCTGAATGTAACTCACCTTGAGCTACTACTGGAACAGTGTGAGCAAAACCCACATAAATAAATCAACAGCACATGGCAAATCTTTCAGAAGTGTGCTGATTTAGAGATCTCTATACTCTTAGAGGCTGGGAGCAGAGCTGGATTCAAACTGTGGGTGCCCACAGACAATAGGGGGTAGTCCCCCCCCCCCCCCCCCCCCCCCAGAAGACGTGTAGGACTCTGTCCCCTGGTTTCTCTCTCACCAGATCCTCCCCTCTGGGAATCCCTATTTAACTCCAATCAAGCCATTTGTCCTGCACAAGGGAACTGAGTGTGAGGCCTCCTACCATCTGTACATCCTATTCATGTGAAGAGCCTGGAGCACAGCATAACCTGTCAGAGTAGCATGGCTCCTGGGAGACCCTGCACTGGATCTGCTTTCCAAAACTGCTGCTGTGGGACCAGCACCTCTGTACAGTATAAATGGCACAGCAGTAGCAGCAGGCTAGCATGATGGCATGGCAGCCGCAATGATTTCTGGCACATCTAAAAATTTGGTGCAGAGGAAGTTGCTCACAGGAATACTATACGAATCAAGTCACTAGTGCACAGGCCAGTGGCGTAGCCTGAATGCAATTCCTGGGTGGGCCATTGGGTAGGTTGGGTGGGTGTGCATTTCCTCTCCCCCTCTCCCCAGAATCCCTTATGAAATTTAAAAATTAAATACTTTATCTGACAAAGCAGCAGCAATGGAGGAGGGAGGAAGTTAGGAGAGAGCGCTTCCTAAGTCCGGCAGTTGGAAGAAAAACCAGCACTTACAGTGGCCAGTTTTCTGTTCTGCTAGCCACTGGCCTCCCACTGTGAAAACCTGCCAGGCCGCCAGGCCAGCTGCTGTTGAGTGGGCCTGGGGTGAAAGTGGGTAGGCCCTGGCCTAGGCCCACCCGTGGCTACACCCCTGGCACAGATGCACATTTCCAGGTGTGTGAATTAGTCAGGGAACTTCTAGGGTGTGGATCCCTCTTGCAATGGTTTCCAGGAACTAGAGAATTCATCTCCAAATAAACTGAATAACTTCATAAAAACAAGATTCATATCCCTGTGGAGCCTCCAGGAATTTCTGAGGTTTCCCTTCTCTAGTGTACCAGCAGCAGGTTCAGAACAAGGACAACAAGAACCCCATACTGCTTCACAGACAGAGCAAGAAGGGTTCTCTACCAGCTCTCCTAAACATCCTCACCTGTGCACTCCCTCACCCCCAGCTGCACAACATGAAAGCAATGGAAGTAAAACTCAGACTGACTCAATCTGTCCTCCTTTTTCTGGAGCCATATGGTAACCCTATTTTACAAATGGAGGGGGAAGGAGAGCCCTTATATGGCTGTCCCAGTAGTAACATATATTCAAATTAAGAACACATGGACTCCCCGGAGCACATGGACTCCATCTTGAAAAACCGGGAATGGCTACAAGTAGGCCTCCTTATTACTTGGACCCAGTTCCCACCCCCACTGCAGGTGCTACTTGGACAGAATTTATGTCACTGTCTCCTAGCATAGACGTAGTGAGTACTCAAGCACCCTCAGTACTGGGTAAACTCCTTCACTGTGTCCAGGGAGGGGTAATTTGTGTTAAAGTTAATGCTCCTATCATCAGCCTGGGCTTACTGTGGAGCCTTTGTCATGGGTCTCTTTGGCCATGTGCTTCCTATAACCTCTGGGAGTCAGCTCCAAGTGGCCCAGCTGAAGCCGGCATGTGGCTACATGTTGTAAAAGGATTGTTGGCCCCATTGTGTATCAGAATATCTTAATAACGCCAATGCAATTCTCAAACCCTACAATATGCCTTTGTTTCTCACAGCATCGTACATATCATTAATGGCCCAACCAGGCTTTGAAAATGAAGTCAGTCTGACAGAGTAGACCCTGTCATTGAGGAGATTATAAAGGATTCTGTTCTTCTGCAGATGAAAAGCTAGTCTGCAAAGTGCAGGCCTCTGCTTGTTCTCATCCAGGAGAGTCTGCCACTGAGCATCCGCAGGCAGACACAAACAGATGCACAGACCAGAGGATATGTGCACGCAGCTGCACAAATACACACTGAAAGATGTGCACACGAACTGGAACATGTGCACACATGCGTGCATGCAGAACTGGCAGACACAGGCGCACAGCCCAACAAGTAAACAGGCTGATGGATGTGCACACAAAAAGATGTGCATATGTTTATGCACATTTGGCTCAATAGCCTGCCTTAAAATTTTTTATGCACACTAAGGGGTCGTTTTACAAAGCTGCAGGACTTACTGTGCCCTTTCCTGCACATTAAGGCCATTTCTACTGCAATAGGAAAATGGCCAATTTTCCATTTTCCCAATTAATGGTCATGTGCTAATGTTGTGTAGCAAAGAGAGGGAATGAAGCACAAACAAAGTCCAAGCAAAAAAAACAGCACAAAGGGCCTTTAAAAACACAAGGGACACAGTGCTTATGTTAAAACCTTTAATAATCCAAATTTGATTGCAGGGAGAGCCGACACGGGCCGTGTTTCGGTGCCACCGCACCTGCGTCAGGGATCTACATAGAACACAGTATAATAAACATTCCAAAATTAGATTGAAAATGCTGACATAATCAACTTAGGTGTATACATATAAATACAAGCATATGTATAAAATAACAAGAAAATGGAAAAGGAACCACAAAAGAAACCAAAAAATGGCCCATTTCTGACACAAATGAACCAGGCGCTAGCAAGGTTTTCCTCAGCGTGTGTATGTTTGAGAGAGTGTGTTTGAGAGTGACTGTGTGAGAGAGAGAGAGAGTGAATGTGCGAGTGTGTGTGTGTGTGTGACAGAGAGAGAGTGAGACTGGGTGCGAGTGTGTCTGTGAGAGAGAGAGTGTGTGTGTGAGCATGAGAGTGTGTGCCACGGCCCCCCTCCCTCTGAGTTCCAGGGTTGTTGTCTCCCCTCCCTCCTTCCGAGTTCCAGGGTCGTTCCCTCCCTGCCTCCCTCCAAGTTTCAGGGTCCCCTCCCTCCCCTGCATTATGCTTTCTCCCCTGCATTCATCCATATGCAGGCAACGTCCTCTGTGCCCTGCCTCCTCCATCCATCCATGTGCAGCATCTCTCCCCTGCCCCCTCCACCTCCCTCCGAGTTCCAGGCCCCCCTCCCTCCCTCCCCCCTCCGAGTTCCAGTGTCCCCCTCCCTCCCATTTCCAGGGTCCCCCCTTCCTCTGTCCCTCCGTCCCTCCCTCCCAGTTCCAGGGTCCCATGGAACTGGGAGGGAGGGGGGACGGAGAACGTTGGAGGAGTGACGTCAGCAGGTGGTTACAATCCCAGTGACACACATTGGAACGTTGGAGGAGCAAATTATTATATTAGATACAGAAATATACAATATCTGATTATTAAAGGTTTTAACATAAGCACTGTGTCCCTTGTGTTTTTAAAGGCCCTTTGTGCTGGGTTTTTTTTGCATGTGCTAATGTTGCCATTAGCTCGTGGCCATTACCAAAATTTAGCACGTGAACCCTTTCCGCCACCTATTTTGTATGGTAAGGGTTCACCTACTAATCCTGTGCCAATCAGTTAGCATGCAATAATGCCGACGTACTAACTGATCAGCACAGAAATGTCCACTTTCCATCCCCTGATATGCTCCCTCAGCCAAAAAATATTTTTAGCGCATCGGTAGCACATGGATATTTGAAACTTACCACAGGAAGCCTCAGTGCAACCCACAGTCAGTGGCGTAGCTACGGGGGGGCATGGGGGCCTGGGCCCCTGGTTTGGCTGGCAGGGGTCCACAACCCCCGCCAGCTGACATGTTTCTACAGCACTGCTCTCCTTATATTGCTTGCCCTGCTTCCCTTTCATCACATGCGTATTTGGTTTTAGTGAAACTGAGTAGGCACGACACTTCGCACATGCTCAATTTCATTTAAAATTGAGCTTGCACAACATGGGGGGAAGCAGGGCAGGCAATGTAAGGAGAGCATCGCAGCAAAAATGCTTCAGCTGGCGGGGTTTGAGAACACCCACCAGCCAAGGCCTATGGCGTTGCGGCGGAGTGGAGCGGCGAGGGCATGGGCCTAAATGTGCCCCTTCACTTTGGTCTCTGGACCCCCCCCCCCCCCCCCCCACACACACACACACACACACACACATTTCAAGGTTTGGCTATGCCCCTGCCCACAGTAAACCATTTTACGCTGCAATAAGCACACGTTAGTGCTTACCGCACAGGGGTTGACTGACCATTGGGACAATGGGGCAGTGCCCGAAGAAAGGCCCACAACACTAGGGGGCCTACTGTGCTCTAACCTCTGTCTAGTTTAATCACTTCTGATAGGTGATTAGGGAAAGGGAAATGGGACGATATACCGCCTTTCTGTGGTATTTTGCAACTACGTTCAAAGCAGTTTACATATATACAGGTACTTATTTTGTACCTGGGGCAATGGAGGGTTAAGTGACTTGCCCACAGTCAGGGCTGCTGAGAGACTGGGCTGAGCCTGGGGCAAGGCCACCCCCGGGGGCCCCTCCCCTGCCGCCCTCGCTGCCCCCCCCCCGAGGTCACCGCCACCACTCCCCCCCTCCACCCCCCCCCAAGGTCGCCACTGCTCTCCCCCCCCCGAGATCGCCACAGCCACTGCTCCCCCCTCCACCCCCCCCCTGAGGTTGCCACAGCTCCCCCCCTCCATCCGCCACCGGGCCCCCTGCATTGATATCGCAGTCTCACCTCCGTGAAAGCAGCGCTGCAGGCAGCAGAACGCCTCCCTTTGGCCCTCCTTCCCTCCTTGTGTCCTGCCCTCGCAGAAGTTACGTCAGACGAGGGCGGGACACAGGGAGGGAAGTAGGGCTGAAGGGAGGCGTTCTGCTGCCTGTAGCGCTGCTTTCACAGAGGTGAGACTGCGATTTCAATGCAGGGGCAAACAGTCGACGATGGAGGGCAGGTGGGACTGCGGCGCCAGGCCCCCCTTGGAGGCCCGGGCCTGGGGAAATTTGTCCCCCCTTGCCCCTCTCGGCGGCTATGCCCACAGTTACAAGGAACTGCAGTGAGAATTGAACCCAGTTCCCCAGAATCAAAGTCCACTGCACTAACCACTAGGCTACTCCTCCACTCCAGGGCCCTAGACCCTTTTTGCCCGAGGGTCCAGATCACTGTCGGTCTGCCCTTGTTACCACAGCTTACTAATAGGCCCTGTAAATCAACTGAAAATGCATTAAGCTACGCATTAACATAGTAACATAGTAAATGACGGCAGACAAAGACCTGTACGGGTCCATCCAGTATGCCCAACAAAATAAACTCATTTACATGGTATGTGATACTTTATATGTATACCCAAGTTTGATTTATCCTTGCCATTCTCAGGGCATAGACCGCAGTGGCATTCCTAGGGATGCTAACACCCGGGGCAGATCGCTGATGCGCCCCCCCCCCCCCCCCCCCCCCGTGCAGCGCGACCCCCCCCCCGGTGAAAGGACACCCCCCACCCCAGCGAAAGAACCCCCTCCCCCCCGGGTGCAGGCCGGGACAGAGGGAGCATGGAAACAAACGACGCTGACCGGCACGTGGCACCCCCCCTGGTGGTGTGCACCCGGGGCAGACCCCCCCCCGCCCCCCCCCCCTTGGTACGCCACTGACAGACCGTAGAAGTCTGCACAGCACTCTTCTTGTAGTAAAAGTTCTGAAGCTAATGTCGAAGCACCTTAAAATTTACCCTCAAGCCCATCCATATCTATTCAGTCACGATCAGGGAGTAGACCGTAGAAGTCTGCCCAGCACCTGAAAGCAGCCAACCACAACCCAGCCTACAGATCCAGAAATTCAAGGCTCGCCTCAGCTAGTTTTAAAAAATAAAAGTGGTTTCCAATATTTTATTTTGTTGGCATTTGTGATTACCCCATTTAATTTACTTTACAGTTACTCTTGACTTCCCCTCCCCCCACAATACACAGCATGGAAGTAGTGTTATGTTTGTGCAGATGATGAGAAAGAAAAGTGCCCGACCAAGGGAGGGGTGAATAGCGGACAAGCGCATCACTTGCCCACTCCAGTGGCTCAGGTGGGTGCGGACAGTGGCAAAGCTCCAAAAAAGGGGAACAAAGGAAATCTTTTAAAGAATAAGGCTGGGATAGCAGCTGAGAATATACCTCCAAAGAGGCAAAGCAAAAGAAAGAAAGCCACTCCTGGGGGGGGGGGCACAGAAGGGAACAGCGTGACCTCCGCAACTACACGTTACCAGCCAACCACACTACCAAACAGCCCAGAGAACTCAAACGTTTCTCAAAGGCTTGGATTAGGCACACCTAGTCCATATGGGCTGGATACACCTTTTCACCAGTCAGCAACCAATACATATCCCACTAATTGCGTGACTCCTCAATCACTATCTAATGTGGCAGATGCCTCAATGGCTTGCAAATGCCAGGCCAAGCACTGGGACATGGCTTCCTTTTCCTCAGACCGCTCCGCCGCCTTATTACCCTAATTGAGGTTACCCCCTCCCCCTCTTATATAGTAACATAGTAGATGACGGTAGAAAAAGACCTGTATGGTCCATCTAGTCTGCCCAACAAGATAAACTCATATGTGCTACTTCTTGTGTATAAACGATTAAAGCAAGTTATGAAGGCAAACTCCTTCTAACACTTCTGTCTAAACAAACAAGCACAATAGTGAAGGAGATATATACGGATTCAACTGGCATTTGTTCTGACCAAACATTAAATTTTTAGAGTAAAGAGGTGATGCCTCAAGAAGCCCCCGGCTATATAACTACAAAGCTCATGGGGGCTGGGCTGCTTCATCATCGGCAAACACCCCTGGACAATTAAACAATTCAATCCTCTGTAAATAATTTTTTCTTTTTTCTTTTTTTCTTTCTTTCTTTTCTAAGTTTTGAATGTAAAGATTACTTTGCTTTCATTCAATCTAGGCTCTTGAGACGCTGGGTACGACCATGACCAACGGTGGCCAACGTTTCGTCACCTGCTTCAGGGTCATATGGTCTGTGTCAATTTTAGCTTCGAGAATACTCAGCTCCAGCGGACCAGCTCTTTACATTCAAAACTTAGAAAAGAAAGAAAGAAAAAAAGAAAAAAGAAAAATAATTTACAGAGGATTGAATTGTTTAATTGTCCAGGGGTGTTTGCCGATGATGAAGCAGCTCAGCCCCCATGAACTTTGTAGTTATATAGCCGGGGGCTTCTTGAGGCATCACCTCTTTACTCTAAAAATTTAATGTTGGATGCTACTTCTTGTGTATACCTTACCTTGATTTGTATCTGCCATTTTCAGGGCACAGACCGTAGAAGTCTTGCCCAGCACTAGCCCCGCCTCCCAAACACCAGCCCCACCTCCCAATCTCGGCTAAGCTTCTGAGGATCCATTCCTTCTGAACAGGATTCCTTTATGTTTATCCCACGCATGCTTGAATTCCGCTGCCATTTTCATCTCCACCACCTCCCGCGGGAGGGCATTCCAAGTATCTACCACTCTCTCCGTGAAAAAATACTTCTTGACATTTTTCTTGAGTCTGTCCCCCTTCAATCTCATATCATGTCCTCTAGTTATATACCAGTGCACCCAGCTTGGCCAAATTGTTAACTCCTGCAGGAACCCCCTTCAGCACCCAAATCCAAGTAGCCATGGACCAGCGCAGACATTCGTTAATACAGCCCATCAGACATTATAACTCACAGGTAACCAGCTCCAAGGCGGTCAGGCTCATCTAGCCCAACAAAGTGGTCAAGAACATTCTTCTGAATATAACAAAGAATCTCTTGTGTTAATGCATACAGCACATTGTTTACAGAGGGTCAGAAGGTTCTTAATGCAGAGTCAACAACAGGTGTCCTGGAGGTGACAGGAACACCTGATACCATCGGTAGACCAGTAGTGATTCCAGTTGATACCATTTTGAATCAAAGTGTCTGTATGGTTAATGTAATATATGGATAATATATGAGGGCGAGGCCACAGTATCACAGCTGCCCATGTTAAAGCACAAGAACACAGGTAGGCTTCCATTCTGATATGCTCTGCGTCTTTTCTTCTATCTGATGCAGGGCTGAGCCAGTGTGCCCCAGAGTTTTATAGGAGTGTCAGATTTCATGCAAACTCCCAAGTTCTGCTGTCACAGGCCCATTTTTTGCTTGCTAGACAAGAGTCCTCTAAGGGAGGGCTATATAGGAGAGACCAGAGAAACAACTAAAAAGCAGAAGAAAGATTGAGTTGGGGGGGGGGGGGGGAGGAATCTAAGTGCGTGCCAGGGCTGTTCCCCTTTGCCAGTCAAGGTTTCTGGAGCTGACTGAGAGGCCGGGGAGAGCCCAGCAGTGAGTCAGAGAAGCCAGCAGTGTGAACAAGAGAGGTGGGGCAGGAAGGAGCAGGCCTGCTTTATATGACTCAGTGCTAAAATACACAAGATATCAGGGAACAACAGCTTCAACAAGAATGGATTTGTAACCAAAAAAAAAAAAGGATCCACTGCCATGGTAGCAGATAACTATTTAACTCTTTCTAGAGGAGGAAGCTGCTAGAGCATCCAGCAGCATGACTGGACCTGTGTCCTTGTCAGCAACCATAGCTGGCTCATATGACTGCCCTTCTGTGCAGATTCCAAAAAGGCCAAGCATCCAGTGAGGGGAGATGTGCCAGGACCTCTCTCTCCCACCCCGCTCCCAACCCCAGCAATGAGCACAACTCAGGAAAAAGAGCACCATTCAGAAGGTTAGGCCTGTCAACCTGTTCAAGCAGGTCTTACTCCACTCAGAGTCCCGGCCTAATCCTGGCCACAAACCCATCCAACAGGTTTCGTCTGCTAGACAAGGGTAGGCTGAGGCCTTCTGTCAGAAGGGAGTAGCACACACCCCTCCACTCCCACACTCTGCCAGCAAAAGCCTGACACCCTGCAAAGAGGCTCCAAGGAGCAAAGTCTGTGTAGGACAGAGAGAGATGGGGAGTTTGCAGACAAATGTATTCCTACAAACTTTCATTTCTATCAAAAAAGATGACAAATAGTCTGAGGAAAAGACGGATAGAATAAAGTCAACTGAAATGTTGATAATTCTGGTAAAAAGGAAGGGGTAGGTATTATTCAGTCACAGTGGTCAGCGTTTTACTAAACTCTGGTCAGTGCCGGCTGAATTGTGCCCGATATGCAGTGGCAGTAGCTATCCATGTACCAGCACTAAATATCCAAGCAGAAGGCGTGACTGGGTGTTCCCAATATTCAACACAAGTACCCAGTGGCTACCTGGGTAACTTAGGACACCTCTTTTGCTGTCATAAATTAAATAGTTGTCTGAGCACCACCCCCGAATATCAGCGGTGCCTGGGTAACTCCCAGCTCTACCCAGACTCTGCCCCTGAACCGCCCTGGCACGAGCAGCACAGAGCCACAGCAGTCTGCCCGGGTTTTCAGTACCACTATCCGATTATTACGCTACATTGATTCTTGTATTCTGCAGCTACCCAAAAGAGTTCAATGTGGATAATAGTAAAGGAAAACAGGAAAACCCTGCCAGTGAACAATACAGAATCAATTACAGCATGTACAATTATTAAGGTAAAAATTTCTTTAAAATAAATGTTTTTAAAAAGTTCCTAAAAATTTTATTTATTTGTTGCATTTGTACCCCACATTTTCCCATAATTGGTGGTTCTTCTGATATGGAATGGAATGGAATTCCATATAGCAGGCACCTGATCTAAAAGACTGGCCAAAACACTAGTCTTGGACTTTAATCCCATTAGGCATAGGAAAGTAGAGTTGAAGATTCTCCATGGACAAGCAGGATGAGCCAGTCACACACTGGTGAAGTCATCCCAGGAGCCTGAAACGGATTCTGCTCTCCCAGAGCTCAAGGAACTTTTTGAGCAGGTCCCTCTGAGCATGTGCAGTGTGCACTATATATGTCCCTGTGTGAGCCCCTTTGCCTCAGTTTACCTCATCCGCCCCGCAAACAGTCAAATTTTCTTGCTCTCTCTATAACACAACATGGCAGACTCTGAACAGAAGATATTCAGCACCTCTAAACCAGGTTTTAAAAAAATGCCCGGGCTGCAAGAGAAAAATGAGCACAACAGACGCACACGAGGTTTGCGTCCGTTGTTTGGGCACAGCCCACCTCATGGCTGCCTGCCCCCTGTGCCTCCAGATGTTGCCAACGGCTCGCCAGCACAGACTCCATGCACTAATCGCTCATCGAGCAGACCACAGAAACAAAAGAAGAAAGATAAAAGGGATCTGGTTCTCTCCACACACCACGAGCACCCTTCCACCTCGATAGCCGCTGCCATCCTTCCTGCCCCGACTCCTAGCGGGACTGCCATGCTGCCCTCCCCGACTCCCATCGGGACGGATCTCGAACGCCCTCAGTTTTGATAGTGGTTTGAACCCAGTGGGATAGATAAACTGGGGCTAGGGTTACCATATGTGCAGAGACAGAAAAGAGGACAGAAAAAAATAAAAATGGTTGCTACCTTTGCTAAAGAAATATTTAATCATAGCCTTTAGTTAAGGAACACACATCAAACAGTGACTGACATAGTACAGCAGCAGGCAATAATCTATTTTTCAAAAACTTCTGGGTTTGAGTTTGACTGAGTCTGAGTCCAAGTGTACTTATCAGAAGAGCTCATATTCCTCAACAATTTTGGCTGCCTTCTGAGATACCTGTGAAAGTCTTTGCATGACGTATGCTTAAAGTTGTGCTGCACAAACAAAATTCAGATTCAAACAGCAGGGGAACAGAGAGGAAATAAGCAATGCTTTTCTCTCTCTTTACCACTCCCATGTGTCCAGACCGAAGAAGCCAGAGATAGTTTCTCTCATTATGTGGGTAGGTGTGTCGGTCATAGGCACATAAAAGAAAAAGAGGACATTTCCCTAAAAATTAAAAATACTGGAGGACATATGCTAACCCTAACTGGAGCTAACCCATGTAAGATCTTTAAAATGATCTTGCACAGCTTAACTGAACACGTGTCTGCACTGGCAGCAGCAAAGGAGTAGCTCTATTACTTTTAGATGCAGAAAAAAATCAAACATGCTGCTGTATCTGAAAATCTGGGTATGACCCAGTCAGCGCTATTCTACCAGTGCTGAATACCTGGGTCTGAAGCAGTGACGATCCTATGCCGGCTGCCACCTGGGGCGGATCGCCGATGCGCACCCCACCCCCCATGACACCCTCCCCCCCCTGGCGCAATGACACCCACCCACCCCTGGCGCATCAACTCCCCCCCCCCCCCCCTGGTGCATTTTTAGCTGCTGGGAGCAGCCGCACAGCTCTCAGCTCCGCTGGCTCCCTGCTCCCTCTGCTCCGGAACAGGAAGTAACCTGTTCCGGGGCAGAGGGAGCAGGGAACCAGCGGAGCCGACAGGTGCACGGCTGCTCTCTGCACCCCCCCCCCCCCCATCAGTGTGCACCCGGGGCGGACCGCCTCCACCGTCCCGCCCTTGGTACGCCGCTGGTCTGAAGTAATTAAAACAACCCCTATCCCTCTCCACCCAGCCCCATTGGTCACATTCTCTTTCATCTGAGGGGAGCAAGACTATGGGGGAACTTAGGCTGTTGGAATCACTATGTCCCCCCTTCCCCTTCTCCTCCTCCCCCCTTCCCCTTCTCCTCCCCCCCC
Organism: Microcaecilia unicolor; assembly: GCF_901765095.1. Lineage (NCBI taxonomy): Eukaryota > Metazoa > Chordata > Amphibia > Gymnophiona > Siphonopidae > Microcaecilia > Microcaecilia unicolor. The sequence continues at coordinate 109,868,803 of NC_044041.1, forward strand.
CCCCTTCCCATGCTAGGTGACATCACTGCCAGGAAATTCACTTTACTGGAGCCCCCTCCCCCCTCCACACACACCCCTACTCTCTACTGCCAGGAGGCAGCAACATGAGGAAGTTCACACTGCTAGGAGTCCCACTGAGCCCTGGAGCACTGCTAAGAGGAAGCTCCCTTGACTGAATTCCCAGCTCTACAATTTAGTAGTAGATGAAATTGTCATATGTGATTCCAATTCCAGTAAACACTGCAGAAGTATGGAGAGGCATTTATATGCACAATGTAAAAGACCCTAGAAGATCCAGGAAGGATTCCAGGCAGGAATATTCTTTGCAGACAGAACTCTGTACTGATCCTGTTACTCTGGTAACAGCTGTATTTACTCCAGATGTGGAGCCCTAAGAGATTTGGTCTGCCCTGCACAGCAGGAAATGCCTCTGAAAGTCAACTTGTAGCATCAGAGAAGAGTCCTCCTCCTCCTCCCCTTCCTAGCAGGGCGGAGGCAGCCACACAGGCCCTTCTCACGTTCCAGAGCACATGCATCTCTAGTTCCAGCAAGCTATCTCCAGCCCCCAGTTCTTTCCAGCCCTGATCTACAGCTCCCAATCCCAGACAATCCTGCTCTCCATCTCCTTGGCCCCAGCCTGCCCTGCTCTCCAACTCCTAGAACCAGCCAGCCCCAATCTTTGGCTACCAGCCACCGCCATCTCCAATTCCCACATCAGCCAATATTTTTATGTATTTAATTTCTTATATACCGCCTGCAAGCATTCAAAGTGGTGTACATTCAAGTACAGTAGATATTTTTCTGTCCCCGGAGGGTTCACGATCTGAGTACCTGATCTTCAGCCTCTCCATCCTAACAGGGCAACATCAAGGACTTTGCTAGGCAGGGGCACACAGGGCTTCCCCCTCCCCAGACAATGCAAAATCTCAGTATTTCCTGTGCTCCAGGCCCTCCTTTTCAGGCAGTGAGCAGGGAACAGGAGGGGGCAATTGATCTGAAGAAGTAAGATCCACTCTGCTCCCTAATCCTGCCCCCAGCCCCTCCAGTGAAAGAATCAGAGGGGAATAGAGTGAGTTTCCCAAGAAAGTCAGAACTACAAATCCATTACCAAAAAAAAATTGAAACTTTTACTTCAGAATTTCTATCTGATAATCTACATGAAAACAGCAACATGTTAATATGGGAAGTTTATAAGGCTTCTCTCAGAGGTGAAATCATAGGTTACTCTGGGGCCCTTTTACAGAGAGGCGGTAAGCCCAATGTGGGCTTACCGCTCGCTCTTCTAGGACTACCGCCGGCTCAACACGGTTGCCAGTGGTAGTCCCACCCCGAGCTCATGCCATTTCTGGGGGGAAAAAGAAACCCCCCAGAAATGGCTTGCACGGTGATAATCCGGCGGTAATCGGTTATCGCCATGCGCTACGTGGTTACCGCTGGGTTAACGCAGGAGCCCTTATCGCCACCTCAATGGGTGGTGGTAAGGGCTCCCTGCCACATGGCCATGTGTGCTGGGGGCTTTTTTACCTGCTGCAGTCAAAAGGGGCCTGGTGCATGGGAAAAATGGCCCCCACTGCTAGGACCCCTATTTGGAAACAAAAACAAGAACTTCTGGAAATTAAAAATCTTGAGCATGAGATTGATAGTTTAGAAAAACAGCACATTTTAGACCCAACTAATTCTAAATATCTATCTCTTATCAATCTAATAAAATATACGTATAACAAACTTCTGACTGAATGAGCAGGTCATGATATCTTTATTGAGAAATCATGTCACTATTTTGGTGATAATAAAGCTGGTAGATCACTTGCCAATTATCTCAAAGGCAAAAAAAAAATCAAAAGATAGAATAACCTCTATTCATGTCCCTGACAAAGGTACCATTACTGATTAAAAAGTTATTAGAAATGCATTTTCCTCTTTTTTTAATTCCTTGTTTAGCTCAGAAGTTACTAACTCTTCATCAGAAATGCAAAACCTTTCTGAACAAACTTAACCGCCCTACCTTAACTTCTAAGGATCAATCTGATCTAAGGAAACCCATTGATGGAAAGGAAGTAACATCTCTCTATATAAAAGGCAACCCCAACGTTCTGAAGCCTCCACGGAAGTTGAGGCGCCCGAGATATCCGGTGTGCCCTGGAGTGTCTGCACCGCCCTCGCGTCAAAACGTCATGACGTTGAGGGCGGAGCTATAACACTCGACGCCCGAAACCGAAACGCCACAGGCACGGCCACGGAGGCGCAGCAAAAAAAAAAAAAAAAAAACCCTACCCACACACAGCGACGCGAACACCGAACAAGGCAAGTAGCTCGGAGGGAGGGGGCCCCTTGCTAGCGCCCGTTTCATTGCCCTCAGAAACGGGCATTTATTCCTAGTTGGTTATAAAGGGGGGGTCCTTTACAAAGGCATGCACTAATAATTATCATATGCTAAATGCTAAAAATACCCGTAGGAATATATAGGGGTTTCTAGCATTTAGCGTACACTTATTTTAACGCACTAAAAATGCTAGCACACCTTTGTAAAATGACCCCTAAATCTCTTTCTTCTAACAAAGCTCCCGGACCGGAAGGTCTCATTTCTGAATTTTATAAACATTTCAAAGTACTCCTCACCCCATTATTAGTTAAAGTTTAAAATGTATTATATTTATATCCAGAAAACAATGAAATTTTGCGGAAGCAAATGTTATACTAACTAATTCCTAAACCTGGCAGAGATCCAACAAAAGTAGGTAACTACAGACCCATTTCTTTACTTAACATGGATTATAAAATTCTCACTAAATTACTGGCATTATGTCTAAGCTTGGAACCTTAAGAGCAGAAAATCAAGTAGATTTTATGCCAGGTAGATTTATTGGTGATAATGTAAGACTTTTTTATGATTTAAATCATATAGCCAGAAGCCAAAAATCTCCTACGGTTGTCCTCTCACTTGATGCAGAAAAGGCGTTTGACCGTATTGAATGGTCATATCTTTTTGAAACTATAGATTGGTTTAACATGGGTTCTGAGTTCAAACAATGGATTAAAATTCTTTATTACCAATTTACATCCAGAATTCCAATTAACAATACTGTGACAGATCCAATTTACCTCAGTCATAGTACTAAACAAGGATGTCCCTTATCCCCATTATTATTTAACTTAGCATTGGAACCCGTGTAGCGATTCGTGAAAATTCCAACATTAAACGTATTAAATCTAAATCATTGGAAACAAAGCAGCATTATAGGTGCGTTAATGTTTTTAATGCACATTAACCATGTACGTGCCTACAATATCCCTATAGGCGCCTACATGGTTAGCGCACGTGCTAAATATAGGCGCACTAAAACCCTAGCACACCTTAGTAAACAGGGCCCAAAGTTAGCAGTATATGGAGAATACTTGATTCTTTTTCTATCGGAACCAAATTGCTCTGTAGCAGGATTATTTGACATGGTAGATTCTTTTTCCAAATTTTCTGGATATAAGATAAATTGGGACAAATCTGAAGTGACGCCCCTAAATGAGATTACAACTCTTATAATATAGGTATGGCAAATTTTCATTGATTTGTCTTACAACTAAAATATTTAGGGATATGTTTAAACAAAGCCAAGCTAGTGTTTTTAGCTCACGGTAAAAATCAGCTGGCAGTTTACCGTGAGCTAAAAACGTTAGCACGGCTTTGCAAAAGGCCCCCTAATTTTATTCAAGAGGCAAAGCAGAAATGGTCTCCACTACATCTTTCATGGTGGAGCAGACTGGACACCATAAAGATGATGCTTACTCCTCAAATTAGCTACATATTAATGATGTTACCTGGATTATGTTCAAAATCACTCTATAAAAGCATTGAGTTTAAATTAACAAACTTTCTATGGAACAATAGAGCCCCAAGAATCTCTTTGAAAACTCTCAAAGCCTCTAGAAAGAATGGTGGTGTAGGTTTCCCAGATTGTTACAACTATCACATTGCATCGTTAGCTAAATATGGTATATATTAGTTATTAACTTCTCCTACAGATCATGACGTCCCTCTATGGCTACATGTTGAAAGGGATTTAATCTCACCTCTTTGCTTATTACAAAATCTTTAACACATATTTATTCAATAATAAATTGATCAAAGATATAAATTTTGCTCTTTTGCAAATTGATAAAGCTATGAAAAAGAATGTCTGGAGCTCTTCTCAAATTTCTATTTGGTATAACCCTAACTTCAGAACAGAAAAGAAAACTATGGAAGTTATGGCAACAACTAAATATTTGGTCATTAAATTAACTCCTATGTGGACAGGCTTTTCTTTAATTTGAAGATTTACGCTGGGGTTTACTAAGCCGCTAGCGTGGCTGGCTGTGTGCTAGTGCCGACACAGCCCATTCACTTTGAATGGGCTGTGTCAGCAATGCATCGCAGAAGCCTCTAATGCGGCTTAGTAAACAGACCCATTAGTTCGTAAATATGACCTCCCTCCCAACCAAATGTTTCAATGGTTACAGTTAACACATGCTATAAAAAAAAAAGTAATATTGATCTAACTTCTTTATCAAAATTATCTGATTTATATGATTTCTGTGTTTCTATATTTCCCAAAGGTAAATTAATGTCGGCATTTTATAAAGTTCTGAACTTATTCCATTTTCTGCATTCTATTAGTAAGAACATAAGCGTTGCCATACTGAGAAAGACCAAAGATCCATCAAGCCCAGCATCCTGTCTCCAACAGTGGCCAATCCAGGTTAGAAGTACCTGGCAAGATTCCAAAACAGTGCAATTCATTTTATGCTGCTTATCCTAGAAATAAGCAGTGGATTTTCCCCAAGTCCATCTTAATAATGGCTTATGGACTTTTAGGAAATTATTCAAACCTTTTTAAAACCCCGCTAAGCTAACTTCTTTTACCACATTCTCTGGCAAAGAATTCCAGAGTTTAATTACATGTTGAGTAAATAAATATTTTCTCTTATTTGTTTTAAATGTAGTATTTTGTAGCTTGAAGATGGCTTAAGGACCTGGATATACAACTTGATAATATTGGTTGGTCTCATTTATGGCTAAAAGTAAATAGGCCAACTCATTCCACCAGCATGGCTCAATCCCTTTACTTTTCACTACATAGGGCAATTTGGGCCCCTATGAAAAAATAGAAAGTGGGTCTCTCCCCTAACAATTCTTGTTGGCATTATACCAAAGCCAAAGGTACGTTATTAACCCATATGAGTTATTTATTTATTTATTTATTTATTTATTTTATTTAGATTTTGCTCACACCTTTTTCAGTAGTAGCTCAAGGTGAGTTACATTCAGGTACTCTGGATATTTCTCTGTCCCAAGAGGGCTCACAATGTAAGTTTGTACCTGAGGCAATGGAGGGTTCTGGATGCAAATTTGGAAATACATCCAAGCTATTTTTCACTGTCAAACCAAGCTGCTGGATTCGAATGGGGGGAGGGAAGAGGGAACAGACAGATTAGATGGGGGAGTGAGGAAAAGAGGAATTCTTTGCTTCGGTCTTCACCGAGGAGGATTTGGGAGGGATACCGGTGCCAGAAAGGGTATTTGAAGCAGGCGAGTCGGAGAAACTAAACAAATTCATTGTAAACTTGGAGGATGTAATGGGTCAGTTCTGCAAACTGAAGAGTAGTAAATCACCAGGACTGGATGGTATTCATCCCAGAGTATTAATAGAACTGAAGAATGAACTTGTAGAGCTACTGTTAGTAATATGCAATCTATCCCTAAAATCAGGTGTGGCACCGGAAGACTGGAGGGTAGCCAATGTTACGCCGATTTTTAAAAAGAGCTCCAGAGGAGATCCGGGAAATTATAGACCGGTGAGTCTGATGTCGGTACCGGGCAAAATGGTAGAGGCTATTATTAAAAATAAAATTACAGAGCACATACAAAAACATGGGCTGATGAGACAAAGTCAGCACAGATTTAGTGAAAGGAAATCTTGCTTGTCTCACCAATCTACTGCATTTTTTTGAGGGGGTGAACAAACATGTGGACAATGGGGAGCTGGTGGATATTGTGTATCTGGATTTTCAGAAGGCGTTTGACAAAGTGCCTCATGAAAGACTCCAGAGGAAACTGGAGAGTCATGGGATCGGAGGTAGGGTATTACTATGGATTAAGAGCTGGTTGAAAGATAGGAAGCAGAGAGTAGGATTGAATGGTCAGTATTCTCAATGGAGAAGGGTAGTTAGTGGGGTCCCTCAGGGGTCTGTGCTGGGACTGCTGCTTTTTAACGTATTTATAAATGACCTAGAGATAGGAGTAACTAGTGAGGTAATTAAATTTGCAGATGACACAAAGTTATTCAGGGTTGTCAAGTCGCAGGAGGAGTGTGAAAGATTACAGGAGGACCTCGCGAGACTGGGGGTTTGCGCGTCCAAGTGGCAGATGAAGTTCAATGTTGACAAGTGCAAAGTGATGGATGTGGGTAAGAGGAACCCGAATTACAGCTATATCATGCAAGGTTCTGCGTTAGGAGTCACAGATGTTGGCTAAGGGCGGGGTTGTGGGAGAAAGGAAAGAAAGAGGGAGAAACTGGACACTATGGGAAGAACAGTGGAACAGAAAGGTAATTCTGTAGGGGGAGGGGATAGGGATACAGAGGGAGGGATGTGGACACTGAGAGGACAGATGCTGAACATGGAGGGAGGATAGGGACAGGGACACAGAGGGGAGATGCTGGACAGGACAGATAGGGGTGAAGAGGAATGGATGGTAGACATGGAGACAGAAGAAATATCAAATGGACAGAGACCTTTGAAAGAGCAGAAGGTGACTGAGACTTGACTGGGGGGAGAAGGGAACAGAGTAGAAGATGAATGGAACTACGGGTAGGGTGGGGAGAAGGACAACAAAGTAGACGTTGGATGGAACAGGGGAAGGGGAACAGAGCAGAAGATGACTGAGACTTGGTGAATGACTTGGAGAGTGTTGGGGGCAGAGCAGGGAATTATGAATGGGAGAGACAGAGTGGGAATTTTGAGGGAATAGTGAGTGAGAACCTGACAAATGGTATATATGAGTAGGGGTGTATTGATAGTTTGGGAGAATGAGTGAGGGTATGAAATGGGGGTAAGAGAAAGAGGATGAAGTTTAGAGAAAGCTGGATACATCATGTGAATGACCTGGAAGAATAAAGAAAGAGAATGAGATGCACTGAAAAGGCATGGGGTACCATAAAGGGGTATCAGGGAGGAAGAGGATGGGTTCCTGAAGGGGATGTGTGAAGGTGGAAATGGAATTAAGATGGTGAAAAGTATGGGCTGGAGGGTAAGAGGCAGAAAAATGACCTGGAGGCAAGTGAAGGAAGGAGAAAAAGAGATGAAGCTGGGGCTGGTAAGGGGATGAGATGCAGTGGCGGGTAGATGAGGGCTGAGAGGGTGAGTACAGAGAATGGAAATGTGGGACTAGGGAGTGAATGAAAGACAGAGAATAGGGGATAGGAGAGTAGAGAAGAGAGATAGAGGGCAATGGGAGTGCTGGGAAGGGGATGAGAGGAAAATGGATAAAAACTGGTAGGTGAAAAAAAGGATACTAAGGATTTGAGGGAAAGGGAGAATGAGGGGAAAATCAAATGGGTAGATATAAAGGCATAGAAAAGTTTAAAAATAAATAAATAAAAAACAAAAACAGAAAGATCCGTGCCAGACAGATGTAGAGAAGGAACCAAAGAAGACAAGAAGAGAGAGAAGGAACAGAAAGGCAAACCTGACAAATAATTTAGGGAAAGGGAAATGGGACTTGATATACCGCCTTTCTGAGGTTTTTGCAACTACATTCAAAGCGGTTTACATATATTCAGGTACTTATTTTGTAACAGGGGCTTAGGAGAAGACTGACACAAGGAAAGAGGAAAAGAGACTGGGACCAGCCCAATTAGAAAAATAAAATGCTCAGACAACAAAGGTACAAAAGAAAAATGTTTTTTAAATATGTTTTAAGGATTGGGATGGATATGTTTCTGCTTTGGGAAATGTACATATTTTCTATTTTTGTATGTTGCAAAGAGAAAATGCATTTCTGTTTCTCTTTTACCAGTATTGCACTGCTTATAAAATCTGGCTTTCTTCGGGGGGGGGGGGGGGGGGGGGGGTCTCCATTTCAATTTTGGTCTGCATGTTTTTATGGTCCCCTATTTTGCATCAGGTGAGGGTCTGTCCATGCGCGACATGAGAGAAAAAGCAGCCGCAGGGGCAGGACAGGCAATGCGGCGGAGTGAAGAACAGCACTGGAGAAAGACTTCTGATGGCAGGGCCTGGGGATCCCCACCAGCCAAGGTATTTGGAGTTGCAGCAGGAGGGGGGTGCAGCAGCGATCCTGGGGGAGGTGTCGGCCCTATCCCGGGTCCGGCTCAGTCTCTCTGTGGTCATTGCCTCACCAATCTACTACATTTCTTTGAAGGGGTGAACAAACATGTGGATAAAGGTGAGCCGGTCGATATTGTGTATCTGGATTTTCAAAATGCATTTGACAAAGTACCTCATGAAAGACTCCTGAGGAAATTAGAAAGTCTTGGAATAGGAGGCAATGTCCTATTGTGGTTAAAAAACTGAAAGCAGGGTTAAATGGTCAGTATTCTCAGTGGAGAAGGGTAGTTAGTGGGGTTCCCCGGGGGGTCTGTTCTGGGACTGCTGCTTTTTAACATATTTATAAATGATCTAGAGATGGGAATAACTAGTGAGGTAATTAAATTTGCTGATGACACAAAGATATACAAAAGTTGTTAAACCGGTAGATGATTGTGAAAAATTGCAAGAGGACCTTAAGAGACTGGGAGACTGGTCATTCAAATGGCAGATGACTTTAAATGTGAGCAACTGCAAAGTGAAGCATGTAGGAAACAGGAACCCAAACTATAGTTACACGATGCAAAGCTCCGCATTAGGAGTCACCACCCAGGAAAAGGATATAGGTGTCATCGATGATACATTGAAACCCTCTTCTCAATGTGCAGTGGTGGCCAAGAAAGCAAAAAGAATGTTAGGAATTATTAAGAAAGGAATGAAAAACAAAATTGAGAATGTTATAATGCCTTTGTATCACTCCATGGTGTGAATGCACCTCGAATACTGTGTGCAGTTCTGGTCACTGTATCTCAAATAAGATAAAGAGGGGCATTTTCGAAAGAAACGTCTAATTCAGAATTTGGACGTTTTACAAAGACGTCCAAATTCCGAAGTGGGGAGAAGGTCATTTTCGAAAAAGATGGACATTTGTGTTCAAAAATACCATGGACGTCCTTGGATTTGGATGTTTTGCGATTTGGACGTCTTTCATTTTTGGCCATTTTCAGAAAAAAAAAGTACAAGTCTTAGTAGACTGGTCCCCCTGACATGCCAGGACAGCAATCGGGCACCCTAGGGGGCACTGCAGTGGACTTCATAAAATGCTCCCAGGTACCTTGTGTGCTGAGCCCCCCAAAACCCACTACCCCCAACTGTACACCACTACCATAGCCCTTACAGGTGAAGGGAGCACCTATATGTGGGTACAGTGGGTTTCTGGTGGGTTTTGGAGGGCTCACAGTTTTCTGCACAAGTGTAATAGGCAGTGGGGGTATGGGCCTGGGTCCACCTGTCTGAAGTGCACTAAACTACTCCAGGGACCTGCATACTGCTGTCATGGACCTGAATATGACATCTGAGGCTGGCATAGAGGCTGCCAAGTAATGTTCTTCAACACACTTTTGGGGGGTGGGAGGGGGTTAGTGACCACTGGGGGAGTAAGGGGAGGTCATCCCTGATTCCCTCCAGTGGTCATCTGGTCATTTAGGCCCTCATGATCAAAAGCCCTGCGCTGTTCCAAACAGCGCCCTAAAAATAGCGCCGGGACAGCGCAGGGCTTTTCTACATCGATGATCAAAGATAATGCATGCAAATTTAAGCAGCGCTATTATCTTTGATTATCATGTTTAAAGTGCGGGAGAATTGCGCCTGAGCATGCGCTCAGCACAATCCTCCCGCACTTGTTTGACAGGTCTGGGCTGTCAAAAGCCCAAACCTGTCAAACAGCCTGCCGAGGCCCGAACAACGAGGGCTGGAGGACCGAACATTGTCTCCAGCACCCCCCCCCCCAAACCCCCAGAAAACGTTGAGGCCGCCGCCAGCAGCCAAACCCTCTCCCACCCTCCCACCCAGCGACGGGGGGGGGGGGCTGGAGGTCCACCCAACGATTTGACCCCCTCCATGCCCAGGGAGGGCTGGAGATCCGGTGGGTCTCCAGCCCCCCCCCCCCCCGAACCCCATAAATCGTGGTGGCCGCCTCCGGCCAAACGCTATCCCACCCTCCCTCCCACTCAGCGACAGGGGGGGCTGGAGGTTCGGTGGGTCTCCAGCCCCCCAAACCCCCAGAAATCGTTGTGGCCACCACCCTGTTATCCATCGACGGGGGGGGGGGGGCTGGAGGTCCGGTGGACCTCCAGCCCACCCCAACTCCTCCCCCCCCCCAGCGTTCTGAATCCCTGGTGGTCCGTGGTCACCCACCCTCCCTGCAGGCCCCCCCGGCTGGCCCCCCTACCTTTTGCTGGATGAATGCGTTAAGCGCTGATTAGCATGCATTTGCAAGCTAATTGCGCTCGAAGCCCTGTTTAGCATGCATTTGCATGCTACTTGCGCTAAGAGCCCTCGAGTGCGTTGTTTCAGGCGCTCGAGGGCTCTGATCATGGGTCGGCAGCAAACTCCGGTGCTAGTATGGCGTTAACAGCCTCTAGCACCGGAGTTTGCTTTTGATCATGAGGGCCTTAGGGCACATTTTTGTGCCTTATTTGTAACAAAAACAGGTCTAGCTCAAAACATGCTGGATGTTCTTGCTTTGTTCCATTATGGCTCAAAGACGTCCAAGTCTTAGGAACGCCCAAGTCCCATCTTGAACACGCCTCTGATACGCCCCCTTGAGATTTGGACGTCCTTCTGACGGACTTCTGAGAAAGACGTCCAAACTGCGGTTTCGATTATACCGATTTGAACGTTTCTGTGAGATGGACGTACAAATGCTGATTTATATCACTTTTTGGACATCCATCTCTTTCGAAAATGAGCCTGATAGTGGAATTAGAAAAGGTACAGAGAAGGGCGATGAAAATGATAGAGGATGGGACAACTTCCCTATGAGAAAAGGCTAAAATGGCTAGGACTCTTCAGCTTGGAGAAGATACAGCTGAGGGGAGATATGATGGAGGTTTATAAAATACTAAGTGGAGTGGAACAGGTGGATGTGTATCGCTTGTTTACTCTTTCCAAAAATACTAAGACTAGGAAACATGCAATGAAGCTTCTGAGTAGTAAATTTAAAACAAATTGGACAAAATATTTCTTCACTCAACAAGTAATTAAACTCTGGAATTCGTTGCCAAAGAATGTGATAAAAGCAGTTAGCTTAGCAGAGTTTTTAAAAGTTTTAGATACTTTCCTAAAAGAAAAGTCCATAAGCCATTATTAAGATGTACTTGGGAAAATCCACTGCATATTCTAGAATAAACAGCATAAAGTCTGTTTTGCTGTTCTGGGATCTTGCCAGATACTCGTGACCTGGATTGGCCACTGTTGGAAACAGGATACTGGGCTTCATGGACCTTCGGTCTGTCCCAGTATGGCAATGCTTATGTTCTAAGTTGTAAGGGAGATAGATCCATTGTTGGGGAATATGGAGTTAGTGATACAGAACTGGAGGCGCAGGGTTTGTATTGAGATTCTGTCCAATCCAGTAGAGAATCCAGACTTCAGGCCACAAGAATTTGTTGAATGATGCTATCAATTATAAAGGCAGTTTTCTCTGGTAGCTGAAACCAGATGGAGGGAGAAGGCTTTTTTATGTATAGAAGGCCCTATTATCTTATATTACTAATTTAAAAGAGTGGGGGGAGGGTTGGGTTGTGTGATGTTCAGAAGTGTTGATTTGGCTTGCCCCCACCCCATTCCCTTCCCCTATTGCCATGCCAAATATTTCTGTCTAGACATGCCACTGCCAGTAGCATTCCTAGGGTGGCTGACACCCGGGGTAGATCGCCGCTGCGCCCCCCCCCCCTGGGTGCAGCGTGACCCCCCCACTCCCGGCGAAAGGACACCCCCCCCCCGGGTGCATTTTTACCTGCTGGGGGGGGGGGTGCCGCGCCCCTGTCGGCTTCGCTCGTTCCATGCTCCCTCTGCCCCGGAACAGGAAGTAACCTGTTCCGGGGCAGAGGGAGCACGGAACGAGCGGAACCAACAGGCGCACGGCACCCCCCCCCCCAGCGGCGTGCACCCGAGTTGGACCGCCCCCATCGCCCCCCCCCCCCCCTTGGTATGCCACTGGCCACTGGTGGGAGGCGGGACTGGTGGTTTTGAGGCGGGGATAGTGCTGGGCAGACTTATACGGTCTGTGCCCTGAAGAGGACAGGTACAAATCAAAGTAGGGTATATACAAAAAGTAGCACATATGAGTTTATCTTGTTGGGCAGACTGGATGGACCGTGCAGGTCTTTTTCTGCTGGCATCTACTATGTTACTATGTTAGCTTGGTAAGATTTGTGCTTCGGCTCGTGAGAGATCAACAGTTGAGGGACAGGACTACGGGGTAAAAGGCCTGTGAAGAGAAGGTGCAGTTTGGGTCAAATCAGAAGGTGAAACCTGCACTATATTTTTATGCAAAGTATTTATAACCCGCACTATCTACAATTCTAGGCTGGGTACAAAATTACAACACAAATCGGAAGATGGGCGTCCTTATCACAGGGTTCCCCAAATCGGCATAATCGAAAGCCGAGTTTGGGCGTCCCCAACTGCACTCCGTAACGGGGACAACCAATGTTCACGGGGGCATGTCAGAGGCGTAGCGAAGGCGGGACTTGGGTGTGCCTAACACATGGATGTCCTCGACCCATAATGGGAAAAAAGGGGCATCCCTGATGAGCACTTGGATGACTTTACCTGGTCCTGTTTTTCTTACGACCAAGGCACAAAAACGTGCCCGAACTGACCAGATGACCACCGGAGAGAATCAGGGATCACTTCCCCTTACTCCCCCAGTGGTCACTAACCCCCTCCCACCCTCAAAAAAACATCTTTAAAAATATTTTGTGCCAGCCTCAAATGTCATACTCAGGTCCATCACAGCAGTATGCAGGTCCCTGGAGCAGCTTTAGTGGGTGCAGTGCACTTCAGGCAGGCGGACCCAGGCCCACCCCACCTCCTACCTGTTACACTTGTGGTGGTAAATGTGAGCCCTCCAAAACCCACCAGAAACTCAATATACCCACATCTAGGTGCTCCCCTTCACCCGTAAGAGCTATGGTAGTGGTATACAGTTGTGGGTAGTGGGTTTTAGGGGGGGTTGGGGGGGCTCAGTGTGAGTGTGTGTGTGTGTGTCAGCACTCAGTGTGTGTGTGTGTGTGTCTGTTTGTCTGTGTTCACTGTGTATGTTTGTGTCTGTGTGTGTCTGAGCACTCACAGAGAGAGAGAGAGAGAGAGAGAGAGTGTGTGTGTGTGTGTGTGCCAGTACTCTTTGGGGGTAATTGTATAAGTGGGTGCTTCTATTTAGGTGTCTAATGCTCTGTAATGGCATCTGGGCACAGATTCCTTATAGAATACTAGAGTAACCCAGTATGGACATTCCTTACAATTCTGCTCCCTCAGTTACACCAAAGACCTGGCGTAATTGTGCTCATGTAAATGCAGTAGGGATGCACGTAACAGTTAGCTACCCAAATAAGTGGGAGTCCCACCCATGCTCCAGCCCTGGATTAATCATTAGGCAAAATAAGCACATGCTTAGGGCACCAAGGGAAAGGGGGCACCACAGAGTTTTTCCCTCTAGCTATCATTCCATTAATTCTTCCACTGTCATCTGCCACCCGTTATCCAACATGAATTTCAGTGTTTTTCTAATCGTCATATGATGTTTTGTTTCATACAAGTACTTACTGAGTCTTAATGTCTTGTCAGTTAAGCAATAGAAGGGCCAAGGGGCACAATTGTTAGGCTATGCTTGGCAATTGCGACACTATCATTAGGCCACCTGAGGCGGGGGCCTCAGGTGGCACTCCTCCTGGAGTGGCATCCCTTTTCCCTCCTCCACCCCCTTCCCCTAGTTTACCTTCTTTTCCCATTTTCCAAAAGGTGGCGGTGGCAGCGATTCCTGTATGCTATTCTGCTGCTGACACCAGCCTCTTCTCTTTACTGTGACCTGCCTCTCTGATGTAATTTCCTGTTTCCTCAAAGGCGGACTCAGTAGAGAAGAGGCCAGTGCCAAGCCAGCAGTGTATGGGAATTGCTGCCGCCGCCCTTTGAAAAATGGGAAAAGAAGGTAAACTCAGGGAAGGGGGTAGAGGAAGGAAGGGGGGGGCAGTGTCAGCCCTGCCTCAGGTGGCATCTTGCCTTGGACTGCCCCTGATGCTTAGGGTATCAGTTGGACTTAATCCGGCCCTGTATACACTCCCTTGCATTTATGGACTGTGCCACTTACACCACAGAATAGCACTTAAGTGCCATGCTGATGCTTTCACTCATAAGTGATAGTATTCTTAACATTTATGAGTGCATGGGGGACATAAATGCAGGCAAGGGCGTAGCCAGACTTCGGCGAGAGGAGGGCCCAGAGCCCAAGGTGAGGGGCACATTTTAGCCCCCCCCCCCGGCACCTCCGACCCCCCCTCCGCCATTTTTGACACCCCCCGCCGCCACCACCACCACCAACAACAACTTTGACCCCCCCCCCCCCTCTGGTGCCAACCCTTTCGACCCCCCTTCTCACCGCCACAAACCCTCCCCCGCCGCCGCCATCACTGTCGGGTATCTTTGCTGGCGGGGGACCCCAACCCCTGCCAGCCGAAGTCCTCTTCTCCGGCGCGGCCACGTTGCTGGCTCATCTGCAAGGCTTCGTTCTGTTTCTGTGAGTCTGACATCCTGCACGTTGTACGTGCAGGATGTCAGACTCACAGAAACAGAAGGAAGCCTTGCAAATCAGCAATGCGGCCGCGCCGGAGAAGAGGACCTCGGCTGGCAGGGGTTGGGGTCCCCCGCCAGCAAAGGTACCCAACGGCGTTGGCGGGTTGGCGGTGGGATGGGGGTCAAGAGGGTCGTCAGCAGAGGGGGGGGGGTCAAGGCCAAATCTACGGGGGCCCATGCCCCCGTGGCCCCATGTAGCTACGCCCCTGAATGCAGGCACCCTGTTATAGAACTGCCCTAAGAGTGTGTGTGTGTGTGTGTGTGTGTGTGAACTAGTGCTCACTTGCAGAGATGCCAAAGTACCCAGTTTCAGGCTGGAGATTTTGGGACAGTCCTGGATTTCTGACCAACCCATCCTGTTGCCCTATGGGACTTGCAGCAGCACTGATTTCAATAGGCAAGATCAGGCACTACAAATCCCACACAGCTTTGGGATGTAAATTTAAAACCAGGACTGTCCCAAGATCTCCAGCCAGTAACTGGGTAACTTGGTATCTCTGCACTTGTGTGTGTGTATTTCAATGTTCACTTCCTATGTGTGTGAGTGTGTACGGTATGTGTCTGTGTGTATATTTGTATGTATGTGTTTCCCTTGCAAGTTTAGTTGCCCTGGTAACAAAATACTAACTTAGAACTAAATAGTTCCTCAAAACAACAGCATGAAATAGCCCAGGGTGATTCACTAACACCATCCTGAAATGCTCCGGGCTTGTGATTTTAACAGTATGCAAACTAAAAACCACAAACTAATTCCACTGCGCACAATGCTTTGATTGAAGCCGGAGGCCTGTACATTCCCTCTCTGTGCCAGGCTCTGCTTTTGGCCTCCAAGTAAGGTGACAAATTTGATCATTTTTTGTAGGACAGGAAAATCCAGTCCTGGGTTTACCCCATGCCATGCAGGGATTTGAAGGCCTGCCCTTGTTAGGAGAAGGCCTAAGGCCTACAAATCCCTGCATGCCATGGGGTAAACTCAGCACTGGATTTTCCTGTCTACAAAAGCAGAGCCAGCTGTTCACCCTCCTATAAGTGTTATCCTGTAGCTCCATGTCAGGTGGAAGAGGTCGGTCCAGTTCATGTTTTACTCTCATTGCAATGCATAGATCTGTCTTTCTGGTCTCCTAAGAAACAGGAGTTATATGCTAGCTGTTGTATAAGTCTCTGATCTCTCAAGGAGGTGGAGGGGGTACCTGGTAGGATTACTTCCTGTTGTTGCTGTGTTGGAAAATAAAGTGAGTTGTTGAGACCAGTGAACTAGCCTGGGTGTGTCTCAATATGTTTGTGGTGTCAGAAGTAAATTAGCAATGGAGGCTCATGCACTGCTTCCAATTTCACTATTACTGCGTTTGGCAGGGGTTGTGTTACAAATTTTAAGTGTTCCAATAGCCAGTAGTGGCATTATGAACGTGCTGCCATTCTCCTGTTATGTACTGGTGCAGAAGTGAGAAGCATATGAACTGTATGAGCCCCTAACCTGCAAGATCTATGCAGATGAAATTGATATGAACAAAATCCTGGATGGTTTTGAAAATTACTTTATTGGAGAAACAAATGTGACTTATGAAAGGTATGTCCTGAATAACAGGCTTCAGGAAAAATAAATGGTTCATTTGATGCATATCTAACAGAAGTTAAGCGTCTAATAAAGATGAGTGACTTCAAAGAAGAGTGACCAAAATGATTAAGGAGTCTCATCCCCTTTATTATTCTGATATTTATGATGAATAGCTAAAGAGGTTAGGCTCTTCAGCTTGGAAAAGAGAAGGCTGAGGGGCAGGGGCGTAGCCAGACAATAGATTTTGGGTGGGCCTAGGCAAGAAGTGGGTGGGCACCAAGTGTTCTTCCCCCATCCCACCACCACCAAAAAATATCTCATCTGGTGGGAAAATGCTTCTTTCCACCTTGGTAGCCTGTGCTGAAAACTGAGCATGCGCAGGTGCCAGTTTTGTGAAGAGTAGCATTTTCTTTACCATCAGAAGGAAGTCTTCAGCTGGCGGAGCTTGGGATCCCCACCAGCTACCACTAAATTTGTGTTACTTTTGGGTGTGCCTGAACCCTAAGCCACTGCTGAGGGGGGTTATGATTGAGGTCTACAAAATCCTGAGTAGTGTAAAATGAGTAGAAGTGAATTGATTTTTTTTTTTCAAAAAGTGCAAAGACTAAGGGACACTCAATGATGTTACATGGAAATACTTCTAAAACACAAATAGGAGGAAATATTTTTCCTATCAGCAAATAGTTAAGCTCTGGAGCTTGGTGCAGAATTTGTGTCACTCTATGAATTTTGACCTAAGCACCAATCTAGTATCAAGTCTTTATTTATTTAGATTTTGCTCACACCTTTTTCAGTAGTAGCTCAAGGTGAGTTACATTCAGGTACTCTGGATATTTTCCTGTCCCAGGAGGGCTCACACTCTGTTTGTACCTGAGGCAATGGAGGGTTAAGTGACTTGCCTAAGATCACAAGGAGCAGCAATGGGATTTGAACCAGCCACCAGAAGACTGGTGCTCTAACCACTAGGCCACTCCTCCACTCCACTTTCTCATGCACTCTCAAGAGTTCAGATTCAGGTGCAACTGAAGTTATTCTAGTTTAAGCCCAATTCAGTTTTGATTTCACATGACTTTATCTTCAATCTTCCAGACAGCATCCTAGCTACTTTCGGAGGGCTGGGGGGGGGAGTGCTTCTATCCCTAAACAATCCCATCCACCTGTTCCAGTCTTTATAATTAAATTTCCCAAGGGAACCTCTTAAAGAGTTTACAGCCTGAATACAGCTTAGCCATCACTAAGTGACCCTGAGCTCTGCTCTCCACTTCACAGAGATGTTATAAAAGATGATTTTTGGTAGTGGATGACTCTGCATTAGTGCTAAACTATTTATTGTATTTTATGTTGTTTAGTTTGTCTTGTTATACTTTATTTTGAATTTTATTTTTGTTCCCCACTTAGAATGTTTCAGATACAGCAGTCTAGAAACAAAGATTTATTATGGTTGAGTTCTGAATGCAGATGAAAGATGCACAAAGGTGAAGCAGCCAGGGGGTTTGAAGCTTTGATCACTGCCACCCACCAGTGCTCACAAGGTTCAAAGCTGTGCTGATTTTTGAGTACTTAATAATAAAACTGAAATGTTTAATTTATTTGTACGGTGAAACCCAAAATGGAAACCCACCCAGATATTGGTGTTATGTGCTCATTGTGATTCACTCTGCTCCTGAAATCGTGACTGATCACATCACTTTTTGACTGTGAAACCACTATTCTTAATCAGTAACCTGCATTTTCTTCACAGGTCTGATTCAACAGAGACTTTCAGATAATGAGTCAGTTCTCTTGTCATTCAGGAAAACATAAAGGTTTGCTTCAGGTTTGACTCCTTGCATAGGAACTTGAGAGTAATCATTACTTTGGGACACTATCAAAATGTGAATGTAACAGTCATCCATTCTTTGTTGCTTCCTGGGACACCAGTGGAAAACAAAGTTTTCTTAAGAACATAACAGTCGCCCTATTGGATCAGACCAAGATTCTATCTAGTGTAGCATCCAATTTCCAACTGTGGCCGGTCCAGGTCACAAGTCCCTGGTAGAGTCCCAAAAAGTAACAAGATTCCATGCTACCTAACCTCAAGGATAAACAGTGGCTTTTCCCAGGTCTACCTTTATGGATTTTTCCTCCAGGAATTTGTCCAAGCCTTTTTTAAACCCAGCTATATTAACTGCTTTTACCACTTGCTCTGACAATGAGTTCCAGAGCTTAACCTATACATTGAATGAACCAAAAAGATTTTCTCCTATTTGTTTTAAATGTGCTACTATGTAACTTCATTGAGTGTCCCCTAGTCTTTGTATTTTTTGAAAGAGTAAACAATTGTTTTGCTTTTACCTATTCCACTCCATTCAGGATTTTATAGATGCGATCATCTCTCCCCTCAGACATCCCTTCTCCAAGCTTAAGACCCTAATCTCTTCAGTCTTTCCTCATATGAGAGTCAGTCTATCCCCTTAATCATTTTGGTCATCTTTCTCTGTATCTTCTCAAGTTCTACTATATCTTTTTTGAAATGCAACGCACAATACTCAAGGTGCTGTCTCAACATGAAGCAATACAGAGGCATTATATTATTTGTTTTATTCTCTGTTCATTTCCTAAAAATTCCTAACATTCTCTCTGCTTTTTTGGCTGCTGTTGCACATGGCACCTAAATCCTTTTCCTCGGTAATGACTCCTAATATGGAACCTAGTATCATGTAACTATAATTTAGGTTATTATTCCCAACAAACATCACTTTGCACTTGTCCACATTAAATTTAGTCTGCCATTTGGATACCAGTCTTCCAGCCTCCAGACATGCATTTTAACGACTTTGAATAGTTTTGTGTCATCTGCAAATTCAATCACCTCACCCAATATTCTCATTTCCAGATCATTTATAAATTTGTTATAAAGCACCATATAGATCCTTGTGGCTCTCCACTATTCACCCTTCCTCTATTTAGAGAACTGGCCATTTATCCTACTCTCTGTTTTCTATCTTTTAATTATTTTCCAATCCACAACAGAACATTGCCTCTTATCCCATGGCTTTTAATTTTCTCAGGAGTCTCTCATGATGGAGTTTGTCAAAAGCTTCCTGAAAATCTAGATACACTACATCAACTGATTCACCATTATCGACATGTTTATTCACACCTTCATAAAAATGTAGCAAATTGGTGAGGCAACATTTTTTGGGGGGCTGAATCCATGCTAATTATGAACAATTAAACCATGTTTATGTCGTGTACAGTAAATGTGTGTTCTGTCCTCCAACAGCCTTGCACTAGTTTATAATGTGATCCTAAAATGTGTTTAATGCCTTTACTGTTATTCTCATGTCTAAGGACTTTCATGGTTGCAGTTCTCACTGCAAGGTTACATGAGCAATGCATTGTGTGTAATGTAATTCACAGGTAAATGCAGTCACACTTGCCTATTTGTATAAGAACTGTTACCATTGGTTTGGGTCTCTGCCTAGACCTCCTCTCTTTCTCAACCAAGCTTGGCCCCTTTGTCTAACTGCTGTCATTTCCTGATCATTCTTACTAACTCTATCCTGAGAGGTCAGCTAGGCATGGTCTTTCCCTCCAATCAAGGGCTGTCCTCTTGGACCACCTTTGCCACCCTACGGCAGGCTCTGTCCCGATTGGTCTTTAACTCCTCCTCCCTGAGCTTGTGAGCCTTCTTGACCCCCCCCTGCCTCTCTGGCCACGAGGCATTCACCATCTTGCTTCTGACCAGTACTTGTCCTGCTCCCAACTCCCTGGAATGAACTTGGGTTTTTACCTTGAATATATCTCCTCCATAATGAGATATTGCACATTCCAGTCACCCAGCTTTGAACCACTTCTATCTGCTCAACTATTTCTCACCTGCAATAAAGCTACCTCTCTTCAGATCTCACCTCCAACCACTGAAACAGCTCCCAGAACTACGGAGTCTCTGTGCCCTGGGGCAGCACTTCTGAACATCTGACTGTGAGTAAATTATCTGTGATTTATTCAATAAAAGAGACTTCATAAAAATAATAGAGACTCCAGGTGTGACTGATGTGCCAAGGTTATACTCTAAGATTTCATGACTTTACAGTAATAAGTCTATGAGAGTCTTAATAATGTGTTCTTAATAATAGTGTGAACCATTTTGCCAGGCATTGACATCAGGCTTACTGGTCTGCAGTTTCCCAGATCACTCCTGGAACTCTTTTTAAAAATTGGCATTAAGTTGGTCATCTTCCAATCTTCATGGACCATGGAGGATTGTATTGACAGGTTACAGATTACCAACAATAGATCTGGAATTTCATTTTTTAGTTTTTTCAGCACTCTAGAGTGTATACCATCCAGTCCAGGTGATTTGCTGCTCTTTAACTTGTGAATTTGGCTTATTACATCTTCCAGGTTTACTGAGATTTGTTTCAGTTGCTCCATATCATCACCTTTAAATACCATTTCTAGCAGAAGTAGCGCCCTTATGTTTTCCTCAGCACCACAGAAATAGCACTGAAAACGCACATCAGAACAACTCCTTAATGCTCAACACTGAGATGCAAATATAGGTACGCTTTTAGTGTTGAGCATTAGGAAATTGCTTGGAAGTATGGGTGCCTGGCGCATGCAATCAAGAGTTGTACATTAAACACAGCTCCTGAGTGCATGCCCAGAACACCAGAGGGGGAGGAGGGAAGGAGGAGGAAGAAGTGCTGGTTGCCCATCTCCAAACTTTTAAAGACAGTGGTTCCCATTCCCTCACACTTCATGAGCACTGCGATGTATGAACTGCCCAGGCTGACAACACTGGCCCACTTCTGCTGGGGTTTAAAGATAGGGGAGTGGAGTTTCCATATGGACCAGCACAAGGGGAAAAAATGGATCTAGACACGCAAAGTCAGTCTTAGCTGCTGTTTCATCAACTCTGGATTTGGCTGCAGCAGGGAGAAACAGCTGTGTGGCGGAGAACTGTGCAACGGCGAGCAGCAGAGAGACAGGGGCAAAGGCCGGCCTGGCTGCTTCACAAACAGCCTAACACCAGCTTCGAGCTCGTGTACGGTTTACAGTGGTAAGGGCACCATTGTTCAGCGTTATCTGAGCATGGGAGAGGAATAGGAAAAAAGCTCATCAGAATACATTAGGATGCTAATTGTGTCTTCTGCACGCTCGTTTGTTCCCATGTTCCAAGCCTCTGAACATTCCGAGCCTCTAGTGCCCACGTTTACTTCTGAGCATCAGGGCCTTAGTAGTCTTGTCCTCCCTGAGTGCCCCTATTGATGATATAACAGTCCAACTGACTCTTTTACAGGCTTTCTGCTTGTAGAGCATCTGAAAAAAGTTTTTGCTGTGAGTTTTTGCCCCTACAGCAAGTTTCTTTTCAAATTCTCTTTTTAGCCTTCCTTATCAACGCTTTGCATCTAACTTGCCAGTGATTATGTTGCTTCCTGTCTTCTTCATTTGGATCCTTTTCAATTTTTTTGAAACATGTTCTTTTGGCTTTAATAGCCTTTTTCATCTCCAGTCATGCCGGCTGTTGTTTGGTCTTTCTTCCACCTTTTTTGAACAACACCCATACCTGATGTAAACTCCTAACCTTTGCAACTGCTCCTTTTAGCTTTTTAAAAACCATTTTCCTCATTTTATCATAGTTACCCTTTCAAAAGTCAAATGCTGATACAGTTGCTTTCCTTAGTACTTTCACTCCAATTATTAACTCAAATTTGATCATCACTGGTGGGACTAAGAAAAAAAAAGAAAAAAAATTTGATCATATTATGACCGTTTATTTATTTATTACATTTGTACCCCGCACTTTCCCACACATGGCAGGCTCAATGCGGCTTACATAGTAACAATATAAAGAATTACAAAGTCGTAAAAAGAGTGAGCAATTTGTAGTAAACGCAATATTAATGGGCTTAACGGATAAGTAACCGACATCGTTACCTCTAACACCAGGTCCTGCATTCTTCTAATTGCTCCCTGGTTTCATATGGTCCAGATTTACACTCTGCTAGAGACAGCCTGAGCCACCTCTCCTTGGCTGGTATTGCCTTTCACACGCACTTCTCTGCCACATTCACTATCTTTCATGCATTAGACAGAACTACTCCTGCTTCTCTGCTCCTCTTCTGTGAGGGTACGATCAGTAACTAGATGTCCTCTGTAGGGCTATACAGAATATTTGTATTCGATTCTATTCGGTCCCAAATAGTGCCCCGAATACATTATTCATATTTGGCCAAACAGTGATTTAAATTCAAATACGAATAATCTGGGGCTCTACTGTGCTAAATCCTACTGAAATAAACACTTGCCCCCTGATATTCAGCCAGCAACGGTCAGCGTTTTCTCAACGTTTATTGTCACTGGCTAAAGTAGCCCCCAGTATTCAGTGCCAGGTCATGTCCAAGCACCGGCACTGAATACTGGGGGCTACTTGTGGGCGGGCTGGACAATGGAGCTTATACGGGCCCAGACAATATTCAGCCAGGGCCCGCATAAACCTTTTGCAGGTTCCAGCTGAATATTGGGCCGGGACCCATATAAGCTTCTTTTTTTTTTTTTAATTGAAACCCCCTCGAGCCCCCAACACATCCCCTTCTCTTCCTCCCCATCCTGCGGCCACAAGCCACTCCCCTTCCCCCCCAAAACACCCCTGCCCACAACCCCCAACACCTCAGTAGTTCAGGTAGGCCTCCCCAGGCCTACCTTGATCTCTGGTGATCCAGTGGTGATCATTGGGGGCAAGAGCGAGGGGGCTGCACTCCTGCCCCCAACTACCAATGGACCACCAGGGATCAAGGTAGACCTGGGAAGAGCCTTCCTGAACTTCTGAGGTGTTGGGGGTTGAGGATGGGGGCATTTGGGGGGAGAGGTACTGAGAGATTGATTGTGGCCAGGGGCTGGAGGAAGGGGGAGGGGTGAGGGGGATGTGTTGGAGGCTCAGTGGGCTTCAATTTAAAAAAAAAAAAAAAAGCTTATGCAGGTCCTGGCCCGATATTCAGCCAGGGCTCACATAACCCTAAGCAGGTGAATTTAGGACAGCTTTTGAGCTATCCTAAATTCAACCACTTAATCTTAGGCGGGTCTTGGCTGAATATTGCTGGCACCAGCATTAGCCCCGAATATTCAATGCCAGTGCCTGGCATGGCCTGGCATTGAATATCCAGGTCTAAATTAGCAACTGATGGTCAGCATTTATAAAACACAGACCGCCACTGACTGAATAACAAGGGTTACTTTATTAAACCTGTATGTAAGTATCACTAGCCAGTGAGGTGTTCAGAATATACATACTAAATATACATGAGATGAATTTGCATGCATTGCCTCCATTTTAGGCGATTCACTTGCGTACATATCCATGGCAGATATCCTGAAAATCCAACTGGATTGTGGCACCTAAGGGCTGGATTTGTCCATCCCTGTCTTAACTTATAACCTTCACACTCAGGGCTGTCAGTGGGTCAGATTTTCAGAATATCTCTAATTCAATTAAACAGTCTGGGTTATATCAGTGATACAATGATCCCATAAACTATACTAATTATACCAGATCATTAATCAATGTATCTATAAAAATATTATTATACTTTATTATTAGAAAATACACATTCTAAAATATTCTGTCATCATACTAAGCATGGTTGTAGCTACATGTCGCCTATAATGTGAGTCTTCAGACCCTAATTAAGATGTCCCACCACAAAGGCATATAAATCGCTAAGACTATAAAAAGTCTCTTTATGTTTCCAACCAGATTTTCTTATGTATTGAAAATGTCAGGTGTGAGGAAACTTAATCCAATAAACTTAATCCAATAGGCTCTTCCAAGGAAACAATGATTGATCTCATTCCAAATCTAAATACCGTCCTCCATAGAGCTTGAAATCTTCCACTTTAAGGGCAACAGATAGACCATACAACTGCTCTGAAATTTGAATCACCGAACTTGATCACTTAGTCTTAACATGAATTCACATTTCACCAACAGTGGAGTCCTCAGGAGACTAAACAAACACAACGTATACAATCCTGCATGGCAACCACCGGGAAATGAATTCCACCCGTGGGATGCTCCAAAAATGCATGAGAGAGATTTGCATTCTTGAAGCTTCATTGTATGCAAATCTCTCTCATGCATATTCAGTAAGGATATGCTGAAAACCTGACCCATTGGCAACCCTCAGGAACTGGGAGAGAAGACCAAGGATCTCTAATATGCCACTAGCCTTAGTATTGTTTTCTCTAATGGATTAGGGCTTCCCAGACTTGTCCTGGGGACTCCATAGGCAGTTGGGTTTTCAGGATTCTAAAATGAATATGCATAAGCTAAATTTGAATGCATTAGTTACCCAGTGTATGCAAATCTACTACATACACGTAACAGAGCAAAGTTAACCTACTGAGGTCAGTAGGCCTACATATAGGATTGCCAACTCTGCAGGACTCTCCTGGAGTCCCCAAGAATTAAAGAGAACCTCTAGGATACTGCCCCAAGCAATCCTGGAGAAACTCTTTCAGCCATGCAGAACTTTGAGGATGTCTACCTTGAACATACATGAGATATGTCTACATATAATGGAGAAACTCTAACTTCTATAGGAGAATGCAAACTCGATAGAAAATATACCAACCTACCAAGAGGAGTTTGATTAATATAAATAATGGTAGTATGGAGGTGTCCCTTCAAATTGGTGAAAAACAAATTTTATCACCCCTTATATCACTTAAGTCTTAACAAATAGAACCTCAAACCTCCTAGCAAGGAACAATACCAAAGTATTACCAATCCTTTGCATAAACAGGAGTAGGTTAATATCATAGGTTCTGTTTAAGGGAGAAAAAAGAGAAAAAAACCCCAACGCAAAAACTCATGCTGCATGAGAAAACCGTATGGGATAAAAAACTCTCTTCCCCTCTTAAAGACTATATGTAAATTGTAAATTTAAACGGACACCAAAAAACCCAAACTACCCCCAAACTGACCCCAGCCAGTAAAGGACTACCTACAAAAGCCCCCTAGGAGGAAGAAAACCTGAAGTTCAATTAGAGATAGCATAAAGCCTCAAGTAGATATACAAAGAAACCTTCTCTATCCTGCCGTAATATGTAGTGAATAAGGTTTACTTAACTTAATCCAGGCATGGCAACTTCAGAAGAACTTTCAACCAACCCTTTTTTTCGCCGCTGCAGAAATTTTATAGGGCTCCGGAGTCCCTTTAGGGGGGATTTTTTGATTGAAAGTTCTCCTGAAGTTGCCATGCCTGGATTAAGTTAAGTAAACCTTATTCACTACATATTACGGCAGGATAGAGAAGGTTTCTTTGTATATCTACTTGAGGCTTTATGCTATCTCTAATTGAACTTCAGGTTTTCTTCCTCCTAGGGGGCTTTTGTAGGTAGTCCTTTACTGGCTGGGGTCAGTTTGGGGGTAGTTTGGGTTTTTTGGTGTCCGTTTAAATTTACAATTTACATATAGTCTTTAAGAGGGGAAGAGAGTTTTTTATCCCATACGGTTTTCTCATGCAGCATGAGTTTTTGCGTTGGGGGTTTTTTTCTCTTTTTTCTCCCTTAAACAGAACCTATGCTATTAACCTACTCCTGTTTATGCAAAGGATTGGTAATACTTTGGTATTGTTCCTTGCTAGGAGGTTTGAGGTTCTATTTGTTAAGACTTAAGTGATATAAGGGGTGATAAAATTTGTTTTTCACCAATTTGAAGGGACACCTCCATACTACCATTATTTATATTAATCAAACTCCTCTTGGTAGGTTTACATATAATGGAGGCCATGCATGCTAATGTATCTGATGCGTATTCATAGTAGATATCCTGAAAAACATAACAGTTAAGGTTACCCCCAAGATTGGAATGAGAACCTGAAATACTGAATGGTGAATCAGATTGTTAGCAGGTCTTTACTAATTTCTAGAGACTACATCAAGGTTTAATGTAGAGACATAGTACATGAGGGCAGATAAAGACCATTTGGCCCATCCAGTCAACCCAGATGACATTCTCCTCTGGTTTTCTACTACTTTGGGTAGATGAGTACGTACATCCCCATATTTAAGCCACCATCCTCTCCCGCTCAACTCCAATACATATAAGTACATAAGTAATGCCACACTGGGAAAGACCAAGGGTCCATCGAGCCCAGCATCCTGTCCACGACAGCGGCCAATCCAGGCCAAGGGCACCTGGCAAGCTTCCCAAACGTACAAACATTCTATACATGTTATTCCTGGAATTGTGGATTTTTCCCAAGTCCATTTAGTAGTGGTTTATGGACTTGTCCTTTAGGAAACCGTCTAACCCTGTTTTAAACTCTGCTAAGCTAACCGCCTTCACCATGTTCTCCGGCAATGAATTCCAGAGTTTAATTATGCGTTGGGTGAAGAAATATTTTCTCCGATTTGTTTTAAATTTACTACACTGTAGTTTCATCGCATGCCCCCTAGTCCTAGTATTTTTGGAAAGCGTGAACAGACGCTTCACATCCACCTGTTCCATTCCACTCATTATTTTATATACCTCTATCATGTCTCCCCTCAGCCATCTCTTCTCCAAGCTGAAAAGCCCTAGCCTCCTTAGTCTTTCTTCATAGGGAAGTCGTCCCATCCCCGCTATCATTTTAGTCGCCCTTCGCTGTACCTTTTCCAATTCTACTATATCTTTCTTGAGATGCGGCGACCAGAATTGAACACAATAGTCAAGGTGTGGTTGCACCATGGAGCGATACAACGGCATTATAACATCCTCACACCTGTTTTCCATACCTTTCCTAATAATACCCAACATTCTATTCGCTTTCCTAGCCACAGCAGCACACTGAGCAGAAGGTTTCAGTGTATTATCGACCTGTTGTTACTGTTCTATACCTATCTCAAGCATGTTTAAATTTCATTGCAGTGCTGTTCTACATTGTCTCCACTGGCAGACTATTTTAGGCCTTGACACTTTCCTCTTCCGTCTTTGATAACCAATACTTAATCCAAACCCATGTCTCTTTTCAGGTCTTATTACTAAGGTTTATAATGATCCACACAGGCACCAACATTTCTGAGGCTTTGTCAAACAACCATTTAACCTTCCCATGCTGAGTAAGGTTTGTGTTCTAACCATGGCCGCTCCATGCCAGTTATCCCAGCGCCTCCTTGGAAACCTCATGCAGCTCTTCAGCTACTCTTAGGGTTGCAATTGCTGCTCTGTACAGGTCACTCCAGTCTTTTCAGAAACCCAATGCTCTTGTATCACCACTGGTTTGTATTTTCTTTTCTTTGGGCCTCTAAAATTTTCTTCACACTATGAAGAAATAAACTGTGAACAAAAACACTGAATTACTAAAAACCTATCTTTTATTAAACAATATTTATTTGAGGTTTTAGGTAGGTATATGGAATGTATTCATCATTTGAGGTTATTTTTAGGCAGGGGCAACAGAACACCTTTTTGTTTGGGGGGGCCAAATTTCACCCCAACCCACCCCAGCTCCGCCCCAAGTTGATACCACTGATTTTAACATCATTATTTCTTTCATTCATTCTTCACATACCCTCCCACCACCATCAACACATTCTTTCTTGCCTTCTCCAGCCTACAGGCCTCCCCACCACCATCACCATACTTTCTCCTGCCTTCTCCAGCCCTTTTCCCCCAATGCGCTCTCCTCCAGACATTTCTTACCCCGATGCTTTCTCCTTCTGCAGCCCTTCCTCCCCCAACTGACCTGAATCAAGCCAGCTGGATACATCTCTGGGTAAGCAGCCACAACAGAAATGGGGGTGGGGGGTCCAGCGGTACAGCACTGTCTACCAGCGGTATGATGCATCAGAAGTGAGGAATACCAGCAGTGCAAATTTAAACTGCAGCAGATAGTGGTACAGCTGTACAATCACTTCAAGAATGAGCCAGGTTTGAGGAACTGGAAGTGAACAAAGGGAGGGAGCCAGTGGCAGTGTTTCAATTCCTACAGGCACATGGCAGCAAACACATGGCAATCAGCAGGCAGTCAGAAGTTATACATCCAGTGGCGGCCCTACCATTAGGCCAACTGAGGCAGGGGCCTCAAGTGGCACTCTCCATGGAGCGGCATCTCCCCCCTTCCTTCCTCAACCCTCTTCCCCGCATTTACCTTCTTATTTTCTTTTCCAAAATATGGCAGAGGCAGTGATTCCCATAGGCTGCCCTGCCACCAGCACCAGCCTCTTCTCCCTACTGCAGCCCACCTCTTGACGTAACTTCCTGTTTCTTCAGTGGAGGGACCCAGTAGAGCAAAGAGGCCGATGGCAGCAGGCCAGCCTATGGGAATCACTGGCGCTGCCACTGCCGCCTTTTGGAAAAGATAAAAAGAAAGTAAATGCGGGGAAGAGGGTTGAAGAGAGAAGGGGGAGATGCTAGACCGTGGCCAGGTGAGGGCGGGACGGCATCTCATCCCTAACTCAGGTGACAGATTGCCTTGGGCCGCCACTGTATACATCATATAATTTCCGGTTACCTGCTGATTGTTAAAGCCAGGGAAGGAGCAAAAGCTGTGCTGTGTTGCATTTGGTGGTGGCATGGATCCTGTGGCTCCCCCCTATATTTTTAAGTATTGTGCTGGAACTTTGCAAATGCACAAGAATATTGACAGACATCCATGGGTGTTTACTTTATACTAAAGGCAAACAGGGGGCAAGGAAGATGCATTTTCCAGAATAAAAGAATTTCAACAAACTCAGTCTATAAAATGATACCCTTGGTCCATGGAAGCCCCAGGAGTAGGTCCAGTTGAAGCTGACAAATTTGTATACAAATTTACACTCAACCACATAATCTCGGTGATGGGGTTTTTGTGTGTTTCCAGCAGCAGAGGCGTGTTAGGTTTCCTTCTGCTACATTGTGCGGTCAACAAATCAAATGGCTGCTACAGAGATAATGGGGAACCGATTCTTTTTCTTCCTACCCCTTTCCACTCACTACCCCACCACAACCACCAATCATTCCCCAGTGCCTCTTCTACCTCCCTTACAGTAGAATTCAATAAGTATCACAGACTGTGCCACGTGCCCTACTCAGAAACTTCTAACCGCCCTTAACTTCCTGTGTCTATACGCAGGGACAAACATGAGTCAGGAGGAATAACCATGTCCAATTTCATTTCTATGTTGCCATGGAAATACTTGAGCATCTGATGAATAAAATCTGTCAGGCCTAGCAGTGGTGATGAGGAGTCTGGTCAGCTGATGGCTGTTTTTCTGCCTCATGTGACCAGATGACTGGGCTCTGGATGGAATAAGTGGGAGGAGGGAACAAGAGACTGTTATGGCAACAGATCTGCTTGCTGTACATATTCAGACTAAATTAATAACTATACCCTACATAAAAACAAGAGCATCAAACAAACCACAAATGAGCTAACTTAGGAGTGAAATTCATTCCTGTCATGGTATGTGCATAATTAACCCATTTGGAGAAATTGCTCCCAATCTAGAGTAGGGGTCTAGGAGTACTACAGACTCCAAAGTCCTGACTTAAGAGTTTGGCTGAACTAAAGCATCTAATGGTGCAGGTGGTCTTCCAAGAAAGGGGTAGAAGGATTTACTAAAGCCAGGGCTGGCCCAAGTGTTATGTATGTCTAGGCAGCAGCTTTAGGGGTATGGCAAAGAGCAGCTGCAGTCAAAGTAAAACAGTGGTGAAACTCAACAGAAAGTACATTTAACAGAAGGAGAGAGGAGTGAGCCATTTGCAAATAGCCCATTTAGATTTTTCTGGGAGAGTGGCTTTTGGGGTGATCATGATTATTGGGGGAGGGGAAAGGAGCCTAAAGGCTAATTTGGAGGAGGGAGGCACAAGGCTGAAACTTTGCCTATGGTACTTAATATCCACCCACAGGTGCTGACTAGGCAGCAAACCAGCAGACCGAACATAAAAAGATCCAAGTTTATTCACCGCATATTTAAAAGCCTGACACGGCCATGTTTTACCCTCCCACGGGCTGCATCAGAAGCTAATAAAAACTGTTAATAAACATATTTTAAAAAACATGTTAGTATAAATCATAAATACAATCTAATTAAATAAATAAATAATGACCAATAAAAAAAACCACAGACTTTCAGCCAAAAACAAAAATAACCTGTTGTTAAAATCATAATATCAAATACAAAAACATACTAAAAACATTCATAAAGGAGGTGAAATAAAACACTCATGTAATCCGATTGTATCACCTATTGGTTAAAAGCTAAAAACAAACAAAAATTATTGTTAAGAGCTTAATATTCTCTTGTAAAGTGATCCCCCATAAAGAGCAATAGAATTCTCAATTAATAGTCAGTAGCTCAAACTGAGTCAATCTGCTCAAAACAAAGTCAGTACACACATACCTTTCTCCTGTGTGGCAGCAACTCATGGTGAATCTGCCCCAGTTGTATTGGAACTTCCTTTATTAGCTTTGTGTGTAGATGTCAAAGGTCACAGTCTAACTTATATTTTAAAAAATCCTAAAAAGAATCTCTTCTGAGCCACATCCTATATAATAACTTGCACCATGAACGTTCCACGAAGCTGCCTGGGTCCGTGCCTCCATTCTGATTGGCTGTGCCTGGGACTGAAGCCTCGGATGACGTCATCCAGAGAGCCCAAGCAACAGCAGTGCGGGCCCAGGCAGCTTCATCGAACGTTAATGGAAAATAAAAGCTAAGAAAAAGGACAAAAACCAACCGAGACTGCCGCCCTCCCGAACCTGCTGCGCTCACCGAACACCCTCCCGAACCACCCCTGACACAACAGACAAGATAAGGGGAAAAAAAACATGAAAGAAAGCGACAGAAGCAACTTAACTCCTGCTGCCATGACACAGGCACCTGACAGGCAGCTCCAAACAAAAAAAGAAAAAGATGATTTGAATCCTACTCCGAAGCCTCTGATGCGCACCCCCCCCCCCTCGACACATCAAACACCCCCTCCCCCCCAAGGCCCATCAAACACCCCTCTCCCCCCACCCGAAGCACATCAACACCTCCCCCCCCCCCCCCCCCGGGCACATCAACCCCCTCGCCACCCCCGCAGCTGCCACTGGTAACGCTGTCCGGCCGCTGCTGCTTCTCCTGTGAGCAGCAGCGGCCGCTACAAAAAGAAAAAAACAAACAAATATGTTTTTTAACCCAGCCCAAATCATTCGCAAATGCCCAAGTCTTAAAACGCAGTCTCTGCAGCTGCTCCTCCTCTCGCATCCATGTCACTGCCCCTGGAGTAAGACCCCGGAGGAGCGCAGCGATGTGAGAGGTGAGAGGAGGAGCGGCTGCAGAGACTGTGTTTTAAGACTCAGGTATTTGCGAATGATTTGGGCTGGGTTAAAAAACATGTATGTTTTTTCTTTTTGTAGCAGCCACTGCTGCTGAACAGGAGAAGCAGCAGCAGCAGCCGGACAGCGTTACCAGTGGTAGTGGCAGTCATTTGCGAGGGTGTTTGATGCGCCGTGGGGGGAGGGGAGGGTCGCTGGACATGGGTAGCTGGAGGGGGGAAGGGGAGGGTCACTGGACATGGGTGGCTGCAGGGGGGGCAGGGGGACAGGAGAGTCGCTGGACATGGATGACTGGAGGGGGCGCAGGGGAGAGGGAGGTGGGGAGGGGGTCCTGAGACCAGAGAGGTGGGTGTGGGGAGGGGGGCCCTGCGAGAGGGGAGGGGGTGGGGGCTCATACTCACTCACTCACTGTCTCTCACATACACTCTCTCTGACACACTCCCTGTCTATCACACTCTATCTCTCTGTCACACACACACAGTCTCACACACACAGACACTCTGTCTCTCACACCCTCCCTCTCTCTCACACACAAACACACACACACTCTGTCTCTCTCTCATTCTCTCTCTGACACACATACTCCATCTCTCACACACTCTCTCTCTCTCTCTCTCTCTCTCAGACATACACACTCCAAGGAAAACCTTGCTAGCGCCCGTTTCATTTGTGTTAGAAACGGGCCTTTTTTACTAGTCAATAATAAAAAAAACTGATAAAAGGCATAATAATATCTCAATAAAAACATGTGATTGGTCTAAAATCAAATGAAACAGGATTTTTACTCTACCAGCCACATGTTTTTAGTGAGGTATTATGCCCTTTATCAGGTTTTTTTATTATTGATGTGGCTTAGAAGAGATTCTTTTTAGGATTTTTTAAAATATAAGTTAGGCTGTGACCTTTGACACAAAGCTAAAAATGCTAAAAATGTCACAGGGCTTAAGCATTCCATTATCAAACATCAGTTTCATCTTTGGATGCTAAAACATCAGGGGAGAGTCAGAGTCAACTCAGATAAACATATCATTGGATATAAACATCTTATTGCCCTATTAAAAAAAAAGCATAAATATAAATAAATAGGTTGAGTAGCCTAGTGGTTAGTGCAGTGGACTTTGATCCTAGGGAATTGAGTTGGATTCCCACTGCAGCTCCTTGTGACTCTGGGCAAGTCACTTAACCCTCCATTGCCCCTGGTACAAAATAAGTACCTGAATATATGTAAACTGCTTTGAATGTAGTTGCAAAAACCTCAGAAAGGTGGTATATCAAGTCCCATTTCCCTTTCCCTTGCTTCACCTCTAAAAATGAAAAAACATGTATATATGCCTAAATGAACAAAACACATAAAAGCATAAATAAAAGCATATATTTATTTATTTATTTATTTATTTATTTATTTATTTGTAGCATTTATACCCCGCTCGATGGCAGGCTCAGTGCGGCTTACAATAAATGGGAACAAAGTGTGACAGAGATGACATAGGTTCAGTGCGGCTTACATTATAAGGTAATAAGGAGTATCAGAGATAACAAAAGATATAGACACATCATTTTACAGAGATACAAATTGTGTGGGGAATGAGAAGACGAAGGGATATGGGGGCAGGATGAGGTGTGGTTAATGCTAGTGGTTTGGTTTAGAGATGTGGTTTAGGTAATTAGATTAAGTTGGGTCGTCCAAATAAGCTCGCTTGAAGAGGTATGTCTTCAGCAACTTTCGGAAGGGTAGAAGTTCGTTGGTTGTTCTAATGAGTCTTGGTATGGCGTTCCAGAGTTGACTGCCTATCACGGAAAAGTTGGAAGCGTAGTAGGTTTTGTATTTAAGGCCTTTGCAACTAGGAAGATGAAGATTGAGATATGTTTGTTATGATTGGGGTCTGAACCCCTCTCAAACTTACCTCTTTCCTGGGGGTCAGCTTC
Organism: Microcaecilia unicolor; assembly: GCF_901765095.1. Classification (NCBI taxonomy): domain Eukaryota; kingdom Metazoa; phylum Chordata; class Amphibia; order Gymnophiona; family Siphonopidae; genus Microcaecilia; species Microcaecilia unicolor. The sequence continues at coordinate 109,902,487 of NC_044041.1, forward strand.
TTAGCTGGCTTCTGTTTCTTTTCTCTGTCCTTTCTGAGCTGGCTCTGTCTCTCTGTGCTGGCAGCTTCCAGCAGCATGGCTCTAATTGTTTCACTATACTGCACCTGTGTGTGTGTTGCCTGAGTTGCTCTACCTCTCTTTGGGTGTACTGGCTTCAAGTGCTACACAGTGTTGCATTGGTGTGGGTTGGGCCTCTCTGGGTCAGTGTGCTTTTGCCTAGGTCTAGGGAGTGTGACATCATCAGGGAGGGCCTTGATAAGGAAGTGGTCTTGTTTCCTTCAGGGCCTTTGCAACAGTGGTGTTTGCTTTAGGTAGGGTGGTGCAGTGTGCACTTCTGACTTTGTGTCTAGTTTCCCTGCTTGCTTTTGCTAAGGGCCAGGTTAGTGTTAGTGCAGTGTGCACTGGTGACTGTGTATTTAGCTTTCTTGCTTTTCCCTCTTGGTTTTGAAAGCATTGCTGTGTGTAGGGCTTTGGAAGCTCTGTTGCTGATAGAAGTACTTCAGGGTTTGGTGTTGTTAGGAACACTGCAGAGTGTGCTATTAGAAGTACTTCTGGTGTTTGTGCTATTGCAGTCTTTGCTGTTGGTGTTTGGTGCTTTAGAAGCACTTTTGGCTTATGTGTTAGCTTCCCTGTTTTTTCCTTGTGGCTCCCCTGTCTTCCCTTTTGGTGCTAGGAGCTCTTCTGGTTGCTTGCCAGAGTAGTGCTTAGGAAGCACCTTGTTAGTTGTATCTAGCTTGCTAGAGCAGTGCTTAGGTAGCTGGTTAGTTCTGTGTTTAGCTTATTAGTGTTAAGCTCTGCTTGTAGCTTGGTGCTTAGTAGCACCTGTGTTAGCTTTGTGTTTAGTTCCCTGCTCTGTTAGTTTAGGGCTTAGGAAGTCCCTTTCTTGAGCAGGGCTTAGGAGCTCCTGTTTAGTATAGGGCTTAGGAAGTCCTTTTGTCAGTTTACTGTTAGGAACACTCCTGCTGGTTTAGGGCTTGGGAGCAGGTAGATCAGTTTAGGGTTAGGAGCACTTCTGTTTCCAGTCCTGGTCCCTATGTCATCCGGTATCCAGTAAGTCCTGTCGGCTACTCGAACCCAGGAGCTCAACTTCTGGGGGGCTTAGTAGCTAAGTGCAGGTGAAGCTGTGTGGACCAGTCCAGTGTGCTCCAGTCCCGTGTTCCAGTCCTGTGTCCTCCAGTCCGGGGGACCAGTCCAGTGTGTTCCGGTCCGGTGTGTGTTCCAGTCTGGTGTGCTCCAGTCCAGTGTGTTCCGGTCCGGTGTGTGTTCCAGTCCGGGGGATTGCAGTCCAGTGTTCCAGTCCTGTGTCCTCCAGTCCGGGGGATTCCAGTCCATGTGTTCCGGTTCGCTGGGCAGTGCCTGCAGTCCCTGCCGGTGTGTTTACCCAGTGTTGGTTGGTGGGTTTTGCCTGCTGCTGTCGCTCCTCGTCAGCAGCCCAAGGACTCACGTTTGCTCCAGAGCCCAGTCCCGCGGGCTCTGAACCTGAGAACCTGACAATGTTCGAGAGGATTTGGTCCTGTTTCTGTTTGGGAGGTCAATTAATTTGGTCATGTAGCTTGCAGATTCTCCGTGGAGGATCTTGTGGATCAGTGTGTGTATTTTAAAATTTATTCGCTCTTTGATGGGGAGCCAGTGTAGCTTTTCGCGGAGTGGTGTTGCACTTTCAAATCTTGATTTACCAAAAATTTGTCTGGCTGCCGTGTTTTGGGCGGTTTGGAGTTTTTTCAGTATTTGGGTAGTGCAACCAATGAAGATGCTATTGCAGTAATCGGCGAGGGTGAGTACTGTGGATTGTACCAAGTTGCGGAAAGTTTTTAGAGGGAGGAATGGTTCTATTCTTTTCAGTACCCACATCATGTTGAACATCTTTTTCGTTATTGCTTTTGCGTGAGTTTCCAGAGTCAGATGGTTGTCCAACGTTACTCCTAAGATTTTTAAATTGTCGGATATCGGGATTGTCACATCGGGGGTGACCAGAGTGGTTGGGAGTAATGTGGAGTGTTTTGATGATAGGATTAAACATTGAGTTTTTTCTTTATTCAGTTTCATTTTGAAGGCATTGGCCCAGGAAGCTAATATGTTCATTCCGGTAATTATTCTTTCAGAGATTTCTGCAAGGTTGGATTTGAAAGGGATGAATATGGTGACATCATCTGCATAGATGAAGGGGTTTAGACCAGCTTTGGATAAGGATTTAGCCAGAGGAATCATCATAAGATTAAAGAGGATCGGGGATAAAGGCGATCATTGAGGGACTCCACATTGAGAAGACCACGCGGATGATATAGATGAGGTTGATTTGACTTTGTAGGTTCTGGTGGTGATGAAACTTTTTATCCATTTAATGATGTTTCCGCCGATCCCTAGTTTGTCCATTAGTTTTGTAAGGATATTGTGGTTTACCATGTCAAATGCACTGGATAGGTCAAATTGAAGAAGAAGTATGTTTTTACCAAATGCAATTTCTTTTTTTTTGTTACATTTGTACCCCGCGCTTTCCCACTCATGGCAGGCTCAATGCGGCTTACATGGGGCAATGGAGGGTTAAGTGACTCGCCCAGAGTCACAAGGAGCTGCCTGTGCCTGAAGTGGGAATCGAACTCAGTTCCCCAGGACCAAAGTCCACCACCCTAACCACTAGGCCACTCCGTTATCAGGGTGAGTAGTACTGTCTCAGTGCTAAATGCAGGTCAGAAGCCTGATTGTGATTTGTGTAGTATGGAAAATTTTTGAATGAATAAATAAATAGTTAAATGAGTGAATGAACATAATACTACTACTACTACTACTTAACATTTCTAGAGCGCTACTAGGGTTACGCAGCTCTGTACAATTTAGCAAAGAAGGACAGTCCCTGCTCAAAGGAGCTTACAATCTAAAGGACGAAATGTCAAGTTGGGGCAGTCTAGATTTCCTGAATAGAGAGGTAGGTGATTAGGTGCTGAAGGCGACATTGAAGAGGTGGGCTTTGAGCAAGGATTTGAAGATGGGCAGGGAGGGGGCCTGGCGAATGGGCTCAGGGAGTTTATTCCAAGCATGGGGTGAGGCGAGGCAGAAAGGGCGGAGCCTGGAGTTGGCGGTGGTGGAGAAGGGTACTGAAAGGAGGGATTTGTCTTGAGAGCGGAGGTTGCGGGTAGGAACGTAGGGGGAGATGAGGGTAGTGAGGCAGGGAGGGGCTGCAGATCGAGTGCATTTGTAGGTTAGTAGGAGAAGCTTGAACTGTATGCGGTACCTAATCGGAAGCCAGTGAAGTGACTTGAGGAGAGGGGTGATATGAGTATATCAGTCCAGGCGGAAGATAAGACGTGCAGCAGAGTTCTGAATGGACTGAAGGGGGGATAGATGGCTAAGTGGGAGGCCAGTGAGGAGTAGGTTGCAGTAGTCAAGGCGAGAGGTAATGAGAGAGTGGATGAGAGTTCGGGTGGTGTGCTCAGAGAGGAAAGGGCGAATTTTGCTAATGTTATAGAGGAAGAAGCGACAGGTCTTGGCTATCTGCTGGATATGCGCAGAGAAGGAGAGGGAGGAATCGAAGATGACTCCGAGGTTGCGGGCAGATGAGATGGGGAGGATGAGGGTGTTATCAACTGAGATAGAGAGTGGCGGGAGAGGAGAAGTGGGTTTGGGTGGGAAGACAATAAGCTCGGTCTTGGCCATGTTCAGTTTCAGGTGGCGGTTGGACATCCAGGCAGCAATGTCAGATAAGCAGGCCGATACCTTGGCCTGGGTTTCCGCAGTGATGTCTGGTGTGGAGAGATAAAGCTGGGTGTCGTCGGCATAAAGATGATATTGGAAACCGTGAGATGAGATCATGGAGCCCAGGGAAGAGGTGTAGATTGAAAAAAGAAGGGGACCAAGGACAGATCCCTGAGGAACTCCAACAGAGAGCGGGATGGGGTGGAGGAAGAACCATGAGAATGTACTCTGAAGGTACGGTGGGAGAGATAAGAGGAGAACCAGGAGAGGACAGAGCCCTGGAACCCAAATGAGGATAGTGTGGCAAGAAGTAGATTGTGATTGACAGTGTCAAAAGCAGCGGATAGGTCGAGGAGGATGAGGATGGAATAGTGGCCTTTGGATTTGGCAAGGAACAGGTCATTGCAGACTTTAGATAGTGCCGTTTCTGTCGAGTGAAGGGGGCGAAAGCCAGATTGAAGCAGATCGAGGATGGCATGAGAGGAGAGAAAATCAAGGCAACGGCTATGAACAAGTATCTTGGAGAGGAAGGGTAGGAGGGAAAGGGGCAGTAGTTGGAGGGACAGGTAGGGTCAAGTGATGGTTTTTTGAGGAGTGGTGTGACTACAGCATGCTTGAAGGTGTCAGGGACAGTTGCAGTGGAGAGAGAGAGGTTGAGGATATGACAGATGGGGGGTGACAGTAGGAGAGATGGCGTTGATTAAGTTGGTGGGGATAGGGTCAGAGGAACAGGTGGTGCATTTCGAGAAGGAGAGAAGATGGGCGGTTTCCTCTTCGGTGATGTCAGGAAAAGAGGAGAAGGAGGCCTGGGATGGTTGGTTGAGGGGGTGGGTTAAAGGGTGAAGAGGAGGAGATGGTTTGGTGGTGAATTTGAGGTTGATCTTCTGCACCTTGTCATGGAAGTAATCAGCCAGTGATTGAGGAGAGAGTGAGGGGGGGTGGGAGCGGAGGGCACTTTGAGGAGGGAGTTAAGGGTGGCGAAAAGACGACGAGGGTTAGAGCTGAGGGAATTAGTCAATTGGGTGTAATAGTCCTGTTTGGCGAGGAATAGGGAGGACTGGAAGGAGGATAGCATGAATTTGGAATGAATGAAATCAGTGTGGGTGCGAGATTTCCTCCAGAGGCATTCAGCCGATCGGGCGCAGGAGTGGAGGTATCGGGTGCAAGGAGTCAGCCAGGGCTGGGGATTAGTACGCCTTGTGGGATGGGAGATGGATGGTGCAAGGGTGTCCAGTGCAGAGGAGAGAGTGGCATTGTAAGTGGAGACAGCCTTGTCGACAGACTCAGAGGACAAAATAGAAGGGAGGAGATTAGAGATACTAGAGGATAAGGTGGGAGGGTCAACAGCCTGGAGATTCCTGGAAGTAGTTGTTAGTGTTGGGCGGGACTGAGGGGGAGGGTGATGAAGTGTGAAGGTGATCAGGTGATGGTCAGAGAGAGGAAGAGCTGAGGCGCAGAAATTGAAGGGTGAGCAGGTAGAGGAGAGGACAAGGTCAAGACAGTGGCCAGATTGGTGAGTAGGGGTGGTGGAGCTCAGTTGGAGGTTGAAGGAGGAGGTTAGAGTGAGGAATTGAGAAGCGTGAGAGTCAGATGGGTCATCAGTGTTCCGGTGATACGGCGGATGGCTGCTAGCTGGGAATCCAAAACTCCACGTGGATCCGCCAGTGCAGGCCGACTCCGAGTGCCAACCTGACCCGCTCGCCAGACGAGAAAACAGAGACCCCGGCAGTCGCAGGAAGCTCAAGGTGATCCAGGCCAAGCCACTTAGAAAGCGATCGGCGACCGGTGAGAGACCAGCGCCGCTCGGAACGGAGCCGCGCGGGTCCGCCTACCGCCGACAAACAGCCTGCCACACGCTCCCAGGCTGACCTGGCCCGCCGATCCGCAACTCAGGGAGCATCCGTCGGCCGTGGAGAACGGGGTAAATTGTAGCCGTTGTTTCGCGGCTTCGCACAGTCACCCCACCGGCGACCTGCCAGGCCACGCGACCACGCGGCCGGTGGAAGGAGAGGTAGAGTCCGAGCCGTCCTGGAGGCAGATAAGCGAGGGACGAGCCATCCTACTGACCTCGCTGACGGACCGCTACCCTGCCTCCGCTCCTGCTGCTGATGGACAGCACACCCTGATCCCGTTCCTGCTGGCCTCCAACTGTCGGCGCACCACTGATGCCACTAGATAAGGCCTTGCTCCGATCCTGTTGCTCCGCTCTCCTCTTCTCTACTCCAGACTGCTTGGCTCTCCTCTGCCCCAGCTTTTTCCTGTCCATCTGCCCATGCTTGCTCCAGCTTGTACCAGTACGCCAGATCCAGCTTCTCCCTGCTTGTTCCAGTCCTTCTGCTCCAGCCTGTTCCAGTCCGCCTGATCCAACTTCTCCCTGCTTGTTCCAGTCCATCTGCTCCAGCCTGTTCCAGTCCGTGACTGCTCATCCTTCTCCCTGCTTGTTCCAGTCCATCTGCTCCAGCCTGTTCCAGTCTGCCTAGTCCATCTGCTCCAGCCTGTTCCAGTCCGCCTGATCCAGCTCGTTCCAGTCCGTGACTGCTCACCCTTCAACCTGCCTGCCTCCCAGTCCATCTACCTACTTGTCTGCCCCCCAGCCCAGAAACCTACTTGCCTGATTGCCCACCAGCCCAGCAACCTGCCTGTCTGCCTGCCCCCATCAACCTGCCTGCCCGCCAGCCCCTCTACCTACCTTCCCACCTGCCAATCTGCCTGTCAAACCACCATCACTATATATGCACCCGTAAACACCTCAGTCACTACTTATGGCACCCTTACACATTCTCTTCATTGCCCTGTCCCTTCCTAATCTATTCCCCCTCCCCCCCACCGCTGTATACCGCACAAACTCACTGCCCATCCATGTCCTCTCCCGTCCTGCTCACTACTGCAATACCCTACCCACCCCCATCCCCCCCACCACACCATCTCTACTGTCTTCCTCCTCCTTCCTAGCTCTCAACCTTCAACACCTCCTTCCTGCCATGAACCCTTCCCCATTCCTCCTAAGCGCATCCCGTCTTTGTCGCCCTACCTCCCCCACCCTCCTCCGCACTCTCTTGCTCCTTCTCCTGCTATCCGCGGGAGACATCAATCCCAACTCAGGTCCCCCACACCTGTCCTCATTCTCCTCGCATCCATGCAAACGTTTCCGCGATGTCTCCAATCTCATCTCTATTCCCTCCCCCCTCCTCCCTCCCCTTCTTGTGTGCCCTGTGGAATGCCCGCTCGGTCTGCAACAAACTTTCCTTCACCCATGATCTCTTCATCTCCCATTCCCTTCAACTGCTCGCCCTAACTGAAACCTGGCTCACCCCCGACGACTCTGCCTCAATCGCGGCCCTATGCCATGGAGGTTATCTCTTCACCCATTCTCCCCGCCCAATTGACCGCGGTGGCGGCGTCAGGTTTCTACTTTCGCCCTCCTGCAGCTTTCAACCTCTCCTCCTACCTCAGTCTCACTGCTTCTCATCCTTTGAAGTTCACTCCATCCGTCTATTCTACCCGCTGCCACTCAAAGTTGCAGTCATTTACCGCTCCCCCTGATAAGTCCCTCTCTTCCTTCCTTACCGACTTCGATGCCTGGCTCACCGTTTTTCTTGAGCCCTCATCCCCTTCCCTCATTCTTGGGGATTTTAACATAATAAATAACTATAAAATCTGAATTAAAGGAATACTGACAAGTCATCTTCATTTTCAATCTTCTAGGGACCTCTGTGTGGAACTTGAAGATGAGTCTCTGTTCTGTCCTTAGCAGAAGTTTGTCCACATTTTCTCTTCTCCATGATATATGCGGGGCAGCCAGGGCAAAGAATCTATAATCCTCAAATGTGTGTCCAGCTTGCATAGTGTGCTCTAGAATGTTCCACAATCCTTAAGTTGAACCTTCATTTAAGGTTTTGCCAATATATGTATCAGTTTGCAGGGACATTTTGCAGCTCATACCACCCCCACAGTCTTGCAGTTGGAAAAATGTCTCATTTCAAATTATTCTCCAGTGTTTGGGTGGATAAAAGTTTTAGCCTCCATACTGATCATACATACAGTACAGGAACCACATTTAAAACTACCAAAAGGCAATTTTAATTTATGATATTACCAGATGGAAGTGCAGAGGGCACTAGCTTGTCCCTCTGGTTTATCTCTCTTTTATAAAGTACCATTAATCCTTTATCTGAAAAATGTTCTATACTTTGAATAACATGCCAGTGTTTTGTTTTTTAAATCCTAAGTAGATCACTGGCCATCTGTGTAAATGGTAATGGACATACTATCTTCTCAACCTTCTGTCTTTATTTTTAAGAAGCTCCTCTCAATGTGTACTGGTAGTATACTGAAAATAAGAATCAATACATTTTCTAGGCTATCCTTTTTCTCTGAACCTTTCACTCCTGTCTCATCTTCTCTTATATTACAGGGTTGGAATATAATCTTTTCAATCTGAGAAACTGGCTGTTTGGAAGATTTGTTTTTAATGCTTTACTGTGACAACTGCGATAATCAAGTAATTTATTTACATCAGTGTGCTTTCTATAAATATCAGTTGTGAACAAACCATTATACAAAGAAATTTGAGTATCAAGAAATGGAACACTCTTGAGCTTATTTTCGAAAGAGATCGCCGGCCATCTTCTGACACAAATCAGGAGATGGCCGTCGATCTCCTGATCCCAGCCAAATTGGTATAATCGAAAGCCGATTTTGGCCGGCCCCAACTGCTTTTCGTCGCGGAGATGGCCAACCTTCAAGGGAGGGTACAGAAGGTGGGACGGGGTGGGGTGGAGGCGGGACAGGGGCGTGGTTACGAGATAGCTGGCTTCACCCCATAATGAAAAAAAGATGGCCGGCTCAGACTAGCATTTCGCCGGCTGCACTTGGTCCATTTATTTTTAGGTCCAAGTCACAAAAAAGTGCCCCAATTGACCAGATGACCACCGGAGGGAATCGGGGATCACCTCCCCTTACTCCCCCAGTGGTCATCAACCCCCTCCCACCCAAAAAAAAAAAACATTTTAAAACATTTTTTTGCCAGCCTCTATGCCAGCCAGAAATGTCATACCCAGCTCCCTGACAGCAGTATGCAGGTCCCTGGAGCAGTATTTAGTGGGTGCAGTGCACTTCAGGCAGGTGGACCCCATCCCCCTCTACCTGTTCCACATGTGGTGGTTAATGTTGAGCCATCCAAAACCCCTCAAAACCCACTGTACCCACATGTAGGAGCCCCCCTTCACCCCTTAGGGCTATGGTAATGGTGTACAGTTGGGGGGAGTGGGTTTTGGGGGGGGATTTGGGGGGCTCAGTACCCAAGGTAAGGGAGCTATGTACCTGGGAGCAACTATTATTTTATTTTATTTCTAGAAGTGCCCCCTAGGGTGCCCAGTTGGTGTCCTGGCATATGAGGGGGGCCAGTGCAATTCAAATACTGGCTCCTCCCATGACCAAATGCCTTGCATTTCGCCGGGTTTGAGATGGCTGGGCCAGTTTCCATTATGGCTGAAAAACGAAGCCGGCCATCTCCTCTACACCCGGCGATCGATTTAGCCAGCCCCAACCGTATTCGAAATACGGTTGACTCCAGCCCCTTGCTAAGCCGGCCCCGAAGATGGCCGGCCATCTATTTGGCTGGCGCTGTTCGATTATGCCCCTCTCTGTCTAGTGGTTAGGGTGGTGGACTTTGGTCCTGGGGAACTTAGGAACTGAGTTCGATTCCTGGCACAGGCAGCTCCTTGTGACTCTGGGCAAGTCACTTAACCCTCCATTGCCCGCCGCATTGAGCCTGCCATGAGTGGGAAAGCGCGGGGTACAAATGTAACAAAAAAAATGCATTTGAAACCTGATGTTCTGATCTAACTGATTAAGCCATAGAAAAAAATCATTACATACTGAGGCTGTGCCTTTCCATATTATAAAAATGTCATCAATATATTTCCTTCACAGTACATTATTTGCTTTGTATTGATGTTCTGTTTTTCGAAGTTAGCCATATATAAATTAGCTACTAAGGGTGCCATAGTGGCACTCATTGCTGTTCCTTTAATTTGTTTCCATTAATTCACCATTGAAAGCAAAAACATTCTTAGTCAGGGCAGCTGTTCCAATCTCTAATATGAAATTGGTTGATATCCTTTGACAAAAATCTTTCTCTGTAACAGTATCTCTAATGATTTGGATGGCATCAGACTGCAGGAACAGCAATGGGTGCCAGTCACCCTCAGTAACTAATTTATATATAACTAACTTTGAAAAGAAATTATGGAATATAAGAGCACTATTAAAATACTTATGTGAGAAAAACCACTAGTAGAGCAAGCTGGATACACATTTGAGGATTATAGATTCTTTGCCCTGGCTGTTCCTTGTACATCATGGAGAGGAGAGGATGTGGACAAACTTCTACTAAAGACAGAACAGAGACTCATCTTCCAGTTCCAGACAGTGGCTCCTCGAAGACTGAACAAGGAGATGCACTTGTCAATGTTCCTTTAATACAGATTTTTATAGTTATTATGGTGTTCATTAACTCATTTACTATTTATTTATTCATACGTTTATATTTATGTTTTTATGTGTTTTGCTCATTTAGGCATATGTGCATGCTTTTTCCTTTTGGAGGTGAAATAAGGGCATTTAACAACCTATTTATTCATATTTATGCTTTTTATAGGGCAATAAGATATTTTTATCCAATGATATGTTTATCTGAGCTGGCTCTGACTATCTCCCAATGTTTTAAAGTCAAATGATGTTATTAATGCATGATGACATCATTGGAACATACATTTTGGAATGTATAAGTCCTGTTGCATTTATAGTGTTTTTGAGGTTGAAAAATTACAAAAATACAGTGATTGACTCATTTTCATCTATTGGCTATTAACTGAGATTTCTATTGCTCTCTATGGGGGATTGTTTTACAAGAGAATATAACGCTAACAATAATTTTTGTTTGTATCACCTATTGGTTAAAAGCTAAAAACAATCAGATTACACCTCTTGGGTACATGAGTGTTTTATTTCATCTCCTTTATGAAAGTTTTAGTATGTTTTTCTACCAGATATTATAATTTTGATAAGGTTATCTATGTTATAAGTACATAAGTATTGCCACACTGGGACAGACCAAAGGTCCATCAAGCCCAGCATCCTGTTTCCAACAGTGGCCAATCCAGGTCACAAATACTGGCAAGATCCCGAAACGTTCAATACATTTTATGCTGCTTATCCCAGAAATAGAAGTGGATTTTCCCCCAAGTCAATTTAATAATGGTCTATGGACTTTTAGGAAGCCAACCAGATCTTGTCAATGTTCCTTTAATACAGTTACTCTCATCTCTAGATCATTTATAAATATGTTCAAAAGCAGCGGTCCCAACACAGACCCCTGGGGAACCCCACTATCTATGTTTTTGGCTGAAAGTCTGTGGTTTTATGATTTGGTTAATATTTATGTATTTATTTAATTGGATTGTATTTATGATTTATACTAACATATTTTTTATGTATTTATTAATAGTTTTTATTAGCCCCTGATTCAGCACTTTGGGAGGGCGAAACATGGACATGTCAGGGTTTTCAAGTTTCAAGTTTATTATATATTTGATATACTGCCTTGGGACACACCATCTGGGCAGTTTACAATATAATAATATCATATAAAATGAGTAAAAAACGAACTACAAGTATTAATGTGTTTTATGCTTTTATGTGGTGAATAAACTTGGATTTATTTATCTTCAGTCTGCTGGTTTGCTGCCTGTCTTGGAGTTTGCAGATTGCCTGCCAGTTTGTTTTCCTGGTTCTGACTAGGACACTACCAACTCAGCTAGTACACAGGACAGCTTATGATCCAGACATGATTCATTTTATTTCCAGTGTCTATGCAATTGCATAAGCAGAGCTCATCATATAACCAGAATAAATAACAAAACTGGTTAAGAGAAAACTCCATAGGGCTCTGGAACCAGGGACGGATCATATATTTGTGGGCCCCTGGGCCAACTAGCACATAGCCCCTTCCCAGTGGCGTTCCTAGGGGGGCTGGCACCCGAGGCGGTTCGCCGATTTGCCCCGCCCCCCCGGGTGCAGCGCCCCCCTCTCGATGCAGCGCGGACCCCCCCCGGCGAAAGGACACCCCCGCGAAGGAACCCCCCCCCCCCACCGGGTGCACGCCACCGGGGGGGTGCCACTCGCGCCTGTCCTCCATTGTTCCATGCTTCTTCTCTGCCCCGGAACAGGAAGTAGGCGTGCACCCGGGGCGGACCGCCCCCACCGCCCCCCCTAGGAACGCCACTGCCCCTTCCCCTCCCCTTCTCAGCCACAACTGCCAAGTACATAGTTTTACTATCCATCACACAAGGAACACAGTATACATGCAGCATTTTTTAACAATTCTGATTCTTTTGTATCTTTTTCTTCTTGAAGTTTTCACTTTGCAGTGCCACTTTAAAGCTTACAATATCAACAAAATATCAATGACAAATGACATAAGTGGAAGTAGGTTGCATAGAATACAAAACATAGTCTACGTCGATATTGGTAGATGGAAGAAAAGAAAATATTTTACTTGGTCAAGTTACTGTTATAGGATACTGACACAAGCATTGATAAATGATAAATGTCAGGATTTCAGCAGAGTTTATAAATAGATTTATCATGTTCCTGAAAAACACAACCACTGGACTGTACAGGTAGACTGCTATGCAAAGCCTGCCTTGATAATTTATTTGGATTTTGCTCACACCTTTTTCAGTAGTAGCTTAAGGTGAGTTACATTCAGGTACACTGGGCATGTCTCTGCCCCTGGAGGGCTCACAATCTAAGTTTGTACCTGAGGCAATGGATGGTTAAGTGACTTGGCCAAGATTGCAAGGAGCAGCAGTGGAATTTGAACTGGCCACTGCTGGATTTCAAGTCCAGTGCTCTAACCACTAGGCCACTCCTCCACAATGAGAACTCTCCTCCCCCCCCCCCCCCCCCCCCCCCCCATTCCAGACCTGTGAGCCCCTGGCCTGGGCTCAGTAGGCCCGTGCAGGGATCCATCCCTTTCTGGGTCCCGGTGTCCAGCTAGAACTCAGGGACCTACAAGCTCTGCTCTCACATGCCCCCATGAAGCACATTAAAATATTTCTGCTCCAGTAGCTCTAAGTTCATGCTAATATCTCTGGACTGTAATCACAGCTGTCACTTTGTGCAAATAACCCCTTGTTGTCCTAATGTGAATCTTATCAGTGACTCTGCAGGCCAGGTGTTGTCTGATTGCTTTGCACTGATGTGATAAATTCACCTAGGCAAGAGCCCTGTCTCCTGGAAATAGGCTTCTCATAGGTCCAGACTATGACCTGGGCAAAATAGTGAGCAAAGTTCAAATACCACATAAATTTTGCACATCATCAGAGTGTTTATCAAGTCCAGGTCTGTTAGTACTCTGATTCATTGCAGGAATTCACTAGCAACTGGTGTTGTAGGTGGGTGTTACTATTGCCCTAATGGTTGGAGTATACAGCTCTGAAAGGGCAGCATAGCCATTTACGCCAACTAAAACCTGGTGTAAATGCCCACAGCGCCCTTTCACAAAGGCGCGCTAAAAATGGCCTGCAGTAGTGTAGACGCGTGTTTTGGGTGATCGCAGAATCATTTTTCAGGGCATCTGTAGAAAAACGCCTTTTTAAAATTTTTGCCGAAAATGGACGTGCGGCAAAATGAAAATTGCCATGCGTCCATTTTGGTAATGTGGTAACCATGTGGTAATGACCTACGCACGTCAAATGCCACTTGGCATGTGTCCAACATGCGCATCCGAAAATAATTTTTCAGATGCGCGTATCGGACGCGCGCCAAAACTGAAATTACCGCAAGAGCCATGCAGTAGCCAGGTGATAACTCCATTTTGGCACATATTAGGTGCGCGCGTAGATGCTTTCGCAGCTTAGTAAAAGGGACTCCGTCTTATTTAGTCGCAAATCGGGCATATTCTGTAATAGTGCATGCAATTTTTAGGAATGACCACGATCCACTCATGCCTCTCCCATTGCCACACACCTTTTGTGATACACACATTAGAATTTATGAGCAGGGCCGCCGAGAGCCGGAGCCGGGCCCGGGACAAGGCCACCCCCGGGCCCCCCCACCCGAGGTCACCGTCCACCCGAGATTGCTGGGCCCCGCCCACCTGAGATCGCCGGGCCCCCCCGCCACCCACCCACCCGAGGTCGCTGGGCGGCCTCCACCCGCTATTGGGCCGGGCCCTCAGAACTAACCTTAAGCCTCCTTTCACTTCGCAGCAAGCAGCGGCAGGGCAGACCTCTCCTCCTTCCTTCCGTGCCCCGCCCTCGTGGACGTTACGTCAGGCAAGGGCGGGACATGGAAGGAAGGAGTGGCCTGACCTGCTGCTGCTTGATGCGAAGTGAAAGGAGGCTTAAGGTTAGTTCCAGGAGTGACGGAGGGCGGGCCAGGCGGCGGCAGAGGGCGGGCCAGGCGGCGGTGGTGCCGGGCCCCCCTGAAGGCCCGGGCCCCGGGACTTTTGTCCCCCCTGTCCCCCCCCCCCCTCTCGGCGGCCCTGTTTATGAGCACTTTATAGAATACACTTAGAAAGTTGTGCACGTAAATTCTAATTAGTGCTGATACTTGCTTGTTAGCGGTCAGTTATCAGCACTGATTAGCTTGTTAAATAATTAAGTTGCACACACAAATCGGCTATGCGTGCAGATTTTACACACAACGTAGTCGCCATATAAGTGTATATAGTCCACATTCTGGCACTTACATTCAGAGCCCGATGCAGAAAGCTACTGCGGACCTAATCATGAGGGTACCTCAGGTTGAATGTGGGTCGTACATGCTGAGCAATGCAGAGAAGGATGGAGAGCAGGTGTTAACTCACGTGGAATACATGGCTGCAATTTGCATTAAAATGAATGCTAATGAGGCAGTAAGGTCATTATTCCATGGCAATGCAGAAAAGTAAAGGGACTTTTGCAGTGTGGTTACCTTGAGAATTTTTTCGTCAGATCTGGGGCAGCATACAAGGGTTCACGGAGAGGATTTCATGCCGTTTTTTGATATTTTACTGCCAGTTTGGTCTCCTTTTGCAAACAGAAGGAAGCCCCTGCAAAGTTCAGAGGCAGGCAGGCAGTTACAGACATGTGCGCATGTCTGAACAAAACTGAAAGTAAAAGCATACTTTGGCGCCTAATCTGCACCTAAATATGAGCCTCGCAAAACTTTTATGTGCAAGCAAACCAGGTGCCGATGTGTGCTTTCACAGCAAAACCTTTGTGCACATGCTTCTGCCCTCTTCCCCCTCCATTATCCACAAGTTTCACATGCATAATATTTGCATGCCATCAGCTTTTCCCATGGTGCGGTATCATGCTCGCGGTAGAAGTCATGTGTTCAGATGTTTGTGCACGGCTGTACTGCAAGCATCTCTGCATCAGCCCCTCAGTGTACCAGTCTGTTTGCTCAGGGGTCCTTTTACAAAGGCGCGCTGAAAAATGACTTGCGGTAGTGTAGGCGCGGGTTTTGGGCATGCACCGATCCATTTTTTAGCGCACCTATAAAAAAGGCCTTTTTTTTTGCCAAAAATGGGCAAGCGGCAAAATCAAAATTGCCGCACGTCCATTTTAGGTCTGACACCTTACCGCCAGCTGTGGACCTAGCAGTAAAGAATCTGTGCGGTAATGACCTAGGCGCGTCAAATGCCGCTTGGTGCGCGTCCGTTAGGTGTGCCAGAAAATAAAATATATTTTTCAGACGCACATAGTGGACGCGTGCCAAAATTGAAAATACCACAAGGGCCAAGCAGTAACCAAGAGGTAACTCCAATTTGGCGCACGTTCGGCGAACGTAGGCGCCTATGCGGCTTAATAAAAGGGGCCATCAGTGTGTAAATGCAGTATTCCCGCATCACACTCCTAATCGTGTTTCCTCTGTCTCTTTTTCATGCAAAACCTTCCCCCCCCCCCCCCCCCCCCCCCACTCCACTTTTTTTTTTCTTATTCAGGTTAAGCATTTTCTTATTTTGTTTTTATTTCCAGAAGACTTCCCTACAGAGAGATAGAGCTCTCTTTGTCTCTTGCTTTACAAGGACTCGATGCCATTTGTTCCTTTTTCTCCAACTTTCAGCCTGGATCTGACAACCCACAGGGCGGCACCAACAAACACACACACAAACAACAAAAACCACAAAAATGAAGGGTGTGGCATTCGGGGGGAGGGGGAGTACAGGCCACCAAAAGAAGAACTGAAACACATTGGCTTTTGTTCTGAGGCACAACCCTTTTCCCAGAGTGAATTTCACAATTTATACCCCAAGTAGCTGAGAAAAGAAACTAAAATCTCAAAATCTCCCTACTGAGAGACTATCCTCTCCCGTTCCCACACCCCCCATATGCTGGTAGTTACCTGCTGCAGAGCTACCAAGTTGCCTAGTTCCAAGAGGGAGATTTTTGACCAGTCCTGGCTTTCTGACAACCCTATGGGACCTGAGATACATTTTGGAACCTGCAGCATGGATTTCAATGGGTAAATCTTAGGCCAATACAGAAAGGCTCATGGATGGCTAAGCCTCAGTCTTCTACTCCAAGTGTAATACTGTGCCATGCAGAGAGTTACATGTATTCTTATTTTATGCATGGAAAACATGCAGCTAATGGGGGAGGAGGGCATGCTAGACATGTGCAGAAAGGTTTCACGGTAAGTGTGTTTTTGTGCTCATGTCCAAATGAAAATGGAAGTGCCAGCATACATTAGTGCCTGTACTTCTGCGCCAAAATTTGAGCCTTGCAAAAATGTATGTTCAAGCAATTTTTGCGAGGCTCATAAGTACATAAGTACATAAGTAGTGCCATACTGGGAAAGACCAAAGGTCCATCTAGCCCAGCATCCTGTCACCGACAGTGGCCAATCCAGGTCAAGGGCACCTGGCACGCTCCCCAAACGTAAAAACATTCCAGACAAGTTATACCTAAAAATGCGGAATTTTTCCAAGTCCATTTAATAGCGGTCTATGGACTTGTCCTTTAGGAATCTATCTAACCCCTTTTTAAACTCCGTCAAGCTAACCGCCCGTACCACGTTCTCCGGCAATGAATTCCAGAGTCTAATTACACGTTGGGTGAAGAAAAATTTTCTCGGATTCGTTTTAAATTTACCACACTGTAGCTTCAACTCATGCCCTCTAGTCCTAGTATTTTTTGGATAGCGTGAACAGTCGCTTCACATCCACCCGATCCATTCCACTCATTATTTTATACACTTCTATCATATCTCCCCTCAGCCGTCTCTTCTCCAAGCTGAAAAGCCCTAGCCTTCTCAGCCTCTCTTCATAGGAAAGTCGTCCCATCCCCACTATCATTTTCGTCGCCCTTCGCTGTACCTTTTCCAATTCTACTATATCTTTTTGAGATACGGAGACCAGTACTGAACACAATACTCCAGGTGCGGTCGCACCATGGAGCGATACAACGGCATTATAACATCCGCACACCTGGACTCCATACCCTTCCTAATAACACCCAACATTCTATTCGCTTTCCTAGCCGCAGCAGCACACTGAGCAGAAGGTTTCAGCGTATCATCGACGACGACACCCAGATCCCTTTCTTGATCCGTATCTCCTAACGCGGAACCTTGCAAGACGTAGCTATAATTCGGGTTCCTCTTACCCACATGCATCACTTTGCACTTGTTTTGTTCAGACACACACACATATCTGTCAACTCCTGTCTGCCTCAGGGGCTTCCTTCAGGTTACAAAAGGAATAAAAAAAACCAAAATGAATTCCTCTCCGTGAACCCTTGTACACACAGCCCTGGACCTGGTGGAAAAATTCTCAGGTTAAACATGCAACAAAAGCCCCTCTTCACCTCTCTGTATTAACGTAGAACACTCAAAGGCCTCATTAGCATTCATTTTAATTAACTATGCAGCTGGAACTGGATAACTTGGTGTCTCTGCATTGCTTGGCACATACAACCTATGTACATCATTCGGTAACCACACAATTAGGTCTGCAGCAGCTTTCTGCTTCGGCCCCACAGTAAGTTCAAAACTAGGGCTGGCCAAAGATTTTCCCTCCTGGAACTGGGTGACTTGACAGCTTTGCTTACTGTTGACAACTTAATCCAGATTCACCCAAGATTGATCCGGTCCTGGGTTTACTCCATTGCTACAATGGGGAAATCAGAGCTACAGGTCCCTGCATGCAATAGGGTAAACTCAGGGATCTGGATCAACCCAGCAGTCAGGCAAATCTGGATCCAGTTGGCAACTTTAGCTCTGCTGCTGCCACTTTCAGAGCCTCCTTCTGTTTTCATAAAATGTAAGAAAGACTCAGCTTTGTATCACCACTTTGGGGTAGAAGGGAGGAACTCTGCACCTAGGGTTACCAACTGGTTACCATATGGCTCCAGAAAAAGGAGGATGGATTGAGCCAGCCGGGTTTTACTTCCATTGCTTGAAAGCAATGGAAGTAAAACCCGGCTGGCTCAATCCGTCCTCCTTTTTCTGGAGCCATATGATAACCTTCATCCAACAGGTTTATCCAGTCCTGATGCAGTCTTGTTTTTTTTTTTACTTAGGAAATGCAATTGGGAAATCAGAACTAAAACTCCCTGCATGCAATGGGGTAAACCTAAGACTGTGTCATCTGTCAGGCAAATCAGGAACCAGTATTTAGGAGAATGTCAGCAGCACTAAATGCCTGCCCAGTAATCAATTCAGCATTCATTATAACAATGATATTCCCAGTATAAAGAACACATTTAAAAATACAGCTACCTGCAGTGTTTTCTCCTCTCCAGTTTTGTAATCAGTTTCACCTCCCCTGTCATTCCTATCATTCTGACAGCTGATCTTTCTCCTGATTTCTTTATAATCCATAATACTATTTCCTGGGACCTGTAGATATGCCTGTGTGTGTTCTCTTATCTAAGGAAAGCTCTTCATAGAATAGCAGAGCTCCCCAGTTCCAGGAGAAGGCTCTACACCAGTCCTGCATTTCTAATATCCTCATCTCATGCATAATGGGACCTCCTGCATTGATTTCAATGGGTAAGATCAGGTACCATAAATACCACACTGCATCAAGCTGTAAACTTAGAGTTACCATATGTCCTCTTTTAAGAGTGCATGTCCTCTTTTTGAACATCTTCAGATATGTCCTCCAGATTTTTTAATCTTTAGCAAAATATCCCCTTTTTCTTTTATGTGCCTATGACCAACACACCCACCCACATAATGAGAGAAACCATCTCTGGCCTATTAGTCCATCTGGACACATGGGGGTGCTAAAGAGAGAGGAAGGCATTGCTGATCTCCTCTCTGTTTCCCTGCTGGTTAAATCTGTCAAAAGAATTTTGTTTGTGTAGCACAACTTTAAGCATATGTCATGCAAAGATATCTCAGAAGACAGCCAAAGTTGTCGAGGGACAGCAGCTACCTACCTACATTATATGGCACCCGGGGTGGAGCACCCCCCTCCTCCAAGCATGACTTCTTATTCATCCATAGATTACAAAAATCATAACAGTGCTTCATAGGGCATCTCTCTCCCCTCTAGAGCATACAGAACGGGTTGTGTTTTGTACCCCTGGACAATTTAACAGGGTGGATTAGGATTCCTTGGGGTAATAGAAGTCAGCTAGTGTTCGGGTTGGAAGGGTAGAGGGTGGTGGTGGGAGGATTATTATAGCTACTAGTTGTTATTATTGCTTTCTATTTGTAATTTATACACAACAGTTGCAGATGAGAACAGAGCCTACGAGGATTGGGCGGGGATGGGGACAGAACCTGCGGGGATGGGGCGCGGATGGAGACAGGGCCTGCGGGGACGGGCTGCGGACAGAGACAGAACCCACGGAGATGGGGTGGGGACAAATTTTGCCCCCCCCCCCCGTGTCATTCTCTACTTGGTAACTCTGGGGTGGAAGGAGCCTTCAGAAACTCAGCAGTGGATTGTGCCATGAATCCAGGGCTTGGTCAGGTGGATTCAGGGACCAAAGGGAGAGCTGATGTGAAACTTTCCTGTGACACTGCAGGAAGGAAATTAGTCAGAAATGGCAAGGAGAGAGAGGCAGAGACAGCCTTACTTCAACCCTCCTCATCCACTGCTACCTTGGACTCTCTGAAAACAAGTAAAGCCCTAGCTGCTCCAAAAATGGACAAGTTCTTTTTAATTCCCCTTAAAACAGTCCAGCTGCTAATTTGAAACACAGGGCAGACTGCTGGGAAAGGGTGCAGTGTCTCTTCTGCTAACTGCTTCCCAGCAGTGTGGGGGTTACTAAAACTCATGATCATGCTATAAATTGTAAAGTACAATCCAGGCACAGTTTGCATCAATCATCTGCATTTTTCCTAGACAGGCAGGGTAAAACCAAGCCTTCACCACACTTTGTCTTAACTCTGTCTTGCTTAGCTGATAAAGGAGACTGAGCACTTGCGAGCCAGTCACTGTATTAAGTTAGCCCAATAAAAAGGTATCTACAGTTTGCTGCTTGGCCTTTATTTCTATATAATGCTATTTGAAAACAGGATTTTTTAAATGGTATTACAAAAGGGTCATTTTATAACAGAGCACCTAATTTAACAGTACAAGTAGGCACCTATGTAAGCACCATTTTATAGACACAAATGGCTATATGCCTTTATAAAATATGAGCATTATCATCGGAAATCATCCCTACTTTGCAAGGACAGAAAGTTGCACCTGTTCTCAAGCAAGTGGAAATGCCCATGTCTAGATTATTCCATGTATTTTATCATTTATGCACGTACTGTGAACCCCACCTAAAGTCCCACCCCCCATGCAAGCCTGGTGGTTGGGAGGCGGGGATAGTGCTGGCCAGACTTATACGGTCTGTGCCAGAGCCGGTGAAGGGAGGCGGGGCTGGTGGTTGGGAGGCGGAGATAGTGCTGGGCAGACTTGTACGGTCTGTGCCCTGAAAATGACAGTTACAAATCAAGGTAAGATATACACAAAAACTAGCACATATGAGTTTGTCTTGTTGGGCAGACTGGATGGACCGTGCAGGTCTTTTTCTGCCGTCATCTACTATGTTACCACGTTACTATGTCATAGCATGAACCTTTACATCCTATATGACCACTAGGGCCGGCTTAAGAGATAGTGGTGTCCTGAGCCAACTTGTTTTGGCAGTACCCCTCCCCCATTGCATTCCCCCCCCCCCCCCCACCACACACACACACACACAGGTTCAGCTTCTCTCCCACCCCCACCCCAAATCCAGTATCTCTTTCCCCCTTCTCTGCAGGTCCAGCACTGCTCCCTCACCTCCCTGCAGTCCTGTAAAGTTTACATCAATTACATAATTACTCCACTCATTATTTTATAGATCTCTATCATATCTCCCCTCAGCCGTCTTTTCTCCAAGCTGAAGAGCCCTAGCTGCTTTAGCCTTTCCTCATAGGGCAGTCGTCCCATCCCCTTTATCATTTTCATTGCCCTTCTTTTGACCTTTTGTAATTCCACTATATCTTTTTTGAGATGCAGTGACCAGAACTGAACACAATATTCGAGGTGTGGTCACACCATGGAGTGACACAAAGGCAACCTACCCTTCTCCATTGAGAATATTGACCATTTAACCCTACTCTCTGTTTTCTATCTTTTAACCAGTTTTTAATCCACAATAGGACACTGCCTCCTATCCCATGACTCTCCAATTTCCTCTGGAGTCTTTCATGAGGTACTTTGTCAAATGTTTTTTGAAAATCCAGACAAACAATATCGACCAGCTCACCTTTATCCACCACATGTTTGTTCACCCCTTCAAAGAAATGTAATAGATTGGTGAGGCAAGATTTCCCTTCATTAAATCCATGTTGGCTTTGTCTCATTAATCCATGCTTTTGAATATGCTCTGTAATTTTGTTCTTTATAATAGTCTCTATCATTTTGCCCGGCACTGATGTCAGGCTCACTGGTCTATAATTTCCTGGATCTCCTCTGGAACTGTTTTTAAAAATTGGCGTTACATTGGCCACCCTCCAATCTTCTGGTACCATGCTTGATTTTAAAGATAAATTACATATCACTAACATCAGTTCTGCAATTCATTTTTCAATTCTGTCAGTACTCTGGCATAAATACCTGACATAAACTTTACAGGATCGTGGGGGAGCGAGAAAGTTGAGGGAGCAGTGCAAGACCCACAAGGAGGGGGATAAGAATTGAGATAGAGAAAGACTGGACTGGGGGTACAGGACAAAAGGCTTAACCTGTAGACCAGGTGAGATCAGAGGCTGGGTATTTTGGTGCCCTTAAGCACCAGTCCCCTGGTACAGAGCCTCACCTGGTCCAATGATTAAGCTGACCTTGGTGGTCACATAACAGAAAAATGACTTTATGAAATCACTTCCAAAATGTACAGTGTTCTATACGATAAACTGCATGGTTACCCCTTAATTCTATAAGCTTGCATGCTCAAACTTACAACTAGTGTGTAAATTTGCACGCACAAGTTATAGAATAAGGTCAGTTGCACGTGTAACTTAATTCAATAATTTGCTGCTAATTGGAGTTAACACCAATTATTGACTACAATTGGCCTTAATTGGCACTAATTGGGACCAGTTAGTAATTACTCGTATAACTGCCCTTAGGCCAGTGGTTCCCAAACCTGGTCCTGGAAGCACCCCAGCCAGTCAGGTTTTCAGAGTATCCACAATGAATATTCATGAGAGAGATTTGCATGCATGTATGCAAATCTCTCTCATTAATATTCATTCTGGGTATCCTGAAAACCCGTCTGGCTGGAGTGCTTCCAGGACCAAGTTTGGGAGCCACTGCCTTAGTCGCTATGCTATAAGCTGTGCACTCATTCCAGAGCTTGCAACTTCTACGGGCGTGTGGACCTGGGAGGGGCATGGGTGCATCAAGGGCTTATCAGGCAGTTCAGATTATTGAATACTATCATTTATGTCCTTAACTGCCTACAACTACTGCGACCATTTACGCCAACCATTGGTTTGGTATACGTGCTTGCGCCTAAAGTTAGGCACATATATGTGGACTTACGCTAGTATTCTATAGTGGCCATTATAGAACTTGTGCTTATCCCCTATTTCTATAAAAGTCACCAAAAATTGCATGCACAAATTTGGGCGCATGCTCAATTTACGCACATACTTTAATTCAATAAGGAGCTAATTAGTGCCAATAACTGGCATTTTTAACAAGCAATTATTGGCACTAATTGGAACTTGCAAGTGCAAATTTGGGCATGGTATGCGCACCTAAGGCCCTGTTTATTAATGTGAGCTAGCGTATTTAGCATGTGCTAAAACTTAGCGCGCGCTAAATGCTAGAGACACCCATATGTGGGTGTCTCTAGCATTAGCACATGCTAATTTTTAGCACATGATAAAAACACAGCACATCTATAGCGCATCTTAGTAAACAAGGCCTCTAAACTTAATGTGCGAGTGAAAATGGGTTGCAGATATGGGAGGGCCATGGGCAGAATGATGGCTTTCCTAGCAACTATGAGCATTATCACAGAATACTGAGTATACGCATCAGACATAAGTGCTATTCTATAAAGCATTCCCCAACTTTCAGTGAGGATTATAGAATAGCGCTTTTTTCGGCACCAATTTTTTAGGCGCCATAGACAAAATCCAGCCCTTACGCGCATCATCCCAGCTCCTAAATTTTGGCAACCTTTTCAGAATATACCCCTTATAGTCTAAACTTCAGCACAGGTAGAATCACAGGGAAGTAGTGGTGGAAGTGGGGGAGGGGGATTTAAGATGGGTGGCCAAGCCCACACACTGTGCTGTAACTGCTACCCAGCACTATACCACTCGGCCTTCCCTGTGCTTTCATAACAGGAGTTATTTCTGTGGAGGAATCAGCAGAATGATCTCACTCCAAGGGTGTGGCAGGCCCTTAAACCAGGAGTTTTTAATACATGGAGGAACATGCTGGCAGGGCTGGCACCTGCAGGTAATTTATAGTCACAGCGTGTTGTAGCACATGCCCAGTCCCTGGGAGGCTGAGCTGCTTAGATCTGTTTACCCCATTTGCACACAGGACCCTGAAGAGGGATTTGTGTCACACGAAGATGTAATAGGAAATGGGATATATTCGTTTTGTTTACATAACAATTTGACACTGTACTTTGCAGTATCTTGTTTCAGTTTAAAAAAAAGAACCCTGAAACACTATCACCACATAAAAGATTACTTTCTGCTGTTCCTCCGCACCATGCACAACTGAAATAAGAAGATCTTCTGTGATTTGACACCAGTTGACCATAG
Organism: Microcaecilia unicolor; assembly: GCF_901765095.1. Lineage (NCBI taxonomy): Eukaryota > Metazoa > Chordata > Amphibia > Gymnophiona > Siphonopidae > Microcaecilia > Microcaecilia unicolor. The sequence continues at coordinate 109,926,454 of NC_044041.1, forward strand.
TAACATAGTAAATAATGGTAGATAAAGACCTGTACCGTCCATCCAGTCTGCCCAACAAGATAAACTCATTTTACATGGTATGTGGTACTTTATACCAGAGTTTGATTTGTCCTTGCCATTCTCAGGACCATGTTCTGGAATCCTCCATTTTGGTGGGTGAAAGAAACGAATCATGAGAGACAGCTGCCACATTTTGTGGTGTAGAACTCTTCCTGCCTATGGCGAGGAAAATCTAGAGATCAGATGAACAATAGTCCCAGAAGCCAGGAATCTCAAGAGCATCTCCAGGCCTGTGGTGCAGGAAGAGTCAGGAGTACAGAGTGAAGCCACAAAAAGAAAGTACCAGAGAAAGAGAATGTGATGAGTCAGGACTCAGGAGAAGGAAATACAAGGGAACAAACCTCCGAGGTCTGGGGCTTTGCCTCCAGTGATGGGAGGGGCAGGCTGCTTGTGGTATGAGGGAGGACTGTAAGCAGTAGGAGACAGTCAGATACCCAAGAAAGCAGATTAATTTCAAAGGGTTTGTTTGTTACAACTACAGGCTAGAAGTTGGAATAAGCTCAAGCCTTTTTGAATTGTGTGTGTTATTAAATAAAAACCATGTCCAAGTAACATTAGTTCACTCTGCGTAAAGGATATTCAGAGGGGCGGCCGGATCAGTCTATAGTAGCAATAACACAGAGGCTGGTGGCACCGTATAGACTGACTGATTCATTGAGGCATGAGTGTTCCAGGGCAAAGTGAACTCTTGGCTGAAGTACCATGGTTGCCATGTGGACTCCTGTCATCAATAGTTCATGCTTCAATAAATCTGTTAAATCTACACCATCTTGTGTACTGTTTTTGCACAAAAGACAGGAAACTGCAGGAAAAAAGGAATATGGAGTAAGTCAAACACAGGAAGGAAAGGAACGAGAAAAATAACTACCTTATCATCTACCTCAACATCTTCTCATTGATGCATCTTCTATTGGGACGTGTAGATTGAAAACAGACCAAGCCAGACAGCTAACAATACCAACAGCGTACCAACAAGCTAGCACAATTCCTTGCCTTGATCATAGTATGTGTAGAACACAGACAGAGTCTCTGCAAATATAGAATATGGAACCACACATTAGAAGGAGAAATGTGTGGAGGAAAACTGAACTAGAAACCCCGAGGAGCTAGACCCTGTGTGTAGTGTAACACGGAGAAAGAGACCCAGCCAGAAATGTATTTCCTTCTGCACCGTGCCAAATACAAAGATTCAGAGATTCACATTTCTCGAAACTTTGAGAGAAAACTCAAGAAAGAGCAGCAAAAACTCTGACTAATCCTGGGGGAAGCATCTCTAGCAGCAAAATATGTTGTATCCTGCCACCAGGCCAGAAATATAACTTGATCAGAGAACCAGAATCTAGAAGTGTAGTTCAAAGTACTAGGCAAAAGTACTTAAGTAAAAGTGAAAATAAAAATGTATTTTAATACTTAAGTAAAAGTACAAGTACAATGAAGATAACATTTAAAAAAAAATTACTTAAGTGAAAGTAAAAAGGTTACTGCCTAATACAGTATAATACTTTTTGAGTGAAAAGTAAAAGTACCGTAACTACAGTGAATGCAACTATTTTTAACATTTTTATCCCAACAATTTTATTGCTCTACAATTCAATCTACTTCACTTTTAGTAAAACTACATTTTGAAAATGACTGTCACTCATGTGAGTGAGCTTCTGAGTCAGGGGCGTAGCCAGACAGCAGATTTTGGGTGGGCCTAGGCAAGAAGTGGGTGGGCACCAAGTGTTCTCCCCCTCCCCCCCCAAAAAATATCTAAGCTGGTGGGAAAATGTTTCTCTCCACCTTGGCAGTCTGCAGCAGGCATGCGCTGAAAACTGAGCATTCACAGGTGCAGTAATGTAGAGCACACCATTTTCATTACCATCAGGGGGAAGTCTTCAGCTGGTGGAGCTTGGGATCCCCACCAGCTACCACTAAACGTGTGCTACTGTTGAGTGGGCCTGAGCCCTAAGTGGGTGGGCCTAGCCCACCCAGGCCCACCTGTGGCTATGCCACTGTTCTGAGTCATTAATCCACCACAGCTACAAAGGTGTTGAACAACTACACTATCAGGAATTGGATTGTTCAATCTGGGTTTTCTAGCCCATTATAATTTCACTGCTTTGTCACCCTCTGATCACCATCCTCTCAGCCCACTCTGTTTCTCACCTAGCCCACCCCTCCCTCATCCTTTCAGACTGTCACTGAAATACTTTGATGTTTCACTTATATGTGCTGTTACTTATCAAAATTGGCTTATTTCTGATCTGATGAAGAAGGGCTGCCTTCGAAAGCTAATCAAAAAATGTATTTAGTCCAATAAAAAAGGCATCATCTTATTTTATTTTCTCTGTTTTCGTTTATTCTGTTTCTATTGATTAACCTTCAATCTGATAAAAAGTTCTGTCAAATTAGACCGCAATATTACTGATACCTTTTAACTGGGTCTGCAGGTATTGAGCAAAGGAATCTCTGTCTGAAGCACGTGACTTCCTTATAGCAAAGAATGATTTATCATCATCGTTGTCATTATTATCTGCATTAGTAGTGGTGCAAATTGTCACTTGTATCTTCATCTTCATCTTTGTTATCATTGTCATGCTGTCCTATTATAGAGAAGGCTTTCACAAAGTTGAAATCATTGACTGTTGTTGGTCCTAACCATTTTTCGTCTGATGGCAAACTCTTTTTGAATATCTTCAAGAACAGATGCAAGAACGTCAAATGTATGGAAACTCTTCAGTCTTAAGGCCAGACAAGCAGAATATCAATCCAGAATACTGTCACACTGATGTAAACATTTCCATAGGATGTCCAGCACTCTGTTGTGAAAGAGAATTATGTCTGTTCACCAAGAATTGCGACCAGCTTCAGCTTCAGCTCCGCTTCAAAGTGACCGAACTCATCACTGTTCTGTTTGGTTGGAGACCAGTAACCAATTCAGCAAACACAGGCAACTCTACTGTTCTCATAGACTGTATTCCCTGAACACCAAAATTTAAGATGAGCTGATCCCACTGTTTGTGTGACAAGGTTTGCAATAGCAAAATTCTGTTCCAGGTTTTGATGTTTCATTTGGTTTATTGAGGAATCATCATTTAGGTCTCTGCTTCTACTTTTTATTTTTAACTGCATGCATCAGAAGTAACTAGGTAAAAGTAGTAAAACATTGGTAAAATTATTACTTTGGTAAAAGTTAAAGTAACAAACTTTTCTTGTATTTCTTTACAAGTAAAAGTAACAAACCTTTTACTTAAGTGCAATAACTAGTTACATTTACTTAGTTACTATACAACACTGGTATCTAGAAACCAACCTTGTTCTCGGCCCCTCTGTAATTTTACTTTGCTGCTGTTATCAGCATCATATATTCTCGCCGGGGCGGATAATAGTGAATATTCCATGTGATCTATAACATGTGTAGGCACTTGTAGCTGCCAGTTTTCGAGGGATAAACTTTTAGCATGACTCCTTGTTGAAAATGAGCAGTTGCAAAGTTTGCCCGTTAAAAGCACCCATGTCCTGTGTCCTCTGCTATTTCGGTGGGGGCCCCACAGCATGTGGATGTTTGAAAACTGAAAGCACATACACTATTTCTTTCCCTCTGCACCCCTAACCTACATAAACCCACAGACACTCTTTGGTCTAACTCAGCTAAATGTACATGTGCTATGGAAGTTCAGATATACTTTCAGCCTCCCTCCCAATCAATAGCATATGCCATGTTCGTGTGAACTCCATGCTCCCATCTTGTCCCTCCTCTTATTTCATTGTTATTCTTGTAAACTGCAAATACCTGATTATAACAAGTAAGAAGCTTAGATAAAGCAGGGACGTAGCCAGCCCCCCAAACATATCTTTGCTGGAGGCGATTCTGAGGTCCCCCCCCCAGCCAAATAAATACAGTGCTACGTCATGTGCAAGAAGCCCCAGTGTTGGCGGTTGAAGGCACGCGCCGACTTCTGCAAGCTCTGCAAGGAAGAGAGAAGCTGTGGCACTGTATTTATTTGGCTGACAGGGCCTCAGAATCCCCACCAGAGAAGATAAAGGGGTGCAGCAGTTCTGGAGGGAGTCCGAGCCCAAAATGGGGAAGCCCAGGCCCCCAAGGCTCCCTCCCTGCAAGCAATGCCACTAGGATAAACCCAAGTAAATTACACCAAAAATTAATATTCAGCTATAGGTAGATCTCCTAAGCTATGTGAAGAGAATGTCACCTCTCTGAGGTTCTTGCATCAAAAGGATTTGAATAGGTTTTCTCTTAGAAGTTCACCTGCAGTTCCCTAATATGTAAATTCTCCTGCGCTACTGCTGCTTCTTGTATGCTAATGTAATCCGCCATTATATGGATTTTCAATGGAGTCACTGGGGGGAGTGTGTGGGATATCTCCAGGTGGGAGGGAAGCCCAGCACAGCTCAAGAAGAGTGTCTTATGCAATAGGTTGCAGAGGGAAGTGGTTATAGGTTATGATTAACAGCGGAGGTGGAGTCTGAAGGCAATAAAGTTTCTTGTTTGCTTGTGCATGTGGTCTTTGGTTGCCTTCATCCCCTGCAAGAACTCTAGGAAGAGAGGGGTATCCTGGAAAGGCAGAGTAACCTAAGGTTGAAATAAAGAGGATCCTGCCCCCTAAGAGCAGTAACTGTGATGAGGGCAAGAAGAGCTTCGGGTAGGTAAGGGCAGTGGCGTACCGAGGGTGGGACGGTCTGCCCCAGGTGCACGCTGCAGGAGGGGTGCAGGGAGCAGCCGCACAGCTGACAGCTCCGCCGGTTCCCTGCTCCCTCTGCTGTTACTTCCTGTTCCGGGGCAGAGGGAGCAGGGAACCGGCACAGCCGACAGTCACACGTCTGCTCCCAGCACCCCAGCAGGTAAGAAGAATGCATCCGGGGGGGCGCTGCATCCGGGGGAGGAGGGGTGTGCAGTGGCAAACCGCGCCGGGTGGAAGCCTACCAAGGAACACCACTGGGTAAGGGGAACCGCAGGAGCTGGGGCAGGGGAAGCCTGCTCAAGGCAGGCCAGGATATAGCCCTGAGAGATACACCGCTAGAAGAAGGACACACAGAGGCATCAGGAGCAGCCTTGGATTATAAAGCCCAAAGGGATGAGTGATGGACTGGAGGAGTTGTATATCTGTACATAATTCTGGATTGCACAAAGAACTACTACTAATAATCATTTCTATAGCATTACTAGATATACACAGTGCTGTACAAACTATATGTAGGTATTTTCTCTGTGCCTAAAGGGCTCACAATCTAAAGGGGTCTTTTACTAAAGCTTAGCTCGAGTTATCTGCAGCAGGGCCCACTGCTACCGAAATGGTCTGATCATTTTTTTTTTCAGTCGAACCTTATCACCTGGTTTTGGCCAAAGCCGAAACCAAAACCGAAAACTAAAGTTTGGTTGTGTGAATATGAACCGATGAGGCCCACTGGGGATTGTCAGAGTTTGCAGTCAACAGTCCTCTGCTAAACCCACAGGAGATAATTCCCAGGAACTGCAAGCACAGGCTGACAACTGGGAGAAGCATTTTAACAAATACTTCTCAACAAGCTTGGCATATTTAGGTTCCCAAATCAATGCAGATGTAGTTAAATATCCTCTGAGCCAGGATCTTTGTGAGAACACGAAAAAAAAAATCATGATTACCAGATTTTTATGCTTACCCAAACTGTGCACAAATAACAAGAGAAAATAGCATTGAGATATTTCCTGTTTTGTATTTAAAGGACAAGTATGATACAGATTCTTATTAAAATAGGGTAAAGAGGTCCAGACACTGTGGACATTATACTAGCCTGATGCACAATCTGGAATAAAAAAGCACATTGATGTTACAGAATGCGAGGACTATATGCTCTGAAAAAATTACAGTCAAGAGCAATACATTTCTCAAATTATTTTTTAATATATAAACTTCATTTCATTGTAATATCATTTCCCTACTAACACTATAAGATGACCAGTATTTGGGCTTGACAAACAATCTTCAGGTACCTTTCTCATAGAATCTAGCTTCTGCAGTCCACAAGTTTGATTAAAACGCTGCATCGTCATCATACCCAACAGAGCCTGGAAATTCTTTAGAATGACCCAAATAGTATCCAAGCCAGAATCTATATAATAATTTAATAATGAAAGACCATATTTTACCTCCAAGCAAAATAGTCTCCACACACATGGACCTCAGCTAATAAAAACTAAAATTAAAAGCAATGGTGCTTTTACAATGGCTGACTTTGCACCACATTTGGACTGACAGCTGATGTTATATCTCCACAGAGAGGCTAATTCCTAAAGAGCTTAGCCTAGAATCACAGATATATATTCCTGCTAAACTTTTGTATCAAAAGCATTTTTGAAGCACTCAATTTACCATAAAAACTACTATGCAAGATCATAACTGCATTACACGCACAAAAAACCCCCCCAAAGATTACAAAGAGTAGCTCTCCCCCCTCCCCCTGACTACCTTACAATCCCTTGTGGTCTAGTGGTGTAGTCAGGGCAAGAGGGATCCCTAGTCCCTCTTGTCTTGCCTATGTCAGCTCTACTCTCAAAATGGCTGTCCTGACCTCTTGTGGCAGTGTCACAAGATTGCCACTAGAGGTCATGGCAGCCATTTGGAGAGCAAAGCCAGCATGGGCAGGAGTGACTGGGGATCACTCCTACCCTGGTTATACCCCTAGATGCTCTAATATCACTGGGGTGACTCGAAAGGCCTGGTTTCAATGTTATACCAACATAAAAAGTAGGAAACCGTTAAGGAAATATTCAAAAAAAATAATTTTTAATATGCTGTGCCAGTGGATATATTAAATAATAAATTATGAGTGCTCAGTAAAATGCAAGTTGCTCAGGCTGGTCTACAGAATCGCAACAGGCAGAACCCAACATCATAGCACTCAGCCCTACCTACCACCCACACGTCTTATCCAATAATGGACATCTCATGACAAAGGAATCAAAATGAAAGATATATTGTAGACGGTAAAAACTGGTACTTAGCTTGAGGCTGGATTCACTGACATATCAAACTACTGTCGGGTACTGCATGGTGGACCAGCGGAGCCCAGTTGAAAGGTGCATGTGCTCGTGATAAAAATGAATACAAAATCAAGAGTTAAGAAGATTTTGTGTTCATTTTTATCACGAGCACATGCACCTTTCAACTGGGCTCTGCTGGTCCACCATGCAGTACCCGACAGTAGTTTGATATGTCAGTGAATCCAGCCTCAAGCTAAGTACCAGTTTTTACCGTCTACAATATATCTTTCATTTTGATTCCTTTGTCATGAGATGTCCATTATTGGATAAGACGTGTGGGTGGTAGGTAGGGCTGAGTGCTATGATGTTGGGTTCTGCCTGTTGCGATTCTGTAGACCAGCCTGAGCAACTTGCATTTTACTGAGCACTCATAATTTATTATTTAATATATCCACTGGCACAGCATATTAACAATTAATTTTTTTTAATATTTCCTTAATGGTTTCCTACTTTTTATGTTGGTATACCCCTAGATGGCCTGAGATTGTAAGACAGGCACAAGGGGGCACCTACAGGTGGGCAGGGGGGGAAAGCAACTCCTGTTAGGAGAGAAGAGGAGACAAACAGGACAAAGCACACATTTTTGGCTTCCACTGAAAACCTTCGGTCAGTTTCAGCTGAAACCGAAACCATGGCCGTACCCTTTTGGCTGAAACCAAGCAGAAAAGACAGAAAAAGGATTTGGGGCCAGTTATAGCACCGTAACCGAAACTGAAATTTGGTAGAGCCTCTAGGATAAAGTATGTGCTGATGGTCTTTTGAGTTAGTATGTTTGTCAGGACCTATTGATTTGCTTTGACTGCAGTTGCCCTTTGCTGCCCTAGGTAACGTCCTAGACTTGCCTAACGATTGGGCTATTCTTGGCAATATGAATTTGGAATCTTTGACAGGAAAGAGTTGCCAAAAGGATGAATGGAATCTATGACTTATGCCTAGGGATACTATAAAATGTCCAGATTTCCCCAAACCATGTCCTCCTTTTCAGGGGACTGTCGGGGGTCTGGACGGATTTTTCCAGCTAGCCCATTTGTCCAGTTTTCTGGGCTGGCTGGCAGGTAGATGGACGGACGGACAGATGGAAAGGTTGGCCTTCCCTCACCCCTCCCCAAGCCTACTGTAGCCTCCCTGGTGGTCTAGTGGCCTTTTCTGGGCAGGAAAGAACTCCACTCTTTCCTGCTCATTACCGCTGACCTCCCTGCTACCACTGCTTCTACAGCGGCCCCATGAGAAACTCCCTTATATGTAGGGAAGCCCTGCCCAGCACATCCCAGGATGCACTGGCCAGGGTAAGGTGCCACCATTTTGGAGGCAGTGCTGGAAGGAGGGAGTGCTACTTCCTCCTCCATCATCTCAAGGTACGGGGAGGTATGGGGGCACTAGATCACTAGGAGGGCAGGTGGGGGTGGGGTCGCCCACTGGGAAACCATGGACTTTTTTTGGTGTTGGGGGGTTAGGAAGCTAGAGGTCCAGCTCCCTGTGCCATTGTGTCAGAGGCTGGAGGTTCACAAGACCTTCAGCCCCCTGTGTCAGCATCTGGGGGGTGTGGGGGCTTGGAAGAGCACTAGGCCACCAGGACCTTAGCCATTGGGGGTTCAGGGATCCACTGGACCCCCTAGATTGATGGTGGCAACCTGAGCTCACAGTGACAGCCCGGGCTGCCAAACATGGATGGGGGGAGGAACAGAAAGGAGAGCCTTAACTCTAATGCCCACTTCAAGCTGGTATAGGGTTAAGGCACTATTCTACCCATACGATCAGAGCGCTGTTCTCTGATCATATGGGTGAAATACTGCAGAGCTCATTTAAATCTAATTTATATGAGCTCTGTAGTATTCCCTGGTGTGCTCATTGTTTGTCATGCCAGCCCTCTATTCATACTGTGCTGGTAAATGTGGGTCTCTAGCACCCGCATTTACCTTTGATTGAGTCCTAAGTTTGCACCTGAGGCAATGGAGTTACATGATTTGTCCAAGGTCCTATATAGTTTTGAACTCTGGCTTCTCTGGATGTAGCCTGCCGTTCTAACCATTAAGCTAAACAGGAGGGAACTCACACTGCTTGACAAAAATACAGACCTAAGAGATGGCCAGTGACACAATAAATGAGAGAACAGGCTGAAATGGATAATATTGTGAGCAAAGGTCACCAGAACTGAGCCCTAAGCTGTTATGTGATTCAGTCAGTCACAAACAAGAAGGCATGGGACAGTGGTGGGATTGGAACCTATACATATGTAAGATGGGGGGGGGGGGGGTACACAGCCTGGCAATGGCAGCTTTTTTTCTCTGAACCCAGGACTCCAGCACTTCTAGCCCAAAGTGGGTTAAGATTTCAGATCAAATTTCTAACCTTTATCTAATCACCAAGGTTCTTTTTTAAGCTGTGGAGAGGTTGCACAATCTCTGAAAACTGATGAAATCCAGATGTCTGGGCCTCTCTAAACCAGAGCACCATCTATCAGAATAGCAGGGGCAGGGCAGAGCATTCACTCGCAGCTCCCCTCCCAACCCTTCATCCCCCAGCACAAGAGAAACATGCAGGGTACCTCAGAGAAGGCCACTGTCCATTCAGCTTGCAGAAGAGAGGAGGCCACAGTTTTGCAATTCTTGCTTCCTCCTGGCATGTCCCATCTCGGGGATCTCATACCAGACAACACCCCCACACGCAACATCTGATGAGCTGCTCTGCTGGGGACAGTTTTTGAAGTTAAGGGCTTTCGCACTGACTTTACAACTGCATTCCAGCCCCCCCCCCCCCCCCCCCTCCAAAGGACAATCTTCTATGTGAATTGGATAAAATGTGTTTAAATAAACATAGAATCAAAGCAAAAAGCTACCACTGCACTTCCATTGATATTCACTTGATTAATAGGAGGAAACTAGCCCCTTCCACGTTCCTAGTCTGCCAGAATCAACAGCAGCAGTGGGACATTGGGAGGAGAAAGGAAGGGAAAAGGCTAAGTTTCTTGCACAGATTTGTTAAATCATTTATTGCCTCTGTTCAGGGACCTCCCCACCCCTAGGTAAACCTGGTCCCAGTGTATGAAAGGATTTGTACTTCTGATTTTGCCATTCAGTTCTCTGAGACAGTGATTCTCAACCAAATCCTCAGGGTACACCTAGTCAGTCAGGTTTTCAGGATTTCCATGATGACTATTCATGAGAGATTTGCATATACTGCCTCCAATCTATCTGCTGCATTGTGGAGACCCTGAAACCTCAACTAGCTAGATGAGTTTGAAGGACTGTAGGCCTGCCAAATTTCTCACATTCAGTAGGAAACTCCTACTTTCATAGGTCATCTCCCAAGCTCCTGCCCGGGAGTGAAAAACACCCACAGAGCAGCCTCCTCCTCCATCAGTAACAAATGTATTAATACAATGTCACCTCTTGCTGCTGCGGGACCAGCCTCATGATAAGAGCTACAAAATCACATAGCTCTTATCATGAATGAATGAACAACGCTGTTCCTGCAGCAGCAGGAGATGATGTTTCACTAAGGTGTCTCCTCTCCTGCTGTCAGAGGAGGAGGAGGTGGCTTTTTGGTGCCACCACCACAGAATCACAGAATTTTGGTGAGCTAGGGGATGGAGGCAGAAGATGGAGTGGGCAGGGCTGAGCAGAATAGCTAGGTGGGGACTTAAAATCTCCCTCTCAAAAATGTGCCCCCCCCCAGCAGCTGTGGGACTGGGTTAAGAACCACTACTCTAAGAAAATCAGATCTACAACTTTCTGCATGCAATGAGGTTCTCTACCACTTTGGAAAGATAAATAGGAATTCCCATGATTCAACATACATTCCCCCCCCCCCCCCCCCCCCATGTCTTGAATTTTACTTAGCATCTCAATCCTGTTCATACCCCTGGCTCTCCATATCTGCTACTGATCTTTCCTGGTTCATAATCAATCTAACACCCAGGCCCCCTCCCAGGTCTTCCCAAGCTTTTCAATAGTCCACAGAGCCAACAAAACTAGTGTGGCAGTTTGTTCGCCCTATGTCAGTGGTTCTCAACCTTTCTTCCATTGTGACACAACTGAAGGACAATGTTCACATCTGTGACACACTAAACACTACAGTTCACGGCTAAACAGAAAATCCATTATACATAGTGTCTGGGGGGGAAAAACAGGACCTCTAACATAGTTTCAAAATACTTTGCAATTGTTTAAACTTTTAATATTACATTAGTATAATGAGGGGTTTTCTCAATTAAATCATAATTTGTGTTCAAAGTGTCCTCCTACAACCTTGCCACAGTTACAAAGTCTTTGATGTTAAAATGGATTTTAATGGTCACTTCTGAATTACACAATTTTATAATCAGGAATCATCCAGTTTTTACAGCATCTTGCAGTAACACCTGTCAGTAAGGTAAAATTATGTATAATCATACCTGATAATTTTCTTTCCATTAATCATAGCTGATCAATCCATAGACTGGTGGGTTGTGTCCATCTACCAGCAGGTGGAGATAGAGAGCAAACTTTTGCCTCCCTATATGTGGTCATGTGCTGCCGGAAACTCCTCAGTATGTCGATATCAAAGCTCCATCCGCAGGACTCAGCACTTAGAGAATTACACCCACGAAGGGACACTCTGCCCAGCTCACCACCGCCGAAACGGGGGAGGGGAATTAACCCAGCTCATCCCCACACAAGTGGGGGAGGGGAATCCGTCCAGCTCATCCCCGCGGAGCGGGGGAGGGACACCACACCCGCCGATGCGGGGGGATCTGGCTTATCCTGCAACCGCAACCGCGGGAGGAGCTGACTGACCCTAACACCGCCGAAGCGGGAGGGGTACAAAGCTGCCCTACAGCCGCACGAAGCGGGAGGGAGTGCCGGCAGAATTTATGTCTCAATCCAGCCCCGTAAAACGGAGGGGAGAGGAATGCAGCAGCTCACTGTAACACAAACTCGTCTCAACTCTTGAAGAATCCAAGTGAAAGAACTTGAACACGAAGTCTTTCTGAAATAACTGAAGACTAAACTTGAACCTGAAATGCAACCAGAATAAAAACAGAACAGATATCTGGGAGGGGCTATGGATTGATCAGCTATGATTAATGGAAAGAAAATTATCAGGTATGATTATACATAATTTTACCTTCCATATCATCAAGCTGATCAATCCATAGACTGGTGGGATGTACCGAAGCAGTACTCACCCAGGGCGGGACATTGAAATCCCTGACCTCAACACTGAAGCTCCAAACCGGGCCTCCGCCCGTGCAGCCACAGTCAAACGGTAATGCTTGGAGAATGTATGAGCCGAAGCCCAAGTTGCCGCCTTGCATATCTCTTCCAAGGAGACGGATCCGGCCTCTGCCATCGAGGCCGCCTGAGCTCTCGTGGAGTGAGCCTACAGCTGGATAGGCGGCACCTTCCCCGCGGCCACATAAGCCGCTGCAATGGCTTCCTTGACCCATCTTGCCACTGTAGGCTTAGCAGCCTGCAGACCCTTACGAGGACCTGCAAACAGGACAAACAGATGATCCGATTTCCAGAAATCATTGGTCACTTCCAAGTATCTGAAGATGACTCGTCTCACATCCAGATATTTAAGAGCAGAGTACTCCTCTGGGTAGTCCTCCCTACGAAAGGAAGGGAGACAGAGCTGCTGATTCACATGGAAGCGAGAAACAATCTTGGGCAGGAAGGAAGGCACTGTGCGAATAGTCACTCCTGCCTCAGTGAACTGCAGAAAAGGCTCTCGACATGAGAGCGCCTGGAGCTCGGAAACTCTTCTGGCTGAAGTGATAGCCACCAAAAAGACTGCTTTCAACGTCAGGTCTTTCAGAGATGCCCTCGACAAGGGTTCAAAAGGCGGCTTCTGCAATGCTCTTAGCACCAGGTTGAGATTCCACGCAGGCACCACTGAGTGCAGAGGAGGGCGCAGGTGATTAACTCCCTTGAGAAAGCGCACCACATCTGGCTGCGAAGCCAGGGAAGCACCCTTCAGGCGGCCCCTGAAGCAAGCCAGAGCCGCTACCTGGACTTTAAGGGAACTGAGCGACAGGCCTTTCTCCAGACCTTCTTGCAGTAACGCCAACACTGAAGAAATTGGAGCAGTGAAGGGAGAAAGTGAGCCTGCTTCACACCATGCTGCAAAGATACGCCAAACCCTGGCGTAAGCAGTAGAAGTAGAGCGCTTCCTCGCTCTCAGCATAGTGGCGATGACCTTGTCTGAGAAGCCCTTCTTCCTCAGACGCTGCCGCTCAATAGCCAGGCCGTAAGACCAAAGGGAGAGGGATCCTCCATCACCACGGGACCCTGATGTAACAGGCCCTGCTCCACTGACAGCCGCAGAGGATCGTCGACTGAGAGCCTGATCAAGTCCGCATACCAGGGACGTCTGGGCCAATCCGGACCCACCAGGATTACCCTGCCGGGATGCTTTGCCACCCGGTCTAGCACCCTGCCCAACATGGGCCAGGGCGGGAACACATAGAGGAGCTCTTGTGTCGGCCACTGTTGGAGAAGAGCATCTACTCCCAGGGATCGAGGGTCCCGTCCTCTGCTGAAAAAGCGCGGCACTTGGCAATTGGCCGATGACGCCATCAGATCTAGGCTCGGCTGGCCCCAGCGCTTCGTGATGTCCAAGAACGCCTGAGCAGATAGTTGCCACTCTCCGGGCTCCAAGGTATGGCGACTGAGAAAGTCCGCCTTGACATTCATGACTCCGGCAATGTGGGCCGCTGAAAGCTGCTCCAGGTTCGCTTCCGCCCACTGGCAAAGACTCATAGCCTCCTTGGCTAGAGGGGCGCTCTTGGTACCTCCCTGGCGGTTGATATAGGCCACAGCCGTGGCATTGTCCGACAGGACCCGTACAGGCTACAACACCAGTACCGGGATGAACTCCAATAACACCAACCGAATGGCTCTGAGTTCCAGGAGGTTGATAGACCACTTGCCTCTGCAGGAGACTAGAGCCCCTGCGCTGTTCTTCCCAAGCAGTGGGCTCCCCAGCCCATCAAAGAGGCGTCTGTCGTGACGACAATCCACTCCGGGGTCACCAGAGGCAATCCTGCAGACAACTTGTCTGTCTGCGTCCACCAGCTCAGCGCCTTGCGCACTGCTGGGTCCACGGGAAGGCGCACAGCATAATCCTCCGACATCGGAGTCCAGCGCAGCAGCAGAGATAGCTGTAGTGGTCTCATATGAGCCCTGGCCCAGGGCACCACTTCCATCGTGGCCGTCATAGAGCCCAACAGCTGCACGTAGTCCCAAGCCCGAATAGGAGAGGCTACTAGGAACTAGTCCACCTGAGCCTGAAGCTTGACAATCCGATTGTCTGGCAGGAACACTCTGCCCACTTGGGTGTCGAATCGAACTCCCAGATACTCCAGGGACTGAGTCGGGCGCAGCTGGCTCTTCTTCCAGTTGATGATCCATCCCAGGGAGCTCACAAGAGCAACTACCCGGTCCATAGCTTTGCCGCACTCTGCATAAGAGGGGGCTCGGATCAACCAGTCGTCCAGATAAGGATGGACTTGTACTCCTTCCTTTAGCAGGAAGGCCGCTATGACCCCCATTACTTTGGAAAAGGTCCGCGGAGCAGTAGCCAACCCGAAAGGGAGGGCTCTGAACTGGAAGTGTCGTCTCAGGACTGTAAAACGCAGAAAGCGTTGGAGAGGAGGCCAGATGGGAATATGCAGGTACGCTTCCTTGATGTCCAAGGAAGCCAAGAACTCTCCTGCCTTCACTGCCGCTATAACAGAGCGGAGAGTCTCCATGCGAAAGTGCCTCACTTTCCAGGCCCGATTGACCCCTTTGAGGTCGAGGATAGGCCGGACAGAACCTCCTTTCTTTGGAACCACAAAGTAAATGGAGTAACGTCCCTTGCCAATCTGATTTTTTGGCACCGGAACGACCGCACCCAGGCGGATCAGGTTGTCCAAGGTCTGCTGCACTGCCACAGCTTGACCGGAGACTTGCAGGGAGAGAGTACAAACCCGTCTCTTAAGGGTTGGCAGAACTCTAGCTTGTAGCCGTCTCTGATGACTTCCAGCACCCACGCGTCTGAAGTTATAGTGGTCCACTCGCCCAGAAACGAGGACAGCCGTCCTCCAATCTGCACTGGGGCGTGGACCAAGGCCCCGTCATTGGGTACGAGACCCTGGGGGAGGACCGGAGGGAGCACCTCCGGGACGGCGGTCTCTGCGAAAGGAATGCTGCTTGGGGGAGAAATTCCTCTTGAAGGAAGAGGGGGCAGAGGAACCCGACTTGCCCGGGCGGTACCGACGGGCTTCCAGCAACCGTCCTCTGGAGGTACCGGGACGAGTACTAGCCCGAGCCCTGACCTCTGGTAATTTCTTGCCCTTAGACGTGCCGAGATCGGTCACGATTTTGTCCAGCTCGACCCCAAAGAGCAGCTTGCCTTTAAAAGGCAATCTAGCCAGGCGGGATTTAGAGGCGTGGTCAGCAGACCAATGTTTCAGCCAAAGCCACCGCCGCGCAGAGACTGTCTGAGCCATGCCTTTAGCTGAGGCTCTCAAGACATCATACAGCAAGTCTGCCAAATAGGCTAAGCCCGATTCCAGGGCCGGCCAATCAGCCCTCAAGGAAAGATCCGAGGGGGAAGCCCGCTGCACCATAGTCAGGCACGCCCTGGCCACATAGGAGCCGCAAACTGAGGCCTGCAAACTTAAAGCAGCTGCCTCAAAGGACGACCTTAAGGCCGCCTCCAATCTTCTGTCTTGGGCGTCCTTTAGGGCCGTGCCACCTTCCACAGACAACGCCGTTTTCTTAGTCACCGCAGTGATTAAAGAATCCACGGTAGGCCACAGATAGGCCTCACGTTCACTCACAGCCAAAGGATAGAGGCGGGACATAGCCCTAGCCACTTTAAGGCTCGTTTCCGGGACATCCCATTGAGCCGCAATTAAGGTGTGCATGGCATCATGCACGTGGAAGGATCTAGGCGGGCGCTTCGTCCCCAGCATAATGGCAGAGCCAACAGGGGCTGAGGGAGAGACGTCCTCCGGAGAGGAAATCTTCAAAGTGTCCATGGCCTGTAAAAACAGGTTGGGCAAATCCTCTGAGCTAAAAAGCCGCGCTGCAGAGGGGTCATCCGCTCCATCCGAGCGGGGATCTATCTCCTCCAAGGAATCCGCAAAGGACCGTTGGGAGACCTCAGACACGCTGCCCTCATCTACATCGGAGGAGACAAAGTCCTCCAAGGCCTGGAAATCAACCCGAGGGCGTTTACCTCTGGGAACCTCAACCTCTTTATCAGAAGAGGGAGCAGGGGCAGCGTTTTGCATGAGGAAAGCCTGATGCAGCAGCAAAACAAACTCGGGGGAGAAACCCCCCAGACTGTGCACTTCCGCAGCCTGGGCAACAGCCCTAGACGCACTCTCAACCGGCGCTCGCAATAGCGGGGGAGAGACATGCTGCGCATCCAAAATGGCGTCCGGCGCGAAACTCCGCGAAGGAGCCGCGCGGGAAGAACGGCGCTTAACTTTAGCCGCTTGTGCCGTCGCCCAAATTAAGGGCGTTCATGGCATTAATGTCTCCAACCTCAAGGGCGGCCCACGAAGAAGCCGTCCGAGCCGCGTGGCCGGCCAAGATGGCGGAGGCGAGGAGCGGGGGATGGGCGTTTATGGCGGGAAAAAACCGCCACGCCAGAGGAACGACCGGGACATTCATCGGTCACTAAACTGTCACCCATCAAGGGCGAATCAGGTTGTAAAACCCCCGCATCCCCTCTAGAAGCGCTCCAGCGATCCGGGGAGCGACCCTTTGCGCCCTCCGACGCCATATGCCACGAGGAGAAGAATCGGGGAACCCCCTGCCCGCTATAAAAAGGTAAAATTACCTGCTTGCCGCTCCGAGCTGTAACGAACTGGTGTCCCAGTGAGTAGCTGCAATGAACGTTTAAAGAAACGTCGAATTAAACGCCTTTAAAGACGTTTAAAATTTTTTTTTTTTTTTTTTTAAACGGAGCCAGCGGGAGGGGGGAGAAAAGGAGGGACCTGGCACCACCAGGTTTGCACTTGCTCAAAAGAGCCCTCAACCCCAGGCCTCAACAAAACCTAAGGATTAGGCTTGGAGGCCTAGCCAGAGCTGCTGCTGTGTGTGACCACCACCTGCTGAGATAGAGAACATACTGAGGAGTTTCCGGCAGCACATGACCACATATAGGGAGGCAAAAGTTTGCTCTCTATCTCCACCTGCTGGTAGATGGACACAACCCACCAGTCTATGGATTGATCAGCTTGATGATATGGAATAGTAATTCTGTAATAGTATATTTGTTTTTGCATTATTTGGAAAAATGGTGGGGGTCCCATTTTTTTCCACACATCATATATATCATTCATTATTGCTGAAAATGATGCAAAGAAAGGTGGTGACTGCTAGGCAGAGCAGAGCAGAGCAGAGCAGACTTGCAACATTTCCAGTTGGGGCTGGTGGCAGCAGTGAGCATTGTGGGTAAGGTTGTAGCAGAAAGGACTAGCAATGTGGATTTCAGTACCTGATTCCCTGCTCTGCTCTCCCCAGCCCCCAGGCACACCTTTGTTAAGGAAAAAGAAAGGAAAGGGGGTGGGTTTTGATATACCAAAGGAAAGGGTTTGCTGTCTGACACATTTTTTGTGACACACCTCTCTGCTCTAGGTGACACACAACTGTGTCCCAACCCACTGGCTGAGAAACACTGCCCTATGCTGATTGACCAGAGGGTGTAACCCCTGGGCTACTATAGACACTTCCACTTCTTATCTTGGCTATTGCTCTCCATCATCCTCTATCTTTACACACTAGTCTTCCCCTGATTTCTACTGCCCATAGTGACTGGTTTCCACCCGAACTCCTTCATTCTCCTCCTCGCAATACGTCCTCTTATACTTAGTCTCCCCATCCATTAAAATGATGTACAGCAGAGGACTCACTAATGAATCCTCTGTGTCTAGCGCAGGGGTTCTCAGTCCAGTCCTCAGGACACACCTAGCCAGTCAAGTTTTCAAGATATCCACAATGAATATGCATGAGATAAATATGCATAGAATGGAGATGATGGATCCAAATTGATCTTGTGCATACTCATTGCGGATATACTGAAAACCTGACTGGCTAGATGTGTCCCATGGACTGGGTTCAGAACCCCTGGTCTAGGAGTGAGAAACATTCTGGAGTCCTTGCTTCAAAATGATTCATATGATAATCTGATGTAATAGGGTTGGCCTTCACTGTTAGTCAGTCATAGGCAAGGAGGAATCACCCCCTACATTGAAGCAAACTATGAAAGGGAATTGTGTGCATGAACCAATGGTCTTCTTCCTCTCACAAGGAGTCTGGGAAGTAAGGAGAGGCTGCATGAGTGCAAGGCAAGAGCTCAGCTCAGCCTGGGTACTACATCCTATACAACCCAACCACTAACTACAGCATAACTGCCACTCCAAGCTGGCCAGGATTCACAAATAGCTCACTGCTGCAAAGGACAGGAGATTGCAGACTAAGAGTGTCTCCAACAGAGGAGCCAGTGTACAATTGGAAAGGTACAGTACACCCATCCAAGGTTTTAAGAGGGACCTAACATCCCTGCTCTGGGAATTGGAACTAGAACCATGCTTAGAAAGGTGTCACTCAGCTTCATCATTTAAACTATATCTATTGAACTGTATTTTGCACCTGCCCTCATGGAGAGACAGCAGGAGCATTATTTAAACCCATCTCCAGCTAGGAGACATACCCCTTCTTGATTAGAGGGCCTCTCAGAAACAATGTTGGTGATTCATAGGCAGATAGGGCACTTACTTGAAGTTTCCACAATGACCAAGGAGAGTTTACTGTATGTCTAAGGAGAGCATCAGGAGAAGCAGAAGGTGGAGAGAGACAGGTTTAGGGTTTCCCTTTGCAGCAGTAGTTACCACACCTGGTCCTGGAGGCACCCCAGCCAGTCAGGTTTTCAGGATACCACAAAGAATATTCATGACAGAGATTTGCATGCAGTGGAGGCAGTGCATGCAAATCTCTGTCATGAATGTTCATTGTGGATATCCTGAAAACCAGACTGGCTGGGGTGCCTCCAGGACCAGGTGTGGTAACTACTGCTGCAAAGGGAAACCCTAAACCTGAAAGTTTGAATATCTAACTTCTATTTTTGTCTTGTCTTTTGTTTTGAATGAAGTTCCATAAGCACTATATACAATTGATTTTCGGCAGGATCATCTAATGAAGTTGGTTTTACTTTAAAATAATAGAGCAAATATTTAACTGTGGCGGTCAGTGTTTAAGAAAAACAACAGCCGCCACAGTTAAAAGGAAAGCGCCGGTACTTAATTATTCAGTTTCAGCACCAACCTTGAACTGCTATCTGGTTAGCAGCAGTATTCAGACCACGAACCACATAAAGGGGTCCTTTTACTAAGGTGCACTGAAAGATGGCCTGTGCTAGTGTAGACGCGTATTTTGGGCGCGTGCAGAATTATTTTTCAGTGCACCTACAAAAAATGCCTCTTTTTTTTGCCGAAAATGGACATGCAGGAAAATGAAAATTGCCGTGCATCCATTTTGGGTCTGAGACCTTACCGCCAGCCATTGACCTAGTGATAAAGAATCTGGGCGGTAATGACCTACATGCGTCAAATGCCACTTGGCACGCACCTGAAGATAAAAAATATTTTTTAGACGCGCATATCGAATGCGTGCCAAAAATGAAATTACCGCAAGAGCCACATGGTAGTGGGGCGGTAACTCCATTTTGGCATGCGTTGGGCATGCGTAGACGCTTACGAGGCTTTGTAAAAGGGCCCCAAAGTTAGGAAGGTGGTCTGAATATGATGCCTAACCAGATAACCTCCAGTTCTCGTAGGACAAGCAGGATGAGTTAGCCACATATGGATGATGTCATCCGACAGCCCAGTGGCGTAGCCAAGGGTGGGCTTGGGTGGGCCCAGGCCCACCCTCTTTGGGTTCAGGCCCACCCAGTAGCAGCATACCTATGATGTGGCTGGCAGGGATCCCCAAGCCCCACCAGCCGAAAACTCCCGACAAGTGTCCCTCCTGCATACCTTGTAAGTAGCAGATCTTCGCCTGCAGTGATATACATACTGCTCGCACCAGCCCCACAGCCTTTCCTCTGATGTATTTCTGCCTAGGCGGAAACAGGAAGCTGCATCAGAGGGAAGGGTGTGGGGCCAACATGAGCAGTGTGTATTAGTTGCTGCTCGCTGCTGGTGAAAATCTGCTATTTAAAAGGTATACGGGAGAGGGGGGATGTTTGAGAGACCATATGGCATGCAGGCGAGAGAAGGAGAGACCAAATCACCTGTGGGACGGGGCGAGGTTCTTCTGCCCACCCATCTTGGGCCCAGTCCCACCCAAAATTGGGTGTCTGGCTACGCCCCTGCGACAGCCCATTGTGGTTGACTTATCCTGCTGTCTACAAAGAACTTCTGTTACAGATTAGTAACTTTGTTTTTCACCCACAGATCACCCTGGCATGTCCAGATAGTGCCGAGACAGTCAGAGGACTATCTGGTTGCTGCCACTGAAAATTCCTCTCACTTAGCAGCACCATAATTTTTGTCCTTTTTGCCTTTCGTCCTGTTAGTTTACTATGATTTTAGCTCTGAGCTTAACCTCCCCCATCTGCCTGGACCCTTAATCAAGGCTGGTGTTAAACATGCTGGGACCCAAGGTCTAATGCTGGATCTCCTTCATATTTAAGCAAGAGGCCCAGCGCAACTGTCTTGTTTGAATCCCCCTAAAGCTAGGGCTGCCCCCAATTATATAAAAGCACTTTATACATTTCTTTTGTGACGCACCTCCAGGGCCACCATCACCAATCTCAGCAGCCAGCTGTAAGCAAGGTCTGGGCAGATAACAGCATAGTAACTAGAGCAGAGTTGTGGGGTGGGGCTGCAGGCCACATTCTGACATAAACAGATCAAGCATTGCCCTGTATGCTCAGCACCTGTCCTTAATCAGGGTGTGTAAGCTCCTGCTATAATTAGGGAAAGTTTTATAACATCACCTACTGTGAAAAACCACTCTTTCAATCCCATCCTGCTGGAAGGGATGTCAACAGTGCTGAACTCTGCAATTTGCACACTGCAGGCCCTTATCTGAACACAATTCCTTTTGCCCTGGAAGAGGCAACTAAGCTAGTGAAAGGAAGAGATTTGGGATTTAGCTCACACCATTTTCAGTTGTAGCTCTAGGTGAGTTACATCTAGGTACAGTAGGTATTTATTTGTCCCTGAAGGGCTTGCAAGCTAAATTTGTACCTGAGGCAATGAAGAGTTAAGTGACTTTATTTATTTAGATTTTGCTCACACCTTTTTCAGTAGTAGCTCAAGGTGAATTACATTCAGGTACACTGGATATTTCTCTGTCGGGCTCTGTTGTAGGAGGTGGAAGGCCTCCAATTATTTTAATATACAGAATTAATTCCTCATATTTGGACAAGGAGAAATGAAGGTTTTTCTGTTTCCAAAAACAGGGGAAAGCTTGCTGGAATAGCAAGTCACTTCACTCTCTACCCCTAAGTTTGTACCTGAGGCAATGGAGGGTTAAGTGACTTGCCCACGATCACAAGATACAGCAGTGGGATTTGAACCGGCCACCTCTGGATTGCAAGACCAGTGCTCTAACCACTAGGAGGGTGGTGGATGCTTGGAATGCCCTCCCACGGGAGGTGGTGGAGATGAAAACGATAACGGAATTCAAACATGCGTGGGATATACATAAAGGAATCCTGTGCAGAAGGAATGGATCCTCAGAAACTTAGCCGAAATTGGGTGGCGGAGCAGGTAGGGGGAAGAGAGGTTGGTGGTTGGGAGGCGAGGATAGTGGAGGGCAGACTTATACGGTCTGTGCCAAAGCCGGTGATGGGAGGTGGGACTGGTGGTTGGGAGACGGGAAGTACTGCTGCGCAGACTTGTACGGTCTGTGCCCTGAATAAGGCAGGTACAAATCAAGGTAAGGTTTACACATATGTTTGTCTTGTTGGGCAGACTGCATGGACCGTGCAGGTCTTTTTCTGCCGTCATCTACTATGTTACTATCCAGCTTATAATCGAACGAGAAAAACGCCCAAGTTCCGACCTAAATCGGGAGATGGGCGTTTATCTCACAAAAACGAATAACGCGGTATAATCAAAAGCCGAATTTGGGACGCTTTCAACTGCACTCCGTCGCGGATGCGGACAAAGTTGACGGGGGCGTGTCGAAGGCGGAACTGGGGCGTGGTTATCGGGCGAACAGAGATGGGCGCCCTTTCGCCGATAATGGAAGAAAAATATGCGATTTTAGCGAGAATTTAGGGCACTTTTCCTGGACCCTGTTTTTCCACGAATAAGGCCCCAAAAAGTGTCCTAAATGACCAGATGACCACTGGAGGGAATCAGGGATGACCTCCCCTGACTTCCCCAGTGGTCACAAACCCCCTCCCAGCACAAAATATGACGTTTCACAACTTTTTATTTTCACCCTCAAATGTCATACCCACCTCCCTGGCAGCAGTATGCAGGTTACTGGAGCACTTATTAGGGGGTGCAGTGGACTTCAGGCAGGTGGACCCAGGCCCATCCCCCCCCTACCTGTTACAATTGTGCTGCTTAATGCGTTAGTCGTCCAACCCCCCCAAACCCACTGTACCCACATGTAGGTGCCCCCCCTTCACCCCTTAGGGCTATAGTAATGGTGTAGACTTGTGGGCAGTGGGTTTTGAGGGGGATTTGGGAGGCTCAACACACAAGGGAAGGGTGCTATGCACCTGGGAGCTCTTTTACCTTTTTTTTTTGTTTTGTAAAAGTGCCCCCTAGGGTGCCCGGTTGGTGTTCTGGCATGTGAGGGGGACTAGTGCACTATGAATCATGGCCCCTCCCACGAACAAATGCCTTGGATGTATTCGTTTTTGAGCTGGGCGCTTTCATTTTCCATTATCACTGAATAACAAAAACGCCCAGCTCACAAAGTAGCGAATAACATATGGGCGTCTATTTTTTTCGAAAATACGGTTGGCTCCGCCCCTTCACGGACCCGTTCTCGGAGATAAACGCCCATGGAGATAGGCATTTTCGTTCGATTATGCCCCTCTATGTAACCCTCCCTGGGAGAAGATTCGAAGACTGTTATTGTTTTAATAAAATAAATACAGAATAATTTGGGAAACTGTGAGAAGACCAAGCTATTAGTGAGATGTGACTGCAGCCTCTGTCAGAGGTGATAAATGCAAATAATCACATTCTTATCCAGGGGCATAAGCACCCAATTTTAGAGTCAGGCCCACTCAGGCAGCAGCAGCAGCAGCAGCATAGGCCAACGAGAAGTGTAATAAAAAGGATTTTAGAGATTGCTTTTCAACTCTATCTGCCTTGACCAACAACTGCACTCAGGGTCTGTATTTGTGATTAGAAGTAATTCTGTTTAAAAATGATTGTTTAACTTTGATTGTGTGAAAATAAGTTAGAATGCAGAAGATAAGGCACATCTCTGAAGCCAGCTTGTGCAGGAGGGAGGCAGGGTATGCTTGAAGTTCAGGAGTTTAGCCACCTGACCAGTGGTTTGTTTACCTGAACCAAGAGCGTGTGTCTGCATCCTCATGTACATTCCTGTAATTTTCCTTGGCTCTGAAAATAAGCTTTAGTTTAATAAAAAGGGGGGCTTGTTGCAGCAGAGCTTTGAGGCTCATCTGTGGGTGGACAAATCGTGCAGAAAAGACTTATTCCTGGTCATGAGGAGACTTTGGACTTTCACTGCAATGAGCCTCCCCGCTGATGAGATAAGGGCCTGAAATTCCTGACCAGTGATGTTGTATGTATAATATGTATATATCTGTCTTATAGCTTTCTTTTAGTTAGATGATTTATATCTTTATTATTGTAGATTTTAGAACCTCTAATAAAGGTCTCATTTACCTAATACGAATCCAAAAGAATCCACAGTAATTATTGAGTAGTCTGTGTCAGTGAGACAGGCTGTAAATCCATAACAGTATAGAGAAGAGAACTGGAAACAGTGTCAATATCTGCAATGGACCCCCCCCCCCCCCCCCCACTTAAAACTAAGTTCCAACTATACGACTCTTCATATTTAACAAGCATCAGTATTTGGGCTGAGTGTGGGTGACTCTGACACTCTCTCACCTCACAGGAGTGGGGATAGGCTTGGTGGAAGATTGTAAGCATGGCAGTAGGGCACCAATGCTTGGAGGAGATGCCTTACTTACCTGGCTTACCACGGTGCCAAGCCCACGTTCTGCCCCTTCTGAAAGGAAGAGGAAGCCTAACTTCGGCAACACTGGAGTGTGGCTTTTAGAAGAAGTAGGTTCGCCAAGATGGGGGGCAGGGGGGCCAAAATTCCCCAGACCTGGGCCTCCAAGGGGGGTCTGGAGCAAGGGTCTCTCTCTCTCCTGCTCCTGATGGGACCCAGGTGATCGCTACCCGACAGGAGCAGATGAGAGAAAACTCTGGCGCCGGGCCCCCCTTGGAGGCTGGACTTCGGGCCAGGGCCTCTGGTTTGGCTAACAGGGGTCCCCACCAGCAGAAAAGGTCTTTCTCCAGCACTGCTCTTCTTCACTCTGCTGCCTTGCCTGCCAAGCAGCAGCTTTTCCCCTCAGGCCATGCATGCTCTGTTTTGAAATTGAACATGCGCGACGTGAGAGAAAAAACAGCCGCAGGGGCAGGCCACGCGGCAGAGTGAAAAAGAGCAGTGCTGGAGGAACACCTCTTCTGCTGGCGAGGTCTTGGGATCCCCC
The DNA here is from genome assembly GCF_901765095.1 of Microcaecilia unicolor. Classification (NCBI taxonomy): domain Eukaryota; kingdom Metazoa; phylum Chordata; class Amphibia; order Gymnophiona; family Siphonopidae; genus Microcaecilia; species Microcaecilia unicolor. The sequence continues at coordinate 109,951,241 of NC_044041.1, forward strand.
CAAGTCAAGGTAGTTGCAGTTGCGGCGGGTGGCAGTGGCAGCGACGATCCTGGGGGCGGCAGCAATCCTGGGGGGGGGCAGAAGCGGCAGCGGCGATCCTGCCCTGGGCCTGGCTCAGTCTCTCAGCGGCCATGAGAAAAAGACCACATGTCAGTACTGCGATGGTGGATCGGGGGAGGGGGAAGGGGAGGAAGTAGCAACAGGCTGAAAGAGTTTGTGACCTGTTGACAATTAAAAATGGTTGTTAGCAGATTATGTCTTAATATGGACACGACAGAAGTCATATTTCTGAAAGTTATTACGGATATTCAATTTTGTGAATCAGTGGTACTAAATGGTCATTGGTATCAAAATCCCTGCAGAATGTAGGTGTTATTTTGGACTCTCAGTTGTCTATGAAAGAGCAAATTGCGACAACTGTGAAAAAGGTGTTTATGAACTATTGATGTTATGCTGGCTGAAACCTTATCTGAGCTTTAAGAGCTTATGTACTGTATTTTGGGCTATGGTTGTTTCAAAATTTCAATTTCTGTAATGTATTATAGACTAGATTCTAAAAATTCAGCACCAAAATGAAATTTCACTTAGGAGTATTCTATAAAATATGCTTTAGTTTAGGCGTACTTTATAGAATAAGCCTAAATTTCTGCGCAATTTATAGAATTCGCTACTAAATGTAGTCACGGTCAATTACACCAAGTAAAACCTGGTGTAAATCTAGACAACTAAATTAGGCGTGGAGCGGGTGTATTCTATAACAATGCGCATAGATTTTAGAAATGCCCACAACCCGCCCATTCCACGCCTTGTCAACTATGTAACTTATATTTACATACACCACGTTAAAGAATACACTTAGCAAATAATGCATATAAATGCTAATTAATGTCAAACAATAATAATTGTTTGTTAACATCCAATTACCAGCACTGATTAGCTTGTTAGCTAATTAAGCGATGCACATCGTTCTGGAATATGCTTCGATTTCCGCACGGAAATCTCAGCACTATATATAGAGAACCCAGGGTATATATCAGTTTACTTGTTACACTTAAACCACTACACATAGCACAGAATGCTGCTTCCAAGATATTAACGGTTAGAAGATGCTTTTATTCAATGGCACCATTATTACAGTCTTTGCCCTGGCTACCCATTACTTATCACATGTTTAAAATATTCTTACTGGTATAATAAAGCATTGAGTAAAGAGATCCCAATGACATTAGCTACACTATTAAGGTTATATCTACCTCCTCAATCTTTAAGATCTGAGAATTGATGCTTAATAAATATACCTAATCTGAAATATGCTCAATTATGTGAGATCCAGGCAAGAGCATTTTCTGTAGCAGCGCCAATATTGTGCAACTCTTTAACATAGAATTTATTTATTTATTTGTTACATTTGTATCCCACATTTTCCCACCTATTTGCAGGCTCAATGTGGCTTACATAGTACCGTAACGGCGTTAGCCAGTTCCGGTATGAACAAATACAAGGTAATATTGTGGTAGAATGAGGTTCACGTAAGGTAAATACATTAGGGGAACATAGAAAGGAAGATGAGTTGGGATATGTCTTTGGTTACGTTATGTCACAGGAAGCCAGGCTTTTTATGTTGGGTCAGTGGGGTATGCCTCTTTGAACAGGTTTGTTTTTAGTGCTTTCCGGAAATTTAGGTGGTCAAGCGTAGTTTTTACTTCTTTTGGTAGTGCGTTCCATAGTTGTGCGCTTAAGTAGGAAAAGCTGGATGCATAAGTAGATTTGTATTTGAGTCCTTTGCTGCTTGGGTAGTGGAGGTTTAGGTATGATCATGATGATTTAGTAGTGTTTCTGGTTGGCAGATCGATGAGGTCTGTCATGTATCCTGGGGCTTCACCGTAAATAATTTTATGTCGTGCAGATTTTGAAAGCATTACATTCTTTGATTGGAAGCCAGTGCAATTTTTCTTGGAGGGCTTTGGCGCTGTCAAAACGCGTTTTTCCAAATATAAGCCTCACTGCTGTGTTTTGGGCGGTCTGAAGTTTCTTTATGATTTGTTCCTTGCATCCCGCATAAATTCCATTGCAATAGTCTGCGTGGCTTAGTACCATTGATAGTATCAAGTTGCGAAATAATTCCCTGGGGAAGAATGGTTAAGGTTAATTTCTAACATTTTAGAAAGTGCCTGAAAACATATGTTTCAATAGACTTATCACTGTAATGAGAAAGATAATACTAGTTATGGATCGTATAGCCACTCTGTTCTACTGTTGAGTAATATGAAGAATGACACTGTTAATATAGCCACTGTTAGTATAAGCACTGTCTTATGGTATTACTGTAATATGTATACACAAAGAGCTAGAGAGCACAAATAGATGAAACTAAATAGAAAAAAGCTCACTTATTAGGTTCTATTAGGTAGGAAGCTTTCCAACATAATATCAAATTTACCAAAATGAAACCTCAAGAATCCAGGTGACCTACTGAGATGGTTTAACCCTTATTGGACTCATCATCATGGATTTCCAACCACATATAAGAGGATTTCTTCCTCTTATATGTGGTGCACCCATATTGTTAAATATTGGCGTTTACTTAATCCTCCCAGTTTTTTGCATTTTACCACTATAAAGAATCCTCTGGGGTTTTTTGCCACAGTGTTTTTGCTCCAGATTGGAGTTTTTACACTGAGGCTGACTTCGGAGGTAGGTTGGAAATCCATGATGATGAGTCCAATAAAGGTTAGACCATCTCTATAGGTCACTTGGATTCTTGAGGTTTCATTTTGGTAAATTTGATATTATATTGGAAAGCTTCCTACCCAATAGAACCTAATAAGTGAGCTTTTTTTCTATTACTGTAATATGTAAATATTAATTATTTGTATTAGTATATGTCTTATTTTTTTGTTACATTTGTACCCCGCGCTTTCCCACTCATTATAATCTTAGATTTATTTTAACATTTTGTGATGATGTGTATATATGATTGTAACCCACTTTGAAGCTCGAATTCTCCAATGATAACAGCCAAACTTTTGTTTGTGTTATATGCCATGTATTTATTTTGGGGGGCCCTGGCAAATCTAGCTCTGTCCCTGAGTGAGGTCTGTCTAAAAGCCAGCTAGAGAGCAGATTGGGAGGACAGATCAGTGGCTGAGCTCACCTCTCATCTGCTAACCAACTCCAAGCTCTTTCTAATGCAGAGGTGCTCAATGTTGGTCCTTGAGTTCCACAATGAATTTGCATGAGATCTATTTGCATACAATGGAGACAGTGCATACAAATAGATCTCATGCATATTCAATGGGGAAATTCTAAAAACCCAACTGGTTGTGGACCTTGAGGACTGACACTGAGCACACCTGTTCTAGTGCCAACTGTTTTGTTAACGTTGCTCCTATCTAAGGTATTCTGGGACTTATCATCTTGTCTCTAAAGAGGTCCCAGACTTGCCTTGAGATTATAGTGGCTGCTATGCTTTATATATAGTGCTTCTATTCTTAGGTGTTTATTTTCCTTTCCCATCTACACAAGTTTGGTGATTATGGGCATCTTCACAATATAAGTATTATTGTTGGGTCCTTGGACGATGTAGGTTTGTGTCAGGCATCATCGGTACACAACCCGAGTGTAGGATGTAAGACAAGCCAGGGGAGAGGTGAAAATAATGAGGAAGTAGGGGTTTCCACTGTTTATCCAATAAACACGGATTTTGATTTGAGATGGGCATTTCTATTCCACTTCCATCTCCAATAAGGGTTTGAGACAGCTTACAATCTTATTCTTAACAGTTGCAATTTATGATAGATAGATAGATAGATAGATAGATAGATAGATAGATAGATAGATAGATAGATAGATAGATAGATAGATAGATAGGTGTAATGCACAAGCTTCCTAAACGTTACTACAAAGAACAGGGCCGGCTCAAGGGATGGTGGCATGCTCCCTGCATTCTGATATCTCTCTCCTTTCACCCTCCCCCCTTTCACTTGTGATCCAGTATCACCCCCTCCTGCTGAACCAGGTGAGGTACTGGCTTAGGGCATTGATGATAAAGATTGCCCAAATCTCAGGCCAGAATCTATCCCTTTAAGGAGTCTGAAGGTAGACCAGACTGATACGTTGGAGCCCTTTATGAGTGATCACCTGGTCCATAGGTTGAGCCGGCCCTGCAAAATAAAACAGCAGTTACAATTAAAACATCCAATTAAATTATCACAAATCCCTTTGCTCATGCAACCAATGTTAGTTAGTTAGTTATTTTTGCATCTGTGTTTTGTTAGTTAAAATCTAAAATCTGAAGTCCTAACTATATGGCAGAAAGGAAGTTTTCTAGAACTCACGTCAGAGATGCCAGGGGTGAACCATTTACCATCCCAAGTGAGAGACTGAAGGCCAAACAGTGAGATGTTTCAAATAATGCATAGAGCGTATAAATGTATAAAGATTTAACAGTAGTATTGCTTTGCAGATAAAAAAACACACACACACATACACATACACAAAGGAGAGCATAAAATTACATTTTTGTTTCTTTAGAGCCTCTAGAAGGATACAGGCAAAGTGGAGGCATAGCGCTCAAAAACTGATATTGCAAATTTGGGCACGTGCTCCAATTGTGTGTGTAATTCAAATGCTTAACAAACCAATTAGTGCTAATAATTGGTCACTATCAATTGTTGGCAATTAGCAATAATTGGAATTTACGCAGGCATCTTTAGAATCACTATTTTATAGAGATGTACACGTAAGTTTTTCCGAGAGGATCCAAAAAGGGGGCATGGCCATGGGAGGGTCGGGGGCAGTTCTAGGATTTGCAGGCACTGTTATAGAATTCAGGGGATCCACACCTAATTTAGACACAGGTATTTACACTAGAGTTCAGTTGGTGTAGACAGCACCCAACTTGGAGGCTGACCAAATTTCGGTTTCAGTGCCAAAACTGGCCTCAAATCCTTTTTCTGCCCAGTTTTGGTTTTGGTTGAAAGGCTACAGCCACAGTTTCAGCTGAAACTGACTGTGTGTTTTCAGTGGATGCTGTCTGTCCTGTCTCCCTTCCTCCCATAGGCGTAGTTTGACTGTTTCATTTGGGGGGGCAAAGAATGGGCGGAGCATATTAGCATATCATTTGCATATATACATATGCAAATGAATATGCTAATATGGAGGAAGGAAATGAAATTTACAGGCAAAATATCACAGATGCACATTTCAAAAAGCTGACACATTTCAATTAATAAATTATGAATAAAATAAACTTTTATTTACCTTTGTTGTCTGATCATTTAGTTTTTCTATTCGCTTTGATCCCAGTGTCTTCTGTTTTATGCAGTGTCTTCTTTCCAGTAGGCTTCCCTCTGCTCCCCACCCTCCCAGTCCCATCCATCTCTTGCTCCTTCCCTCTGCTCCCCACCCCTCGCAGTCCCATCCATCTTCTGTTCCTTCCCTCTGCTCACCATCCCTCCGTCCCATCCATCTCTTGCTCCTTCCCTCTGCTGTGCCTGACCTCTCCAAATCCCATCCATCTCCTGGTCCATCCCTCTGCTCCCCACCCCTCGCAGTCCCATCCATCTCTTGCTCCTTCCCTCTGCTCACCTCCTTTCCCAGTCCAATCCAATTCCTGGTCCTTCCCTCTGCTCCCCCCCCACCCCTCCCAGTCCCATCCATCTCTTACTCCTTCCCTCTGCTCCCCACCCACCCACCCACCCCTCCCAGTCCCATCCATCTCTTGCTCCTTCCCTCTGCTTCCCACCCCTCCCAGTCCCATCCATCTCATATAGTAACATATAGTAGATGACGGCAGAAAAAGACCTGCACGGTCCATCTAGTCTGCCCACGATAAACTCATATGTGTATACCTTACCCTGATTTGTACCTGTCTTTTTCAGGGCACAGCCGTATAAATCTGTGCAGCAGTATTTCCCATCTCCCAACCACCAGTCCCTCCTCCCATCACCGGCTCCGGCACAGACCCCGTATAAAAAGTCTGCCCTCCCCCATCCTAGCCTCTCAACCACCAACCCCTCTTCCCCCTGCCACCCAATTTCAGTTAAGCTTCTGTGGATCCATTCCTTCTGCACAGGATTCCTTTATGCCTGTCCCACGCATGCTTGAATTCCGTTACCGTTTTCATCTCCTGCTCCTTCCCTCTGACCTCCTTTCCCAGTCCAGTCCAATCCAATTCCTGGTCCTTCCCTCTGCTCCCCACCCACCCCTCCCAGTCCCATCCATCTCTTGCTCCTTCCCTCTGCTTCCCACCCCTCCCAGTCCCATCCAATTCCTGGTCCTTCCCTCTGCTCCCCACCCACCCCTCCCAGTCCCATCCAATTCCTGGTCCTTCCCTCTGCTCCCCACCCACCCCTCCCAGTCCCATCCATCTCTTGCTCCTTCCCACCCCTCCCAGTCCCATCCATCTCTTGCTCCTTCCCTCTGCTTCCCACCCCTCCCAGTCCCATCCAATTCCTGGTCCTTCCCTCTGCTCCCCACCCACCCCTCCCAGTCCCATCCAATTCCTGGTCCTTCCCTCTGCTCCCCACCCACCCCTCCCAGTCCCATCCATCTCCTGCTCCTTCCCACTGCTTCCCACCCTCCCAGTCCCATCCATCTCCTGCTCCTTCCCTCTGCTTCCCACCCTCCCAGTCCCATCCATCTCTTGCTCCTTCCCTCTGCTTCCCACCCTCCCAGTCCCATCCATCTCCTGCTCCTTCCCTCTGACCTCCTTTCCCAGTCCAGTCCAATCCAATTCCTGGTCCTTCCCTCTGCTCCCCACCCACCCCTCCCAGTCCCATCCATCTCTTGCTCCTTCCCTCTGACCTCCTTTCCCAGTCCAGTCCAATCCAATTCCTGGTCCTTCCCTCTGCTTCCCACCCCTCCCAGTCCCATCCATCTCCTGCTCCTTCCCTCTGACCTCCTTTCCCAGTCCAGTCCAATCCAATTCCTGGTCCTTCCCTCTGCTCCCCACCCACCCCTCCCAGTCCCATCCATCTCTTACTCCTTCCCTCTGCTCTCCACCCTCCCAGTCCCATTCATCTTCCCTCTGCTGACCCCCCCCCCCCGCAAGGTCCAGGATCGTGACTCCGTTTACCCCCTCTCTTCCTCCCTCCCTCCGGTGCAGGCAGCAGTCTTCTTCAGCCTTTCTGTGTTCCTGGCAGCGGTAGTGACGTACACGCTGCCTTCGGTCTGCCCCGGAAGCCTTCTCTTCAAGTTCCTGTTCCCACCTATGCGGGAACAGGAACTTGAAGAGAAGGCTTCGGGGCAGAGCTGAAGGCAGCGTGTACGTCGCTACCGCTGCCAGGAACAAGAAAGGCTTAGAGAAGATTGGTGCTGCCTGCGCCGGAGGGTAGGAAGAGAGGGGGTAGATTATAGACACGCTCGTCTCCGTCTGCTTCGCTGCTTCCCTGCCCTCTCTGTCTGCGTCCCGCCTTCCTCTGATGTCATTTCCTTTCGGGCGGGACGCAGACAGAGAGGGCAGGGAAGCAGCGAAGCGGATGGAGACGAGCGCGTGCCTGCTTGTTTTTGTTTTTTTTTTTCATTCTAGCGCCAGTCCACGTCATCGTCGTTTGGGGGGGCTCACCCCCCCCAGTCTACGCCTATGCTTCCTCCTCTCCAAAAAGGAATTACCTCTCCCTCCTCAGGCCTATTTTACAATCCCTGGTGGTCTTGGGGTGCAGCCAGAGCAAGAATAATCACCAGTCATGCCTGCCCATGCTGGCTCTGCTCTCAAAATGGCTGCCATGAGTTCTAGTGGCAATCTTGCGAGATTGCCACAAAAACTCATGATAGCCATTTTGAGAGTAGATCTTTGTGAAGAAATAGTGTGTTAAGCCTGTAAAATGTATTGGATATTTTCCTGCATTAATTATGTTCTGAAGTGTATTTCTCTACTTTGGCCAGGAGGTGGTACATGTTTATGCTTAAAGCTGTTACAGAGGACTGACCCCTTTTTCTTAGTTAGCACACAGATAATGGGAAGTGCCTTGCAGTGATGTAACCAGTTTTTATTTGAAATTCTTGTTGACTGGGCTCTGATTTGCCCAGGAGCTCACCTCATTTGGACTTTATTGGTTTTGAGTTCAGTTTTAGCCCGGGAGGACAGAGAGAGATTTCTTTGCTGTAGCTCTGTGAACAGCTGTATGTCATGACCTTCTCAGGTAGTGTTTAGACAGTATATAGATGTCTAGGTAGTGTTAATTGATCCATTTTTCAGTTACTTGTTTCTGTTTGCTATTTGAACATTTTTTTTGTCCACTATTCCAAGTTCAGAGAATAAACATAATTATTTGTTCCCCTGTTTGTCTGGACTGATAAAGAATCCTGGTGATTTGTGTGTTGGGTCTGTGAGTGCTTCCTGGAAACCGTGGGACCACTGGGAGTGTGGATCCAGTAACCTACAAATCACTGGAGATAATTGGAGAGTGGGAGACTCGCCCAGAGGCGGTCGTGACCCAATCAGTGGGAGAAGGGTGCTAGTGTAGAGTACAAATGGCAGGTGCAGGCAGACCTGAACTGTGTTGGGGATAGACCCTCTAAGCAGTGGCGTTCCGTGCTTAGCTGACACCCGGGGCGGATCGCCGCTGCGTGCACCCCCCCGGGTGCAGTGCAACATGGCGCCCCCCCCCCGGCGTGAAACGGCACCCCCCCTGGCGTCGGCACCCCCCCTGGTGTGGACCCTAACCCCCCCGGCGCAGCGCCTCTCACTCCCCCCGACAGTCCCCACCTGCCTACCAGCTGAGCTCCAGCCGGCACCTCCAATCTGCAGCGCTGCTGACTTTAAATGAAGAAAACCGTCTCGTCGTTGGCCCTTCACTACTGAGTCCCACCCTCTGATATAACTTCCTATTTCCTCGAGGGCGGGACTCAGTAGTGAAGGGCCAACGATGAGACGGTTTTCTTCATTTAAAGTCAGCAGCGCTGCAGATTGGAGGTGCCGGCCGGAGCTCAGCTGGTAGGCAGGTGGGGACTGTTGGGGGGAGTGAGAGGCACTGCACCGGGGGGGGGGGTGGACAGAGCACCCCCCCCACCTGTTGACACCCGGGGCGGACCGCCCCCACCGCCCCGAACTTGCTACGCCACTGCCTATAAGTGGCTGCACGTTTCGTGACAAGATTACATGGGCAAGAGCTCCTGCCCTGACTACACCACTAGACCAAGAGATTGTAAGGTAGTCTGGGGGGAGGGGGCTATTCTTTACACCTTTTTTTGGTGTAATATGATTGCAAGTAATGCAGTTATGATAATGTACAGTAGTTTATATGGTAAATAGAGTGCTCCAAATAAATGCATTTGATACAAAAGTTTAACAGGAATTTAAGTCTGCAAATTTGGGATGATAAGCTCCTTAGGAATTAGCCTCTCAGTGGAGACAGGACAGCAGCTGTCACTCCAAAAATGTGGCACAAAGCCAGCCACTGTAAAAGCACTGTGGCTTGTAGTTTCAGTTTTCATTAGCTGAGGTCCATGTGTGTGGACGCTATTTTGCTTGAAGGTAAAATATGGTCTTTCATTATATAAATTATTATACATATTCTGGCTTGGAAACTATTTAGGCAATTCTAAAGGATTTTCAGGCTCTGTTGGGTATGATGAAGATGCAGTGTTTTAATCAAACTTTTGTCATGCAGAAGTTAGATTCTATGAAAGAGGAACCTGCAGTACTGGTCAGCTTATAGTGTTAGTAGGGAAATATTACTAAAATTAAATGAAGTTTATATATTAGAAAATATTTGAGAAATGTATTGCTCAATTGCAATTTTCCAGAGTATATAGTCCTCGCATTTAGTAACATCAATGTGCTTTTTTATTCCGGATTGTGCATCGGGCTGATATAATGTCCGCGGTGTAGACCAGTATATGGCTTCCTTTACCATATTTTAGTAAGAATCTATATCATGCTTGTCTTAATCAGTTTTATAACTAAATACAAAACAGAAAATACCTTGATGCTACTTTCTCTTGTTATTTGTACAGTTTGGGTAAGCATAAAAATCTGGTAATTATGATTTTTTTTGACATGTTCTCACAAAGTTCCCATCTCAGAGGATATTTAGCTATATCTACATTGACTTGGGAACCTACATGAGCCAGACTTGCTGACAAGTCCTTGTTAAAATGGCTCACCCAGTTGTCTACCTGTGTTTGCCATGCTTGGGCCTAGGTGGTTATAAATCTCCTGTGGGTTTAGCAGAGGGTTGCCGATTGAAAGCCCCAGTGGGCCTAATTAGTTCACATTCACATAACCAAACGTTCAGTTTCAGTTTTGGCTTTGACCAAAAACCAGATGCTAAGTTTCAGCCACAGTTTTAGTCAAAAATGTTCAAATAGTTTCAGATTCAACCAAAAATGAAAAAAGGCAGTCTTGGTTAGTCTTTACACTATAACACTCTTCTAGCTACAGCCACTGTCTTGTCACATTGTTTCACCACCTTGAGATGCTCCAACACTATCATTCCAAGGTCTCTCTCCTGAACTGTGCTTATCACTCTATCTCATACATTACATCACTCTGCACTTCCTCGCAAAAGACTCATATTCGGTAAAACAAAATATGAAAGCGCTAAACCTCTACGAGAGAAACTACATTGGCTCCCACTTAAAGAACTCATCACGTTCAAAATATGCTCCCTAGTCCACAAAATCATTCACGGAGATGCACCTGCCTACATGTCAGACCTGATAGACTTACCACCCAGGAATGCCAAGAGATCATCCCGCACATTCCTCAATCTGCACTTCCCTAACTGCAAAGGTCTAAAATACAAACTAATGCACGCGTCAAACTTTACCTACTTGAGCACACAGTTATGGAACGCATTGCCGCGCAACCTAAAAACGATTTACGAATTAACGAACTTTCGCAAACTGCTGAAGACCCATCTCTTCAACAAGGCATACCACAAAAATTAACAAATGTGAATATATATATATAACTCCTACACATATATTCAGAACTGTATTACAAAATCTGCTTGTTATGCTACTATAATGTTTCTTCATTATCATGTTGCTCAAGATCCTACTGTAATACTAAATGTATATTTTCTAACACATTTCCATTATTCATGATGTATTGTAAGCCACATTGAGCCTGCAAAGAGGTGGGAAAATGTGGGATACAAATGCAATAAATAAATAAATCTTAACTCCAGCCCTTAGCCCATTCTTCTAATTTTTGTGTATCTCTCTTTTGCTTTCTATTCTTTTGCTCAATGCAGCAGGCCTTATTCTTTACCTCCCAACTGCTGAGAAAAGACACAACTGTCTTCTCATTAAGAAGCCACTGCAGCTGGAGTTCAGCTCATGCATTAGTAATAGAAACTGGTTCTACCCTCAGGTGCTGAAACCAGGGCACATGTTGGCCCTGTTTGTTTAATAAACCTGTAAAATGTCTGCCTGGGAAAAAGCTTAGGCCTTTCTCTACAGTTGCTAGGTGACTTCCAGCTGTTTGGTTAATAGGAGCTCCTTCTGTGCCTGTCATGAAAGCCTGTCCCTTCACTGTGGGCCTGGCTCCCTGGGAGTGGCAATGGGTGTCAATTCTCAGCAAAAAGACAGTGATCCAGTGACAGGTAGAAGAGATAGCATGGATGAGGACACCTGGGAGGAGGAAAAGGGGCAAATGTAAAATAAAGTGAGAGGAGGCATAGGGCAGTGCACTAAAGATGACAAAGGAACAGAGAGAGGGCAAATGCCAGAAAGACTGAAGGAGAGATCTATGGTCACAAATGTCAGCAGCAGCAGCAGCAGCAGCTACGAGAATGGTATGGGATTTGCGTTACAAGACTTGCGGACCTGAACATGTATACTCTGGAGGAAAGGAAAAACAGGGGTGATATGATACAGACATTCAAATATTTGAAAGGTATTAATCCGCAAAGGAATCTTTTCCGGAGATGCGAAGGCGGTAGAACGAGAGGACATGAAATGAGATTGAAGGGGAGCAGACTCAGGAAAAATGTCAGGAAGTACTTTTTCACGGAGAGAATGGTGGATACTTGGAATGCCCTCCCGCAGGAGGTGGTGGTGATGAAAATGGTAACAGAATTCAAACATGCGTGGGATAAACATAAAGGAATCCTGTTCAGAAGGAATGTATCCTTGGGAGCTTAGCTGAGTTTAGGTGGCAGAGCTGGTGGTAGGAGGAGGGGCTACTGGTTGGGAGGCGGGGATAGTGCTGGGCAGACTTATACGGTCTGTGCCAGAGCCGGTGGTGGGAGGCGGGGCTGGTGGTTGGGAGGCAGGGATAGTGCTGGGCAGACTTATACGGTCTGTGCCAGAGCTGGTGGTGGGAGGCGAGGCTGGTGGTTGGGAGGCGGAGATAGTGCTGGGCAGACTTATACGGTCTGTGCCAGAGCTGGTGGTGGGAGGCAGGACTGGTAGTTGGGAGGCGGAGATAGTGCTGACCAGACTTATATGGTCTGTGCCCTGAAGAGGACAGGTACAAATAAAAAGTAGCACATATGAATTTATCTTGTTGGGCAGACTGGCTGGACCGTGCAGGTCTTTTTCTGCCGTCATCTACTATGTTACTATATTAGTACAGCACTCAGGCTACACCCAGTATTAAGGGCTACACTAGAGCAGGGGTCCTTAGGACACACCAAGCTGGTCTGCTTTCCAAAATATTTACAATGAGTATGCATGAGACAAATGTACACATACTGCCTCTATTGCACATTTAGCTTATGCATATCCTGAAAACCTGACTGGCTGGGTGTAGCCTGGGTTGAGAACCCCTGCTTTACAACAATACAGGCATGGTACATCCCAGCTCACTTTTGCAAGGGTCACTCCATTATTAGACAACCCCGGGTCCCTACTGAGCTCTAAGGGAAGGCCAGACTCTCCCTTCAGCAGGAGCTGCAGGCAGTAATTTCCCTGCTCTGGGGCTCCACGTCTGCCTCCGCCCACATGTTTACATGTTAACTGACCTACATTGCTGCTCATAAGGACGAAAACAAAGCCGTGTGCAAATATCAAATATGGATCAGACCCAAGAATGTGAGAGACTGCAGCAGCCAAGCCCCTGCATTTCAAGGCAGTCCAACCCTGCCCGTGTCAGATTTCCCAAGAAGCCCAGGGCACCTCCCTGCAAAAGAGAACAGTGGGGTGGGGGAATCAGATTGAGGCAGGCCTGCTTTCAAAGGCTGAGTATCAGCAACCTGCGTGCTGAGAGAACATGTCTGACAGTCCCATTGAATTCCACAAGGCAAAGCAAAAACTCAGTACCAGCAAGAAGGAACAGGCCAGAGTAGAACAGCTTTCAAAGAAGAGAGCATGGGTGAAAATTCAGTGGCAGAGCCCTGTGGTGATGTGTTTGTGTTGCAAAGTGCTAAATCTGGGTTGCACACCCAGCTCAGGCTCTGCTTCTTAAGCTTCAAGTGCTGCAGAGTTTAGGAGAGTTGGGTTCCATTCCCCACACAGGCTCCTGTTTTGTTTGCAAAGATTATGATGCTTGGGTTCTCTGCATGGTTTGGGCTACTGCCAGTCAGTCTAAAAGTACTGCAAAGGTTGAGGCCTAGGTTCCATTCCCAGCTAGGTTAGGAGTGCTGTAGTCATTAGGAGACTTCTGTTCCACTCCCAGCTTCAGATCCTGCTTGTCCTGCTGGGAGTATAGAAGAGGGTAACAGATCAGAGTTCTATTCCCAACACAGATTCTGCAGGCCTGTAGAACAGTCATCCCAGGCCTAGGAAATGAGATACACCTCTTTAAGCAACAGTGAAAGAGCTACTTCAGAAACACAGTTCTTTCAGAGGTCTGCAGCCTGCCCTCAACCAGGTACTATGCCCTGCCATATCACACAAAAGATTCCTAGTTCAAGCCCCAGAGCAGGGTCTTCTGCATCCTGGGTCACTGCAAAGACTGGGAGATTCATGCCCATTGTTAAGGGTGGCACCAGCTGGCCATATTTACAGCGTATGAAACAGGGTTTGAGAAAGAGCCTTGACATATGACTCAAAGCCCTGGGATAGTCACTGCAATAATCAGACTGGGACCACTGGGGCAGTCTGTTACAAAATAAGGGGGAAATCCTAAGGTCATGTGACTGAAGGCTCACAGCATCTAATCCTAGCCTTGGTTCTGATGAACTGAAAGAAATGAAAAAAGAAACCTAGATGAGATAACACTTGGGCCAATAGGGGGAAAAAAAAAAAAAGAGAGACATTGGCCTAGCTATATGGCCACAATACTTGGTGCCATTGTTAAACCTAAACTCTGGTTTATGGCATTCAGCAAGAAAAAAAAAACTCTCAGCTTAACTGTCTGTCACACCACTGGAGAGAAGGGCACACAGTTACCCCACAACCTCCCAGCCCCCTCTCCTACTTATTGCATCTAGACAAGGGCTATAAGCAATCTAACTGCCATAGCACATACTTACGCTTCCAGCTAGCTAGGTTAAGATTCATAGCTTGGTTATCAAATCAAATATATGCAAATATGATTGCTTGATTTGCATGGTAACTATCCTCAAAGATCTTGAAAACCTAGAACAGACTAGAGCAGGGGCGTGGCCAGGGCCCAGCCAACAGTAGCACACATTTAACAGTAGCTGGTGGGGATCCCATGCTCTGCCAATTGAAGCTTCCCCCTGATGGTAATGAAGATGTTACTCTCCATGATACTGGCATCTGCACATGCTCAGTTTTCAGCGCATGCCTGCTGCAGACTGCCAAGTTGAAAAGAAGTGTTTTCCCACCAGCTGAGATATTGTTTGGGTGGTGAGAGGGGGGGAGGAGGATGAACAATTGGTTTCCATCCACTTCTTGCCTAGGCCCACCCAAAATCTGTTTTCTGGCTACACCCCTGGACTAGAGGTTGCCTATATCTAACACGTTGCAGCCCAAGCATGAAAGAGCTACCTCTACACAGAAGCAGGTCTCAGGAATGCTTCAGGGGGCCCTGCTCTGTTGCGAGCCCAAGATGACTTCTTGGGGCTTTGCAGATTCCTTTAAAATAATAAATGCCTGAAATATTTAAAATGCCAGTCACACCCCAAAGGCCGTAGTCCACTTGCAGAGAACATCGCCCTCAGATACCAACATAACTCTCAGTGGGTCTTTAGATTCCACACTGTGGCTTTATTTTCATTCCAGATCAGGAAAGAGCATCCGTGAATTATGGAGAGCTGCAAAGACCCACACTTACCCAGTCTCCTCCTCCACCCCTACAAGCAAAAGAACTCATTCACCAATACTATCTTACAAGCAGACTATCACATACTCTTTGAAAGGAGGATGTAGGAATTATGCCCAGCTATTGCTACAACCCAGTTAGTACCCTCAAATCAAATCAGTTTTACAGAAGGAACCTGCACACTCATAACAGCACAAGTGGCAAGGAGAAATGTACCCTGTTATCACACAGAAAGTAGCGCACATAGCTCCTTCTCATATAACCATCTAAATTCAATGGCTCCCTCTACTGGAGACCATAAAGCAAGACTGAGACAGGGCTCCTCCTCCTCACTTCTGTCTGCTCCAGGAAAACAGGTCTCTACAAGACAACATTCCTATAGCACATATCAGTGCTGACCCTACCTTCCTTATGGGTACCTGGCAACCAGCAACCACCAGAGGGAAGAAAGCTGTGGCTCCATTCCACCAGGGTTGCCCCCCCCCCCCCCCCCCCCCCCCCACACACACACACATATATACTGTTGCAGAGCAGGCTCTAAAGTAGTACTACAGGTCCTAAGGAGTCATTGTGGATGACCGCCTCAGCCAGAACAGCCCAGAGTGTCTGGGTGGAGTGAATTTCACAACAGCAAAATTATCTCCAGATGTGTAACAAAGGCTCAGCGCCTGGACAGAGGAGAAGTCTTTGGCTTCCAATGCATCTGGCAGCCATCTTAAGATAGCGATTAACAGGAGGAAAAGTCTCTGTCTAGTTGCAGAAAGACGTCCTAATGGAGGGAAGCAGTAGAGCGTAACACTCCCAACATGCCACAGTTCCTTTAGGCAGGTTTCCTCATTGCAAAGAATGATCTGGATCTGTCCCCTGCCTTTAAAAAACTTAAAAGCAGTTTGGCTTCCTATTTCTTTGCATTCCAGTTTGTACAGGTTGTAAGACAAGCAAAAATTTAGAGCAAGTTCTCTACCCAGCCTTCGGGACACTCCTAGCCAGTCAGGTTTTCAAGATTCCCCACAATGAATTGGGCATAAAATATTTTTACATGAAAACCTCATATTCATTGAGTATCCTGAAAACACAACTGACTGAATGGCCTTGAGCACCCCTGATTTCAGCCAGCAAAAGGCTTGATTCTTTACCACAGTACTTTTCAACCCAGTCCTTGGGGCACACCCAGTCAGGGTTTCAAGATACCACCTTTTGTATGCAAACCTCGCTTATGCATTAATCGTTGTGTATACAAGAGGCTGGGTGTGTCCCAAGAACTGGGTTGAAAAGCACCTATGCCCTGTCAGGCGGTTTAGCTCAATCCTCAAGCCACACCAAGCCAGTTTGCTTTTCAGAATACATGATATATTCAGATACATGAGATATTTGCAAGCATTACCTCCAGGAGAAGCAAATCTCTCACGCATAGTCATTGTGGGTATCCTGAAAACCTGACTGGCTTAGTGGCTCCCAATCGCCAAGGGCCACCAACATGTCAGGGTTTCAGCGTAGGCCTAATATGCATGAGAGATCTGCATGCCAACTACTGCAACTGAATGCAAATTTCTCATGCATAGGCCTTAGGATAGCAATTCCCATACCTGGTCCTGGAGGCACCCTAGCCAGACCAGTTTTCAGGATATCCACAATGATTATTCATGAGAGAGATTTACATGCAGTGGAGGTAGTGCATGCCGAGCTCTCTCATTAATAATCATTATGAAGATCCTGAAACTTGGCGCTGGCTGGGGTTCCTCCAGGACCAGGTTTGAGACTCACTGAAGTTATGTTCATCAACACAAGATCATGAACAAGGAAGATATGACTGATAAGGCGATATCTTACAGATGCTTATTATGTTCTGTGGCTTGTAGACAGTGTAGCATAGTGAAAACAGAGATAACTGGATGTACATGAGTTGATCTTTTCTGCCATCTACGACCATTGGTTCTCAACCCAGTAGTTAGGGCACACTCAGCCAGTCAAGTTTTCAGGATATTCCTAATGAATGTGAGAGACATTAGTATGCCTACCACCTCCACTACACAAATGTTTTATGCATATTCCTTACGGATATCCTATAACACTAAGGGGTAGATGCACTAACAAAAACGTTAAAGCCCTTCCCTTACCGATTCCTTAGCGAATTGGTAAGAAACAGGCATGCATCAAGGAAATCGCATGCAAATGAGCTGCTCGCTACTAGTCAAATATCCGAACAAAAAGCTGTACACGCTCATTGCCCCTCCTCAACCCACTGAAAAAACAACAGGGGTGTTACCCCTGCCCTACCCGTCCACACAAACACCCCCTGGGGCTGGAGTGTAAGTGCTGAGCAGATCGCTTCGTGGGTTCTATTGAACAGATTTTTTTTAAAGAAGGAACTGCTGTTTAGTCGTTGTTTCATTTTTTGTTATTAATTTCCAATCCTCATGTCTTTAATAATGCCATCAATTGTAGTTAAATCCAGCACACACAGACACGCATGTAATCTCTGTTGTATATGAAGTGAGGAATAACCAAACTGCACCAGCAACTATAACGTTTTTTTTACCCACTTTGCTGACATTATTTTTAAAGGTAAACATACACCCCCACCGCCTATCCCTATAGTAACATAGTAGATGATGGCAGAAAAAGACCTGCACAGTTCATCCAGTCTGCCCAACAAGATAAACTCATATGTGCTACTTTTTGTGTATACCTTACCTTGATTTGTACCTGTCCTTTTCTGGGCACGGACCGTAAAAGTCTGCCCAGCACTATCCCCACCTCCCACCACAGGCTCTGGCACAGACCGTATAGTCTGCCTAGCACTATCCCCACCTTCCACCATCGGTTCTGGCACAGTCCTGTGAGCTGCGCCTTCCAATTCCCTCACAACAGCCCCAACGAGAGGTGCAGACCTCCCGTTAGGTTTTCCAAGGTGAGGGGAACGGAAAACGGTAGTGCATACTACTACTACTACTTAACATTTCTAAAGCGCTACTAGGGTTACGCAGCGCTGTACAGTTTAACAAAGAAGGATAGTCCCTGCTCAAAGGAGCTTACAATCTAAAGGACGAAATGTAAAGTTGGGGCAGTCTAGATATCCTGAATGGAGGTATAATGGTTATGTGCCGAAGGCGACATTGAAGAGGTGGGCTTTGAGTAAGGATTTGAAGATGGGCAGCGAGGGGGCTTGGCGTATGGGCTCAGGGAGCTTATTCCAAGCATAGGGTGAGGCTAGGCAGAAAGGGCGGAATCTGGAGTTGACGGTGGTGGAGAAGGGTACTGAGAGGAGGGATTTGTCCTGTGAGCAGAGGTTACGGGTAGGAACGTAAGGGGAGATGAGAGTAGAGAGGTAATGAGGGGCTGCAGATCGAGTGCATTTGTAGGTAAGTAGGAGAAGCTTGAACTGTATGCGGTGCATCTCATTGTAAAACGAATTATACACATTATAATACTAATTTGCTCATCTGCATTCCATTTTCGTTAGCTGCTACCGTGACAGGACAATGTCCTTTTGTGCATGTCCTGGTTTACTACTTGCACGTTAAACTGGCTAGAACCAGTTTAAAACCCAAGTTGCTGGCTCGTTTAGTTTAGTGCATCTAGCCCTAAGTCATTAACAGGCCTCAAGGACTGAGAGCGAAGACCACAACTGGCTTCTAGTTTAAAATCTGCACATTTTCCTAGAAAGCTTGCACTGATTTGGGACATGGAATTAGCCTGGATTTTCAGGGAAATTGAACTGCTTCCTGAAGGAACAGAAGAGAAACAATTGAGTCTGAAGGCCATAAATTCCCTCCATATCCAACATGACAAAATGGAAACACTTGAGACACATGAGAGGCCCACCATGCAGCATCATGTGGTCTGCCCTTTGCTTGAGAGTAATTCCTGCTGAGGCCAACGTATTCATCATTACAAAGAAATAGGAAAGTGATAGAGCGGCAGAAGCAGGCACCAGACCTGGGCCTAGAATATAAATGGAAAATGAAGAAAAAAAATATGCATCTCTAATGGAAAAACATTTTACCCAACTCCAAAGCAAAATGAATAGGGGAAAAGCCTGGGTTCAGAAGGAAAAAATTGTCTTACCTGATAATTTTCTTTCCTTTAATCACAGCAGATGAAACAAGAGATGTGTGGGTTGTGACCATCTACCAACAGGTAGAGATAAGAATACTGAACTGAACTCTGTATTACAGAATGGTATGCTCCTCAGTCAGTTAGTATCGCATAACAAAGCTGAAGGAAGACTTAGGCACCATATTTCGCCTTCCTCACAAATGCACAATAGGAACAGCCAAACCACAAAACCAAGCTCTACTGGAACCAGGAAACAGAGCAGGAACTTGAGAGAGACTGTCCATCCGCCTGCTGAACAGAGATACTGACTGAGGAACATACCATCCTGTAATACAGAGTAGAGATTGACACAGGTATGGGGACATACAGGTAAGCCTGGGGGACCGATCCCTCGTCATTCTCTAAAAGATTAAAGCTAGCCTTAAACAGGCTGCTCCAACAAGATGGAACATCTATAAAATGCTAGAATCAATATGCAAAAACTTAACACATCTTAGAAAACTGGCAACTGAATTCAATGATAAAAAAAACTGCAGAAGCTGCTTTTGGGTTTACAAGAAACACTTAAATAACATTAAAGGGACAATATTCAGACCGCAGGAGTAAGCCTGACTAACTCCTGCAGTCAGTGCTAAACTGGATATACAGTGCCAGAGCATTTCCAACATTAGACACTTATTTTCCTGTTCATCTGCTACACAGTGTTGGCTCTCTTCTACACCCATGTCTGAAAGACAATCCAATTATCTACCCAGATGATGTAAAAACACAGGCAACCAAATCTTTGAGGTTGTATCAAAACCAGATCGAAATGGAAGGCTCAAATCCATCATCATCAACTCATCAGGATCCCCTACAATCCACATTCCCAGAAAGCATCACATATGTGGAAAAGACCCCCTGCGAAAGAATGAAAATCGATGTTAGCAGTCTTATGAGCAACTTGTATGGAACAATGTCTCCTTGAAAGCTATTGTTAATGAATTGGACAGTTATTTATGATTGAGTGATGCACTGTTTTGATTTTTTGGAAAAACAAGCAAAAGTGTTGGCCAAAACGTGCATAGTAACATAGTAGATGATGGCAGAAAAAGACCTGCATGGTCCATCCAGTCTGCCCAACAAGATAAACTCATATGTGCTACTTTTTGTGTATACCTTACCTTGATTTGTACCTGTCCTTTTCAGGGCACAGACCGTGTAAGTCTGCCCAGCACTATCCCCGCCTCCCAACCACCAGCCCCGCTGCCCACCACCGGTTCTGGCACAGACCGTATAAGTCTGCCCAGCACTATCCCCGCCTCCCGCTCTGCCACCCAATCTCGGCTAAGCTCCTTAGGATCCATTCCTTCTGAACAGGATTCCTTTATGTTTATCCCACGCGTGCTTGAATTCTGTTACCGTTTTCATTTCTACCACCTCCCGCGGGAGGGCATTCCAAGCATCCACTACTCTCTCCATGAAAAAATACTTCCTGACATTTTTCTTGAGTCTGCCCCCGTGCATGCCTGCTACCAGCACATCTTCCGAGAGGGCATTTTCTACTGCAGGAAGGACTGTGGAAGACAGGACAGCGAGACTGAATCCTGAGCTTGTTAATAACATATTCATCCACAGATTTAAAAAGCCACAATAGGGTCTATTTCTCCCCCTCTAAGGCATACAGAGCAGGCTGTATTTTGTACCCGTGGACAATTTAACAGGGTGGATTAGGGCTCCTTGTGGTAGTAGAAGTCAGCTATTAACGGGGTGGTTATTATAGTTGCTTGTGCTTGTTTTCTATACTTTAAGATTCAAATATAAAATCATCCTCCATTGCCCCATGTAAGCCGCATTGAGCCTGCCATGAGTGGGAAAGCGCGGGGTACAAATGTAACAAAAATAAAATAAAGTGTTTGAGGCTTGTGCGGATGAGGAGAGCCCAGGAGGACAAACTTTGTCCCTGTGTCATTCGCTAACACAGAGTATAAAGCTGAACTCTATCTCCACATGCTGGTAAATGGCCACACCCCACAAGTCTCTGGCTCCATCTGCTGCACATGCTAAGGAATTAATATTTTCCTCTAAAAATCCACTTAGAGGAAAAAAATAAACTGAATAAATGAAGTGTACAAATCAGTGAAGCACTAAGGTCAATGGATGAGCCTTCCAACACTAAACATTCAATTTTCAGAAGTGTTTTTGAAAATTCACCAGTTTTATGAATGTTTAGTGTTGAAAGACTCATCCATTGACCTTACTGCTTCTGGTTTGTCCTCTAAAAATCTGTCCATTTACTGTTTGAGCACTGTTGGGCCGATGATCAGAAGCCAATGCAGGCGCTAGAGGCTGTTAGCACCATACAAGCATCTGTATTTTCTATCACCCCATGATCAGAGCCCCTGAGCGCATGAAATGCGCTTGCAGGCTCTGAATGCAACTTGCATGCAGATACATGCAAAACAGGGCTTTTAGCGCAAGTAGCATGCAAATGCATTTCTCCCCAATGATGAGCGAGTAGTGCGCCAAACATTGGCATGCTGTCTGCGGCAAACCTTATGCCAGCTCAGTTGACGCTAGGGTTTGCAGACCATTGGGGAGGAATGGTGAGCACTGTCCAGCATGCATTTACATGCTAGCAGGCCCCCCCCATTCCCTCCAATGCAGCAGGGCCCCCCGACCCCCCTGGACTTGACCCCCCCTAACATCCCCTCAAATAGCCCTGTTGACCCAGCGGAGTGAGTCCCCCCCCCCCCCCCCCCCGGTCTAGCAGCTGTCTTCCCCACCCCGTCCCTCCTCTTCCATCAGCGTCATCTTGAAAATTGTGGCACCCAGCCCTGTGCATCCTGGGATGCGCTGGGCAGGGCTTCACACCCGGGGGGGGGGGGGGGATTGACTCGCCCATTGGGGCACCAGGGCTCTATTTGAGGGGATGCAGACCCACCAGACCCCCGCCCCTGAACTTGTGATCCTCCAGCATCCATTTTGCTTGGCTCGAGGTGAGGATACTAGGCTACGAGGGCTATGCTGTTTGGGGTCTGGTGATCCCATCGACTTCCAGCCCCTGTGTTTGACAGGTCTGGACTTTTTGACAGCCCAGACCTGTCAAACATCCAGGATAGTATCCGAGCACATGCTCAGGCACTATCCTCCCACACTTTACCCTATGATCATAGATAATAGCGTGCTTAAATTTGCATGCTATTACCTCTGATCATAGGGGTGGTAAAGCCCCGCACTGATTCTGCGCTATTTTTAGAAAGCTGTTTGGCACAGCACAGGGCTTTCAATGCCCATGTGAGCAGTGTATCACAGTGCTCCATGATTTCACCACTGTTGCACTTGGAACTGTAGGCAGCAGTGAATGCACTATCCCTTAGCCCATCTGAACAATTAAACTTAAATCAGCTTGTTTGCATGGTTAATTTTAGGATATTTCTCCAGCTGCCATGTACTGCAGCAGCCTGTTCTTCTGCCTAAGTGCATCACGCTTCAGTTATCCATATTACATCTCGTGCACTGCTTACCTGCTCATTCACCTCAAGTATCAAAGCTTTCCTGGGAGGGATGGACAAGTAAATTAATGGTTAGTGCAGTGGACTTTGATCCTAGCACCTGTGTTCAATTCTCACTGCAGTTTCTTGTGACCTTAGGCAAGTTACTTAACCCTCCATTGCCCCAGGTACAGTGCCTGCTGTACAACGCTGCATACGTCTAGTAGTGCTATAGAAATGATTAATAGTAGTAAAATCAAAGTGCACACTGTGTGTAACAGGAGTTTGGCATCACATGGGGGGGGGGGGGGGGGGGAGAGAAGAGAACAGAATGACCCGCCTCCTTCCTCCAAATCCAGCAACTTAGTGACTGAAGTGTTCTGGACAAAGGGATGTTCCTCGTGTTAAGGCACGTGCCATTAATTGTGGCTGGCTGTAGCTTTTGATTCAACCAGTTGCTAATGCACAAGTAAATGTTATCCTTAAACCTCATCATACTTACCTAACCATCAGCCTTTCACATGACATAGTTATCTAAAGCTTGACAGCCAGCTAAACCTATTCTAGAAACTGAATCCGATGAGAACTACAAGACCCAAATTTACTCCCTGCTATACCACAACAAATCCTGGACAGCTTTTTTTTTTTTTGTGCACAGGGCCCCATCCCTACCTCAAAGGCCATCAGTCCCCCACATACCACCTCTGAAAGTTATTGGCACTTGCAGGAGGGGTAGATGGCCTCCATTGTTACCACTGCACCACCCCTGAGAAGACAAAAAGGCAAGACGATAGAAAGGGGAGAAAGAAGTAGGTAGGCTTGTTGGAAGTCAATTTGCACACGTACGTGGTGGATAACTAAACCTAATAATTTTTTTTGGAAGGGGGTGGGGGGGAAGACAGAGATGCTTATACTGCCATGCCTATTCTATGTGATGAGGGGTGTTAGGTTGAAGAGGGATGATGCTTCTGAGGCCCCAACATTATTCCTGGGGGTAGTTGTATTTACAATGACTAATGTTCAGTTTAATCCAAGTGGAAATATATTTCTGGTTCTCATTTTCCAGTTTATCTACTATGTAATATATATATAGCTGACCATTGAAAATGAGCCTTCTGTACATATTGTATTACATTGCTGTAGTCTGTACATTCATATCTTGTGGTGAACCATACCCTCTAACTGGTGGAGGTCTCTCTTGTGCTTTGTGTATGATTGAAGTGAGGTATTAATTACAGAGGATGGGGAACATGCAGCCCTCCATCACTCAGCATTGCATGCACCTGCCCCTTCATGCATCCTATATGCCCCACGACTAAACAGTTTCTGCTGCTCATTCTTTTTACTTTTCTCTCTGAACATTGGGAAACCTCAGCTAACTTTGCATTTTGCACATTAGTGGAGACATTTGTTTTGCTGCACAGCATGTAAATCTGGGGCCCGATTCCAATTGTGTTTGATTTTCTAATTTGTTGCCATATTGTGTTATTTAGAACTCTAGCGCCCCCCCCCCCCCCCCCCCCCCCCCCCCCCCCCCCCCCCCCCCCGTTTACTAAACCACACTAGCAGTGCAGTAATGCCGACACAGCCCATTCACTTTGAAGTGCCAAAACGTGGGTTCTCTTTTTGAGGGTTCTTGTGTTACTTTAGAGGAAGGAGTTTGTGTTGCTATAAACTGAAGTGACATCAAAATGTGAATATTCTTTTTCTAAATGGGTTGGAGTAAGGGAAGCAAGTCAGCAGCATTCCTTGACATAAGAACATTAGACAGGCCATACTGGATCAGAGCAAAGGGCTACTGCACACAGTATATCCTGTTTCCAAGAATGACCAATCTTGATTAGGTGATTATGTAGATATTTAAAGTGAGGCCCTACACTCCCCCCACCCCCATACCAGCCGTTCTCTAGCTTTCCCTTCACAACTCTGGAGCCCCTGTGGTTATCCTCAAGCAACTGTGAACACTGGTTCTGTTTTTGCCTCCAGTAGAACACGGTTCCATGCATGCATGGTGCACACTTTCTGATGCTACTCTAACAAGAGGAACAAGGGGGCAAACTTCCACTGGGAAAAAGAGGTTGATTTGCATACCTTATTTAAGTGTACTATTCCCCCCCCCCCCCCCCCAATCTTTCCAGCCCATGCATATTTAAAGACCCTAAGTCTCACCTCAGTCACATTTCCCTTAAGGTGGTAGTCAACATGCTTGGATTGAACATCCCACTTCTTGATTCTAGAACTTTTCCAAACTTCCATATCGTCAAGATATTACAATCATATCAATGCAGAGGATACACTTTATTTAGCCCCCTTCAGTCTCACCACACAGGGCTTTCTGTGCAGACTACACCACTTTGGTAGAACTCTTCCGAGCTGGCTAGTGCTTAGAGCAATA
The DNA here is from genome assembly GCF_901765095.1 of Microcaecilia unicolor. Lineage (NCBI taxonomy): Eukaryota > Metazoa > Chordata > Amphibia > Gymnophiona > Siphonopidae > Microcaecilia > Microcaecilia unicolor. The sequence continues at coordinate 109,976,292 of NC_044041.1, forward strand.
GGTGGTAAATCAAACCTCGCTTCTCCCACAGACACTTCTTGCAATGCTGAACAAGTTCCATGACCTCAGGTGCCCATTTAGATTCTAGAAGTGGCCTAGTGGGAGTGGAAGAGTGGCCTAGTAGTTAGAGCACCGGTCTTGCAATCCAGAGGTGGCCGGTTCAAATCCCACTGCTGCTCCTTGTGATCTTGGCCAAGTCACTTAACCCTCCATTGCCTCAGGTACAAACTTAGATTGTGAGCCCTCCAGGGAAAAACAAATATCCAGTGTACCTGAATGTAACTCACCTTGAGCTACTCCTGAAAAAGGTGTGAGCAAAACCCAATAATAAATAAGCTCTACTGGGAAGGGACATTGTACTTGTACTTGGGATGCTGTTGTAAGCCACCATAAGCTTAGAGGAAAGGCGATCTATAAATGTACAATGAGCCTCAAGAATTACAGCACATTTCAGATGAGGCCTTACTAATTTTAGAGGTATTAACTTCTCCCAACCCCCAACAAGGAACTAGGCAGCAGATATGAACCAGAAGTAGCTTGGTCACGGGGGGGGGGGGGGGGGGGGGGCACCCTCCCTCCCTCCCACCCAAATACTCCATATATCAGATGGTCAACCACACTGAGTTTGAACCTAAATGGTTTGCAATCATAAGCATGGTATAACGGAACAGATTATGAAGCAGCCTGTGCTGGTCATAAGACAAAAACGGATCAGAACCAGTCACACTGGGTCTCACAACAAACAACTGCTCTAAGAAGTCTTTGCCAAAGCACACATATTAAAAGGAAAGCAGGAAACGAGTGAGTCAGAATTTCTGAAGGGCTGGAGAGCAGAAAACAGATGGGCATTATTAAAACCGCCCAACTTCCCCATTTCCGACTCAAGCTTGCACACACAAAAAAAGATTTGCCTCCGATAAAAATAAAAGGCTTTTCTGGCAAAGAGAAGATGTAAAAACTACACCTAAGGAAGATACACACACCAGCCTTGGACTCGACTTACAGAGTCCAAACTATGCAACCTCTCCCCTCTTAGGCTGCGACATACAAGTGAGGGTTAATGTGCTCCCGTCCCCATCTACGCTCATTGATCAGGCATGGCACTCTGTTAAGGTTAATCATTTTAGGGATTTACCACGTTAGTATATTCCAGGCCATCTGCACTAGGCAGAGGGAGGTATGAACTGCAACTAGTCTGAGAGGAACTATTCCAGTCACTTTACTTTCTCCCTGTTTGCCTGGTTTTAAGCAATGTGAGCAATCTGAAGAGGATGGTAAGGGTACATTAAATCTCTCACCCCATTTCAGAGGGCACAGTGGTATGAGAACATATTCCTCACCCTAGCCCACTGCTCCCATCATTCCACCTTCTGTCAGCTTCCTCCAAACCTCTGCTCTTTTTTCCATTTCTTTCTGCTTTCCTGGGACAGTGCTTTCCACGAACACGCCCCCGCCCCTTGGTTCTTCTTTCCCATTCTATTTTGTACCAAGGGCTCCTTTATCTGAACAGGAACTATATTAATCAATTTTAGCCTGCCTCCCTCAGAAACCAAGGGGAAGAATGCAGGTCTTGTTCTAAACAATCACAAGGGGGGGGGGGGGGGGGAACACTACTATTTCAAAAACTATAAAATTAAAAGAAAGAAGTGTACAGTCAACATGGCAACCCCAAATTTTTATATATAAAAATGAAACAAGAGGACATCAGAGATTCATTATTAAAAGGCCATTGGATCTCATAATCCAAGCTATTTTAAATCCTAGCCTATATCACGTGATCAAATCACTTGCCCCCTTTGCTTTTTCTCTCAATTTCTATGGGCCAGCAGGCTCCAAAAAATAAACTTTATTAATACTAAAGTGTCATGGAGATGGACAACAGAAAAAAAAAATTACTTATCTGCCACCGCAGAATTGGCGCTGTAGCACCCAACACAACCTCCACAACAAACTGTACTAGTATTTTCACCTTTTGGAAGGCACCTGCAGCGAGCAAACAACAACCCCAGAAACAGGTCCTTTTGATCGAAATACCAGGACAGTTTGTTGTGGACGTCAGGTGCTAAAATGTTGCTACAGTGCAGATTCTGCAGTGGCAGATAAAAGTGATCGGTTTCTATTTTTGTTATATTTGAGTTATTATGGATAATCTCCATGCCTATGTTTAGTATTAATGTTTATTTCTGCAGCCTGCTGACCCATAGAAACCGAGATAAAAAGCAAAAGGGGGAAGTGATTGATCACATGATATAGGCTGGGATTTGAAATAGCTTGGGCTACAAGACATTCAAAGGCCTTTTAATTAAAAAAGAAAATCTGTCATCCTCTTGCTTTTCTCATTTTTATATATAAAAAACTGTTTGTGTGTGGCTACATTGGCCACTCTTCTTTCTCTTGTTCTAAGCCATGCTAATCAAATGGAGAAGCCAAACCCTCACTAAGGCAGCAAACCTTTTATAAGCATTTCGAGTCCCTCTATTACTGATCCATACACCTCAGCAACACAAGCTTGTCAACATCATGTCTGATCAAGAAAGACCACCAAGACCTCTTCACTGGATAACTATAATAGGTATCCAGGCAGCCTGCTAAGCTTGGGAAGACAGGGCAAATGAATGCAGAGGCTTTGTTGAGGTCACTCACAGGCAGCATGGATAAAGATGGAAGGCTCAGGACAACAGAATCCTGAGTGTGGGAAGGTGAGACCCTTAAACACATGCAGTATGACAAAAAAAGAATCATCTGATCCCACCACTCAAGAGGGCATGTGGTTTGTACTTCTCATAGAAACATGCAGTAGACCAGTAAATTAATTCCATTAAGGATGGCTTAGAAGAGAAATAACTTGTAGGTGTTCCACTCCACAGTTGTTCCTCATTCCCCCCCCCCCCCCCAAACTGTATAACAGACAACTGATGGCTCCATTGTCATTAACCAGCTTTATTTTCCATATGCTCACTGTTAATTTATAAAAGTAACAGTCTGATGCCTCTCCCATCGTAAATGATTCTCAGCTGGCGGTTTTCCGATTTGGCTCTGGCACACTTGCTGTTGACAGGTCAGTTTGTGCATGTTGTTGCAGGCCAGCCAATCACTTGAAAATCTTTCCTTGGTTGAAGGGTTTGCCAAGGTTTTTGAAGTCCCCTTCCCATAGGAAATATTCCTTCACTAGTGTCTTACACTCTTCACTGTCCACGTCCAGCTTTCGCCAGGTGTATGATTCATAGTCTATCTGCCAGTCCTCACACAGCTGTAAGACACAGAGATTTAAATGGAGCGGAGACAAACGAGAGCCTAGGACAATCCAATAACTAATGAAAGGTAATCCTCACTCACACAGCCCCCACATTTCTCTGATGTGTGTATCCAGCAAAAAACATGCACATCGTATCCTACAGTTACCCAGAACAGGGCTGGAGAATGCAGTAACATATTCATCCTGTGGACCAGACTCCATGCCCCCCCGCAGCCAGTTAGCCAGCTCAAACAGGTGGAGAGAAGATGGAATCTATATATATAAAAGGCACCTCCAACGTTCCAATGAAGCCTCAAGCCGGATGATGAGGCGCCCGAGATATCCGGTCACTGTAGCTCCGCCCTAGTGTCAAAACACGATGACGTCGAGGGCGGGGCAGCGAAGGCACAACGCACGAGTTCCACATAGTGACAGCAGTGGAGAGAGCAATGCGAACTTTCATCACAAACTCGCAACCAAGTGAGGGAGGGAGTGAGGGACGGAGAGGGGGGGGCGGGATTACCTTGCTAGCGCCCGTTTCATTTTTCCCCCCGAAATGGGCATTTCTTACTAGTGTCCACATAAAAGATGGCAACCCCCTTACTTACTGTGAAGGCCAATTCTTGGCCACGGAAGACCCAGACCCCAGAGATAATGCTGTCATTGTTGGTGCCAGAGAGGATGACACTGGCAAAAGCAGTCTTCCGTAGCTTATCCAAGCGCTGGAACATTCCTGATGGGAAGGAGATAGTGCATTAAGATGTCACATCTGAAACTTCCTGGGCAAACGCAAAGCTGAAGGGCTTTCTGAAAAGGTAGCAATCACACTCATGCACATACCCCTTGAAGAGCAGCTCCCTACCCCCCCAAAAAAACAATATTCCTCTAGAGTCCCGAGCTCCCTGTTAGCCAAGAATACACACCAAAAGAACAAATCATGAGAATAAGGAAATACTAAGCTTGAATGATAGGACTGTGCAAGACACAGGAGGAGAGTAAATTAGACACAGTCGTGAACCTTATACTGTACAACCAAAAAGGAACAGCCAGCAAGGTACCTGTGATGAGGTTACAGCTCATGAACGTCTGAGTCAGCTCCTTGGGGAAACGGTACTCTGCATACCAGATGGACCAGCCCTCTTTATCAAAGTGCTCCCAGAAATAGGGCAGCGCCACCGTCAGTGTGTCCTCATTTGAGTATTTACGCTTAAACTCATCCATGATAAAAGAGCTGGCGAGAGACAAAGTGAGACCAGATCTGGTAAAAACACCAGCTACATCATTCGATAATGTCTTATGGAAGGATAATGCTGGTTTGCATGAATACTGTACAGTAAGAACGCTTTTCCTTCCCCCACCCCCAAAACAAAATAAAGCCTCAATCTCTAAAGTGGCCAAAAGCAGACTGGAGGAAAAAGCTGACAGGATCACAGAGCAGGTGCCACAGTTAAATCTGTTGTGCTACTCTTGGCCTCATCCTGGGGCGCAGAGGGGTCCAGACCGGAGGTGGCCAAATGACTGTACTAGATAGAGCAAGGCAATTGTTGCACCCCATCATGACAGTCCAGTCACAAGAGAAAAAACTACCAGAGAAGACAAAAATGAAAGAGCAAACCAAGGGATGAGGCTGAAAATCTTCTGTGTACATTGACTTCTGACATGTCTCCATTCAATACATCAGCTTCTATCACCTTATAGAACCGCCTCCTTCCCTGCCTCTCAGAACCTCACCATCTTGCTGTACCCATAAAAATGTATGCTACTAAAATTTTGTTATGGTATTATTTATTTTCTTGAGGCAGGATATAAATTTAAAATAAAAGTTGTGAGGGCCATCTCTGCAGCACTGGAACCCTTGGGAGAGCCTCATTCTTCCCCTACCTCTCCCTGTTCTGTACCTGAGCCCCTGGGGGAGCCTGGTCCTTTCCCAGCTGCTCCCAACTGTTCCCGTCTTTCTCAGCTTCATACCAAGAACCTCTTGTCACTCCCAACTTTGCACCTAAAGGCCTTGGAGAGCAACAGGCAGCTTTTGCCAATAATGTGAGCTCTCAGCTCAGTACTTTTAGAGAAATATTTGAGGCATGCGAAAGGGCGTGGGACAGCATGTTCTCCCTGTTAAAGATGCGGCCAGTGCCCCCTTGGGGCCAAAAATAATATTGACCAATATTAAAAAATGGATCAGCTCATAATCCCAGCTCAGCACCTAGGTCCTCCATTTGAACAGAATTCCAACGAACAGTCCCACCACTTGTACCTCTTGGGTAGATGTGCGTAGGGATCCTTTGACTTGGGCTCTGCAGCCAGGACCTGCTCACACTCATCAAGCTCCTCATTAGGGCCCTCCTCCTCTTTCTTTTTTTCTTGTTTCTTTTCCTCCTTCTTCATCTCCTTTGGTGTTTTCTCCTTTTTAGAAGTTTCTTTTTTGGGCTGGGTCTCTGCAAACTTCTTAGCTGTAATAACAACAAAGTATGAAACACAGGCCGCCTCATCCAGAGCTGCTACAGTGTGGCCAGGAAGATATGATCTCAAAGCACAGTAATTCTGACCAATCCTCTCTGTACTGGCAGTATAGCAGGGTGGAGGGGAATATTCTGAAGATAACTAGAGGACGCTCCTCACTGCACAGTGCAACAGGCTTATCTCTCCCTGCTACAGGGGAAGTGAGCTCTTTACTGCATACATATATCACATTGGTAAACTCCTTCCTCCCCCATGTGGGAAAAGACCAAAAGTTGATGTAGTTGGACCCATTTTTCCCTTCACCGTCCATTAGATTCTCTGGATGACAGCTGCTAGTTGCAGTCCTCTAAACTGCCACAAATTTGAGCTACTGTGAGCACAGATACCCTACTACCCTGTCCCCCCTCCACCAAACCCAATTCCCTTACCATCAAACTGTGCCATCTTCTCACAAAGTTTAAAATCCCCAAGGACACTCTGAAACTGTGGCTGATTCACACAGGTCACAAACCAGCGGGTGACATTACCATAGGGCTGACGGAAAGCGGGCTCCAGGACCTTGTGGGGGAAACAAAAAAAGCATGAAACAGAATCTCCATCCTCTCAGATCACCAGAATTAACATTCAGCATTACATCCCATCCCTTCCAGTTTGGAAACAGTCCCAGAACAACATAACCACATCCAAGCGCAGACTGAGTTAGGAAGTTGAAACAATACAGGACCTCCCTCCCTATAAACATGTACATCTCCACCAATAAGTACCTAACAGTCAAAAGCAAGGCAGTTGTCCATTATCACCAACTTTGATATTTTGTCTTTGTGGTAAAAGTGATTTACAAGGTCATAAAAAAAGTAAATTCATTCCAATATGCTGCAAAATTAGCACTATATTTAAGAAAAGAGAGAGGAGATACCAAGAAGGGGATGAGACTCAAAGACTCATGTGGATTAAAAGGATAGTTAAGGACAAAGGCTACCCACTCCCTGTCTGGAGAATGGCTCTAGCTATAAGACAAGGTGGGAATAGATACATCAAGAGGGGAGAGCAGTGGATGGCAGGGCAGAGCCTGTGCCTTACCTGTTTATAAAGCCAGAGCAGAGAACAAACCACAGCAATGTCTGCCAAGGTGACCCTCTCACCCACCAGGAAAGTGCGCGTCTTGAGATGGGCATCCAGGATAACCAACACTCTCTTCACCTCCTCCTTTGCATGTTCTGTGGCCTGGGAATTCAGAAGCCAAATGGATGGGGATCTTTAATTATTCACCTTTCCAAACCCATGAACAGCAAAGGGTGGCAGATACCTCAGGGGCACGAGAGCCAGAGATGCTGTAGACCTACCTAAGCATCATACTGGAGGTAGCCGAGATCGAACACTAATGTAGGACTGCACAGCCATCGCTAGACAAAGCACTGTTGTTAAGTTACACAGATGCAACATCTTAGTACCCAGCATTATTTTTTTCATTTACAAAATATCACTCATGTCCCACTCTGCATTGCAACGGGCTATGCCGGGTACATTCACTATTTGCAACCAAGGGAAACAGTGGAGAAAAAAATCATTTTAAATCAGACCAGCAGCAAACAAACCTGCCAGTATCCTGGGACAAGGTTGCCCTCCTTCAATAATGTGGAAGTCCATTTTCCCTGTGCACATGCTCTTTCTCCTCCAACCAAATCCACCCCTCTCACAGTACACACATTCCCCTAGTGTCATCCCAGCGTGACTCCCCCCCCCCACACCTGTCTCCCTCCTCAGTTTATTATTCCACCTCACCTTCTCCAGAGGTTCCATGCCAGCACTCCATCAGGGACAGAACCATATGTTTCTCAGTAACAGAGCTGTGCAGAACCCAAACCCATGCACTGCTCTTAAGTCTTGTAAGACTAGTGCAGGAGTTCAGGCACTGCAATGCTCAAACTCATTCAGAGCAGTGTGGCACTGGGGGAAAAAAAACTGACTCCGAGAAAATGCTGGCAGTAAGTCACTGAAGTGGGGGGGGGGGGGGGGGGGGTGGACAGTGTATTGAGGGGACAGATGCAGAAAGTTAATCAGGATTGATTCAGTTCACATCTAGCTTCCAGGTCACCCACCTGCTTGTTGTACTGCATGATGCCCAGTGTGGGGAAGACCCAAGTGCTGGCAGGGGGCAGAATCTCACTGTCAGCAAAGCTCACCCACTGGAGGACTTGGGCAGCTGCCGCCACAGTGTTGCCTCGAAGATCTTCGTTAGCAACTAGAAAGAAGTCACCCATTAATAGACCAAAACCCACAGTACGTTGCAACTATTTAAAAAATACAGAGGATGGGGCTACCTAATGAAGGGAAAACCACCAAACTGGGGAAAAAGCAGAAGCCCTCAATCACTGTTAGATCATAGTTTAAGGCAGGGTTTGTCAAACTCTGGGTGCCGGGTCACCACAGAGACACTTAAAAATCAGATCTGGTGCCTAGGTTTTGCAGCCTGAAAACATGGGCAGCTCATTTGGGCTGTGGAAAGCAGCCAGGATTAGGAGCAGGCTCTTTCTTCCTCCATCCTCCCTACCCCAGTGCACGCAAATGCACGCACATACCTTCCTCCCACTCCTGTCCTTGCTCAACAGAAGCAGAGGGAAAGAAGAGCAAATATGTGTCAGGCCACAGCCTCCTCTTCCATCACCCAGTACCGAATATAAGAATTGAACCATGTGGTTCAAATTTTGAATTTAGCGCCAAAGTGGCAGAGGAAGGGAATACGGCCTGATGTGCAACTGGCTCTTTCCTTCCATTTCTGATCCTTGCTGGGCCAGAGCTGTGAAGGAGTGACAGCTGTGTGCTTGGGGGGGGGGGGGGGGGGGGGGAGGGGAGGGGGAAGAGAGCTGGATATTTGTGCTCAGTATTGATCTGCAGTAAGCCCATACCTTGAGTATTGAGTAAAATTCTGAACACTGCATCTCGATTAGCGAGATAGAGAGATAGAAAACTAGAAAGCAGCTATCATTGGGATGCAGCTATTGGGTGGGGGTGGGGAGAAAAAAAGCACGTGCTAGGAGCAGCGAGAAATTTGGGGCATCTGTCCTGGAAAGGCAGCCCAGACAGTCATTTTAAATCAGGATATATGAAGTGCTAGAAATTGTAGAAGTAGCCCATAAGGAACAATGTTACTGAAGAGGCCAGTCACAGTCAGCTCTGTGGGTAGCATCAATTTAAATTTTTGAAGACTACAGCAGCTCTTTTGCTGGGGGTGGGGGGGAAGAGACAACATTGAAAGGCTATTGCTACAGATGTGATGGCAATACTGCTGCTGAGGTAGCTGGGTAGATGAAGTGGATTTAAGCTGTGGTTGCAGGGAGCAGATGGATGGTAGTAAAGAGGGGTTAAAACTGCAGCTGCTGGTGGGGGTGGGGGGGGGGTGGGAGGTGTAGGTGGATAGGTACACCACTCCACCCATCCTTGGCATCTGCAGTTTTAGCTTTTCTCCCATCGCCCCAGCAACCACAGCCTAAAGCCTCTCTACTGCAAGATACTCTCCCCATCGCCCACCCACATACAGCCTAGTCACCTTTTATCTACTCCTTCCCTGCTTCTGTGTTAAATAACTTGCTGTGCAGCACCTTGAGCAAATTAGGAATGTGCAATTTATACATATGCATAAAACTTCCAGTCGTTCCAAGTCTGGCTCTTTTAGGCTGGCTACAAGATCCTAAGGAACTTTGGCGAGGCCTCATCTATACCATAATATAATCTAAAATTATAACCAGGAAAAAATATAAAGAACCTCCTCAACAAGAACACGGACACTCCTCCCCCACCTCCCACTAAAACTCACCATAGTAAGCAATAGCGTTGCTCTCGAACACACAGAATCCATCAGCTCCCTCAAAGGCCGGCACCTGTGAAACATGGAGAATTCAGCTGAATTTTAGAGAGCAAGGAAAAGGTGAGATTACTCTAAATACTCCACCCTGGACAGGACGGTACTTTAGCCAATTAACTGGATCCTTACTCCTGTGACCCTACCTTGAGATGAGGCAAGGGGGGGGGGGGGGGCACTAGTTGCTTGAATGTGATCTAAATACCTCTTGCCTTCAAGTCTGGCATAGATACAGGGAAGGGGACAACGAGGCAGGAGGGAAAACGTGGAGTGTAAGAAATGTGGGGGCACATTGTGTAAGGATGGAAGTGAAGGGAATGAAAAACAAAAAAAAGGAACAGTGTACAACAGAGAGAAATGTTGCTAAAGATAAGCAGAGGTGCTGAAGTAAGAAGAGACAGCATCTGTCTCTTGCCACCATTGCTGAGAATGAGGAAAGGGAAGAGAAAAAGCTCAAGTCTGGTAATGTTGGCAGGAGGAGGTAGTCAGTTTTACATGGTGATGTGGGCAGAGGGCAAGAAGAAACAGAACATGATGCATTGCTCCTCCTGCACATGCACGCAACAGTAATGCTCCCCCCCCCCCCCCAAAAAAAAAAAACAACATTTGAGTGGATTGAAGGGGTGGAAGTGGGGCCTCTACTCCAGAAACTGTGATCACAAAACCAGTAGACATCTGTATATTGTTACAGGAAATGTTGCCCTACAAATCCCGCCCACACATCCCCACTTCCATAGTTCTCATATGTATAAAAACACACACACCCCCTACCCCACCCTATTTGGATAACAAGGGGTTGAATCAACACAAGCAGGAATATCTGGCCAAAGATTTTCTCTGTTTAACATGACCTAAGTCGCAATCTCATAACTCAAGTCTACCCAAACACGTAAATCCCTATTTACTCCCGCTTTCCAACCCAACTTCCCCAAAGACAGGCAGACAAATATAGCTTGCAAAGAAGCATTCTCCCAATGCAACTTCAACCCTGCCCAAGTTATGAATTACAGAATCACAACAGTAATGGTTTATTAGGACTTATTACTATACCGCCTGGACTAACTTGCAGATCTAAGCGGTTTACAGACCAAAACAAAACTTCAAAGCAGGAAAGGCACTACAAAATTAGGAGAGACTATCACAGGCATCCAAGAGGAAATCCAACAAAAATAATAAGGGAAAGTAGGGATGGGAAAAATGAGTAATTGGAAAAGCGATGGAAGAACACTGGTCACAGCACTTGTTAACGGTGGGTTAATCTGGGCTGAACGCCTGTCCAGAAAGTCATGTCTTCAGAGCAGATTTGAAATACTTGTTCTGCACTGATAAACTAATGGCAAGGAACTCAAAAAGAAAGGGGGCGTGAAGTAGAAGGCAGTGTCTAGTTGATTCTAATTGGGCAGATCTGGGGCCAGGGAGAACTAAACAGTGATCATTTATACAATGGAGAAGACGAGTGGAGGACTATGGAATGGTAAAAGAAGCCAGATAAGGGGGAAAACTAGTCCTGCAGGCCTTTTTTTTTTTTTTTTTTTAAGGCTTTATAAGGTTAAGCGTCAAGAGTTTGAAGACAGTGCGCTGCTCTACAAGAAGCCAGTGATGGCTTTGGAACAAAGGTGAAACATGGTCATATCTACTAGCACGGCACAACAGTCTAATAGTGTTTTGAATGGATTGTACTTTTTTCAGATTAGCTCAAGAACATCCTAAATAAACAATGTTACAATAGTCCAGCCTAGGGGTAACTAAGGATAGAATGAGAGAATGGAAAGAATAGTGATCAAAGTTAATATTGAGTGCAACTAACGTATGACAAAAAAGGCTAAAGGCTGTTTTGCATAAATTTGAAATCTGTGGCGAAAAAGGTGAGGTGGGAGTCAAGAACGATCCCCAGGCGTGATTGGGGTTCCAAAGAGGTTTAGAGTGGTAGTTGGAACGGGGGGGGGGAGAGGGGGGGAAACCAGCCCGTCACTGTCTTCTGTTTATTTAACACTAATTTGTGTTGAGAGGCAGTTTAAGACTAGATCCAGACAGTTTTGTAAGGGGCCAAGAGACACACAGTCAGCTGTGTACTTGATGCTACAGGTGTCTGACCATGAGGGTCTCCAAGAACCACATACTGCACCCAGATCAGTCTCATGTTACATCTATTCCAAGCCATGTAGAAGAGACATGGTGTACTGTAATTTTCAAGTCATGTCACATGTGAATAAGCAGTGAAGTATGAACAGCTGCCCACTAAAGACAGTAGAAAAGCATAGCTAAAGCCAACCCCAAAGCACAGAATTCAGAAAAGGGGAACAGACCCCAGGGGCCTCAGTATCTTTGTCTTAAGTTTTGAACGCAGTAGGTATTGACATCTGCTCAGATGACCTGTCTGTAGTTCAGCAAGCCCTTCTCAATCTCATGTGCATATACATGGCTGCAACATATGATGTTACCCTTTCCATTAGTGTCACATGGTGCAGTCTTGTAGCAAAATTTTTAAAAAAAAATGTTAAGGGATGCTCATCAGTACAAGTTCTTTTGAACTGACCACTTTGTAAATTACTAATGCACCTTTAGACGAGCTGCAGGAAATGTTGCAGCCTCTGGCAAGGTAGTCTCGTTCCTCAACTCCACTGTACTCTCTCGAAGACCAAATCTCTTCCTCTGTGGCCCTCGACATTCTCTTCCCTTCCTCTTCACTGTTCATGTATACACTTTTCCCCTCCCTTTTATCATCTCTAAGCTTTCTTCTGCTGCACTACTGTCCATGTTTATCCAAACCTCCATTCTTCTGAAGTCGTTGTGAAGTTTCTGTGCATGGGTTTATCCTCTTACCAGCAGATGGAGACTACCACAGGTTCAATATCCTATATAGAGTCCCATGCAGGCCACAACCAGTCTATTATTGTAGCAAAGCAACAAGCAATGTAACTCATAATAAAAACCAGGCAAAAATACAATCAATCAGGATAGGATCGAACCCCTTGATCAAAACTATTAAAAAAAAAAAAACAACCCCGCTAACTAAAAAAATAATGGAACAAGCCCTGCTATCCTTCCAAACAGTTTCAATTCCCCGTCACTCCAAGACACGACATACTCCAACAAGCAGTTCTAGACTGGCCTGGAGGGACTCAAGGAAAGCAAAATTTGCAGGTAAGCTCCAATTTCTCCTTTATCTTTCCAGACCAGTCCAGACACAAGTACCAAAACAGTTTCTAATAAAACGAGAGACCTTGACAAGACTGCCTCCAATATATGTCCTCTTCAGCCTCAAAATCCAATCTAATGTCAAACAAACAAATGCAGAGACTTGCTGTACTTAATGTTATGAGGCAGAACCAGGATATGCTCCTCCCTAGAGGAAGCCTGTTTCCTAGTCAGGTGAGCCCTCACAGCTGAAGATACTGTATGCCAATGAATGCCAACACCTCTCCTTAATTCAGTAGGCTGTCAACTTTGACATCGCCTTACTCTCCCCCCCCCCCCCCCCCCCACTAAAAAAAAAAAAAAAAAAAAGTGTTTCACTTCACATAACTGTGCAGTGCCTGCCACATGTTAAACTGATGCAGTCCTCTTGAAACACTAGATGTGACTAGTAAGATATGCTGCAAAGAGGAAGGGTGTAGTGAAGTCTATGTCCCCACTGGACTCCACTTCTCCCGCATAGCAGAAGCTTGACCGCTTCCTATCTGGACCCCACTTGCAAAGTACTGGTGAGCAGTGCCCTACTGAGGGGAATGGCAGAGAAGCGCCTTAGTGATAGAGATCTCGCTGTTGCCCTTGACGTCCAACACACCTCCATACCCTGCATCTCCTGCGGAGTTGTGTGGGAGAATGCAGCCAGCCGAAGTGGATGAAAGTGCATTTCCTGGCGAGGGTACTGAGCTAGACAGACATTGCGAGTTGAGAACAGTTGAAAGGCTTTCTTGATGTGAAAAAGTTAGTTTGATTATAGTTGGATGTAATAGTAATATTGAGTGGGTAACCATGTTAAACCTTACCTTAAAATTTATGCTTTGTTTTGCTCCTTAATTGCCATTTTCACTCCTCCTCTATATAGTCATCTAAGAAAGATGGATGTTTCTTTTATATGGGAAGGTACTTCGTTATTTGGAAATGCCCTTCATCGTATTATTGTGGACTAATTTATGACACTTTTCACAATTTGCATTCTGTTTCCTGTAATTTGTTTTCATACCTTATTCACTTTAAAAAATAGGGGATAGTAGTGAACCCTGTGGTACAGAGTCAGGAACCCTGTCAGACCACTGCTGGCATCCCTCTCTATTAGGGCCTCCCTTTCTTCCAAAGGCTTCTCCACAAGCTCCAGTGAGTTCACTAATACCAGGGAGCACACATTATCCAGGTCTTCTTCCACGGCCAACTTGGGCTAAGAAACCCTCCCCGAACTGCTCCTCCAACCCCTTTGAGGAAATCACCCGCTGTATTAAAAAGCATAAGATCAAGAAAGCCCATACTTAGCCTCTGATCCAGCCATAAAAAATTTAAAAAAAAAAGGTGGAGGCTTAGTACCAGTAGCCCCTCCACATGGCTCCAATCTGCTTCAGGCACAGCCTAATGTTTTTTTTTTTTTTTGTTACATTTGTACCCCACGCTTTCCCACTCATGGCAGGCTCAATGCGGTAGGCAATGGAGGGTTAAGTGACTTGCCCAGAGTCACAAGGAGCTGCCTTGTGACTCTGGGCAAGTCACTTAACCCTCCATTGCCTATTCCTCATCCCCTGGGGTGTATTCATAAACTTGCCCTGTCCGACCAGCTGCAGCACATGCTTTCCCCAGTACTGCTATCAATGCTCTTCCCTGAGGACCAGGAGCTAATCTACCCACTGCTAGTACTGATGCTCAAGCAGCAGCTGTCTCATGCCATGCAGCACCTGCTGTACTCAGCCTGATCTGCTATACTGGAGGCTGCCATCTCTTGCCAGTCCACTCATGTCTATTCCCTAAACTTCAAGCACCAGTTACTTTTTACTTTCTTTTTTTTTTAAACTATTAACCAATCCAGTATTCCTACCTCTGGCCTCCCCCTAAAAGTTGGGGAGGACAAGTGTTGTCTCAGCTGTGTGCATCAGGAGTATCACTAGGTTTTGCACCCCCTGGGCTCCGTGAACCAGCTCAAGCTAATTTTAACCATTTTCTCTCTTTCCTGCATCCTCCAAGAGGATACCACTTTACACCAGTCCCTGAAACCAAATTCCTGTGATCAAATCCAGACTGAATGGGCCTACCTGAACAACCATCTGCTGGAGACAGAAATACTGGTTAGCTGTGGGCTGCACAGGTCGTTAATACGGTGATGTCAAACCAATGGCTCTCATGGCTCGATGCACAAATCTTACCATGCTTAAAACAATTATTATTTAGCATCTAATGCACAAAGGGTTTCTGAGTGGCTTTAACCATTTGTCGTAACTGCTAGTGATAATCCAATGCAAATGTGTTACAATGAGCTCATTAGTATTAAAGTGAGCATTCCATGCAATGCACAGAAAGGAGTGCCTACCTTTAACATGCTAAATTTTCCAGCGGGTCTGGAGCTGTTGTCGTGTGAGGGCAAACTTCTGGGAGGAAAACTCTGCTTGCAGTATTCAATATGAAAATTTGTCTGAGAGCAGAGAACAGCTTAGAGGGCTGGAGAAACAAGCGGCCAGCCAATCGACTGGGGAAAGCCCTTATGTCGTCAGCTTGGGTGGGGAGCAAAAAACAAGCAGGCAGCCAATCAGTTGGGGGAAGCCCCTATGATGTTAGCTTTGGGGGGAGGATGGGGGGGGGGGGGGGGAAGGATCAGCAAGGGGAAGATTTCCAAATGTAATTTTTTTTGGTGGTGGTGGGGGGGGGGGGGGGGGGCAGCCTGAGGGAAGGCAAGGAAGCTGTAGGAAGAAGGTACAGCCAGCATCAGCACTGCCAGCAAGTACTGCAGGGGAAAGGAGAGTACAGCAGCAGGATTCCTAGGCATGTGCATAACATGGACATTTACTGAGAGAATGTTCTGTGCATGTGTTAGGTGCTTTCCCTACCGAGTTGCTTGCTGAATTTACTCGCATTTGCATGCGATTTTCTTTGAGCATCGCTGGCTTTTTCAAAAATCAGTTAGCTTATACCATGGATCAAAACTCACACAGTTCAGGGACTTTTGAGCATTGGCTCCTCAAGTCTCCAGCAGATGGTCTCCAGAGAGAATAAACCTATGCATCTAGACTGATCAGGAGGCATGCAGAGATAGTGAGCTAATGGAAAAAAAATCATTGCTGGTACATCACAGCAAGACAAGGTTTTCATCCCACGTGTCAAATGCCAAGTCATAATCAAAAATAACTGCCCGACCATTAGATTTAACTTTGTGCTTGGTTCTGAAATGTTGTAACCAAATGGCATTTGAACCATTCCTCTAGCCTCAGCAGTCTGCAGAAATGTGTCAAATTTCCACCCTATATTAAGTAACCGTCTTACTTTTGAAGTGTTATTACAGACCCAAGCTCTCCAAAAAAACCCCACCCCTATAGACATTTTTATATAAAAACACATTGCTTCCCATGTTTTTAAACACTTAAAATTTCACAGAACCCTAGATGAAAATGAAAGCAAACCCCTGCCCCCTCCTTCATCCAATTCCTTCTGCCCTCACTTATCCAAAGGACGAAAGCAGAACCAGCAGCAGTAGTCTGCTCAGGACACTAAATATCAGTAGCACAAACAGACCCCAGTACTCTGCATGGATCTCCAGTATAACAGGAGCCTACACAAGAAAAGGGAACTGTACAATCACTAACTCACAGGCCCTAAAGTGACTACCACTACTAAGCTTAAGTCACAGTGGAGGTCCAAAGGGAAGGGAGCAGTCCTTTCTCTATAATTCCCATTTGGGGTCTCTCTACCCATACTGGCTAATCAGGACATATAATTCACCAAGCCTCAGTAAAGACATTGTCTCTCTTTCTTCCTTGCTAAGACTGAAGGCAAAAATCAATACACTCTAAAGGAAACGAGCTCCTAGCCCAATCAGAGACCAAGCAACAAGATTTGAAAGTACACTGCTGCTTGCTTGGGCAAGTCGCTTAACCCTCCATTGCCTCAGGTACAAACCTACATTGTGAGCCCTCCTAGGACAGAGAAATATCCGGAGTACCTGAATGTAACTCACCTTGAGCTACTACTGAAAAAAATGTGAGCAAAATATAAAATAAATAAATTTTTAAAAATTCAGTTCCCTATAACAGCTTTACAGCAAAGAAACACCATCTGCTGGCCAAATAGGAGAAATACACTTCAGGACATAATTAAAATAGAGAACATACATTTTACAGGCTTAAAACACAGTTTCTTCACATCATTACCTTAAAAAGCATGTTAATGCCCTAACCACCCAAACAGCAAGGTGGATATTTCAGTTTAATACTTTCCCCTCATGGACTTAAAGATAGCAAATGTAAAGAATTAAGTTTTACCTGCTAATTTTCTTTCCTTTAGGACCACCAGACCAATCTAGAACGTGTGTTTGTACCCGCTGACCAGTGAATGAGGTGGAGCGCATTATGTAAGGGACCTATACTGCCTTAGTTGTTCACTATTCAAATAAAAGCAATGGCCCATCTGTATTGTATTTCACTTGAGCCATATGGTAAAATTATGTATCATACCTGATAATTTTCTTTCCATTAATCATAGCTGATCAATCCATAGACTGGTGGGTTGTGTCCATCTACCAGCAGGTGGAGATAGAGAGCAAAATTTTGCCTCCCTATATGTGGTCATGTGCTGCCGGAAACTCCTCAGTATGTCGATATCAAAGCTCCATCCGCAGGACTCAGCACTTAGAGAATTACACCCACAAAGGGACACTCTGCCCAGCTCACCACCGCCGAAACGGGGGAGGGGAATTAACCCAGCTCATCCCCACACAAGTGGGGGAGGGGAATCCGTCCAGCTCATCCCCGCGGAGCGGGGGAGGGACACCACCCCGCCGATGCGGGGGGATCTGGCTTATCCTGCAACCGCAACCGCGGGAGGAGCTGACTGACCCTAACACCGCCGAAGCGGGAGGGGTACAAAGCTGCCCTACAGCCGCACGAAGCGGGAGGGAGTGCCGGCAGAATTTAAGTCTCAATCCAGCCCCGTAAAACGGAGGGGAGAGGAATGCAGCAGCTCACTGTAACACAAACTCGTCTCAACTCTTGAAGAATCCAAGTGAAAAAACTTGAACACGAAGTCCTCCTGAAGTAACTGAAGACTAAACTTGAACCTAAAATTCAACCAGAATATAAACAGTACAGATATCTGGGAGGGGCTATGGATTGATCAGCTATGATTAATGGAAAGAAAATTATCAGGTATGATACATAATTTTACCTTCCATATCATCATGCTGATCAATCCATAGACTGGTGGGATGTACCGAAGCAGTACTCACCCAGGGTGGGACATAGAAATCCCTGACCGCAACACTGAAGCTCCAAACCGGGCCTCCGCCCGAGCAGCCACAGTCAAGCGGTAATGCTTGGAGAATGTATGGGCCGATGCCCAAGTTGCCGCCTTGCATATCTCTGCCAAGGAGACGGACCCGGCCTCTGCCATCGAGGCCGCCTGAGCTCTAGTGGAGTGAGCCTTCAGCTGGATAGGCGGCACCTTCCCCGCGGCCACATAAGCCGCTGCAATGGCTTCCTTGACCCATCTTGCCACTGTAGGCTTAGCAGCCTGCAGACCCTTACAAGGACCTGCAAACAGGACAAACAGATGATCCGATTTCCGGAAATCATTGGTCACTTCCAAGTATCTGATGATAACTCGTCTCACATCCAGATATTTGAGAGCAGAGAATTCCTCTGGGTAGTCCTCCCTAAGAAAGGAAGGGAGACAGAGCTGCTGATTCACATGGAAGCGAGAAACAATCTTGGGCAGGAAGGAAGGCACTGTGCGAATAGTCACTCCTGCCTCAGTGAACTGCAGAAAAGGCTCTCGACATGAGAGTGCCTGGAGCTCGGAAACTCTTCTGGCTGAAGTGATAGCCACAAAAAGACTGCTTTCAACGTCAGGTCTTTCAGAGATGCCCTCGACAAGGGTTCAAAAGGCGGCTTCTGCAAGGCTCTTAGTACCAGGTTGAGATTCCACGCAGGCACCACCGAGTGCAGATGAGGGCGCAGGTGACTAACTCCCTTGAGAAAGCGCACCACATCTGGCTGCGAAGCCAGGGAAGCACCCTTCAGGCGGCCCCTGAAGCAAGCCAGAGCCGCTACCTGGACTTTAAGGGAACTGAGCGACAGGCCTTTCTCCAGACCTTCTTGCAGGAACGCCAACACTGAAGAAATTGGAGCAGTGAAGGGAGAAAGTGCGCCCGCTTCACACCACGCTACAAAGGTACGCCAAACCCTGGCGTAAGCCGTAGAAGTAGAGCGCTTCCTCGCTCTCAGCATAGTGGCGATGACCTTGTCTGAGAAGCCCTTCTTTCTCAGACGCTGCCGCTCAATAGCCAGGCCGTAAGACCAAAGGGCGAGGGATCCTCCATCACCACGGGACCCTGATGTAACAGGCCCTGCTCCACTGGCAGCCGCAGAGGATCGTCGACTGAGAGCCTGATCAAGTCCGCATACCAGGGACGTCTGGGCCAATCCGGACCCACCAGGATTATCCGGCCTGGATGCTTTGCCACCCGGTCTAGCACCCTGCCCAACATGGGCCAGGGCGGGAACACATAGAGAAACTCTTGTGTCGGCCACTGTTGGAGAAGAGCATCTACTCCCAGGGATCGAGGGTCCCGTCCTCTGCTGAAAAAGCGCGGCACTTGGCAATTGGCCGATGACGCCATCAGATCTAGGCTCGGCTGGCCCCAGCGCTTCGTGATGTCCAAGAACGCCTGAGCAGATAGCTGCCACTCTCCGGGCTCCAAGGTATGGCGACTGAGAAAGTCCGCCTTGACATTCATGACTCCGGCAATGTGGGCCGCTGACAGCTGTTCCAGGTTCGCTTCCGCCCACTGGCATAGATTCATGGCCTCCTTGGCTAGAGGGGCGCTCTTGGTACCTCCCTGGCGGTTGACATAGGCCACAGCCGTGGCATTGTCCGACAGGACCCGTACTGGCTTCAACGCCAGTACCGGGATGAACTCCAAAAGCGCCAACCGAATGGCTCTGAGTTCCAGGAGGTTGATAGACCACTTTGCCTCTGCAGGAGACCAGAGCCCCTGCGCTGTCCTTCCCAAGCAGTGGGCTCCCCAGCCCGACAAAGAGGCGTCCGTCGTGACGACAATCCACTCCGGGGTCACCAGACGCATTCCTGCTGACAACTTGTCTGTCTGCGTCCACCAGCTCAGCGCCTTGCGCACTGCTGGGTCCAAGGGAAGGCGCACAGCATAATCCTCCGACATCAGAGTCCAGCGCTGCAGCAGAGAGTGTTGTAGTGGTCTCATATGAGCCCTGGCCCAGGGCACTACTTCCATCGTGGCCGTCATAGAGCCCAACAGCTGCACATAGTCCCAAGCCCGAAGAGGAGAGGCTAGTAGGAACTGGTCCACCTGAGCCTGAAGCTTGACAATCCGATTGTCTGGCAGGAACACTCTGCCCACTTGGGTGTTGAATCGAACTCCCAGATACTCCAGGGACTGAGTTGGGCGCAGCTGGCTTTTCTCCCAGTTGATGATCCACCCCAGGGAGCTCAAAGAGCAACCACCCGGTTCACAGCTTTGCCGCACTCTGCATAAGAGGGGGCTCGGATCAACCAGTCGTCCAGATAAGGATGGACTTGTACTCCTTCCTTCCTCAGGAAGGCCACGATGACCACCATTACTTTGGAGAAGGTCCGCGGAGCAGTAGCCAACCCGAACGGGAGGGCTCTGAACTGGAAGTGTCGGCCCAGGACTGCAAAACGCAGAAAGCGTTGATGAGGAGGCCAGATGGGAATATGCAAGTACGCTTCCTTGATGTCCAAGGATGCCAGGTACTCCCCTGCCTTCACTGCCGCTATAACAGAGCGGAGAGTCTCCATGCGAAAGTGCCGAACTTTCAAGGCCCGATTGACCCCTTTGAGGTCGAGGATAGGCCGTACAGAACCTCCTTTCTTTGGTACCACAAAGTAAATGGAGTAACGCCCCTTGCCAAACTGATTTTCTGGCACCGGAACGACCGCATCCAGGCGGATCAGATTGTCCAAGGTCTGCTGCACTGCCACAGCTTTGACCAGAGACTTGCAGGGAGAGAGTACAAACCCGTCTCTT
Source organism: Microcaecilia unicolor (assembly GCF_901765095.1). Lineage (NCBI taxonomy): Eukaryota > Metazoa > Chordata > Amphibia > Gymnophiona > Siphonopidae > Microcaecilia > Microcaecilia unicolor. The sequence goes on from NC_044041.1 coordinate 109,997,061, forward strand.
AAGGGTCGGCAGAACTGTAGCTTGTAGCCGTCTCTGATGACTTCCAGCACCCAAGCGTCTGAAGTTATTGTGGTCCACTCGCCCAGAAACGAGGACAGTCGTCCTCCAATCTGCACTGGGGCGTGGACCAAGGCCCCGTCATTGGGTACGAGACCCTGGGGGAGGACCGGAGGGAGCACCTCCGGGACGGCGGTCTCTGCGAAAGGAATGCTGCTTGGGGGAGAAGTTCCTCTTGAAGGAAGAGGGGGCAGAGGAGCCCGACCTGCCCGGGCGGTACCGACGGGCTTTCTGAAACCGTCCTCTGGAGGTACCGGGGCGAATACTAGCCCGAGCCCTGACCTCTGGTAACTTCTTGCCCTTAGACGTGCCGAGATCGGTCACGATTTTGTCCAGCTCGACCCCAAAGAGCAGCTTGCCTTTAAAAGGCAATCTAGCCAGGCGGGATTTAGAGGCGTGGTCAGCAGACCAATGCTTCAGCCAAAGCCACCGCCGCGCAGAGATTGTCTGAGCCATGCCTTTAGCTGAGGCCCTCAAGACATCATACAGCAAGTCTGTCAAATAGGCTAAGCCCGATTCCAGGGCCGGCCAATCAGCCCTCAAGGAATGATCCGAGGGGGAAGCCCGCTGCACCATAGTCAGGCATTCCTGGCCACATAGGAGCCGCAAACTGAGGCCTGCAAACTTAAAGCAGCCGCCTCAAAGGACGACCTTAAGGCCGCCTCCAATCCTCTGTCTTGGGCGTCCTTTAGGGCCGTGCCACCTTCCACAGACAACGCCGTTTTCTTAGTCACCGCAGTGATTAAAGAATCCACGGTAGGCCACAGATAGGCCTCACGTTCACTTTCAGGCAAAGGATAGAGGCGGGACATAGCCCTAGCCACTTTAAGGCTCGCTTCCGGGACATCCCATTGAGCTGAAATTAAGGTGTGCATGGCATCATGCACGTGGAAGGTTCTAGGCGGGCGCTTCGTCCCCAGCGTAATGGCAGAGCCAACAGGGGCTGAGGGAGAGACGTCCTCCGGAGAGGAAATCTACAAAATGCCCATGGCCTGCACTAACAGGTTGGGCAAATCCTCTGAGCTAAAGAGCCGCGCTGTAGAGGGGTCATCCACTCCATCCAAGCGGGAATCCGTCTCCTCCAAGGAATCCGCAAAGGACCGTTGGGAGAACTCAGATACGCTGCCCTCATCTACATCGGAGGAGACAAAGTCCTCCAAGGCCTGGGAATCAACCCGAGGGCGTTTACCTCCGGGGGCCTCAACCTCTTTACCAGACGAGGGAGCAGGGGCAGCGTTTTGCATAAGAAAGGCCTGATGCAGCAGCAAAACAAACTCGGGGGAGAAACCCCCCAGACTGTGCACTTCCGCAGCCTGGGCTACAGCCCTAGACGCACCCTCAACCGGCGCTCGCAAGAGCGGGGGAGAGACATGCTGCGCATCCAAGATGGCGTCCGGCGCGACACTCCGCGAAGGAGCCGCGCGGGAAGAACGGCGCTTAACTTTAGCCGCTTTGTGCCGTCGCCCAAATTAAGGGCGTTCATGGCATTAATGTCTCCTACCTCAAGGGCGGCCCAAGAAGAAGCCGTCCGAGCCGCGTGGCCGGCCAAGATGGCGGAGGCGAGCAGCGGGGGATGGGCGTTTATGGCGGGAAAAACCGCCACACCGGAGGAAGGACCGGGACACTCATCGGTCACGAAACTGTCACCCAACAAGGGCGAATCAGACTTTAAGACCCCCGCATCCCCTCTAGAAGCGCCCAAGCGATCCGGGGAGCGACTCTTTGCGCCCTCGCCCTCCGACGCCATAGGCCACGTGGAGATCAATCGGGGAACCCCCTGCCCGCTACAAAAAGGTAAAAATTACCTGCTTTCCGCTCCGAGCTGTAACGACCTGGTGTCCCAGTGAGTAGCTGCAATAAACGTTTAAATAAATGTCGAAATAAAAGCCTTTAAGGACGTTCAAAATTTTTTTTTTTTTTTTTTAACGGAGCCAGCGGGAGGGGGGAGAAAAGGAGGGACCTGGCGCCACCAGGTTTGCACTTGCTCAAGAAGAGCCCTCAACCCCAGGCACTCAACAAAACCTAAAAATTAGGCTTGGAGGCCTAGCCAGAGCTGCTGCTGTGTGTGACCACCACCTGCTGAGATAGAGAACATACTGAGGAGTTTCCGGCAGCACATGACCACATATAGGGAGGCAAAAGTTTGCTCTCTATCTCCACCTGCTGGTAGATGGACACAACCCACCAGTCTATGGATTGATCAGCATGATGATATGGAATAACTCATTAGTGCACAATGGTCCCATAATAAAATTCCATATGGGAAGGCTGGGCACTAATGGGTTAATACTAATACCACCGGTTTAAAAAAAAAAAAAAAAACCACACACACCCCTCAAAGGTTAAAGTGTTAGAGAAAATTGAACCTCAAGAGGATTATTGATACAAAGTGAAAAATAGTAAGTATACTAAAGTGGTTTAATAACTGGAAAGATCTTAGAAAGGGCCTCTAAACTGGTCTAGTGGACTAAAAGAAAATGAGTAGGCAAGACCTAATTTCTCCTTCCATAGTGCCCTGACCAGACCAATCTAGAACCTGTGGGATATATCAAAGTAGTTCTCAAGAGGGGTGGGACTTCAATACAGTATACAGACATGCTCCTACCTGGAAGCAACAATGCTCTGTGAATGTAAAAAGCAATGACTATCAGTCTAAAGCTGCAAATCAGAAGTGTGGTTCATAAATCCACCCATGAGGTCAAAACACCTCTGGTAGAAAGTTTTCAATCCTTAAAATATCACTTCTGTTTGAAATCAAACATATATGCAGATGAAATATTACCTCAGCTACCAGGCAATGATAGTTTTAGAAGCGTGTTAGCCTTACCTGAAACGAGAAAAGTAAATGTGCCCAACCTTGGAAATTGGTTGGTCACATCAACATACTTCTCAAGTACACAGAGGACATGGAGCAAAAGAAACATCAACTTTGAAAGAAAGCACAGAACTGTTTAATCGATATTCCTGCTTCCGAACCAGAGAAAGGGATCTGTGAATGTTAAAACTTGTAACTCAAAATTCTTAGAATAGACAGAACCCAAGAATAGCTACATAAAATGGTGAGATTCTTCCACGAAGCTCTTTAAATAGGATCAAAGGACAGAAATACCAATACATCAAGCAGCAAAATCAAATTATTTTCTGGACAGGAGAACTGCCCAGAAAGACATAGTGACCCACCTAAAAAAAAGCACACTACAAGTGAATGAAATGCTAGAGAACATTTACAATCCTCCTGGAAAACACGAAAAAGTTGCAACTTGAACTTTTAGGAACACTTCTGTGTTGTTTCTATTTGGTATTCGCCCTGAAGAATAGAAGGATGTGAGAGAGACTCGGTGAAAACTCTTCTGCATACCATTTTGTCAAGATCAGTAGTGTGCTGGAGCCGGCTCACACAAGCTACCCCCACCAATGACCAAGCAATTCATCAAAGCACTGCCTATACAATCACACTTTCACCATTTTCTTAAATCTCAACATCAATCTCTCCTGCTCAACTCCTGTGGCAGAGTTGCAGAGAGATGGTGCTACCATGCTAAAAGCTGCAGTGCTTGAGGAATAATGCCAGAATGTGAGGCAGAAATAACTAAAAATATTTGCTTGTATCAAAGTTATATAGTAGGCAGTTAAGAAATTAATGTTGAATGAAGATATAATGGTCTACCTGTAATCATCTTCTGATGTGACAGAAGCAAAAATTCTTTACTTAATAAGAGCCTTAACAGGCAACCAGTGCTACTCTGAGCAATGGAGTCACATGTTCTCTGACAATCTTACAGCTGTATTTTCAATCAGCTATAGTTGATTCAGTTGAGATTGCAGGCTGTAACCTCCCCCCCCCCCCCCACACACACACACATAATGAATTACAGTAATTATCCATATTATAAACAAAGCATGCAATAGAATACTTTTGCCCTCCTATCTAAAATTAAAAAAAAATGAAAAGATTTTTATTTTGAAAATTAGAAGTCTCTTAACTGTCCTTGAATTATAAGGTGCAAATTAAAGCTCAGAATACCAAGTCACCCCTAAAGATGTTTTAGCTTCTCTAACCAATATAGATCAACAGTGAATCTGAGGATTAAGTGGCAAAGCTTATTTATAAGAAATCCAGAGTGCCTCACATTTCTTCGGATTCAAAAATAATTTATGTTCAATAAGCCAAATGATCAATCTGATAAAGGAAACTGTTTGGAACTTAAGTCCAAACATCACTGGCAACCACTAACAATGTCTACTACATAAAAAGCGAGCACGCAGACCCAAACTCTTGATCAATAACGTCAGAGAGAGAAAAAACAAATTAAATAAAATAAAGGCCAATTAGACTGTGAGTCCTCCAGGGACAGAGAAATACCCAGTGCATCTAAATATAACTGACCTTGAGCTACTACTGAAAAAGGTGAGTGAAAATCCAACTAAATATACCAATCCTTTTGGGACACCAAAAACAAAAGCATGATCCTGTGAAGTTCAGTTTGAAAAATAGAACCTAAACTAATTCAAGGCTACTCCGGAAAGCAATATCTCTTTTAACCTTTCTAGCAAGAATTTACAGTTCACCACATCAAAAGTGGCTGTAAGATCAACAGAATAATCATCACATCTCCAATGCATTCTCTATGCATTAAGACTTCATTGAGCAATTTAATTTGAAGAGATTCAGTACTATGTCCGGTCCAAAAACTGGACTGTCTAGGATGAAAGGCACTAGTCTCCTCCCAAAATTACAACACTTGCTGTGCAACTGCCTTCTCAATAATTTTTGCCATGTATGGTAAGTTTGCCACGGGTCTAAAACTTTGAGGATCTATCTAAATTCGGTTTTATCAACAATGGTCTGATAACAGAGCATTTCCAATTCTCAGGAAAAAATGTCTAAAGATAAACTCAAGATTTAAAAGTGCCAAAAAATATCTGGGAAAAAAACACTCATTTAGTGCCCTGTTTAACCCGCATTGTAGGTGTGCAAAGTTTTTAACACACACTAAAAATTAAAATTCACTAACACTAGAGACACCCATAAGGAATATAATGGGTATGTACCGTAGTGAGCACTAATTTTTAGCACACATTAAAAAGTTAGCGCACCTACAGAAGTGATTTAATCTGTTTAGGAGGAATTACATCTACCACTGAAAAAAAGGCAAATTGACAGATGACAGTTTTCTTTGAAGAAATTGGTTACAATGGTAGAAAAGTTGAAAAAGAATGCCATGAAACTGAAGGAGCTGCAGCATTAGGCACTAATGCAGAAAGCAGAAAAGGCGGAAACTGTCAATTAAAGAGCAAATAAAGTCCTTCTCAGCCAATTCAACTTTAATGGGCTGTTCTCACAAGTAACCACCAGCTGCATTCCACTGGGTGAAGGAACATGCAAAAAAGATCATTCTGTAATGAGCAGAGTGCAGATAAGGTAGTGAGTAAACAGCTTAGACTGGATTTAGCTCACACCTTCATCAGTAGATATCTTAACGAGTATAAGGCATAATGCTGCCCATGGTACCACTACCTAACTTCCCTGCATACTTAAGTGAACCATGTATGAATGGTACACAGCCCACCTTCCCGCAATATTCTCTGTCCCATCAACAGCACTACACTTACCTTTCCTACAGGAAATTTTTTCAGAAATTCTGGGGTCTTGTTGGTTTGTCCAAATTGAAAATGTGGGGGGACAGAGTGGACTGTGATCTGTGCCCCACTGTACTGGGCTGCAATCAGGGCTTTGAATGCCCTCCAGTTTTCAGGGTAGGTGTAGAGTGTCTGAAAACAAACAAGTTAAAAAATATTTGTAGGAGCAACATGAAAAAAAAAGATGTTCTAAAGAACTTAAAATATATCAGATAAAAAATATGTACACCAGTAGAAACCGATTACAATTCAGCCTATCCACACCGTTACCACACTACTGTACCTCATTCCCACCAGCCCACCTCCAGCCACCCCTTTACGTGCCAAAAACCGTAACTTACCCTACATCAAACCCAGCCCACTACACTCCCAATTCCTCTTCTCCCTCAGCCCCACTCTCCTTGCCTGTTCCTCACTCTTCTTCCTCTCCCAGCCCTCTACAACTGTCTCTCCCCCCTGATATAGAATACAGAGAGGCCGACTCAAGTACCACAGTGCCCTCCGGAGCTTCTCCGAGCGCAGGTCGACCCGATGTCTATGGATTTTCATGCCTAAGACTGGAGCATCAAAACTCACCCCAGCAGCCATCTTTCGCGCAAAGAAAGGACGGGACCTGACTACTGCGGCCGTAAAGAATAGAAGAGCGGCCGTAAATCAGCACGAAGAGTCGCAAAGAGGGAACCGCGCCGGCCTGAGGCGAGGCGTGCCGTGCGTGCTTACGTATGCGGGAGGCAGGGAATGGGACGTGGACGGAGGAGTATCACTTTAGGAAAGGCATTCTTAGTTATATACCCGCCGTTATATGCTTATCAAAAATATAATATGTACGTATAAAACAATACTTGCTCACACAACTAACAATGCTTCTGTGACGAGCTTTAGGGAGCTAATGCTTCCTTACACATTTGGTCTAATAAAAAAATATATATCGTTATTGTATTTATTAACCTTTATTTTTGTGCTTTGAGGTACGGCAATACCCCACGGACCTATGAATATGTCTGTAATAATCTTTGTGAAGAAAACAAATCGCCTTTAAAAACATCTTTTCAAATGATATATAAAGAGAGAAATGTCATATGCAGTTCCGAATAAGGCTAATTTGATACGATGGTTGGCCTGCCAGGTTAAAGCAATTTTAAGTTCTTTATAAGACTCTGTAGTATGGCTCCCGAAGCCCATTTATTTTATTTCCTTATATTGATAAATTAGATTAGATATAATAAAATGGACTTTGGGAGTCATACAGAGAATTTAGAATTGCTTAACCTGGCAAGACTACCACCTTCCCAGCTACAAATTTAGGCTTATTCAGAACTGCATATAATCTATGACAGTATCTCCATAATTCTTAGGTCCTTGGATAGGATGTGCATTTATGCAGGACACAACCAGTCAAAAGAAAGATTGACAGCTGTTCAAACTTTGTGATCTCTCTCTCTTTCTCCCTCCCTTTCTCTGGAGATCCAACTTTTCCTGTCAGGTTGTGTGGTGATTAGGGGAGGGACGTATTAGTCCTGGGGAAATACTGAGCACTTGTGAAATGCAGAATTTGAGCAGAATTCTGGCAGGTACAGAGCTGCCAAAGGGTCTTGATTTTTGAAAGGGAGATTTTGGTAGAACCCCAGCACACCTCAATCCCACAGCCATTGCAGAAAATATTTTATTTACACTAGTAACAGTAAGGATGGGGTAAGAGGGAGTGTGTTTCAGTTCACTCTATTACACCTGGTATCCAGCATCTATTCCCCCCAGGGGCATAACCACAAGGGGGCCTTGTCCCCCCCCCCCCCCCCCCACCACCACTTTGAGCTTAAGCCCATTCCAAAATTGTGCCACTGGTTGAATTGGGGGCGATGCCCAAGCCCCACTAGCGGAAAAGGTCCACTGCATGAGTCCCCTACCGTGCTGTTTGTGCAATGCAGCGTACTTCAGCCACCAATACTGGACCTCCTGCATATGCTCAGTTCAGGCACTTAAAAATGGAAAATAAGATACCTTTTTATTGGACTAGCCTTTTCCGTTAGCTTTCAGAGGCCAAAATCTCATGCCTCAGGTGAGGTCACTGCTGTTATAGTATCCTCCTCTGACTTGAGGAAAGAAGTCTTGGTCTCAAAAATGTATTAAAGTTAGTCCAATAGAAAGGTATCATCTTATTTTCTATTTTGTGTTTTATTTGTATTTATTGACCTTTATCAACACAGCTACATTACTTTATCCAAAATTAATAATACAATTATTTTCTCTTTGTTGTCTGGCAATTTACTTTTTCTAATTCTGTTGCTCCCATTCTCTTCCTCCACTTTCACTAATTCTATCCTCTCTCCCTTTCCATCCAGCATCTCCCCTTTCTTTTTCTATCCCTCCAATCAGCATCTTCCCTCTTTCTTCCCATTCTTTGTCTCCCCCTTTCTCTTTGCATCCTTCCATCCAGTCTCCTCTTTTTCTCTCAGTACCCTTCCATCCAGCGTGTTCCCTCTCTTTCCCTACCCTTCTATCCATCTTCTCTTTCTCTCCCTATTCTTCCATCCAGTGTCTCCCCCTCTTTCTATATACATCCTTCCATCCAGCATCTTCCCTCTTTCTCTCCCCATTCTTCCAGTGTCTTCCTTCTGCATCTTCCCATCAAGCGTTAATTTCAAAGGCCAAAAAACCTCCACTAGTCCTGGTAACCAATATGACAAACTACAAAATATATTCCAGGAAGAATGTTGAGATCAAGTCAGAACCTTTTGTTGGAAGTCCCCAATGTAAAGAAGCGAGGCTAATATTCAAGAGGTTTCCATTACGGCACCCATCTGGTGGGATGCTCTCCCATGAGGAATAAGGCTGGAAAATATTGTGAAAGTTTAAAAAGAAGCTAAAAACATGGCTCTTTTCATATTGATTAGCTTTTTGAGCAGCTGGACTTTCATGTTTTAAAATTGTGTTGATGTATGTTTATTATTATGAATGTGAGTTTATACAAACCACTTTGAACAAGTATTTCATACTGGTATAAGTGGTATATATGTTTTTAATAAAGAAATACAAACCTACACACATACATACAAACCATTCCTGTCACTAAAGTTTAAAAGATGTTATAACTGAATAGGATGGAGATCACATCAGCATCTCTGATAACTATGGTTCCTACTCCACTTTTATTTGTAGCTTTCTATGTACTTTTCCTCAACCCCCCTAGATTTGTCCCCCTCCCCCTCAGACTGTCATATCCTCGTGCAAACCTCCCTCCTTACTGATATTTCAATTTCCTAATCCACATCCCAAAAATCCAGAGCCGCCATCACAGCTCCTTTTATTATTCTGAGCAAGTACCTGTATAATAAAATAAGTATACTGACTGGGTTGTAGCATAGAAAGCCAGTATTACCAATGCATGACTCTAACCTTCCTATATTATTTTTCTCTTATTTTATTTCTACATTTTTGGGGAATTGAACTACAAATGTTAATAAAAATGCAGCATCAGTAATTCACATTGAGGGGTGGGTAGTTGGCTGTTCCTGCAAATTTAGCCCCTTTTGATGAACGTGCCTTAAAATGAAGGGAACCAAAGGTGAAGAGCCTTAAAGAAACAGGCAGTGCACAAGATAAGGAAAGGTCTGGCCCCACCACAGTTTTACCTGAAAACTACAGCACGGGAAACACTGAGACATATGAAATGTTCTTGGCCCTCTAAAATCAGAGCAACTACCAGCATGTGATAATTTCTTGGAGTTTTTTTTAGCCTGTCTTTCCAAGCGATACTCAGGGCAACATTCAGCTGTTTTCAAATTTGGGAACAAGTCCTTGCCTCAACAAAGCTTACAATCTATCTCTTGTTAGCTCAGGTACCACTTAAAGTGACTCACCCAAGATCACAAAAAGCATCAGTGAGGAAACCAGATTTCAACCCTGGTTTCTGTGATTCACAGCCCACAGCTCTAACCATAAGGCCACACCTTCTCTTAAACATAACTGGTTAAACTGCACTGACTGGGTGATCCCCAGATTTTCAGTGGCATATGACCAGATAGTGCAGCTGAAAAGCCGAGACCAGTGCAGCACTATCTGGCTAGTGCTGGGACGGTCTGGGGGCAGAGTCTGGATGAAGCCAGGATATACCTGGTTAGCAGCAATTTTCAGTCCACGAATGGGGCAAATGTCAGAAAAAGATAAGACAGCAAAAAGGCTGTCAGTGATCCAGGCACCATTCTGAATATCGCTGGTCCCCAGACAACTTCTGGCGGTCAGGAAAGACCCGTATATTCAGTGTCAGTGCCTGCATTAGGCCCAGCTTTGAATATCCAGGTCAACTTCTGCCTGCACAGGTCGGCATCTTTAAAATCACCGACTGCCATGAGCTGAATATTGGGCCCACATAAATATATATTAAGAGGGTCTGGGGTTTTTTCTTTACCATTCCTTTCCCCTCTTTTCTTCCACTGTCTTGCCTTTGTTTCTGTGTTTGCTCTGACAGGTTCCTAGTGCATTTCTTAGTCTAAAAGTGGAGTGGAGGAGTGGCCTAGTGGTTAGAGCACTGGTCTTAAAATCCAGAAGTGGCAGGTTCAAATCCCACTGCTGCACCTTGTGATTTTGGGCAAGTCACTTAACCCTCCATTGCCTCAGGTACAAACTTAGATTGCGAGCCCTCCTGGGACAGAGGAATAGCCAGTGTACCTGAATGTAACTCACCTTGAGCTACTACTGAAAAAGGTGTGAGCAAAATCTAAATAAATAATAAGACCATCTCCTTCTGAAAGCTGAGATTCACGGATTCAGGGAGTTACATAACATGATGGAATAATCACTTGGGTGGTGACAACTTTCAAGGCTTTTAAGATGGGTGACCCTCCTTACTTAACAAATCTCACAATTCCCTATTCTTCAGCTTGTTTACACTGCTCTCTTAATGATTTCCGGCTCATTCTCCACAGTCCTAGAAATGCACAACCTGAATCAAACAGGCACCGTGTTTTCTATTTTGTCTCCCCTGCATTGTGGGATTCCCTTCCCCTCTCTAGTCAGTCTGAGCAATCTTTTAACATGTTTAAACTTTTATTGAAAACTTGGCTCTTTAAAAAAAGGCCTTTTACTTCAAATTAGGTTAGAGTAGCTGTTCGCTGTTACCCTTATGGCTTGTTCCTTTTTCCCTTCTTTGCCCTTTTCCCATGTTTACTCTTAGGTATGTACAAATATGATTGGATTGTGTATTCTTTCCTGTCACGATTTGTAGTTCCTTTCTGATTATCTCTTTTCATTGTTAGGGGCCCTTTTACAAAGCAGCAGTAAGCTCAACGCAGGCTTGCCACTCGCTAAAAAGGAAGTACTGCCAGGCTACCACAGCAGCCCAGAGGTAGTTCCCACCCCCAGCGCGCATCATTTTTGGCACTGCAAAAATATTTCAATTTTTGTAGTGATGGTGTGTACCCAGGGGTAACTGGGAAGTGACAAGAGCTGCCTGGTTACTGCTAGGTTAGCACAAGAGCCCTTCCCCCCACCCCACTCCTGAAATAGCCATGCAGAAAGTGTTTCACTTGCCATGCAGCCATTTCTTGAAAAAAAACAAAAAAAAGGCCTGCCTTTTACCCGCTGCAGTAAAAGGGGGCCTCGGCGCACGTCAAAAACACAGGCTGAGGCCAGTGCAGGCCCCCTTTTGCTGCAGCTTTATAAAAGGACCCCTTAAATTTTGTAAGCTGCTGTGATCTACCAGTTAGGTATGGTAGTGTATAAACCAATGGTTCAAAAACCTGGTTCCAGAGGCACCCCAGCCAGTCAGGCTTTCAGGATATCCACAATGAATATTCATGAGAGACATTTGCATGTATTCTGAATTGTAAACCACTCAGGGTGGGGGGGGGGGGGGGGTCATGCCAATGGGTAGCATATCAAATAAAAAATAAACTTGGATCTCTTCTTTCTGTTGCAGCTATGAAAACTGGTGCTACAACCATCCCCCTTCCTGTCACCACTCCAAACATCTTCACCTTTTGGGCAAAACTTATACTTCGGTTCCTGGAACACATTTCTCCTCGCTCCACATCTCCATCTCTGATGTTCTTTTTCAGAAGTGCACATCTAAGAAATCTGACTTTTCACAATATAAATACAGTTTAATTGGCAGAAGAAACTTTTTACATTTCAAGGAAAAAAAAAAAACAAGCTGTGAACAAATCCTATTAGGCAAGTATTACAGAAAAAAAATGTCCATTCAGAAAATCCTTCCAGGAGCAGGAGCACAAAATCCTTCAGCAGAGGTCAATTAACATCTCAGCTGACAAGACCTAAGAGAAGAGAGGAAGAAGCGTTAGATTAAAGCCAGGCCAGGATGAAGATACACCTGTGTTGGGACAGAAGTAACATAATATTCAACACATTGCTCCAAAAAAAAAGTCACATTTGTGAATAGAGGAAGACCATGTACAACAGATCTAATCTTCACTATCAAACACGCCTTACTCCAATAGTCTCTTTGAGGTCCGAAAGCCGCATACTCATTAAACTATTGCCCAGATGCTGCTATTAGGTATGCATCTTTTACCCACCAGCCTGGACATGAAATCTAACAGTGGATAAAAACCATTAAACTCATCCAGTCTGATCAACTTCATTCCTGGTTTAATGAATGACCAATTTACCCTTCACATCTTCACCCACCACATGTAAAAATAATAGATGACAGCAGATAAAGAAAACCTGTATGGTTCATCCAGTCTGCCCAACAAGATAAATTTATAGCATAAGCTTTGATGCGATACTACATATGTACACTTGTTCTTGATTTGTTCTTTTCATTTTCAGGACACAGACCATAGAAGTCTGCCTGGCACTGGCCTTCAAGAACAACTTCAGAAATTGGAGAACCACTCCATCCCATCCAGCAATGATCGGGGCACAGACTGTAGAAGTCTGGCCAGCACTGGTTTTGCTTCATAATTAGAGTAGTTACTTACCTGTAACAGGTGTTCTCCGAAGACAGCAGGCTGCATATTCTCACAAGTGGGTGACGTCACGTCGGCCCCGGAGGATTTTAAAGCAAAATCTAAAAATCTCTTTTACGGCGTTCCGTCGCGCGAGCGATCGCACTGCGCATGTGCGCACACATCTTCCCGCTCGCTGTGCAGACACGCCCCTCAGTTAATTCCAAAAGATGAAGGAGACAACTCCAAAAGGGGAAGGTGGGAGGGTTTGTGAGAATATGCAGCCTGCTATCTTCGGAGAACACCTGTTACAGGTAAGTAACTACTCTTTCTCCAAAGACAAGCAGGCTGATATTCTCACAAGTGGGGTATCCCTAGCTTCCAGGCTTACACAACACAACAAACAGTGGTCAATCGAGTCTCGCAACGGCGAGGCCAGAATAAAAATTGACCTGAAAAGAAGAAACATCTAAATGAGTGTAGCCTGGAACAGAACAAAAATGGGCCTAGGAGGGTTGGAGTTGGATTCTAAACCCCAAATAAGTTCTGCAGCCCCGACTGCCCAAACCGACTGTCGCGTCGGCTATCCTGCTGAAGGCAGTAGTGAAATGTGAATATGTGGACTGATGACCACACCGCAGCCTTGCAGATCTCTTCAATAGTGACTGATCTTAGATGAGCCACCGACTCAGCCATGGCTCTAATTTTGTGAGCCGTGACATGGCCCTCTAGAGTCAGTCCAGCTTGGACAAAAACGAAGGAGATGCAATCTGCTAGCCAAGAAGAAATGGTGCGGTTTCCGACAGCAACTGGCATTAAAAGAAATAAACAACTGGGCGGACTGTCTGAGGGAGCTCGTCCGCTGCACGTAAAAAGTGCGCAGCTTGCTTTCGCCAGGGCTTGTAAGATGAGGGAGAAAGAATGTTGGCAAGACAATTGACTGGATCAGTTGGTACTCTGATACCAGCGCCAGTAAGAACTTTGTCTGCATGCAGAGAACTACTCTGTTAAGATGAGAAGTAAGGCAAGGCGCTTGAGCTACTAGAGTCTGAAGCTCACCGACCTTACGAGTTGAAGGAACAGCCACCAAGGAAAACGACCTTCCAGGTCCAATACTTCAGATGGCAGGAATCCAGTGGCCCGAATTAAGCTTGCAGCAGCTGGATGAAAAACGACATTGAGACCCCAAGATACTGGATAAGGAGTGATAGGGACTTTGACCGAAGCATAACAGCCAACTTTCAAAATTATTGGGGGTGCTAAGCCCAACAGAAATAACCCCCCCTAGACACATACAAGGAATTCTCTCACTATTGGGGGAGAAGTAAACCTCTCATGAAGTGGACAGCTAAAGTCTAACCTTCTACACGTTGATGATAAGCTCTTATTGCACGAAGATGAACACTGACAGAGTTGGTCTTGAGACCAGACTCAGACAGGTGTAGAAAGAACTCAAGCAAGGTCTGTATAAGACAAGAGGCAGGATCTAGGACCTTGCTGTCACACCAGACGGCAAACCTCTTCCATGAAAAAGAATAACACCTCTTTGTGGAATCTTTTCTGGAAGCAAGCAAGAGTCGGGAGACACTCTCTGGAAGACTCAACGAAACCCACACTCTCAACATCCAGACCGTGTGAGCCAGAGATTGGAGGTTGGGATGTAGAAGTGCCCCCTCGTTCTGCGTAATGAGAGCTGGAAAACATTCCAACTCCAGAAGAAGAGGGAATCATATCTGACGCAGCTAGAAGGGAGCAATCAGAATCATGGCTCCACAATCTTGCTTGAGAATCAGCAAAGTCTTTTCCACCAGATGTATGGGAGGATACGCATACAGAAAGCCTGTCCCCCAATGAAGGAGAAAGGCATCCGATGCTAGCCTGCCGTGAACCTGCAGCCTGGAACAGAACTGAGGGACTTTGTGATTGGACTAAGTAGCAAAAAGATCCACTGAGGGGGTATCTCACTTCCAGAAGATCTTTCGAGCTACAGCCATGCTCAACAACCATGACTGTAGCATTATCCTGCTCAGCCTGTCGGCCAGACTGCTGTTTACGCCAACTAGATAAGTGGCTTGGAGAAAACATGCCGCGTTGGCGGACCCACCGCTACATCTGCATGGCATCCTGACTCAGAGGGCAAGATCCAGTACTCCTTTGTTATCGAGTACATCACAACCCGATTGTTTGGTTGAATTAAAATAATTTGGTTGGATAGCCAGGAGGGATGCAATCTTCGTCAGCAGCTTTTGTGACTGAGTAAGTTGGACGGGACGCCTCAGAATCAAAATGGAGAGAATTGACCACCTCTGAAGGGAATTCCGAAAACTGGTAAACAGTTGGGTCACAATTTCTAGATACCCTGAACTTGATACCACTGGGAAGCTAGGATGCACTGAGCGGATGTCATGTGTAAAAGTGCCATGGGAGTTACGTGAACTGTGGAAGCCATGTGCCTACAAGTCTCAATATTTACTGTGCTGTAATCTGTTGAGACGGGCAATCATCGTGTTAAGGGAACACATGCACTCCCAGTCCATGAAGATACGCTGCAACAACAGCCAGGCACTAGGAAAAACATACTCTGGACGCAAAGTGGGTATAAGTATCCTGTAAGTCCAGAGAGCATAACCAATCGTTTTCCTGAAGTATGGGAAGAAGGATGCCCAGGGAAAGCATCCTGAACCAAATATCTGTTTAGGCCCCTTATGTCTATGATGGGACGCAACCCACAAGGAAGCACCTGGAATAGAATCTCAACCCTTCTTGCCCTGGTGGAACGGGCTCGACTGCATCGGCGCTGAGAAAGGCAGAGAGTTCCTCTGCAAGTACTCACTTGTGATGGAAGCTAAAGGATTAAGCTCCCAATGAGCAATGTGGAGGGTTTGATTCCAGATTGAGAATGTATCCTAACCGGACTATTTGAAAAACCCACCGGTTGGAGGTTAAAAGAAGTCACCTTTGGTGGAGAAAATTTAAACTTCCCCCCGACAGGCAGATTGGCTGGTACGTTTTATTTTATTTTTTTTTTTAAGTGGCTATGCTGAATTGGAGCCAGTCAAAAACCCCTCCCTGGTTTCTGCGGAATAGCTGCAGGGGCTTGATTAGGTGCACGCCGTTGACTAGAACGAGCGTGCTGAGGCATAGCCTGAACTGGCTGTTGAGAAGTAGGAGTATACGTACGATCCATTAAGGCACAAGGAAAACTACTCTTCTCTTTAAAGAACTTCCGAGATGAGGAAGTGTATGCACAGAATATTTACAATTTTCTGCTGAGTCCCCTCCTCCAGGTGAGAGGCACACAGTCATGAGAGTCTGCGCATCACTATACCTAGAGCAGAAATCTAGATGTTACATTACAAGTGTTGAAAATGCCCCTGGACAGGAACCTGCGACACACCGTGTGCTACCTGACCACCTGGTGAAAAGGTTTAGCCTACTCCGGTGGGAATGCTCGTAAAGATCTGGCAGGACTTGATTTTGGACGCGATCATGCCAGCCTGGTACGCCATTCTCCCAAAAGAGGCTAGGGATGTATGATCTGGCCCCGGGGGCACCGAAGCAAGTTCTTAGAACTCCTATCTGTTCTGAGAGCAGAATCCACTGGCAGAAGACTTAGGTGAAGATGGATAGTCCAGGACCTCGAGCATCTGGGGCCTTGGGCTGATTCACAATGTCCACTGTAATGTCAAGACAGATAGAAGATCTAGAGAATTCTCAGCAGAGAAAACCCCATGACCTTCATGTTCATCAGATGAGCCATCATTGAACTGAGCTAACTACTCGAACAGAGCAGCTCAGATCCAAACCCGTCCGATATGGAGGCGCGGTAACTTCTACGACGGGGTCAAGAAGTTGACTCTCCAGACGACTCCAGTGAAGGAGAATCGACCCAGTAGGCTGCGAACACCAATACCGGAGGCAGCATCGGTGAAGGAGATCTAATCCCAGGTGAAAAGCTAGATGCCGCAAGAGGCGCTAGCACCAATGGCATCCGATGGTACCCATGGTACTGAAGCCGAGGGCAGAATCTGGAAATGCAGGGGAATCGAAACCAGACTGCCAGATGACTTGCGTGTCCATAACAGAGATGGGACCGATGGTACCGATAGTACCCATGGCACCGACGGTACCGATGGTACACATGGTACCGATGACCCCCGGTACCAATGGTACCCATGGTACCTGGTACCGATGATAGTCATGATATCTGGTACCGATGGTACCCATGATACCCGGTACCGATGGCACCGACGGTACCGATGGTACACATGGTACCGACGGTACCCATGATACCCGGTACCGACGGTGCCCATGATACCCGGTACCAATGGCACCCATGGTACTGATGGTACCTGGTACCGATGATAGTCACGATATCTGGTATCGATGGTACCCATGTACCGATGGTATCCATGATACCTGATACCGATGGTACCCATGATACCTGATACCGATGGTACCCATGGTACCCATGATACCCGGTACCCATGATACCCGGTACCGATGGTGCCCATGATACCTGGTACCGATGGTACCCATGGCACCGATGATACCTGGTACTGATGGTACCCATGGTACCGATGATACCTGGTACCCATGGTACCCATGACATCTGGTACCAATGTCCCGATGGTACCGACGTCCGATGCCAGGATACCTCCATAACAGAGGGAGCAACGCTCTCGGCACCGACCGATGTCTGATGCCCGGATACCTCCATAACAAAGGGAGCAAAGCTCTGGGCACCGATGGTACCGACGTCCGCTGATGCGCCCGAATGACCTGCCAAGCAGGAGGCGCCGAGGCAGGTGGAGACCCACTCGATGCATCACTGTACCCAGCGTGCATCGGTCTCTATCGGACTCAAAAATTGATCTCCTCTTGGGCATCCCTGGCAAGTAGCATACGTCTCGTCTTTGAGACACTACTTGCACTTCTCAGGGAGATGATCCGGCCCAAGACACATCCGCCGATGCGCCCGAATGACTTGCAAAGCAGGAGGCGCCGAGGCGGGCATCCGGTTGCAG
The DNA here is from genome assembly GCF_901765095.1 of Microcaecilia unicolor. NCBI lineage: Eukaryota > Metazoa > Chordata > Amphibia > Gymnophiona > Siphonopidae > Microcaecilia > Microcaecilia unicolor. The sequence goes on from NC_044041.1 coordinate 110,014,690, forward strand.
CGGGTACAAGGCTTAAAGAGAGTGGTGTGCTGGAACAGGCTCTCACTGCTCTCGAGAGCCATTTGTTAAAAGAATTTTGGGACTTTAACAAATGGATACTAAAATGTGGGCTTGTTTTACTTTGCTGGCGAGAGAGAGCCCACAGATAACAATTTACCAGCACACTCTTGTTTAATAAGAAAAAAGAAAAAAAGAAACTTATAAAGAAAAACTTATAAGTTTTGATTCTCATTTCAGGCACAGCCCCTTGTGACTCTGGCAATCACTTAACCTTTCCTTGCCCCAGGTACAAAAAGTACCTGTATATGTAAGCCACAATGAGCCTGCCATGAGAAAGTACAATGAAAAAATAAAGAACACCCAAAAGGGTAAAATAAAAAAGAGATTTAACTCCGAGGACCTGAAGAAAACACGAAGCACTAACGAACTCCGTGTCTCCTCAGACGCGGAAAAAGAAGAACTGAGGGGCGTGTCTGCACAGCGAGCGGGAAGATGTGTGCGCACATGCGCAGTGCGATCGCTCGCGCGACGGAACGCCGTAAAACAGATTTTTAGATTTTGCTTTAAAATCCTCCGGGGCCGACGTGACGTCACCCACTTGTGAGAATATCAGCCTGCTTGTCTTTGGAGAAACTGGTGTTATCTAATCACTGTTAAGCTTGTTTGGTTCCAAGCCTTCTATACAGGATTCCTTTTGTGTTTATCCCACACATTTTTGAATTCCATTAACATTTCATCTCCACCACCTCCTGCGGAAAGGCATTCCAGGTATCTTCCACCCTTCTCCATGAAAAAGTACTTCCTGACATTATTCTCAAGTCGGCCCCCCTGCAACCTCAATTCATGTCCTCTAGTTCTACCACTTTCCCATCTCTGGAAAAGGGATGGTTGTAGATTAATACCTTTCAAAATATTTGGGTGTCTGTATCATATCACCTCCGTCTCTCCTTTCCTTCAGGGTATACATGTTTAGGTCCTCAAGTCTCTCCTCATACGTCTTGTGACGCAAACCCCATACCATTTTAATTGCTTGTCTCTGAACCGCTTCAAAGTCTTTTTACATCCTTAGCAAGAGATATGGCCTCCCAAGCAACACAATACTCCAAGTGGGACCTCACCACCTCTTTTCTTCTGCTGGTTATTCCCCTCTCTCTGTAGCCTAGCATCCTTCTGGCCATGGCCACTGCCTTGTTTCATCACCTTGAGATCCCCAGACACTATCACCCCAAGGTCCCTCTCCTGAGCTGTATTTATCAATCTCTCTCCTCCTATCTGGTACATCTCCTTTGGATCTCTGCACTTTTTGGCATTACATTTTAGTATATATTTGGAAACTGTTACTGTTTTTATTAGGATGCATTTACCACTTTTTGAAGAAATTCCACCAACGGCAGTGAACAGCAAGTACAACTTGGACATAGGCAATAAACAATTACAGCAGTACAGATATTCAAATAACAATACACATGATGGCACAGTATGCTACTTACAAAGTCAGCACAATATACATTAAAACATCTTTATAGATAGCAAAAAGGACAAGCAGAGATGGAACATATAGACAGATAAGATAAAGTAAAAGGGGTTACACAAATGAGGACGGTTAGTAGTAAGGAAAAATTGTATGTACAATCAGAAAAGATGTGTGCAACTGATCTCAGCTAGAGTACATAAGCTCTGCTGCCATATGTGCAACCAATGTTGGTCCTTGTATGTGTGACTAGCTAATTAGTTGCTTTTTCCCATTAAAGGCTTGGGAGATTGCTGGAAGGCTGTTCCATGCAATCATCACCCTTTCTACAGAGAACTATTTTTAGACAAGCAAAAAAGCCCATTCATTAAAAATGAAACAGGCCCTAGCAAGGCTATCGTCTAATCGTAATTATGTTTTAAATCTCTCTTCCCTGCCTTCTCGGATGGAGCAATTCTCCTCTCTCCCCTGCCCTCCCCTCCATGTCCAGCGATTTCTCCTCTCTCCTCTGCCCTCCCTTCCATGTCCAGCGATTTCTCCTCTCTCCCCTGCCCTCCCCTCCATGTCAAGCGATTTCTCCTCTCTCCCCTGCCCTCCCCTCCATGTCAAGCGATTTCTTTCTCCCCTCCCATCCATGTCCAGCAATTTCTCGTCTCCCCTCCCCTCCATGTCTAGCGATTCTCTTCTGCCCTCCCCTCCATGTCCAGTGACTTGCCCCAGCCCCCACTTGCCCCCCTTTTAAGCACCTGAGTTCCAGTTCAACCCCTGCCCACCCTCTTCTCCCACAACAGCCCTCCTTTCCTTCCTGCCGCCCTGCCTTAAAAATGTTTATTTTACCTCAAGTCTCAGCAGTGGCAGGCTCAGCTCGCCTCCAGCCTTCCGTCTCAGTGTCCCGCCCTCCTCTGATGTAATTTCCTCTTTCCGCGAAGGCGGGACACTGAGAGGGAAGGAAAGGGAAGAATGGAGGCGAGCCGATTACGTAGTAGCTCAATTGCATACGGTTACGAACCTAGTCAGCTGTCCAGGAATGCAGACTGAGAAATTATTATATGGGATGATGCTCTCAAGTCTACCTCTCACGTAACTACTAAGCATTACTTGTAATATCCACCCCAAAAACCCTTGGGAGAGTCCTGCCAAGCACTGCTTGGCCCCCACCTGTATCTGGACATGTGCTCCTACCCTGACAATCACCCACTCTCAGTACTCCATCCTGCACGCTATTCCCTCATGGTTTCTAAAATTTAGTTTGTCTAGAAGCTGCATACTCTACTTGCTTACATCGGAGAAAGAGAAACACTGAAAACCTAAGGCTTCTCGGTGCCCTTACAGGGCAGATCACACAAATCTTGCCCCTCTCTTCATCTGCTAGTTGATGGGCATAACTCACAGGTTCTGGACTGGTCTGATGAGAAATTTAAGGAAGAACTTGACCTTATTAAATATCCCAGAAACTGTAACTAATGTACAGCAGCAGTAACTTACCAAGGTAATCATCCATCAAGGAACCAATGGCAAACTAGAAAACAAAAAGGAGGATGTGAGCTAAAAATAATAAGTGCAAAAGCTCGGTATAGCACAAATTATCTTCTGAATATTTCTACAGCACCTCCTGTGAGGAAAGGCTGGGAGTGTAGGAGCTGCAGGGAATCATAATCTTGGCCCTGTGGGGCTCCCACAAGCAGTTGGGTATTCAAGGTATCCACAGAGAATATGAGATAAATCTGCCAACTAGGACTGTACATGGTCCCAAAAAGGTTTGGTTTGGACTCATTTTAAACAAATGTTCCCTGACATTTGAGCATATGTTCATCTCTCTTCTTTGTGACCCAGAACTTTTTTTAAGCATGCAAACCAACTGTACTTGCATGAATTTGTAGTTATAAGTGAGTAGTAATAATTTTCATGCACTTTAAATTTTAGGTGCCCAAACAAACCAAATGCATGCTCATGAAGGCACACCCCTTTTGCATCCATTGGAAGACCCACAATGTGCAAAATATATCGCATGTATATTTACTGTGGGTATCCTGAAGACTGGCTGTGGGGTCTTTGGGACAGGGTTGGAAAGCACTGTACTACCTCCCCTCGATATATTTTTGGTGGGATATGCAATATGAGCATGTCCAAAAAAGCCCTAAAGGCACTCACAATGTCATTCTTATCGACCCTGGTTCCCACAATCTTCAGACGAATCTCATCATCTTGCTGGATCACAATATCCTAAATCCAGAGAGAGACAGAACAAAAGTTGTACTGCTGAGATATATAGATATATCTAGAACCCTCCTCAAAGCTTGCTCTATAATATACACTCCACCCCTCTTCTGGGTCAATCTCTCTGCTGCACACCCACATCCACTGTTTACAGAATACAAAGCTGTGCAGTGATTGTGGGTGAAATATGCAACGCTGATAGACAGACTGAATTCTGTAGAGCAGTAAGCCATGACAGCAACTTTACCATACAAAACAAAAAAGCATGGTCAGTTCTACCTATTCAAAATGTTAAGCCTGCTACTCATCATATATTTGTATCCTTTACAAAAAATTTTGGACAAAGTGGGTTGCATCTCGTATTGTAATTAAAACAAAATTAAAAATTTGCATCCCAAGTCCAACAGTAAAATCAGCACACTCGTACCAGAAATGCCCTCTCCCCTGCCTATATACTCTAAACCCTGCAGAATCCAAATGACTAACCTCATCAAAGATATTAGTGGAATAGGATAGTCAGAAATGACAGGCTGAAACGGCCATCACGCTTCCACATCCTCACCCTCAGACCTCTACCACCACATTGCTATTCTGCACTGCAGTAAGGACCTCCCTCCCTCTGCCACATACCCACCCATCCTCTCTTCCGTCCCCTTCTGCCGTGTACCCACCTGTCCCCTCCTCCTAGCCTCCCTCTCTGCTGCGTATCCTCTGCAGCCTCCTTCTGTCATCACTTCATGCTTCCTCCATATGACTCAGCACTTCTGCTTCACTTACACCTCCATCCCCTTTGTTCTGTGTCTTTGCCTTTTATTCATACAGATATCACAGAATTCCTAACCACATAAAGAAAAAAACTCACCTCATCCACTGTTTTATAGCAGGGAGGATTTGAGTTTGGATCAAACTCCATCTCAGAGGGAATTGACTGAAAAAAAGAAGAAAGATCAAAGAGCTGATCATTTTCTAAAGCTACTGAACCCTTTGCTCACAACGGTTTCCTGTGTGTCATAATTCACAACACCTTATGTTTATTTTGTCTCAATAGCTATATTTATTTGAAATGCTTCTATACTCCCTTCCTGAGCTGAACCAGACATTCAGAACATTTCACAAAGTACACACATAATAAACAAACATTACAAGCAAACACACAGGCCAGAGCAATGCTTAAAACTGAGAAGTACATTTTCAAAATATGCAGAGCATAAAGATGGAAAAAGCCAAGTTTTCACTTTCTTCCATTGGGAGAATATTCCACAGCATAGCAGCCATTACAGAAAACATCAGACTCGCAAGAGCTTTCATTACTTCCTTCACTGCAGGGACTCTCAGCAAAACCCCTTGACTAGAATTCAAACTACGACTGGGTACACACTGTTTTATGGAGCCATTACCCCTAAGACTTGTCAAACTAACTCCCCAATATGGAGTGTTGCCACAATTTGGGTTTCTGCCAGGTACTTGTGACCTGGCTTGGCCACTGTATGAAAAACAGGATACTGGGCTAGATGGACCACTGGTCTGACCCAGTATGGCTACTCTTATGTTCTTATACTGAGCCCCAGCTTTTTTTTTTTTTTTTTTAAAACACATGCCAGACAGCATGGGTGAAACAAATCCAGATATTCAATGAACCTATCCAGATAGTGGTAGCCACTGAATATCTGGCATTAGCCCTGCCAGTTACGCTATCCAACTGGCAGTGAAATGAAGTTACTTACCTGTAGCGGGAGTTCTCCGTGGACAGCAGGATAAGTGAACCATATATAGGTGACATCATCCAACAGCTCCCACTGGACGGAAATGCTCTCCAATAGCTCAGAGATATATATATTTTTAAATTCCTCTGAGCATGTGCAGCAGATGCCCCCACTGGGTGAATTGAGGCAACTCCATTTCCTGCCTCAGTCAATCCCTAGCTAGGGACGGATCCTCCAAAGGGAGGTGGGTGGGTTGTGTGACTGACTTATCCTGCTGTCCACAGAGAACTTTCGTTACAAGTAACTAACTTTGTTTTCTCCTAGGACAAGCAGGATACGTCAGCCAAATATAGGCAACTGCCGAAGCACAGGGAATAAGGAGCATTTAAAAGACCAAAAGGGACCCAGGTCTCACCAGCACTTAAAAAGACAGCTGTACCCTAGGAAGCACAGGATTCCCAGGGTGTCTTATGACCCTACACACTGTAGACCCATGCTGCATCATGAGGGGACATACAAATACATACAAATACTAGAAAAAACAGTGTCATCGGGGGGGGGGGGGGGGAACTGTCCATGAACTGTGAATACAGACCCTGCTCCTTGCTCTTTACCACTGGTCAGAAGCAGGGGCGTAGCTACGTGGGGCCACGGGGACATGGCCCCCCCCCCCCGCTGCCCCCGTCAGGTACCTGTACTGGCGGAGGTCCCTAACCCCCGTCAGCCGAAGTCCTCTTCAGCGCCAGTCTCCGGGCCGGCACATTGCTGCAGCTGATGTGGAAGGATTCTATTTCTGTGTGTGTGCGGGGGGGGGGGGGGGGGGGGAGAATAAATGCTGCAGGAGGAATAGCCTAGTGGTTAGTGAAGTGGACTTTGATCCTGGAGAACTGAGTTCGATCCCCACTGCAGCTCCTTGTGACCGATGGGACGTAACAAAGCAGTAGTCCTACGGGAGGGACCAAAGCAAACCCGCTGAAAGTACTCGTGACGCAAAAACCGCCTCCTGCCGACACTGAATATCAAGCCTGTAGTGTTTTGAAAACGAATGGAGAGAGGACCAAGTCGCTGCCTTACAAATCTCCTGCTGGTGGAACCAAGGAACACTCAGCCCAGGACGCTGCTTGCCCTCTAGTTGAGTCCGGGACTGGTTTACCTGCCAAAAGGTAGGCTGACGCTATCATCTCTTTGATCCACCTAGACAATGTGGGCTAAGAAGCCACCAATCCCTTACGGTGGCCGGCCAACAGAAGAAAAAGACGGTCCGTGCGATGAAAATCCTCAGTAACTGGGAGATAACATTTAAGCACTCTCTTAACATCCAGAGTATGTAACTGTCTCTGCTCCTGCGTCCCTGAGGCCGATCCCAGAACAGGAAGAAAAACTGACTGGGACAGATGAAATCGAGACACCACCTTAGGCAAAAAGGAGGGAACCGGACGAAGAACCACTCGCTCCTTGGAAAATTGCAGAAATGGAGATCTACATGAAAAAGCTTGCAACTCCGAGACTCTCCGAGCAGACGCAATAGCCACCAAAAACACTGTCTTAAGCGTCAAATCCTTCAAAGAACATGCTTGCAATGGCTCAAAAGGTGGTTTCGTTAGAGTCGAAAGAACCAGATTAAGATCCCAAGATGGAAAGACTGATCTGACCAGAGGACGAAGAAGACTCCCTTCAAAAAACGGGCCACCTCAGGAAGACTGGACAAAGATTTACCCCAAATCCGACCTCTGAAGCAGGAAAGAGCTGCCGCTTGCACCTTAAGAGAAGAAAGAGACAGCCCTTTATCAAACCCTCGCTGTAGAAAATCCAACATCTGAGGCACAGATGCCCGAAAAGGAAGAATGCCAGCCTCTGCACACCAGGCCTCAAAAATTCTCCAAGTGCGAATATAGTTTAGCGAAGTGGAATGCCGACGAGACCTAAGCATGGTGGAAATCACTGGCGCTGAAAAACCCCGTTTAGCTAAACGGGCTCGTTCAAGAGCCAAGCCGTAAGACAAAATCGAGCCGGATCTGGATGTGGAACTGGCCCTTGAACCAGCAAAGTCCTGTGAACTGGGAGCCGAAGAGGAGGCGGCACCAATAGATGCTGTAGATCCGCATACCAAGGACGTCGAGGCCAGTCCGGTGCCACCAAAATTACTGGTCCTCCGTGATCCTCGATCATCTGTAGGAGACGACCTATTAGCAGCCAAGGAGGAAACGCGTAAAGAAGGTCGTAGGGCCACAGTTGCAAGAGAGCGTCTACCCCTGCCGCTCTTACATCCCTTCGACGACTGAAGAATCGAGGGACTTTTGAGTTGAGACTGGAGGCAAACAGATCTAGAACTGGAGTGCCCCAGCGCTCCACTATCAACCGAAACGCCTGATCGCTGAGAGACCATTCCCCTGGATCGAGAGTGTGGCGACTGAGAAAGTCGGCTTGAACGTTTTCCACTCCGGCCACATGCGATGCTGAAATGGCCGAGAAGTGAATCTCCGCCCAGTCGAGGAGACTCTCTGCCTCCTGACACAAGAGACGACATTTCGTTCCCCCCTGATGGTTGACATAGGCCACTGCCGAGGCACTGTCCGAAAGAACTTTGACCACTTTGCCTATCAAGAGAGCACGGAAGTGCTGTAGAGCTAACTGGATCGCCCTGGTCTCCAAAAAATTGATTGATTGAACTGCTTCCATTTGAGACCAAAGACCCTGGGCCCACTTCCCTAGGCAATGCGCTCCCCAGCTTCGGAGACTGGCATCTGTCGTTAACGGTATCCATCGAAGAGATTCCAAAGGCATCCCTACTGTTAGATTCTTCACCCGGAGCCACCAAAACAGCGAGCTGCGTTCTCTGTTGCGGAGAGGCAGACGCCTCAATAGTGAATCCCTCTGAGCGGACCACCGGGATAGAAGAGACCACTGAAGGGGCCTCATATGGAGTCTGGCCCAGGGTACTACTTCTATGGTGGCTGCCATGGATCCGAGAATCTGAAGATAATCTCGAACACACGGACGCTGCTGCTGAAGAAAGGCCCGAATCTGAGACTGGAGCTTTAGAATCCTGGCCTGCGGTAGAAAGACTCGGCCTCGTGCCGTGTCGAACGTGACACCCAAATATTCCAGAGATTGAGAAGGAACCAACCGACTCTTGGCTACATTTACTACCCAACCTAGAGACTGCAAGAACTGCATCACTCGTCCTGTGACGCGACAACTCTCTTGATAAGACTTTGCTCTGATTAACCAGTCGTATAGGTATGGATGAACAAGAATCCCTTCTTTTCTGAGGGCCGCAGCCACCACGACCATAACTTTGGTGAAAGTGCGGGGAGCCGTCGCAAGACCGAAGGGCAGAGCGCGAAACTGGTAATGCCGTCCTAGAATTGCAAAGCACAAGAACTTGTGGTGAGCCGGACGAATGGGTATATGCAAATAAGCCTCTGTAAGATCCAAGGTTGTCAAATACTCTCCCTGGCGCACTGCAACTATGACTGATCACAGGGTTTCCATACGAAAACTTGTGACTCTGAGAGCGCGATTGACAGCCTTGAGATCTAAAATAGGGCGAAAAGAGTCTTCCTTCTTGGGAACTACAAAATAAATGGAATACCGGCCTTGCCTGTACTCGGAAGGAGGGACTGGACAGATAGCTTGAAGATCTAAAAGCCTCTGTAGAGTATCCCGAACCACCCTCGCCTTGAGAGGAGAGCGACAGGGAGACTCCAGAAAGGCGTCTGCAATAGGCCTTGCGAACTCTAAGGCATAACCGTCTCGAATAAACTCCAAGACCCACTGATCTGAAGTTATGTGGGCCCACCTCTGATAGAACTGAGAAAGATGAGCTCCAACAGGAACCAGAGGAGAGGCCCTCGTACCTTCATTGGGAAGGACGGGTCTGGGATCTAAAACCTGGATTGGAGAAACCCGCTCCTCTGCGAGAACCCCGAAAGGACTGAGTCCTATTGTAAAACCGAGACCTGTGAGGTTGAAAACCCCGACCAGCCTGAAACCTACCGAAACCTCTTCCTGAACCTCTACCAAATAAGAAACCTCGAGCGGCCAGACGAGGCCTATCTTGCGGCAGGCGAGGAACTTTAGCCTCTCCTAATGAATTCACCAACTTATCCAATTCTTCTCCAAACAAGAACGAACCTTTAAAAGGAAACTTGCTCAACTTTGACTTGGAGGCCGCATCCGCCGACCAACCTTTCAACCACAGAGACTGGCGAGCCGCGACTCCCAAAGCCAAGGATTTAGAAGATGCTTGCAGCAAATCATACAGGGCATCCGCCAGAAAAGCTGCCCCCGTCTCAATCCTAGCCACCTCTAAATCTATAGCTTGAAGATCATCCGAAGTCCTGTCCAGGACTCTCTCTGCCCACCTAAAACAGGCTCTAGCCACTAAGGAACCACAAATGGCAGCCTGTACTGCCAAAGAGGACACGTCAAAACTACTCCTGAGCAGAGAATCTAATCTTCTGTCCTGCACATCTCGAAGAGCCGTTCCTCCATCCACAGGAACCGTCTTACATTTGGTAACCGCCAACACCACTGCATTCACGACCAGAACCTTAAGCATAGCTCTATCCACCTCTGGAATCTGATAGAGACGAGACATAGACCTAGTCGGACGAAAAGCCGCATCTGGAATCTCCCATTGCGCTTTAATAACATCTCAAATGTCCTGATGCATGGGAAAAGTTTTGGCAGCGGATTTAGACCCCTTAATCAAGAAGTCTACCTTACGGGTTTGAGACACTGGCGGACTCTCATAAAAGTTCAAAGTAGAGGAGACCATAGCAATGAGCTCCTGTAAATCATCTTTATGAAAGAGTCTAGCCACTGTAGGATCATCCCCCTGGGCAAAAGATGTAGCCTCAGGATCTGTAGCGAAGAGATCAGGATCATTCTACTACTACTACTACTTAACATTTCTAGAGCGCTACTAGGGTTACGCAGCGCTGTACAAATTAACAATTAGGGACGGTCCCTGCTCGGAAGAGCTTACAATCTAAAGGACGAAATGTCAAGTTGGGGTAGATAAGTTTTCCTGAGAAGAGGTGTAGTGGTTAGGTGCCGAAGGCGACATTGAAGAGGTGGGCTTTGAGCATTGATTTGAAGATGGGTAGGGAGGGGGCACGGCGTATGGGCTCAGGGAGTTTGTTCCAGGCGTGGGGTGAGGCGAGACAGAAGTGGCGGAGCCTGGAGTTGGAGGTGGTGGAGAAGGGTACTGAAAGGAGGGATTTGTCTTGAGAGCGGAGGTTACGGGTAGGGACGTAAGGGGAGATGAGGGTAGAGAGGTACAGAGGGGCCGCAGATCGAGTGCATTTATAGGTAAGAGAAGCTTGAACTGTATGCGGTATCTGATTGGGAGCCAGTGAAGTGACTTGAGGAGAGGGGTGATATGAGTATATCGGTTAAGGCGGAAGATAAGACGTGCGGCAGAGTTCTGGATGGACTGAAGGGGAGATAGATGGCTACGTGGGAGGCCGGTCAGGAGTAGGTTGCAGTCGTCAAGGCGAGAGGTAATGAGAGAGTGGATGAGAGTTCGGGTGGTATGCTCGGAGAGGAAGAGGCGAATTTTGCTAATGTTATAGAGGAAGAAGCGACAGGTCTTGGCTATCTGCTGGATGTGCGCAGAAAAGGAGAGGGAGGAGTCGAAGATGACATCGAGGTTGCGGGCAGATGAGACGGGGACGATGAGGGTGTTATCAACCGAGATAGAGAGTGAAGGGAGAGGGGAAGTGGGTTTGGGTGGGAAAACAATAAGTTCAGTCTTAGACATATTCAGTTTCAGGTGGCGGTTGGACATCCAGGCAGCAATGTCGGATAAGCAGGCCGAGACTTTGGCCTGGGTATCCGCAGTGATTTGTGGTGTGGAGAGATAAAGCTGGGTGTCGTCGGCATAAAGATGATAGTGGAAACCATGAGAAGAAATCAGGGAGCCTAAGGAAGAGGTGTAGATTGAGAAAAGAAGGGGCCCAAGGACAGATCCCTGAGGAACTCCAACAGAGAGCGGGATAGGGGAGGAGGACGAACCATGAGAGTGTACTCTGAAGGTACGATGGGAGAGATAAGAGGAGAACCAGGAGAGGACAGAGCCCTGGAACCCAAGGGAAGACAGAGTGTCAAGAAGTAGGTTGTGATTGACAGTGTCAAAGGCGGCGGAGAGGTCGAGGAGGATGAGGATGAGGATCCTCCTCCTCTTCTAAAAAGGGCATCTCCTGATCCTGTTCTGACCAAAAATCCAAATGCAAATCACCATCTCTAGGTCTTTTAGCAGGGGGAACAGATTTAATAACTTCTCCTGAACCATCTTTATGCATAAGAAAAGCCTGGTACATCTGTAGAACAAACTCAGGAGGAAATCCCCCTGCCTGAGTTGTTGCAGACTGTACCAGAGCATCTGTAACAAGATCCCTTGTTCTATCCGGATTAGAAGCAACCGTGAGCTCATGCGACGGCGGAGCGACATTCAAAATGGCCACCGTTCACGCCACTTTCGATGTGCTGGCCTGCGGAGGCGCGCCTGACACCACCAGAACTAGAGAAGCAGACCGCGACGGCGAAGAGACAGTAGCGGTAGAAGTCGATGCCGAAAATGAAGACAGAGCCGGTCCAGAAGCAACATCGAGTGCCGTACAAAATTTACAAGCGCTGACAGACTGCACAGCGCTTAAGTTTTTCCGTCATGACGGAGACGCGCGTGCACGCGCCGTAGCGGTCCGCGCCTTAAATAATAACTGAGGTAAGACTCACTCCGAATAACAGACCAAAAATAAAAAATATTCCCCCAGTCAGACGAATGGTGCTGAAAAACCGTTTCAACTCTTTTAAAAACAGCTAAGCTGATAAAAATAAACACAGAGATAAAGCACTCAACAGAGCTGCCTGCTCGTTAGCTTAAAGGGGAAAGCACTGCTTTTCTGTACTTTTAACTGCTTAAACTATACTGGCTGCCTCTCCCAAAGGCAAAACCCTTTTTTTTTTTTTTAAGTAGCCCTTCCCTCTAATATTATAATTTTTTATGAGGGAGATGGGGAGGAAAAAGGGGGAGGGACCCGGGACACCCGAGTATAACACCCCTGAGGCTGACACACTGAATAAATAAAAAGAATTAACAAGCCTCTAAAGAATTCCTGTGGCACAGAATAAAGAGCAAAGAACACAGAGAAAAAACAAAAAAAATTCTATAACTTTAGAAAGAGAGACTAATGGGCTCACTTCCTACCTGCTGGGAGACTGAGAAAATACTGGGGCTAGGGTCACATGACCAGGGCTCCTATTGGCTCGCTAGAGTCAGAGTTTTTTCTCAGTCTCCAACCTGCTGGTAGGCGTGCACAACCCATCAGTCCACTCCTGGGCGTGCGTGTGTGTGCGTGTGTGTGTGTGTGTGCGTGTGTGTTGGGGGGGGGGGGGGAATAAATGCTGCAGGAGGAATAGCCTAGTGGTTAGTGAAGTGGACTTTGATCCTGGGGAACTGAGTTCGATCCCCACTGCAGCTCCTTGTGACTCTGGGCAAGTCACTTAACCCTCCATTGCCCCGGTACAAAATAAGTACCTGAATATATGTAAACTGCTTTGAATGTAGTTGCAAAAACCTCAGAAAGGCGGTATATCAAGTCCCATTTCCCTTTCCAGAGAGGTAGAAAGAATTTTTACCAACAGAGGAGCAATAGGATCCCTCTGCGTGCTCCTGGGCTCCGTGAAAACATCTAAGAACCCTGTGTTCATAGGCCTGTCCTGCAGCGTCTGGTTGGGCAGGACATATAGGCATGGGACAGTAATGTCGGCAGGAGTAAGTAGAGGGGGACAGGGTCGGTGTCCGTGATGGTGGGCGAGCCTTGCGAGCTCAGCATTGATGAGAGTGGTCCGACCTGTATGGCTAGAGGGGGGGCTAGTACTTACAAGGCACCCTGATGTGTCCACCACTCGAGAGAAGACTCTTTTAGGTTTGTTTGGTTTTTTTTTTTTTTTTTGGGGGGGGGGGGAGGTTCCATCTTGAAATTTTTTATTAATTTATAATGATACAGGGATAAGAAATGCAAAATTCAAGGAATAATCAAATAGTCATATCAAAGAATATCAATATATAAGTAACAGAGGGGGAAAGGTAGGGAGGTAAAGGAGGGGAGGTTAGGGGAAAGCAAGTTATAAATATATTCAAAACAGAACCTGCAATTTACACTCAAATATTATGGAGAACTCTTGTTTAAAGAAAGATAAGTTTTTAAAGGCAATCACACTTTGTCAAAATATAAGGAATTTCTAACTTTGATGGCTAAAGATAATTCAAATGCGTGTATTTGTAACACAGAATGCCACCAAAAGTGAGAATTAAGAAAGGAATTATCCTTCCAATTTGCTAAAACCATTTTAAAGCCTATAGCAATTAACGTATCATACAGTTTGGAGGAATATTTTTTTTGGAGGGGGGGGTTGAGTTCTGGCGGCTGAACCATCGAGCAGGTGTGACCAAGCACCCAATCTGTCCTCCACTCAGCACGGGACCATTTCTGGATTCCCAATAGTAGAGCAGTAGGGGCCCTGCCCCCTCTTCCCCCCTTGTGTCCTTTGTTCAGCACGGGACAATTTCTAGGTTCCCGATGGCTGAATGCTTGAGGAGACAATCTGGGGTTAAGGCAGGGAGCTCCAAGATTGTTGTGTGAGCATTTGAGGAGGGGGGGCCCATAGGGTCTAGCGGACCTCGGGGGGGGGGGGCAGGCAGGGAGCTCCAAGATTGTTGTGTGAGCATTTGAGGAGGGGGGCCCCATAGGGTCTAGCAGACCTGAGGGGGAAGAAGGAGGCTTGGTTGTGAAGCTGCAGAAAGAGTTGTTCTTGCCTGTGTGTTGGGTTCTATACTGCTTCATGCAGGAACAGTGTCCTGGAGTGTCTCGCCTATGCATCTGGGCGCTGACATGCGGCCATTGAGCAAACAGGCAGCCTGTCCATGTGGGTGCAGAGACATGTAGCCCTAGAGCAAACAGGCAGGACAAGGTCTGCTAGTCCTAGATCTCAGACATACATCTCTTAGAAACATAGAAATATAATGGCAGATAAAGGCCAAATGATCCATCCAGTCTGCCCATCCTCCATAACCCTTAACTCCTCCTTCCTTAGCGTCCCTCCGGACCGGACCAGGATTGGACTGATGGGTTGTGCTCGCCTACCAGCAGGTGGAGACTGAGAAAAACTCTGACTCTAGAGAGCCAATAGGAGCCCTGGCCATGTGACCTTAGTCTCAGTATTTTCTCAGTCTCCCAGCAGGTAGGAAGCGAGCCCATTAGTCTCTCTCTTTCTCTTTTAGAGGTTTACAATAAGAACAACATTGTTACCTCTTCTTCTGTGCCTAGGAATTCTCTGTTAGACGCTGGTCAGGTAGGGACTTCTTTTCCTTTCTTTTACAGCCTCTGGGGGTGTCAAACTCGGATGTCTCCGGGTCCCTCCCCCCTTCCTCCCCATCTCCCATACATAGCTGGGAAGGACTACCCTTTGTTTAGAAAGGTGTATGTCTTTGGGAGAGGCAGCCACTATAGAAAGTTAAATCTTATAAGCATTTTAAGGAGCAAGCTACATCCCCCGGCTTCTAACGAGCAGACAGCTATGTGTTGTTCTATTACTCTTCAGCGGAGTTTTCCCCATTACTTTAACGAGCAGGCAGCTCTGGTTGCTGTTTTAGGTGTCTATGAGGCATATTTTCAAAGCACTTTGGGAGGCTAAGTTCCATAGGTTTCTATGGAACTTTGGGAGGCTAAGTGCTTTGAAAATGAGCCTCTAAATTATCTAGCTGGTTTAAAAAAAAAAAAAAAAAGAGGCAGCAGTAATTTGGAGGAGTTTAGGTGTAAAAAAAAAAAAATTAAAGACAACTTGTCCCCACTGACTGAATGAGCAGACAGCTCCGTTTGATTGCATGGGAATGCTGTGAGTCAGCTGTGTAAAAAAAAAAAAAAAAAAAGAGTAAGCGGCAGCATTTTGTTTTCAGCCCTCTTTGAGTTGAGCTGTATTTTATTTAGCACTGCCGTTTGTGTTCTTCCCTTAGCGGTTTGTTCGGCGGAGCAGGGCTTAAAAAAAAAAAAAAAGATTTTGGCGCGAATCGGGTACGCGCGTGCACTCGCATTACCGTCATGTCCGAGAAGCTGAGACACGCTGTATGCCAGCGTCGGGGATCTCCTCTTCCGGCTCCTGTAAATAGTGTGCGCCGCTGGGGGGTGCGTCGGGACTTTCTTTTTCGCCGTCCTCGGGCCGTTTTTCTCAGGAGTCGCCTATGTTCTTTAGGGGGGGTCATTTCTTTGCCTTTTATGTTTTTAATGTTGAGTAGCTGGTTGCTGTAGCCTAATAGTCAGCACTACAGTCTCTGAAGCTGCTACTACTACTGTTTATCATTTCTAAAGCGCTACTAGAAAAACGCAGCACTGTACACTTGAATATGAAGAGACAGTCCCTGCTCCTCAGATCTTACAATCTCATTAGGACAGACAGAACAAACAAGAGATAAGGAGATTTTAAAGTGAGCAGTTTTAAAATAAGGGTTCTGAACAGAGTGAATAAGGGTTAGGTGTTAAAAGCAGCATCAAAAGGTGGGCTACAGAACTGGGTGCAGGTCCCAGTTTTAGCAATTTATTTCTCTATCTGGGACTCCTGTATGTCTGTGTCCCACTATATATACATTACTTGGCCAGCCTGTTTGATGTTTGTTTCTTTATAATCTCGGGTGGCGTTTGTCTGTGGGCTAGGAGCCAACTTTTCAAAATTATTGGGGGTGCTAAGTCCAATGGAAATGACCCCTCCCTGGACATATACATGAGTTTTTCTCAATATTGGGGGTGCTCAAGCACCCACAGAGTCGGCTCCAATGTGACTGTTGGAAGGTAGTTCACAGTTGTGTTTTTTTTTTTTTTGTTATAGCATTTTTCAAAAGGTTGCTTTCCATACCAGGATATTTCCTATATGTTAGCTATACGTTTGTTCTTCCACAGGCATGGGGGCAGTAAGGATGTTGTCATAGGTACATGCCACTCTCACCTGTTTAACTTTGTGTCATGAAATCATAGTTGCAGGCTACTCTTACATGACAGTCATTTTCTTATTTCCTCTGTCCAGGAGTTCTTGCGGTTTTATTTTTAGATGGTTATGCTTTTCATTTCGCCTCCTTTCTCTATCGCTCTCACGGCAAGGCATGTGAAGTAGGGGTCTCCCTACATAGACTCTTGGATCTTAGACCATTTTCTCTCTTGATTCTTCCGAATGCAATTTTAATTTCTAGTTCCTAAGAATGGATCTCCCTTCCTCCTATTTGGAATCTCACTGCCGTCATGTGCACTCTCAATGTCTCAAATCTTTATCACAAGAACCTAGTTCCTAAGAAGGAATTTTCCTTCCTCCTATTTCAATTCTAAATGCTGTCAAGAGCGCTCTCAAAGTCAGTCTCAAGTCTTTTTCATGAAAGCCTTCGATCCATAGTGAAGCTTCGTGCAGCACATTTTTTGATACAAACTTTTCTGCATATTTCTCTTAGGAGAGTTTCTGAGAAGGATAGAGCCCGGTGTGAAGGAAGCTAAGCAGGGTCCGCCCGGGCTGGGTCCTGGAAGGGTGACCAGCTCACAATGCGCAATAATGTCCCTTCACAACACTGTTTTCCAGTCTCTAAAAGTTCATCATAGTTATGCTACCCCTCAGAAAAGGGGAGATTTTTCTCTCATGGCGAGTCTGCTAGCTATTTAAAAAAACAAAAAAAAAACCTCTTGTCGACAAGTCAGCAAGTCGCAGACCGAGAAGTGCAATTTTTATGGTTCTCAGGATGCCTAGTACTGGGGGTCAAGAGTCATCTAAATATTTCGCAGTCTCCACAATATTTTGGGGTTACGTGCGACATAGTTGCAAGGTTTTTTCCCTGGGCAATTGCCTTTTGCAGTCTCATGAGCTGCACTCCCGTGCTCTTTATCTTTTTGAGTGTTCTGAAGCATTTGCAGCTTCCCTTTTGTTTTTTTCCCCGAGACTGCTGCTCTTCTTTTCGGCATTAGTTGAGTAGGACATTCCTCCTGGCATTTGGTTGTTACTTCCAGGACTATCATGTGGTCTCTTTACTTTGCAACTTAATTTTTTCCTTCTTGGCTCTTGGCATTCGGTTTGCTTTCAGGATTACCATGTGGTCTCTTTACATTGAAACTAGGGGACTGTCAGTCGCTCTCGGAGCAAGGAGGTATCCCTGAGGGCTAGCGTTTTATTGAGCACTGTCTTTGGTCAGCATTGTTGCCATGTTATGTTAGTCCGGAATGCTCTTTCTGGACTCTCATAGGACTGTTATCATCTTAGGTTACTTCAAAGACTCAATCCTGCTCTCTGGCAGGACTGTTTCTAGCTTATGTTCTTTCATAATGGTCTTCGGTCTCCTGGTAGGTCTGTTGCCTTCTTAGGCTACATATTGAGGCCCCTGGTAGGTCTCTGGCCTTCTTGTGTATTGAAGGTACATCCTTTCCTCGGACAGTTCTACTATCTGGTCATTCTGTTTCTTTACAGGGCTTGCATGTGCCCCCCTTTACACGATTGACATGTATGTCATTTTATTTTTGCATGTTTTCACTTTTCTCTGTAAGCTGCCTAAGGGGTAATCTAGTGAACAGTGCAGTGAGATGTCATCGGGGAGGCCCAGCTTCGGTTCTCACTCTGACTCTAGTCGTCCTGCCTCCTAGGTGGGTTCACATCCGCACTGACGTTTGGTTTATTTCATGGCTGATGTCTGTTTTATTCAAGGGGAGTCATTTGTATGGATCTACCATCTGACCAGCCCTGTAGCATGCCATCCCCTTCTGGCATGGTGGCCTTTTCTTCAGGTCGGGCATTTCGCTTAGATATTTATCCTTGCAGATATACCAGGCTGCCTTTTAGGTTGTCATCTTGACTTTTTATGGAGCCGAGGGGGTTTTCTGTTTTCTCTAGAGGACCTTCTCTCTTCCCCAGTCCGGCCTCTTTGTTTCTCTCTTGCTCAGGCTGGTGCATGCTCTCAGTCTGGGACAGGCATTCAGCCTTGCTAAGCAGGATGGCATCTTTTGTAGTTGCAGTATTCTCTTCTCAGCTTTTAGCCTCTGTGCCTTAGTGACATTGTCAGAGGGACAGGGTGTTATTCTTCTTTGCACGATAATTCAAAATCATCTTGTTTCCTTTAAGGTTTCTTTCTCCTTTCAGACACTGTTGTTAGTAGCCATGGCTTCAGCTAGCAGGGTCAGGACTGCAAGTTTCTCTCATACAGGTTTTCTTTTTTTTTTTTCCAATCAGCTAGTACGTCTAGGTACGAGGTACTTCTTTACCTGGGTATTTCTTTTTCACTCTACTGTAGTTTCCCATTTTTTCATCTTTTCCAATCACTTTTTTCTTACTGGTCTGGACTCTTCTACTGGCGTTCAAGGTCACAGGAAATTATATACTTTATATATGCTTTACATATTAAAACAGATCGTATATATTTAGAGAGCTGTTACAAGCTATTTGGTCCTTCCTTGTGGTACTTCTAGTCAAGGTAAGGTTGCCGTTGTTTCGGCCTCACTATATCTCGACGTATTAAGGAATTCATACCTTCTATTTGTCTACTCACTGGGGGCCCATTTCCTGAGAGTGTTATAACATATGCTCCATCTTGAGAAGCGGGGTTCTTTCCTTCGCACAGCGATTTTTGGTGCACTAGGTGCACATTTTGTACGGTGCCATTTTGAGCTTATCTTCATTCTCTTTTGATTGATATACACTCTACATGTTCATTGTCGCCAGGAGGTGATCTATGCAACTCGGAGATGCTTAGGGGTTTGAAAGGGTCCCTCCCTTAAGGTTACTGCTTTGGTACTTCCCATCAGTCCAATTCTGGTCCGGTCCGGAAGGACGCTAAGGAAGGAGAAATTAGATCTTACCTGCTAATTTGCTTTCCTTTAGTCCCTCCGGACCGGACCAGGCCCCTCCCATATTTTGTCACTTTTTTTTTTTATTACCAGGGTAATAAAAAAAAAAAAAAAAAAAGACGCTTGTACATATATAGGACTTTAAGTGGACCATGCCACGTCTCTGGTCGGAGTTGCTGGTGGGTTCAGTTGCTGGAATATATGTGTATGTATGTATTTATATATCTATATATCTATGTATATATGTATATATTTATAAGTACATAAGTACATAAGTAGTGCCATACTGGGAAAGACCAAAGGTCCATCTAGCCCAGCATCCTGTCTCCGACAATGGCCAATCCAGGTCAAGGGCACCTGGCACGCTCCCCAAACGTAAAAACATTCCAGACAAGTTATACCTAAAAATGCGGAATTTTTCCAAGTCCATTTAATAGCGGTCTATGGACTTGTCCTTTAGGAATCTATCTAACCCCTTTTTAAACTCCGTCAAGCTAACCGCCCGTACCACGTTCTCCGGCAACGAATTCCAGAGTCTAATTACACGTTGGGTGAAGAAAAATTTTCTCCGATTCGTTTTAAATTTACCACACTGTAGCTTCAACTCATGCCCTCTAGTCCTAGTATTTTTGGATAGCGTGAACAGTCGCTTCACATCCACCCGATCCATTCCACTCATTATTTTATACACTTCTATCATATCTCCCCTCAGCCGTCTCTTCTCCAAGCTGAAAAGCCCTAGCCTTCTCAGCCTCTCTTCACAGGAAAGTCGTCCCATCCCCACTATCATTTTCGTCGCCCTTCGCTGTACCTTTTCCAATTCTACTATATCTTTTTTGAGATACGGAGGAGACCAGTACTGAACACAATACTCCAGGTGCGGTCGCACCATGGAGCGATACAACGGCATTATAACATCCGCACACCTGGACTCCATACCCTTCCTAATAACACCCAACATTCTATTCGCTTTCCTAGCCGCAGCAGCACACTGAGCAGAAGGTTTCAGCGTATCATCGACGACGACACCCAGATCCCTTTCTTGATCCGTAACTCCTAACGCGGAACCTTGCAAGACGTAGCTATAATTCGGGTTCCTCTTACCCACATGCATCACTTTGCACTTGTCAACATTGAACTTCATCTGCCACTTGCACGCCCATTCTCCCAGTCTCGCAAGGTCCTCCTGTAATCGTTCACATTCCTCCTGCGACTTGACGACCCTGAATAATTTTGTGTCATCGGCGAATTTAATTACCTCACTAGTTATTCCCATCTCTAGGTCATTTATAAATACATTAAAAAGCAACGGACCCAGCACAGACCCCTGCGGGACCCCACTAACTACCCTCCTCCACTGAGAATACTGGCCACGCAATCCTACTCTCTGCTTCCTATCTTTCAACCAGTTCTTAATCCATAATAATACCCTACCTCCGATTCCATGACTCTGCAATTTCTTCAGGAGTCTTTCGTGCGGCACTTTGTCAAACGCCTTCTGAAAATCCAGATATACAATATCAACCGGCTCCCCATTGTCCACATGTTTGCTTACCCCCTCAAAAAAATGCATTAGATTGGTGAGGCAAGACTTCCCTTCAGTAAATCCGTGCTGACTTTGTCTCATCAGTCCATGTTTTTGTATATGCTCTGCAATTTTATTCTTAATAATAGCCTCCACCATCTTGCCCGGCACCGACGTCAGACTCACCGGTCTATAATTTCCCGGATCTCCTCTGGAACCCTTCTTAAAAATCGGAGTAACATTGGCTACCCTCCAGTCTTCCGGTACTACACTCGATTTTAGGGACAGATTGCATATTTCTAACAGTAGCTCCGCAAGTTCATTTTTTAGTTCTATTAATACTCTGGGATGAATACCATCAGGTCCCGGTGATTTACTACTCTTCAGCTTGCTGAACTGACCCATTACATCCTCCAAGGTTACAGAGAATTTGTTTAGTTTCTCCGACTCCCCCGCTTCAAATATTCTTTCCGGCACCGGTGTCCCCCCCAAATCCTCCTCGGTGAAGACCGAAGCAAAGAATTCATTTAATTTCTCCGCTACGGCTTTGTCCTCCTTGATCGCCCCTTTAACACCATTTTCGTCCAGCGGCCCAACCGACTCTTTGGCCGGTTTCCTGCTTTTAATGTATCTAAAAAAATTTTTACTATGTATTTTTGCTTCCAACGCTAATTTCTTCTCAAAGTCCTTTTTTGCCCTCCTTATCTCCGCTTTGCATTTGGCTTGGCATTCCTTATGATCTATCCTGTTACTTTCAGTTGGTTCTCTTCTCCACTTTCTGAAGGATTGTTTTTTGGCTCTAATGATTTCCTTTATCTTACTGTTTAGCCACGCCGGCTGACGTTTAGTCTTTTTTCCCTTTTTTCTAATACGTGGAATATATTTGTCCTGAACCTCCAGGATGGTGTTTTTAAACAGCATCCACGCCTGATGCAAGTTTTTTACTCTGCGAGCTGCTCCTTTCAGTCTTTTTTTCACCATTTTTCTCATTTTGTCGTAATCACCTTTTCTATAGTTAAACGCTAGCGTACTTGATTTCCTAGTTTCACTTCCTTCAATGCCAATATCAAAACCGATCATATTATGATCACTGTTATCAAGCGGCCCTCGTATCGTTACCCCCTGCACTAGATCATGAGCACCACTGAGGACTAAGTCTAGTATTTTTCCTTCTCTTGTCGGCTCCTGAACTAGCTGTTCCATGAAGCTGTCCTTGATTTCATCAAGAAATCCTATGTCCCTTGCGTGTACAGATGTTACATTAACCCAGTCTATATGCGGGTAATTGAAATCCCCCATTATTATTGTGTTGCCCAGTTTGTTTGCGTCCCTGATTTCCTTTAACATTTCCGCATCCGTCTGTTCGTCCTGGCCAGGCGGACGGTAGTACACTCCTATCACTATCCTTTTCCCCTTTGCACATGGAATTTCAATCCACAGTGATTCCAAGGAGTGTTTTGTTTCCTGCAGAATTTTCAATCTATTTGATTCAAGGCTCTCGTTAATATACAATGCTACCCCTCCACCAATCCGATTCACCCTATCACTACGATATAATTTGTACCCCGGTATGACAGTGTCCCACTGGTTATCCTCCTTCCACCAGGTCTCAGAGATGCCTATTATATCTAATTTTTCATTTAGTGCAATATATTCCAACTCCCCCATCTTATTTCTTAGGCTCCTGGCATTCGCATATAGACATTTCAAACTATGTTTGTTGTTCCTAAGTACATCATGCTTAGTACTTGACAGTATTAATTGGCAATCTTTTGTCTGATTTTTATTGTTATTTAAAGATACCCGATCTACTACAATCTCTTTTGCAACCTCACTATCAGGATACTCTATCTTCCCTGTTATGGTGATATCTTTGAAAGATACCTTATCCCGAACCATGCTCTTTTGAGCGACTGTCGGCCTTCCCCCCATTTCTATATATGTATAGAACTTTGAGGTCCTTAGCACTTCTGTGCTGAGAGTTGCTGGTGAGTTCTAATTCAAGTGAGCCATACCACTTCTCTGGTAGGAGTTGCTGGTGAGCTTTCCTACAAAAGGGACATACCACTTCTCTGGTGAGAGTTGCTGGGGTACCCAATTGCTGGTATATATATATATATATGTGAACCTTTAAGTAAGCCATGCTAGTATACATATGTGAAACTTTAAGTAAGCAATACCACTTCTCTGGTGAGAGTTGCTGGTGAGCTATAAGACAAGTGAGCCATACCACTTCTCTGGTGAGAGTTGCTGGTGAGCTATAAGACAAGTGAGCCATACCACTTCTCTGGTGAGAGTTGCTGGTGAGCTGTAATACAAATCGGGCCATACCACTTCTCTGGTAAGAGTTGTTGGTGAGCTCTGATACTTGGCATTGCCGAGTGCTTTGTGGCTGCTAGGATTCCATACGGCACAGATGGTCTTTCTTTCTTTCTTTCCTGCTTTGTTATTCAAATACTGAGACTAAGGTCACATGGCCAGGGCTCCTATTGGCTCTCTAGAGTCAGAGTTTTTCTCAGTCTCCACCTGCTGGTAGGCGAGCACAACCCATCAGTCCAATCCTGGTCCGGTCCGGAGGGACTAAAGGAAAGCAAATTAGCAGGTAAGATCTAATTTCTCCTTTTCCCAAGGGATCCCACATGCTTGTCCCACGCTTTCTTACACAGTCCTCGACGCCACGACCTCTACCGGGGAGGCCATTTCACGCTTCCACCACCCTGTGAATGAATACTTTCTTAGTTTCCTCCTAAGCCTATTTCCTCTTAACTTCATCGTATGCCCCCTCATTCCAGTTTTCCTTCATTTGAAAAAGGATCTCTTCCTGTACATTAATGCCCCTGAGATATTTAAATGTTTCTATCATAGCTCCTCTTTCCCTCCTCTCTTCCAGTGAATACGTGTTGAGGTTCATAAGCCTGTCCTTATATGTTTTAATGTCCAAGACCACTTACCAATTTTGTAGCCACCCTCTGGACCGACTCCATCCTGTTTATATCTTTCCGTAGATGCAGTCTCCAGAATTGCACACAGTATTCTAAATGGAGTCTCACCAGAGACTTATACAAGGGCAGCATCACCTCTTTCTTCCTGCTGGTCATCCCTCTCCTTATGCACCCAAGTATCCTTCTGGCTTTGACAGTCACTTTAAGGTCATCAGACACAACCAAGTCCCTTTCTTCCTCTTGTGTCTGGAACCTTCACGTGGGCACCTGCATCCTAGTGTTGGTATCCTGAGGCTTGTTTCTTGATGTGCAAGTTCATGAACAGATTAAAAGATTGTTGGTGGAGTGTTGAAAAATCCAACCGTTGGGAACAGTGAAAAACAGACTGAGGCAGGAAATGGAGTTGCCTGGACTCACCCAGTGGGGCACCTGCTGCACATGCTCAGAGGGATTTTTAAAAACAAACAAACAAAAAATCTCTCTGAGCTATTGGTGAGCATTTCTGTCCAATGGGAGCCATCGAATGATGTCACCTATATGTGGCTGACGCATCCTGCTTGTCCTAGGAGAATATTTGGACCACTAACCAGTTAAAGTTAGGGCAGCAAAAAAGGCTGTTCTGACTTTATCCAGATAGTCAGCTAGTGGTCCGAATACTGCCGCAGCACTGTCAGGACAGTGCTATGGCACTCAGGCAATATTCAGCAGCATTATCTGGTCAGTGCTGTTGAATATATTTATAACATTTGATAAATCTCCATAAATTTAAGTCTCAGCAATAACAAATAAAAAAAAAAGAAAAACATGAAAAGGAAATCCATTAAGAAAAAGAACGCATACCAATCACACAGAAGAAATCTAAACTGTAACATGTAGAATATAAAATGTAGTGATATCGATCACCTCCCTGCATTAATTAAGTGAGCTTAAACATCCTTGAGAATAAACAAGTTTTGAGGCCAGCAGATCACCAGCACTTATACTAGTAGCAGATACTCCTACCAGGATAAGTACCTTTGAATATGTAGTATTTCCTATGCAGGTACCCGTTCCTTCTGTGCCTAGACAGAAGTGACAAAACTTCTTTGCATTTAGGTTTCCATAGAAGGATTTGTGACTTCAGCTTGCTGTGCCACTTCCCTCCTCTTCCCTTACCCTAATTTTCACAGAAAGAGGCTTACAAGTCATGAGATAAGCAGAAAAAAACAGGCCTGAGCCATCCTCCCTCTCCCCCCACCCTCAGTCAAAACCAACTAGATCCTACAAGGTGCTTACATGGCGTGAAATGAAGCAAGACATGGGTCCAATTTCAGTGAAGAGTCCAACCTGCAAGAAGAAAGCTTGCATTAACTCCTCATATGTTTCAAGTTTATTCCAATTTGATATCCCGCCCTTTAGCATGGAATATTGGTAGCAGAAAGAACCCTAGCCAGTCCGCCCAAACACATCAACTACTCAGGAGTACAATCCCTTCCCCTCCCTCAGAAATCCTCTGCAGTTGTCCTATAATTTCTTGAATTCAGATACCATCCTTAACTCCACTGCTGGGAGGCTGTTCCAGGCATCCACTGCCCTTTCCGTAAAAAAAATATTTTCTTAGATTATTCCACGAGTCTATTCCCTTTCAGCATCATTCTATAATCCCCTCCGTCCAGAGCTCCCTTTCAAATGAAAGAGGCCTGCTTCCTGAGCATTTATACCTTGAAACTATTTAAATGTCTATCATATCATCCCAAAGTACCTTTCTTCCAGTGTGCGCATGTTGAAATTGTTTGTCCATATGTGCAATAGGCCACTGACCATTTTAGCAGCCACCCTCTGGACTGACTCTGTCCAGTTTATATTCTTTGAAGGTACAATTGCACACAGTACCTCAAATAACATCTCAGACTTGTACACTTCACTGGATTAAAGTTATCATGCTGAGCAAACACAGAGTCTTTAGATGCTAGTAGTTAGCAGAGGATTCCCTCTTATTTACTGAATACTAGCACAGCATTTTACCTTGTTCACTTGGGTCACCACAGCATCCACCACTTCCCCTTTGAAAGGTCTGAAGACAATGGCTTTGTATTTCACTGGGTACAGGACAAAGCCACGGCCAGGCTGGATGACTCCAGCCCCGATGTTATCAATAGTAGTAACTGCAATCACAAAGCCATACCTGAAAGATAGAAACCGCAGGCCAGAGGCAGTCAGGCATCATGGTATTATGCTGCCTTTCTGCAGACAGATTGACACAATCATACCAGAGATAGGGCATCTCCCAAGGAATACAGTGGTATTGGAGCATATATACAGGAATGTCAGAATGCACTGAAAGCTACAAACATTTAATAAATCATGCATGTGCTATAACATAAAAAGTAAAGAAACTAGCTTCAAATCAACCAATTATCCTATTGCAGAATCATTGAAGTGGAGGAGTAGCCTAATGGTTAGGGTGGTGGACTTTGGTCCTGGGGAACTGAGGAACTGAGTTCAATTCCCACTTCAGGCACAGGCAGCTCCTTGTGACTCTGGGCAAGTCACTTAACCCTCCATTGCCCCATGTAAGCCGCATTGAGCCTGCCCTGAGTGGGAAAGCGCGGGGTACAAA
Source organism: Microcaecilia unicolor (assembly GCF_901765095.1). Classification (NCBI taxonomy): domain Eukaryota; kingdom Metazoa; phylum Chordata; class Amphibia; order Gymnophiona; family Siphonopidae; genus Microcaecilia; species Microcaecilia unicolor. The sequence goes on from NC_044041.1 coordinate 110,041,018, forward strand.
TGTAATAAAAAAATAAATTACACCTTTGCAGTACACATTGTACTTATTAATCACATACATTCACAGTCCGTGTGTAGCGGCTTATTTAGGGCATCTTTGTTTCTACTTTCAAGATTTGACTTGCTTCATAAAAAAAACAAAAATGCTGTAACCGAGAGAAAAGGTAAACTGTTTCAATACTTGTAGGAAAGGTGGTACAAGTGCAATACAATACAATACCAGTGCTTCTATACCACAATTACTAAATCTCTGGTTCACTGCAGATTCACAAATCAAGTGTATCAGCCATTTCTAAGAATATTATAATTCTCACTATAATCAGACCTTTAAATATTTCTAAAATGTCTGGAGAATCATCCAAGGCTGGTGTCCGGAGAGAGGTTACAGCCATTTGTGGGCTACCATGGTCCTAATCTTGCACATTCTACAAGATGGTTTGGAGAAGGGGCTGGCCCTGTCTTCCTTGAAGGTCCACCCCCTTTATCATCCCAAATACTTCTGTCTAGAGACACTACTGGCCTGCTGGTCTCCCTGTCTCTACCTTGACTGATGGGTCATCTAGCTCCAAAAGATCCCGAGGAGAATCAGCACTGCTACTCCATGCACCCCACCCATGTCCTCAGAACAAGATGAGATCAAATTTAAAAAATAAATGAATAAAAGCAAGAGAAGTATTATTCTGAGTATCTCCCTGGGTACAGAAAAGGCGGACCTGGCTTTGGCCATACACTACAAAAGCTGTTTCCAATACCTTCTGTCCCTACCGAGAGGAAATTAAATATCTTCATGAATGTCCAGAGGCTGGAAAAGTAGCCAAGTGGTTAGAGCAGCAGGCTAAGAACCAGGAGTCTGATTGTTGACTCAGATTGTTGAGCAGAGCAATGTTGCTTGGGGCTCCAGCACACAGCGCTTTCTATGTCCTTATTGAGAAACTACACAGTTAAGAATCTCCTGATGACACTTTTTAGCAAAACATGGCATCCATGTAGAGATTCTGGATACAACAAGTATATATGATCGCTAAGAGCAATTTTGGATGGGAGAGGAAGTGACGTCACGCTCCGTTATGGAGGTCTAATAGCGGAGCTCCCGACATCCAGCCTGGAAAAACGAAGCTTTTAGCTACATTTAGCTTTTTGAAATAGCCTTGTTGGCGGATTAGAGCGGCGAAAGACGAGCGATACTAGAGATGTCGAACACTAAAACCAAATCAGCTGATTTAACCGCCTTTGCATACCGTCAGCGAGAGGCCAAAGATACAACGCAGGCCGCGAACCCAGACGCAAATGAAAGCGCCATGTGGTCACGCTCATCATCGCCTCAACATGAAAGAGGGGAAGATGGAGATAATGAGCTACTACCCGATAAATGGGAGCAGCTTAAAACTTGGTTCCAAGATATTAAAATGGAAATGAAAGAGATGCGCAAGGACTTTGCTCAACTCGGAGCAGAACTCCGAGGAGAAATTACAGAGTTAGGGAACAGAGTTAATGAAGTGGAAATCGGCCTGGAAGAGCACGCAGACTCCCTAAATACCATCGAGGCTACCGTGCAGGAACAGCGCACGAACCTACGCTTTCTAACAGATAAAGTGGAGGACTTAGAAAATCGGAGTCGGAGGTCTAATATTAGGATACGGGGGCTCCCGGAATTACCAGAGCATAATGATTGCGAACAAGTTGTGAAGGACCTAGCAGCCCAGCTCTTATCTACATCGGAGCATGTGGTTACCTCTGAAGAAATAAAGATTGAAAGGGCGCATCGGGCGCTAGGGCCGCAACGGGCCAATGTACCCAAAGACATAGTGGCCTGCTTCACTGAATATAAAGTTAAGGATCAACTCATGCACAAAGCACGGGCGAATAGCCCGATTACATGGAACACCTATCCGCTGGAAATATTTCATGATATTTCGGCAACTACACTTAAGCGCAGACGAGAATTGCAGCCACTTACAGCACAGCTGCGAGCAGAAGGGATAAAGTATAAGTGGCAGCATCCCTTTGCCCTGCTATTTTATAAAGCTGGTAAACAGTGCAGAATTACATCATTGGAGGTGGCCCAAGAGCATTTAGACCAAGGAGCAATGGCGGAACCTACGCACTCAAGCCGCCCAAAGACTACCCCACAGAACAGCACCAAAGCGCGATGGCAGCGCGTCTCGCAGGGGCGAAGAAGGCTGAGAAGGCAGCAATCGGGTCATACAGGGCCCAACCAACGCTGATGGATTATAAATATTGGAATTTGCAAAGAGCCAAGATAGACATCATCAAAGGGGGCTATAATGGCACCTGATTGAACATTGTGCAGCAACACCAGGCTGGTAATGTTTCGGGATTGCATTCACTTACCTCCTTGGCATGTCATACCCAAGGGGAAAGATATGTCTTACATGGGTTTTGGGGAGGAGGGGAGGGGGGGGGAGGTAGGGATCTGGGAAAGGGACGTCAGTGGTAATTTCATAACTGAAATCTGTTATATTTATGGTTGACAAAGAATTGAAAGTTGTTACTTTAAATGTAAGAGGGCTTAATTCACCTACAAAACAAAAGCTAATGTTTAAAGATATGATACGCTTGCAGGCCGATATAGTCCTATTGCAAGAAACTCATTTGAAAAAATCGCATGAGAAACTGGTGAACCATGGACGGTATTCTGTCATCAAGTTCTCCTCCTGTGCTGTCATGCCTAAAAAACGGGGGGTTTTGATAGCGCTGGCAGCGTCTCGCCCATGGCAGGCTTTGAAAACTATAAGTGATAAAGAAGGGAGATACCTATTGATGGTGGTTTCTGTATATAGTACCATTTATACTATACTCAATGTGTACGCCCCTAATCAGGGACAGGGCCCTTTCTTGGAGCAGATAGAACGGGTTTTGAAACAACACCAACAGGGCCACTTATTATTGGGAGGGGACTTTAATGTCACCATACACCCCCCTATGGATAATTCCACAGGATCTGCAACATATGCCAAAGCAGATAGAAAACTATTGAAACAGTTAATGGCCCGATGGGGACTGATAGACATTTGGCGAGAGAAACATGGTAATGAGAGGGATTACACATATTACTCCCCCAATTATAAGTCCTATTCTAGAATAGATGGCTGGTTAGGAGATGTTAATATAGCAAGAAAGACACAAGATACCAGCATAGAACCTCGCACGTGGTCTGACCATTCTCCAGTAGTGCTGACACTTACCCTAGGAACTCATTTTGTAGGCATAAGGTACTGGCGACTAGACGACACCTTACTATATGATGAGAGGAATACACAGGAGATAGAACAATATATTATGGAATATCTTAAATTCAATGATACAGGCGAGGTCAGAGTGAGCACCTTGTGGGAAGGCCTAAAGGCAGTGACTAGAGGGCATTTAATTGCACTACGAGCCCATATATCAAGAACCCGCATGGACCAGGAAAACAATATTAGAAAAGAACTCAGACAAGCAGAACAGAAACACAAAGCACAGCCAGATGACACTAATGAGGCAGAAAAGTTACACCAGTTGAGATTAGCACTTAATGAACTCCAACTGGAAAGCCTAGCGGCGCAATTACAACAGACTCAACAAGAACATTTCGAGTTTGGGGAGAAAGCGGGTAGGCTTTTGGCCAATAAGCTTAAAAAGCAAGCTCAGCGGAACCATATAGGGGGGATACGAGATGCGAGTGGAGAGCACATCACACAATTAGATCAAATACAGAGAACCTTCTTAGAGTACTATACCTCACTATATGAGAAAGAGCCCACATTAGAGCCAGCAATCGTGGAACGATATTTGAGAGAGAGTGGTGTCCCCCAATTGCGGGGAGTAGAGAGTGAAACAATGTCGGCCCCCATAACATCGGAGGAAATTAAATGGGCGATTAAGGATAGTGCGCATGGGAAAGCACCAGGCCCTGATGGGTACACTATAAAATTTTATAAAACATTTGCAAAGCACCTGATCCCAATACTAGAGAGGTTATTTAATGAGCTGGAAGAGGTTCAAGAGATACCACAAACATGGAAGCTAGCAGCAATTACATTGCTCTTAAAGCCAGGCAAAGATCCCCAACAATGTAGCTCATATCGCCCGATATCCTTGCTCAACGTAGACTATAAACTTTTCACGAAAATATTAGCACATAGGTTACAAAAGCAGCTCCCAAACCTAGTTCATGAAGATCAGGCGGGATTCATCATAGGACGACAAACGTTTGACAACATCCGAAGCCTCATTCATACTATCCAATACACCCAAGATGAAAAAATACCAGCAGTATTACTTTCCATTGACGCAGAAAAAGCGTTCGATCGCGTTGATTGGGCATACCTCTTCGCGGTGCTTCGGCAGGTGGGAATAAAGGGACGTTACCTACAATGGCTACAACTTCTATATAAAGACCCGAAAGCAGTATTAAAAATCAATGGGTCATATACAGCGGCATTTCCGCTTCGACGGGGCACTAGGCAGGGGTGTGCCCTCTCCCCACTTCTATTTGCTTTATCGGTAGAGCCGCTCGCTTGTATATTGAGAAATGATGAGGAAGTGGGGGGCATAGTAAGAGGGCGAAAAGAGCAGAAAATTCTGCTCTTTGCTGATGACATACTACTCACCCTTGCGCAACCTGCAATATCAGTACAAAAAGCAATAGATCACGTGACATATTATGGAGCAGTGTCGGGATTTAAACCCAATCTAACTAAATCTACCCTATTAAACATAACAGTACCGAATGAAGAGATACCGGCCCTGCGAGACACATTTCCATTTGCCTGGGCACAAAAATCCATTAAATATTTAGGAATACAGATCACTCCCAATACAGAAGATTTATTCCAGGCTAATTTTCCAGCAAAGATAGCTGAACTCTTTCAAGAACTAGATAGATGGGAGGGCCTCAATATATCTTGGAAAGGGCGTATCCATGCTATCAAGATGATGTTGCTCCCTAAATTATTATACTTATTTCTAGCGCTGCCCATACCGATTCCTGCCTCCTTTTTTTCGCAATTAAATAGGAAAATGTTTCGATATATATGGAGGAAGAGGCCTCCACGGGTTAATAGAGCCACGATGTATCAAACACTAGACCGAGGGGGTATGGGATGTTGAATAAAAGTATGAAAGATGGGAGTGGAAGGCTCCATGATTACAACAAGCTGTTTCAACACTAAATCTCCTGAGGCATGAGAAAAGGGCAGTAAAACACATCAGCCAAAGGCACGGCTCCAGAAAGTCTGTGGGCAAGAAGGGGGGGCAATAAGGGGAAACAGATGCGGCATATGTTCTGCTTTAAATTGAGGATTTATGGTATGGTACAGCCTGCATACAGCCTGCACGTGATGTTAGAAGATATAGCAGGGAAAAACAGTATATAAGCAGGATAGAAGAAATATGTAGTAAGCATTCTGACTCCTTTGCCTTAAGCATTCTGATTTCTTTGCTGTACATTGCTTTTTTTAATCATTCTGACTTGTATATTGCTTATACCGAAATGCTTCCTGAAATAGCCCATTGAGCTATTCAGTAAATTCTGAACTAAGAATAAACAACTTTTTATATTAAATAGGAAATTCGTCTGGCCTTTTCTACAGGGAGCACCCAATTTTTATCTATATTACCAAGCAGCACAATTATGAATACTAGCTGACTGGGCCCCAGGGGCAATAAAGAAATGGATGCATTGGGAGAGAGCATGGATAGGCAGATACACGATAGAGGATATATTGTGGATATCAGGGAGAGAACTGACATCTATACTGCAGGAACTACCTATTAGTTTAAAACACCCTCTCCAAACATGGTTACAAATTAGAAGGCATATGTTCCCGGAAAGGAAATATTATCGAAGAACAGCAATACGGTGGGCGGAGGGTTTCCCACTGGGGAGATCAGAAAAGGTATTTGGCAGCTGGGCAAAAGCAGGCTTATACACACTGGGGCAGGTATGGTCGGAGGGAAACATGATTAGTTTCCAGGAACTTCAAGAAGAATATGGTTTAACGGAGAAAGATCTTGTTTATTATTGCTGTTTACGTAATTTTATTAAAAGACGAGCACAAGACGAACTAGATTTAGAAGAGACAACCCTCGAATTAGCAATGCGCAGGGGAGGGGGCAGAGGTAGTATATCCCGGATATATCTTGCATTATTGGGTAGGACAGACCCTCAAACTATTTACCATAAGAAGTGGGAAAGGGTGTTACAATGTACGCACCCTAGAACAACATGGATGAGCAATTATAAATATCTACTCAAGGCATCCCCAGCACAATCTATCAATGAAAACGGACACAAGTTATTGTACTGGTGGCATTATACCCCAGATAGATTGCAAAAGATATATCCGGGGACCTCGGGAAAATGTTGGCGGGGATGTGGTCTCCAGGGTACGTTCTACCATATTTGGTGGACATGTCCGAAAGTGGAACTGTTCTGGGAGGCAGTAGTGAAGTTGGTAAATACAGTGTTGCCTCAACCATACCCAAAGAAGGCAGAACACTGCCTCCTCCATTTCCGGCCCAGCTCACTTCCCAGTGGACAACATAGACTGGCTACTCAATATTTTGTAGCGGCCAAGATAGCCTTAGCTCGAGCCTGGAAACAAGCAGAAACACCAGCATTACAACTGATAACTCGCAAAGTAGACTTTCTATATCAGATGTCGAAATTGACTGCTAAGAGGAAAGGCACCATGAAAATATTCACGAACATTTGGTCAATATATGAACAATCTCAAGAACCAGAATCAACGCCACTGACTGTGGGAGGGAGGGGGGGAGGGGGACCATAAACTAGATATTGGTTGATGATATCTGATGTTATTTTGTTATGGTTGTAATTTGCTATATTACCAATAAAATATTTGGGGAAAAAAAAAAAAAGAGCAATTTTGGATGAGAAAATACAAGGGATTAAATAATGAGGATAACTGCATGATGGATTCTGAACATTGAGTTTTGTATTTGGGAGACTGCAGATTTGAATATTTTGTGGATGAGTAGCTCCAACTGATAAACTTTACCCACCCCGAATACATTTTCAAAGATTCAAGAGCATGTGAAAGGCACTTGGGACTTTAGTAAGTATCACTGATAAATTAAGTACATGTTTTTTAGATCAGTGAATAAGTTGATGTGCATTTTGTAACAAACATATCAGAAACTGTAAAGTGTTACTGTATTATTTTATTGAATGCCAATGCCTCTCGTGTGAACAGCGGGAGTGGTGATTGACAAAAGTTACTGTGTTCACCAGTAGGTGGGGTGGTAAGGTTATATATATTTTAATTTAGTTTTTTTTTTTTTTTTAAATTGGTATAGATATAGTGGAGTCTTTATATTGATTTATGATTACAGATAGTTGGAAACTTTTTATAAATTTGAATCTTTATATTTATTATGATTTATTTACCGCCTTTTGGAAGGAATTCACTCAAGGCAGCGTACAGTAAGAATAAATCAAACATGAGCAATAGGCAAACATGAGCAATAGATTAGCATGCAGTAAAAATATTCAAATAATAATACAAAGAATGGCATAATATACTACTTACAATGTGAACACAATACATAATAGAACATTTTAAGTGACAGTAAAAAAGATGGAACATATAGATAGGTAGAGTAAGAATTAGAGAAAGGCGACTAATTTAAAAAAAGTTGCATATGAGGTCAGAGAGATGGTTAACATACAGATAGAAAGGAGAGTAAGAGGCGTTAGAAAATAAAGTGACTAATTTAAAGAAAAGTGCAAATGAGGTCAGCGACATGGTTAAATATTATATCAGCTAGGTTAGGAGTGGATAAACATGTCCTGCTGCAGTATGTGCAGCCCTTGTCACTCCTTGTGTGTGTGATGAGACTAACAAGTCAGTTACTTCTTCCATTAAAGGTCTGGCTGAAGAACCAAGCTTTCACCTGCTTCCTGAAGTAGAGATAGTCTTGCGTTAAGCGGAGCCTTTCAGGCAGTGCATTCCAGAGTGTGGGGACTACTCCGGAGAAGGCTTGCTTGTAGGTATCACATTGTGTAATGTCTTTTGGACAGAGTGTGGTTAGTGATAGACCAAGGAAAGCCAGGGTTAAAATTCTGGTTCTCCCATTGACATGCCTTAGGAAAGTCAGGTATTAGCTTAGACTGTAAACACTCTAGGACCTCCCACATATTTTTTTAAAATCACCTGTATTAAGGATAACATTACAATAATACAAAATCATATACAGGCGACATATTCGTTAACATATGTATGAACAGAAGGAACAGAACGCTTCAAACATGAAGCATAAAACAAGATAAGAAATGAGAACGCATGGCACTGCCCAATAACTGCCAGGTACATTCCGGCGCTACAAAAATTAATTTATTTAGCGCCGGAAATGACGGCGTGCTAGGGGTGAGAAGTACTGCCGGGCTGCTGCGGTAGCCTGGTGGTACTTCCTGTATAGCGAGTGGTGAGCCCAAGTTGGGCTTACCACTGCTTAGTAAAATGAGCCCAATGTGTTTAAAAGCCAAGGGTTATGTAAACTCTATAACTTCCTGCATTTTGGACCAAGCCAAAAAATGTTGGCATTGTTGCAATCAAATAATATATGTTTAAGTGATCCTTTTTGTTTGGAACAGGACCAACATAAATCATTAGAGGAAAATTTGCTTTTAAACGATTTAATAGGGGTCCATAAGGCTCTATGTTGAAGGAAGAAAAGAGATTGAGTGATGGAGGTAGAGACAGAAGGTCTGAGGCCATAGAAAAAAAAAAAAAAAAAAAAAAAAAAAAGAGACCATTGTTCTATGCTTCCACCATTGTTTCTTCATTTTCTCACATTTGTCCATCTTTCACAGCCTTATACTATGGTAGAACTTCTGTTCCTGTCCCCTTAAACAGATTGACTGCTCATGCATTAATACCTTTAAGATAATGACATTTCTAATCTGTCTTGTTTTTTAATATGAATGTATCGCAGATGCGACTTAATTATTTGTAACAGAGATATGATTATAATCCACTTTGAATTAATGGCTAAGTGGAATAGAAGTGTATAAATCATATTATACTGCCTCTTACAGTGTACATATTTTGTAACTTCATCTCATAATGCTAGCTGCTTCTGATGCAGGCATTGCACAATTTCATAGCCATTGTCTCCACTACCTCAGTTCTTCTTGTCTCATGGAAGGAGTGTATCCTTAGCAACGTAGGCAGAATAACTGAGCAAGCTACATGGATTGGATGGTCTTTCATAGTAACATAGTATATGACGGCAGAAAAAGACCTGCACGGTCCATCTAGTCTGCCCAAGATAAACTCATATGTGTATACCTTACCTTGATTTGTACCTGTCTTTTCCAGGGCACAGACCGTATAAGTCTGTCCAGCAGTATTTCCCGCCTCCCAACCACCAGTCCCGCCTCCCATCACCGGCTCTGGCACAGACCCCGTATAAGTCTGCCCTCCCCTATCCTAGCCTCTCAACCACCAACCCCTCTTCCCCCCGCCACCCAATTTCAGCTAAGCTTCTGTGGATCCATTCCTTCTGCACAGGATTCCTTTATGCCTATCCCACGCATGTTTGAATTCCGTTACCGTTTTCATCTCCACCACCTCCCGCGGGAGGGCATTCCAAGCGTTCACCACCCTCTCTGTGAAGAAATACTTCCTGACATCTTTCCTGAGTCTGCCCCCCTTCAATCTCATTTCATGTCCTCTCGTTCTACCGCCTTCCCATCTCTGGAAAAGATTCGTTTGCGGATTAATACATTTCAAATATTTGAACGTCTGCATCATATCACCCCTGTTCCTCCTTTCCTCCAGAGTATACATGTTCAGGTCAGCAAGTCTCTCTTCATACGTCTTGGAACGCAACTTTCTATCATTTGCATTGCTCTGTAGGAAAATAAATGCCTACAAACACTTCATCTCATGATACTCTGAGGCCAAAGAGAAATTCTTGGTTTGCAAAGATCAATATATAATGTTAGACTGCTAATGTCTCAACATGTTAAGTATATCCCCCTTCTTTCTATTCTGTTCTTTTCTAATTCCTCTTACTCTTACCTATCTATATGTTAATCATCTCTCTGACCTCATGTGCAACTTTCTTTAAAATTAGATGCCTTACTCTCTAACTCTTCTCTTACCTATTAATATTCCCTTATCTCTTATTTGTCCTGTTTGTCCTAATTAGATTGTAAGCTCTGTCGAGCAGGGACTGTCTCTTCATATTCAAGTGTTCAGCGCTGCGTACGTCTAGTAGCGCTTTAGAAATGATGATAAGTAGCAGCAGTAGTAGTTTCTGACAATTGCTCACTAGAATCAGTTACCCAAGCTTTCTGTGAAGAAGAACATAATTGTTTAGAGTGAATTTGAAATATCTTATAAAATATTCAGGCAGCGTATTTACCAGAGTGGTGAGAGACAAGGAGAGAAGAAATACTCAAGTTAGTATGAATTATAAAAATCTGTGCTAGTTGAAAAACTGAGAGTCGGGGAGGGAAAATTCTTGTTGCAATTGTGCAAATGATTTAAATTTTCCATTAGATATTGAGAAAGAAGCCATAAATTATTTTCCTTATGCTAAAAGGGCCAAATGACTTGTTATCAATCTTTATTAGGAGATTATTCCAAATTGGCAAATGATATATACAGCTTTTGATTTGTTTGAGAAGTAAAATTTGAATCTTTTAATAACATCAACAGTGGCGGAAATAACTAGTAAAGGAGTGATCTTGTTTCAGAGAGGAGATGTAGCAATACAGGATGTACTAAATATCTTTGATAAAGAAGGGAAGCTGGGAAGGAGGGAAAAGAGGATTTCAAATTTAAATTATCGTCCATAAACAGAAACCACTTTGAGGCTTGATTTAAAATGAATGATTGGTGATATTGTGTGAAGTTTGGAAAATTGACTCCTCCTTTTTCTTTTGGAAGGTGTAAAATTTTTAAAGCAATGCGGGGAGGTTTTTTCTTCCATAATAAGCTAATTAAAATCTTCTCTATTGATTTATAGATATGATTTGGCAACCAAAGAGGTAACATGTTTAATATATACTTTATCTTTGGTGTGAGGGTCATTTTAATAGATTCTAGTCTGCCCCAGCAACTAAGGAATAGAGAGGACCAATGGAAAGTTATATCTTTCAGAAAGGATAGAAGAGTGGTAATATTTTTATTAATGGTAGCTTCAACAGACTTATTTAAAAAAATACCTAGGTATTTAATGAAATCTGTTTGGATTTTAAATGGGAAGGATGCTAAATTTTGAAAGTCAACTAAATTATTAAGAGGAAGACATTTTGTTTTACCCCAATTCACTTTGTAGCCTGATATGCAAGAAAAATCTTTGTTTAAAATAGGAGGTACTGAATTGGAGGTGATATAAAGAAGTAGATCATCTAAATAATGGGATAATTAAACTTCAAAGTTATTAGTTTTGTAACCTTCAATTAATGGATTTTGTCTAAGGGCAATGGCAAAAGGTTCAATCGCTAGATTAAACAAAAGGGGGGGATAGGAGACATCCCTGTCTTGTACTACTGGATACCGAGAAGTCAGACAAGAGCATATCATTGACAAAAATTCTGGCTTGGGAGTTTAAATACAGGATTTTAATCATATTAACAAAAAGAGTGTCGAAACCAAACCAGGATAGAACCTTTAATAATCAAATGCCTTCTCTGCATCCAGGAATAGTACAACCAAGGGCTGTGAATAATTAGATGCTAAAGTGAATGATACATACCTGTAGCAGGTGTTCTCCGAGGACAGCAGGCTGATTGTTCTCACGACTGGGTGACGTCCGCGGCAGCCCCCACCAACCGGAAAAAGCTTCGCGGGACGGTCGGCACGCAGGGCACGCCCACCGCGCATGCGCGGCCGTCTTCCCGCCCGTGCGCGACCGCTCCCGCCAGTTGAATGACTAGCAAAAAAGATGAAACACACAACTCCAAAGGGGAGGAGGGAGGGTAGGTGAGAACAATCAGCCTGCTGTCCTCGGAGAACACCTGCTACAGGTATGTATCATTCACTTTCTCCGAGGACAAGCAGGCTGCTTGTTCTCACGACTGGGGTATCCCTAGCTCTCAGGCTCACTCAAAACAAGAACCCAGGTCAATTGAACCTCGCAACGGCGAGGGTACAACAGAAAATTGACCTAAGAAGAACAACTAACTGAGAGTGCAGCCTGACCAGAATAAATTCGGGTCCTGGAGGGTGGAGTTGGATTTACACCCCAAACAGATTCTGCAGCACCGACTGCCCGAACCGACCGTCGGGTATCCTGCTGGAGGCAGTAATGTGATGTGAATGTGTGGACAGATGACTACGTCGCAGCCTTGCAAATCTCTTCAATAGTGGCTGACTTCAAGTGGGCCACCGACGCTGCCATGGCTCTAACACTATGAGCCGTGACATGACCCTCAAGAGCCAGCCCAGCCTGGGCGTAAGTGAAGGAAATGCAATCTGCTAGCCAACTGGAGATGGTGCGTTTCCCGACAGCGACCCCTAGCCTGTTAGGGTCGAAAGAAATAAACAATTGGGCGGACTGTCTGTGGGGCTGTGTCCGCTCCAAGTAGAAGGCCAATGCTCTCTTGCAGTCCAATGTGTGCAACTGACGTTCAGCAGGGCGGGTATGCGGCCTGGGGAAGAATGTTGGCAAGACAATTGACTGGTTAAGATGGAACTCCGACACCACCTTCGGCAGGAACTTTGGGTGGGTGCGGAGCACTACTCTGTTATGATGAAATTTGGTATATGGAGCGTGAGCTACTAGGGCTTGAAGCTCACTGACCCTACGAGCTGAATGAAGTAACTGCCACCAAGAAAATGACCTTCCAGGTCAAGTACTTCAGATGGCAGGTATTCAGTGGCTCAAAAGGAGGTTTCATCAGCTGGGTGAGGACGACGTTGAGATCCCATGACACTGTGGGAGGCTTGATAGGGGGCTTTGACAAGAGCAAGCCTCTCATGAATCGAACTACTAAGGGCTCTCCAGAGATGGCTTTACCTTCCACACGATAATGGTAAGCACTAATCGCACTAAGGTGATTCCTTACTGAGTTGGTCTTGAGACCAGACTCTGATAAGTGCAGAAGGTATTCAAGCAGGTTCTGTGCAGGACAAGAACGAGGTTCTAGGGCCTTGCTCTCACACCAAACGACAAACCTCCTCCACTTGAAAAAGTAACTCTTTTTAGTGGAATCCTTCCTAGAGGCAAGCAAGACACGGGAGACACCCTCAGACAGACCCAACGCAGCGAAGTCTACGCCCTCAACATCCAGGCCGTGAGAGCCAGGGATTGAAGGTTGGGGTGCAGCAACACTCCGTCGTTCTGCGAGATGAGAGTCGGAACACACTCCAATCTCCACGGTTCTTCGGAGGACAACTCCAGAAGAAGAGGAAACCAGATCTGACGAGGCCAAAAGGGCGCGATCAGAATCATGGTGCCGCGGTCTTGCTTGAGCTTCAGTAAGGTCTTCCCCACCAAAGGTATGGGAGGATAAGCATACAGGAGGCCGGTCCCCCAATGAAGGAGAAAGGCATCTGACGCTAGCCTGCCGTGTGTCTGAAGTCTGGAACAGAACAGAGGCAGCTTGTGGTTGGTCCGAGAGGCGAAAAGGTCCACCGAGGGGGTGCCCCACTCTCGGAAGATCTTGCGTACCACTCTGGAATGGAGCGACCACTCGTGCGGTTGCATGACTCTGCTCAGTCTGTCGGCCAGACTGCTGTTTACGCCTGCCAGGTACGTGGCTTGGAGAAGCATGCCGAACCGGCACGCCCAACGCCACATCCCGACGGCTTCCTGACACAGGGGGCGAGATCCGGTGCCCCCCTGCTTGTTGACGTAATACATTGCAACCTGATTGTCTGTCCGAATTTGGATAATTTGGTAGGACAGCCGATCTCTGAAAGCCTTCAGTGCGTTCCAGATCGCTCGGAGCTCCAGGAGGTTGATCTGCAGATCCTTTTCCTGGAGGGACCACAGACCCTGGGTGTGAAGCCCATCGACATGAGCTCCCCACCCCAGGCGAGATGCATCCGTCGTCAGCACTTTCGTGGGCTGCGGAATTTGGAATGGACGTCCCAGGGTCAAATTGGTCCGAATGGTCCACCAGAGCAGTGAAGTGCGGCAACTGGTGGAGAGGCGGATGACATCTTCTAGATTCCCGGTGGCTTGGAACCACTGGGAAGCTAGGGTCCATTGAGCAGATCTCATGTGAAGAAGAGCCATGGGAGTCACATGAACTGTGGAGGCCATATGACCCAGAAGCCTCAACATCTGCCGAGCTGTGACCTGCTGAGACGCTCTGGTCTGCGAGGCCAGGGCCAGGAGATTGGTGGCCCTCGCTTCGGGAAGGTAGGCCTGAGCCGTCTGGGCATTCAGCAGAGCTCCTATGAATTCCAGAGACTGTGTTGGCTGGAGATGGGACTTTGGGTAATTTATCACAAACCCCAGCAGCTCCAGAAGTCGAGTAGTGCACTGCATAGACCGGAGGGCTCCCGCCTCCGAGGTGTTCTTGACCAGCCAATCGTCGAGATATGGGAACACGTGCACTCCCAGCTTGCGTAGGTAGGCCGCTACCACCACGAGGCACTTTGTAAACACTCGTGGGGCAGAGGCGAGCCCAAAGGGCAGCACACAATACTGAAAGTGCCGTGCGCCCAGGCGGAATCTGAGATACTGTCTGTGAGCTGGCAGTATCGGGATGTGAGTGTATGCGTCCTTTAAATCCAGGGAACATAGCCAATCGTTTTTCTGAATCATTGGCAGAAGGGTGCCCAAAGAAAGCATCCTGAACTTTTCTTTGACCAGGAATTTGTTCAGGCCTCTCAGGTCTAGGATGGGACGCATCCCCCGTTTTCTTTTCCACAAGGAAGTACCTGGAATAGAATCCCTGCCCTTCCTGCCCGGGTGGTACGGGCTCGACCGCATTGGCGCTGAGAAGGGCGGAGAGTTCCTCTGCAAGTACCTGCTTGTGATGGGAGCTGAAAGATTGAGCTCCCGGAGGACAATTTGGTGGCAGGGAGGCCAAATTCAGGGCGTATCCGCACCGCACTATTTGGAGAACCCACTGGTCGGAGGTTATGAGAGGCCACCTTTGGTGAAAAAATTTTAACCTCCCCCCGACCGGCAGATCGTCCGGTACGGACACTTTGAGGGCGGCTATGTTCCCGTGGATCCAGTCAAAAGCCCGTCCCCGGCTTTTGCTGTGGAGGCACAGGGGGCTGCTTAGGCGCACGCTGTTGACGAGAACGAGCGCGCTGGGTCTGTCCCTGTGCCTGACGAGGCCTTCGGGCCGGCTGGTTGTACCTACGCTTTGCAAAAGAATAGGGTGCAGCCTGCCGGGCCCGGGAAAAACGTCCACCTGCTGAGGTGGATGCTGAAGGCGCCCGGTGGGAGAGCTTGTCGAGGGCGGTTTCCCGCTGATGCAGTTGGTCCACCAGCTGCTCGACCTTCTCACCAAAAATATTATCCCCCCGGCAAGGGACGTCGGCCAGTCTCTGCTGGGTGCGGTTGTCCAGGTCAGAGGCACGCAGCCATGAGAGCCTGCGCATCACTATACCTTGGGCCGCAGCACGAGAAGCCACGTCACAGGTGTCATAGATACCCCTGGACAGGAACTTTCTGCACGCCTTCAGCTGCCTGACCACCTCCTGATAAGGCCTGGACTGCTCCGGCGGGAGCTTATCGACCAGGTCCGCCAGTTGCTGCACATTGGTCCGCATGTGGATGCTCATATAGAGCAGGTATGACTGGATGCGGGTCACGAGCATGGAGGATTGGTAGGCCTTCCTCCCAAACGAGTCCAGAGTGCGAGACTCCCGCCCCGGGGGCGCCGAGGCGGTATCCCTCGAACTCCGTGCCCTCTTGAGAGCAGAATCCACGACCGCCGAGTCATGGGGCAGTTGGGGCCGCATTAACTCTGGGTCAGAGTGGATCCTGTACTGGGACTCTGCTTTCTTGGGAATGGTGGGGTTAGTTAACGGTCGCACCCAGTTCCGAGCAGTGTCTCCTTGAGGACATTGTGCAGCGGTACCGTGGAGGACTCTCTAGGTGGTGTTGGATAGTCGAGGACCTCGAGCATCTCGGCCCTCGGCTCTTCCACAGAGACCACGGGGAAGGGAATGCTGATAGACATATCCCGCACAAAGGAGGCAAAGGAGAGACTCTCAGGAGGTGAGAGCTTCCTCTCCGGTGAAGGCGTGGGGTCCGAGGGAAGGCCCGTAGACTCCTCTGAGGAGAACTATCTAGGGTCCTCCTCTTCCCCCCACGAGGCCTCATCCTCGGTATCGGACATAAGCTCATGTAGCTGAGTCCTGAACCGGGCCCGGCTCGACGTCGAGGCACCGAGGTCTCGGTGTCGTCGAGCGGTGGACTCCCGCGCCGGCGGGGACGGAGCTCCCTCCATCGATGTCGACGGGGACTCCACCTGCGTAGCAGTCGAGACCGGCGCCGCAAGCGGCGGCGGTGTCGACGGCCCCGGCGCCGGGCTAGAGCTCGCCGGCGCCGGCACAGCCTGGCGCATCAGCCCTTCCAGGATCCCCGGAAGGATGGCTCTGAGGCACTCGTCCAGGCCCGCTGCCGGGAAAGGCGGTGGGGCCGGTAGGGGTGTCGGCGCCAGAAGCTGATGGGGGCCAGGAGACGGCACCGAGGTGCCGGAACCCTGACGCATCGGTACCTCCACAACCGACGGGGACCTCTCCTCTCGACGTGGACGCTTCGGCGTCGCCTCCTCTCCGATGTCCGGATGCACCGAGGGCGACCGGTGACGACGCTTCTTATCCTTCTTGCGATGCACGTCACCGGCGCCGGGAGGTATGGAGGAGGAGGAGGACGATCCCCCTCGGTCTCGAGGAGCCGGGTCAGACAGGGTTCGGTCCCGTGGACCACGGGCTGAGGGAGTGACCGGGGCCGACTGCCCACGCGGCCTCTCACCTCTACCCTCACCGGAGGACCGGCGGGCCGACGGGACCTGTTCTCCTGGGGTCGATGCCATCGGTGCCGATGTCTCGGGCATCGATACCGGTACCGAAGGACCGGGCGTCGATACCGATGCCGTCGAGGTCGACGGGCCGGCGCAAGTTCCAAAAAGACAGTCCCGTAGAACTTGCCTCGCAACCTGAGTCCGTTTCCGGAGACCGAGACACAGGGGACACGACTTGAGATTGTGCTCCGGCCTGAGGCACTGGAGGCACCAAACGTGGGTGTCGGTCTGCGAGATGGGCCGGCCGCACCGACCACACTTTTTAAATTCATTCGGGACCTTCGAGGACATCGACGGAAAAATCGCGTCGGCGAAGTCAAAGTCGTCGATGGTGGCGGAAATCACACCTCGAAAAAGGGGAAAAACGACCGTGCGGCCACTAGGCCGCAACGCGGCGTCCCCGCTAGAAGCGAGGGAAAAAGGGGAGCGCGTGCTCCACACGCTCAGGTTTTTTTTTTTTTTTTTTAAAAGAAAACCGGGCGGTGTACAAACCAAAGAGAAAAAAGAAACGAAAATTCAAACGATTCGCGTAAACGCGATCGACTTTCCGGCGGCTGAGAATAGAGAGAGCGGCAAAGCACGACTCTCTCCAGACGCGGAAAAAAAGGAACTGGCGGGAGCGGTCGCGCACGGGCGGGAAGACGGCCGCGCATGCGCGGTGGGCGTGCCCTGCGTGCCGACCGTCCCGCGAAGCTTTTTCCGGTTGGTGGGGGCTGCCGCGGACGTCACCCAGTCGTGAGAACAAGCAGCCTGCTTGTCCTCGGAGAAAGTATATTACAAAACAGTCTTGAGTTATCGGAGGTGGATCTATTTGGCATAAATCTATTCTGCTTTGGATGGATTAATGACAGGAGGATAAAGGACAACCTTAAAGCTAGCAGTTTGGCATATATTTTACTGTTGAGATTTATAAGTGATATCCTATATAATAAAACCCACCTCCAACGTTAAGAAGCTGACAGGCCACTGGCAGCGTGGACAAAAAAGTTGAAGCATTCGTGCTCAAAGTATGCATCGGCTGACATGATGACGTATCGCAACTCCAAACACGTCACAAAAGACTGTGCCCAATCACAGCACAGCAGCAAGAGACAATGTCACCAAACAAAAAAAAAAACCCGCCAACAACACAAAAAGAACAGCACTGCCGGACCAGTATTAAAAAAAAGGAAACCGCCAACGGGAAAAAAAAACAAGAGCACTGCCAGTAAAGCTGACACACTAGAACACAGCCCCCACACCACCGGTGCTCTGTCAATCACCCCTCCCGAGGTGCCAGTTGACCACGTCCCCCTCAACCGACTTCGGACACCTGCCCTCTCCTCCACGACTTCAGACCTCCCCCTCCTCCCCCACAGACTCCCTCTCGAATTGGAGAACAATCCGTTTCTACCCTCCGCCCTCCCGTCACGGCACACCTCCGGACGTATAGGACAACACCCTCTCCTCCCCCCCCCAAAGGGTCGTCGCGTCATCCCTCCAAAACACTTGTAGGCACCATCCCTCCATCGATGCTGTTACGGCGAATGGCAGCAGCAGTCAAAAGCATCCAGACTCTGAACTTTCCTCTCTAACACAGCTCAGGTCCCGCACGTGCCCACACGCAGACCCAAATCGAAACCCATCTGCAAAACCCTCTCAGTTAGAAAAGACTTTCTCCTACTTTGCCAGCAACACATACACAAAAAAAAACCAAGAACACAAACACAACCCACTCAAACCCTCACAAAACGCTGACCACCCCCCCTCCAACCACCCTCACATTTCACCAACCCATGAACCACCCCCCCTGTCATTGACAGACACAAACACACACACACAACCACAGAAACAAACACATTCCCCCACAAACACCCTGACTGCCCAACCCTCTATCACACACACACACTGAAACAAACACAAACACACTCTCACTCACACACACAAACTACAACCTCCAACCCAAAACCCCACTAAAAAAAAACAAAAAAAACACACATACGCTGATGCACAACATTCACACTCACTCACTCTCTCTCTCTCACTATATCACACACACTCAGAACCAAATCCAAATTCAAACCCACCTGCAAAACCCTCTCAGTTAAAAAAACACTTCCTCCAACTTTGCCAGCACAACACACACAAAAAAAGCAACACAAACACAACCCACTCAAACCCTCACAAGACGCTGACCCCCCCCTCCAACCACCCTCATATTTCACCAACCCATGAAACACCCCCCCTGTCATTGACAGACACAAACACACACACACACTACCACAATAAACTAATAAAATGTGTGAGAAAAAAAGGCTTTGTAACTTTATTACACTACATCCTACATCCTACAAACACAATAACAAAACAAACAACAGTACAACAAAACAAAAAATAAAAAATGAAATGGCACATAACTCAAAAATGTCAAATATTCATTACCAACACAATTATAAAATAAACCTCTTTCAACACAATCATTGCAGAAATCAAATACCTTCCTAGCGCCCGTTTCATTGCTCACCAAAACGGGCCTTTTTTTACTAGTATGTCTATAAATCGCTACATAAGCGTGATCTTTTCATGGTTTATGTAAGCCGCATTGAGCCTGCATTATGTGGGAAAGCGCAGGGTACAAATGTAATAATAATAATAACAACAATTTTGGCCTCTACATAAGTTAGAGACTTTTTGTTCAGTAATCTCTATATATAAAAGGCACCACCAACGTTCTAAATGAAGCCTCCAGCCGGAAGTGTGAAGGGGGAGAGATATCTGGTTTCCCCATGAGTGTCTGCCCCGCCCTCGCTCTCTCTGTAACACAAACAGTGAAGGAAAACACAGCAAAGCACGAAATCAAATCGCTCTCTCTGTAACAGTGAAGGACTCAGAGGGGGGAGGGGAGAGAGGGCAGAAGCCCTCACTATCTCTGTAATACAAACACAGCAGGAAACTTAACACTGAAGGACTCGAGACGACTCCGAGGGGGGAGGGGACAGAGAGCACACGGGAAGGGAGAGAGGGCAGAGACACACACACTCCCACATGCACACAGAAGAAAACCTTGCTAGCCCCCGTTTCATTTGCATCATAAACAGGGCTTTTTTTTACTAGTAATATTATAAAAGGAATGTAAAAGGGGAGAAAGGTCTTAAGAAAAGACTTTATAAAATTTGCCCGCGAGACTGTCAGGTCCCGGCACTTTACTAAATGCTATCGTAAGGGGGAGTTGAGAGACTTAATTTGAGACTCTGTTAAAGCTGGGTGGGAAAACTGTGAGAAAAAAAGTATCAAAGTCTTTACCAGAGGCGAAAGATTCTGAGGAATATAATGACCCAATAGAATTTTTGGAAAAGATAAATTTCAGCATCTTTAGTGACTATATCTTTTGAAGAGTCATTCAGGGAAGTTGCTCTACTTTTGGTGAATTTGCCTTTAACATAAGAGGCCAGGAAACGACCTGCTTTATTTTGTTCTGCATAATATCATACACCAATAGAGGCATTAATTTGTCCAGCTTGTTTTGCACAAGTCGAGTTATATTCTTTTCAAAACTCACATAAGAGGAAAGTAGTATAATTACTTTAAAGAAAATACTGAGATTCCAGAGCTTTAATTTCTAAGTCTATGTTTGATAAGGTTGTAATTTGTTTTCTTTGCCATCTTATATAAAAGCTGATAATACACCACGAATTGTTGCCTTGAATGTGTTCCACCAAATAGAGGGGGAAGTATGTTCAATTTTATTATAAAGACAGTAGTCTTGTATAGTATTTTTAATTAAATCTCGGAAACCATCTTCATGTATGAAGATAGGATTGAAACGTCATTGTGATTTTTGTTTGTTACAGGAGGAAAGTTCTACTTTTAACTGAATGGGTATGGGATCTGATATAGTTATAGGTAGAAGTTTTACACCTAAAATCTTAAGGCCCCTTTTACCAAGCTGCAGCAAAAAGGGGCCTGCGTTGGCATCGGCATGTGTTTAGGACGCTCGCCATGGCCCTTTTACCCCAGCGGGTAAAAGGTAGGTCTTTTTTTGAGGAAATGGCCGTGCAGCAAGTGATGTGCAGCCATTTCGGGGGAGTGGGGGGCAGGGATCCCTTATTACCACCCATTAAAGTGGAAGGGCTCCCGCACTAACCTGGTGGAAAATGGGAAGTAACATAGTAAATGATGGCAGATAAAGACCTGAATGGTCCACCCAGTCTGCCCAACAAGATAAACTCATTTTACATGGTATGTGATACTTTATATGTATACCCGAGTTTGATTTGTCCTTGCTATTCTCAGGGCACAGACCGTAGAAATCTGCCCAGCACTCTTCCTGTACTAAAAGTTCTGAAGCTAACGTTGAAGTCCCTTAAAATTTACATTCCAGCCCACCCACATGTATTCCATTACAATCAGGGCGTAGACCGTAGAAGTCTGGCCAGCACTGGTTTAGCTTCCCGATTACCAGCGTTGCCACCCAATCTCCACTAAGATTCTGTGGATCCATTGTTTTAAAACAGGATTCCTTTGTGTTTAATCCCACACGTTTGAATTCCATTACCATTTTCATCTCCACCACCTCCTGCAGGAGGGCATTCCATGTATCCACTACCTTTTCCGTGAAAAAAATACTTCCTGACATTACTCCCGAGTCTGCCCCCCTTCAACCTCAATTCATGTCCTCTAGTTTAACCACCTTCTCGTCTCTGGAAAAGGTTTGTTTGCGGATTAATACCTTTCAAATATTTGAACATCAGTATTATGTCACCCTTGTTTCTCCTTTCCTCCAAGGTATACACGTTCAGGTCGGCAAGTTTCTCCTCGTACAGTTTGCAACACAAATCCCATACCATTTTTGTAGCTTTTCTTTGCACTGCTTCCGGTCTTTGCGCGGCACTGCCTGATTACCGCTGGGTACACACCGGATATAACGGAGCGCTGAGGGTGGGAACTACCGCTGGGTTGCTGCGGTAGCCCGGCAGTACGTCCAAGTTTGGCTTACCACCACTTTGTAAAAGGGGCCCTTAGGTAATAGTGAATTGGAAGATAAAAAGAAATCAATACATGAGTGAGTGTGATGAGGTATTGAATAAAAAGTAAAATGTAAATCATTAGGGTGGAGAAGTCTCTATGCATCGCATAACTGTAACTCATTTAAGATATTGAGAACATAGGATTTACTCTTTGAAGATTGGGGGTGGGGGGGATTTTGATTTTCTATCAAAAATGGGATTTAACGCTACATTAAAATCACTAACCCCTATAGGTATTTCTAAGAAAGGAAGTAAAGCATTAGCTATTTGCCCCACTAGCCTAATAAGAGCCGCCCCTAAACAATTCAAAATAGACCTCACGAACCAGGTAAACCACAGACTCCAAAATGGGCTCTTTCCCATGGATCAAGGAAACATCCTACTCACCCCAATACCAAAAGATGCCAAGAAAAACACAATGGACCTAACCAATTATCGCCCAGTTGCTTCTATTCCACTCATAACCAAACTGATGGAGGGCATAGTGACGAAACAACTTACTGAATACCTAACTAAACACTCAATTCTATATGAGTCCCAATCAGGATTTCGATCAAATCATAGCACCGAAACGGTATTAGTGTCGGCTATGAATTCATTCAAAAAAACAATTGCAAATGGTAAGAACATACTCCTATTACAATTTGACATGTCTAGCGCCTTCAACATGGTTGATCATGGAATATTACTTCATATACTAGAATACTTCGGAGTCGGAGGTCCAGTTCTCAGATGGTTCGAGGGATTTCTCACCACCAGATCTTACCAAGTAACAACGAACGCTGAAAGATCACCTCCATGGAGACCGGAATGCGGAGTTCCTCAAGGATCCCCCCTCTCTCCAACTCTTTTCAAGTTAATGATGACTCCATTAGCCAAACTTTTAGCCAATCAAAACCTTAACCCATACATATATGCAGATGATGTCACAATCTACATCCCGTTCAAACACGACCTAAATGAAATCACCAACGAGATCAACCAAAGCCTCCAAATCATGCACACCTGGGCAGACTCATTCCAGCTAAAACTCAATGCGGAAAAAACTCAATGCCTAGTTCTTACCTCCCAGTACAACACAAGCAACTACTCCACCATAACCACTCCATACTGCACTCTTCCCATTTTAGAAAATCTGAAGATTCTTGGAATCACTATCGATCGAAACCCCACACTTGACACCCATGCGAAGAACACGACGAAAAAGATGTTTTCCGCGATGTGGAAACTCAAAAGAGTGAAACCTTTCTTCCCGAGAAACATTTTCCGCACCCTGGTACAGTCAATGGTAATAAGTCATCTGGACTACTGTAACACGTTGTACGCTGGCTGCAAAGAGCAGACTATTAAAAAAACTCCAAACAGCTCAGAATACCGCAGCCAGACTCATATTTGGAAAAACTAAATACGAAAGTGCAAAACCCTTAAGAGAGAAACTACACTGGCTCCCTCTCAAGGAATGCATTGAGTTTAAGATCTGCACGACCATACACAAAATCATACACGCAGATGCCCCACTCTACATGCTAAACCTAGTGGACCTACCACCCAGAAATGCCAAAAGATCAGCCCACAAATTCCTCAATCTGAATTTCCCCAGCTGCAAAGGACTTAAATATAAGCAGGCTTACGCTACTACCTTCTCGTACAGAAGTACACAGCTATGGAACGCACTAACCACAGCCTTGAAAACCATGGACAATCTAACCAACTTTCGCAAATCTTTGAAGACATCTCTGCAACAAAGCTTACAAAAAGAACCCTTAATGACTCAACTCACCACCCAACCCACTCAAGGACTAAAATACACTTCTTACACCACCCTACCTAATCACCTACCTCTCTAATCCCTCATACATCTTCTGATTACTACCGATTGTATCTAAGATCCTGTCATGACTTTGTCATAACAACACTCTGTAAGCCACATTGAGCCTGCAAATAGGTGGGATAATGTGGGGTACAAATGCAATAAATAATAATAATAATAAAAGGAGGGGAGTCATCTATATTGGGGGTGTAAATACTGCAAAACACAAAAGATAACTCGTTTATAAGAGTATTCAGAATAGGAAGTGCATTATTTTAAGATAAAGACAAGCTCAAACTGGATCAGAGTCTGCAAGATGTTTCAGGTTTCAGTAGAACTATGTGCGAGTTTAAGAGAAATAAAGCTGTATTAAACCAGAACCTGAAACCGGATGAGTTGAAGTATGACACACAATGTTTTAAGATAATGTCAAACTGGATCCGAATCTGCAGACAGCAATTTTCAAGTTACTGCAGAAATAGGAGATGTGTCCATATCATGGAATCTGAGTTGTTCCATATATTGCTGAAATGCCAGTGGATCTTCAAATGACTTTGTTGCATTGTTAATGGTGACCTTCATAGTGGCGTGAAAAAAACAGTCCATACTTCGTGCCAGAGCGCTTTAGCCAAGGTCTCATTGCAAGAAATTGCTTGTGGCACTGTACAGTTTTTTTTATGAAGATTGGTCATAAAAAGGATTGGATTACCCTCATAATTAATTGGAGCTTTGGATTTACCAATTGTAGGATTTGGTTACTTAGAATTTTGAGGTATGTAGGACGGAGTACGGTGTGCATGTTCTAATTCCAGTGGAAGAGATGGGTTAAAGTTTAACATTTTAGGAATCCATTCAGTCAAAAAATTCATTATGTCTGATCCTTCTCTTTTTTCAGGTAGACCTAGTATTCTGAAATTGCAGTGTCTGGAGCGATTATTGAGATCTTCCATTTCTCTTTTTTTTGCAGATGCAGTAGAGCTTGCAGTTGTTGATCGTGTACGAGTTGCACTGAATTTATTATTGCTGAAAGCGAATTTAAGTAAATTTTTATATTAAGGACATCTTCCTCAAGTTCTGATAAAGACTCACTATTTTTAGTGATTCGATCTTTAACTAGCCGCAATTCCTGCATGATGGAAAGCAGTGAAATTTCTTCTTCTTTATCCAGCTTCTTTTTCAAGGTGACAGAGGTTCAGATTTTTGAGGCTTCACACTTGATTTTGTGAATAAGCATGATCAAGTTTGGTATTTTTTGAAGCAGCCATTTAGAGTACAATCTGGATATCTATGGATTGAGTTGAAAAACTTCAAATCTGACCACAGGATGCCAAAAATAAAGTAGGAAGAGAGCCAAGCTAAAGCTCTATGCTGCCATCTACTATGCTACTCACGAGTGCCCCCCCCCCCACATATTTTTATTTAAAACCATTTATATTCCACTAATTGCTACTAGAGCTAAATAGTAAACAAATAAAACATACAAAATAAATATTAAACTTTTGATAATTAAATCTAAAATCTATGCTCTGTTTGTATATCCTTGACAAGAATTTGCATGTAGAAAGCAAGTGATTAAGATTGCAAATAAAATCAGAACTCACAATATCTTTTTAATAAGGTGGCTAGTACTTCATGGGAACAGGCCCTCTGCTATTGCTGCAAGTTATTCAACTGCAGAGTTCTGTGTTCCAGTACATTATCTGTCAGTCCATAACATCCTTGTTAATGTGTTGTAGATAGAATGTATTTGGATACAGGCAGCAGATGATGTTTTGTATATTCCTGAGAATCTAGCATGTGATGTTTTTGTTCTTTCCTGAGAAAGTAGCAGAATAGCAGGTGATGTTTGTACATTCCTGAACAGCTCGTGAACCTGCTCAGGAATGTACAAACATCACCTGCTATTCTGCTACTTTCTCAGGAAAGAACAAAAACATCACATGCTAGATTCTCAGGAATATACAAAACATCATCTGCTGCCTGTATCCAAATACATTCTATCTACAATGTGTAATTTAATTCCATAATATATCTGTTATTAATGGCACGTTTTCATCAAATATTTCCATTTGAGTAATAAACTAATGGCTAGAGCAGATGACAACCGGGGAAATCAAGGATCAAATCCCACTGCAGCTACTTGTGATCTAGGACAAGTCACTTAACCCCCTACTGCTTACATTGTCTCTGTAAGGAACAATGAGTGAAATCTAAAGGCTATGTTTTTCAGACGTTTTGACAAGATATAAATCGCACCTGATGGTAGAAGCAGTATAAAATGTAATGTAATATCTACACTATGTTTTAATGCTGCAAGACTAATAGGAAAGTTCTAGAAGCAACTTTGTTGTCTTTCATTAGTTAAGTGGTACAATACGCTACGCTACATTTGTGAAATTAAGAGGCTCTCTGCTGAACAGAGGCATGTTTTGGCTAAATGGGAACAGATATGTTCTTCTTTTACCACATCGTGTATTTAAAGTTCTGACACAGAGGACCACCATATAAATTACAGGTTCATCTACAGTAGTAGTGTATTGAGACACGGTTTGTTCACATTAGTATGAGCGAGATATAATTCACTGCTCTTTGTGGTGTGTGCTGGTATAGGGTGTTTAGGGAGGTAAACTTGTATTGTTAGGTAAGATACTGTGTAACTAACGTTTTTTTTTAAGGTTTGAGTTCTGTTCATTTGCTGAACCATTTGATTTCTGTACTGCATTTGATTATTTTTGTGTTTATTGAATGCTTACTAGTTCAATAAAATTGCCTTTGAAAAATTTAAATAAAAAAAATTGCATTGTAAGCCCTCCAGGAACAGAACACCTACTATACCAGTATGTAACTTGCCTTGAGCTACTACTGAAAAAGGTATAAGATAAAATCCAAAAGACTTGGCAACTACTACCGAGTAATCTGGAGGGATGCTACAACAGAAAAGCTCCAGAATAGGTTGAGACTCATTCAACCTGCCTTTATCTACAGGGCCAGCACAACCACTAGGTAGATTAGGCATACATCTAGGGCAGCACAATTTTGGGGGGAGTGGCACTAATGTGGCAGTCACTGCATCTATGAAACACTGAAGCAGGAATGGGGCGTTCATCAACAGCACATGCTCAAGGCCCTTTGTTAGCTGCTATGGCTTCCACAGGCATGTCGGTGTTACCCTGGAGGGGGGTAAGAAAGGGAAGGAAAGCCACCAAATACCTCGGGGGGAGGGGGAAGTTGAGAAATTGATCACTGGGAGGGGGAAGCTGAGAAGAGAGATACTGCACACCTGGGGACGGGGTGTACAGAGATACAATGGATTATTGGGGGGGGGGCATGTAGGGGAGCTATGTGAATATGGTGGAAGGTCCTGGGGTGGGCGCACATAGTTGAAGGTTCACCTAGGGTATTCTTTGGCCAGCCCTGCTTATCCAACAATTTCATTCTCTCTCTAGTGGTGCATTTTGTAGTATACCATCTCATATGGCTAGGGAAGATTGGAAGATGAAATTACTACCTAATCCCCTGACCTCCCATTTTAATCGACTACAGCAACCGTGACTTCTCCTAAATCATTTTTAGAATGCTAAGGTGTATGAACTCCCATTCAACATTAGTGGAGTCTTGTGGATCATGATCCAGGTTTCAACTTCAAACTAGAACACACATACATGTTGTCTAATTAAGGCTTCTGAAATCCCTACCGTAATTTGGATTGCTGACTACAAATTATGCAAAGGTTTACTCCACTCCCATGAGGAGCCCTCCCCCCCACGTGGCTGTCACTCACTTGCCTGTACAGGTACCCTCCACTTCAGTGAACAGCTTCTGTTTGACCGTGTTAAGAAGATTCGGCCCAAAGTAACGAGGATGAAGCAGAATTTCATGCTCTAGGGAAATCTGCGGAGAAAAAGAGGAGAGCGAGATACTGACACTACACTCTTCAACTTCCTCTCTACCTGCCAGGTAGCCCCACAGAACAAAATGATTAATAACACCCTTCTCCCCACCCTCCCACTTCGAACACAGCATACGAGCTCCTAGATCTGCAATCCAAGCTAAACAGATTTCAGGACAAGATAGGAGGCAAACAGCAGGAATGGTACAAATCTTAGGACAGGAGTCAGAACTTGGCGAAGATAAATCAGTGGATACAGATTTGGGAAACGAGATAAATTGAGGTAAGGAGAAAAGAAACGGCAATATTCTGTACCAGAAGAGAAAGTCACCACTCACATGATAAAACATAACGACAACCGCCACCCGGAACGGAAGCACCCGAGAAAAAAGGCGGGGGCCTCGCTCAGTCATGTGACGTAAAACTCGCCCCTCCCGGCTGCGAGGCACCTTTGTTGTTAAATGGCTTAACGTCATTTCCGTTTGAAGCGCAAAGATGGCTGCTGTTACTGAAAGCGGCTGCTGCTATAATGTCGGAACAACTGACTAATAAACCAAGGGGATTTACGAAAATTGCAAGCCCCTGACTTCCCTGTATAGTGCTATGAAGTCTCTTCCGGAATGTTTCACTTCTTGGTGCCGGTGCGGAAACGCATTAATGTAATATTTAGAAGCTCTTGTTCAGTGGTTGGAGGAGAAAGAGAAAGTAGCGGTTTCTGCCACGGTGTGTATAAAGGTGCTTATAGCTCAGGAAGCTGCCTCTGGACCCGGAGACAGGAATAAGAGGGAAGGGAAAGATTCGAGAGCTGCAGTGAGGCCTAATGATGGGAATGAATGGGAGACACCAACTGGAGAACCGTCTTTGAGCCCCGGTAACGGGAATGAGAGGGGCCGGCTAGATCCGGTAGCATCAGATTCCAGTAAAAAAGACTCAGAGTGCCAGAGTATCACCAAGCCCCATTAATGAGTCATCAACACAGATACAAAGGAAACACCGGCGAGCTCCAGTAACAAGACACAAAGCAACAACAGATACAGCAGCAGTTCTGAGCCCCAGAGCAGATATAGAGGAATCACTGAGTTCCAGTGACAAGACACAAAACAACGGAATAGATATAGCAGCAACTCTAAGCCCCAGAGTAGATATAAAGGGATCAAGCTCCAGTGACAAGACACAAAGAAACATAATAGATATAGCAGCAGTTGCGAACCCCAGTGTTGATACAGAGGCATTGTTGAGCCCCAGTGATAAAAATCAGAACTACAGATCACATAAAGAAGCATCACTTAGCCCTAGTGACAAAAGCCTACGGGACATACTGGATTCAGGAGTATCTCCGAGCCCCAGTGATGAAAGTCTGAGGGGCATATCTAAGAGCTCCAGTGTTGAGAGTCTGAATAATGCACAAGATGCAAAGCCAAGACATGGAGATTGGCATGAAAGGAGAAGATTATATTGTGTACCGTTAGTTGTCGATGTGAACCAAATAGACCAGTTATATTCTACGGCATCATTTATCCCTGATGATGAGAATCAAATTAACCAATCTGATTCTGTGGTATTACTTATACCTGGTGATGGAAATCAAAGTAACAAATCAGATTCTGTGGTATTACTTACCCCTGATGATGGCAATCAAATGAACAAATCAAACTCTACGGCATCACTTCTCCTTAGCAATGGGAATCAAATGGACAAATCAGATTGTATAGCATCCCTTTGCCCTACTGATGAGAATCGAGCAGGCACATCAGATTGTATAGTATTCCTTTGCCCTAGTGATGAGAATCGAGCAGACACATCAGATTGTATAGCATCCCTTTGCCCTAGTGATGAGAATCGAGCAGACACATCAGATTGTATTGCATCACTAACCCCCGGTGATGTGAATCAAACGGACAAATCAGATTGTGTTCAATCGTTTATCCCTAGTGAGGAGAATCGAACAGACAGATCAGATTATTTCGCATCACTTATCCCTAGTGAGGAGACTCAAACGGACAGCGCAGATTGTGTTGCATCACTTACCCGTAGTGAGGAGACTCAAACGGACAGCGCAGATTGTGTTGCATCACTTACCCGTAGTGAGGAGACTCAAACGGACAGTTCAGATTTTGTTGCATTACTTACCCGTAGTGAGGAGACTCAAACGGACAGCGCAGATTGTGTTGTATCACTTACCCGTAGTGAGGAGACTCAAACGGACAGCGCAGATTGTGTTGCATCACTTACCCCTAGTGAGGAGAATCAAACAGACAGCGCAGATTGTGTTGCATCACTTACCCCTAGTGAGGAGAATCAAACGAACAGCGCAGATTGTGTTGCATCACTTACTCGTAGTGAGGAGACTCAAACGGACAGTGCAGATTGTGTTGCATCACTTACCCCTAGTGAAAAGACTCAAACGGACAGCGCAGATTGTGTTACATCCTTTACCCGTAGTGAGGAGACTCAAACGGACAGCGCAGATTGTGTTGCATCACTTACCCGTAGTGAAAAGACTCAAACGGACAGCGCAGATTGTGTTACATCACTTACCCCTAGTGAGGAGACTCAAACGGACAGCGCAGATTGTGTTGTATCACTTACCCGTAGTGAGGAGACTCAAACGGACAGCGCAGATTGTGCTGCATCACTTACCCCTAGTGAGGAGAATCAAACAGACAGCGCAGATTGTGTTGCATCACTTACCCCTAGTGAGGAGAATCAAACGAACAGCGCAGATTGTGTTGCATCACTTACCCCTAGTGAGGAGAATCAAACGAACAGCGCAGATTCTGTTGCATCACTTACTCGTAGTGAGGAGACTCAAACGGACAGCCCAGATTGTGCTGCATCACTTACCCCTAGTGAGGAGAATCAAACGAACAGCGCAGATTGTGTTGCATCACTTACTCGTAGTGAGGAGACTCAAACAGACAGCGCAGATTGTGTTGCATCACTTACCCCTAGTGAAAAGACTCAAACGGACAGCGCAGATTGTGTTACATCACTTACCCGTAGTGAGGAGACTCAAACGGACAGCGCAGATTGTGTTGCATCACTTACCCCTAGTGAAAAGACTCAAACGGACAGCGCAGATTGTGTTACATCACTTACCCGTAGTGAGGAGACTCAAACGGACAGCGCAGATTGTGTTGCATCACTTACCCCTAGTGAGGAGACTCAAACAGACAGCGCAGATTGTGTTGCATCACTTACCCGTAGTGAGGAGAATCAAACGGACAGCGCAGATTGTGTTGCATCACTTACCCCTAGTGAAAAGACTCAAACGGACAGCGCAGATTGTGTTACATCTCTTACCCGTAGTGAGGAGACTCAAACGGACAGCGCAGATTGTGTTGCATCACTTACCCCTAGTGAAAAGACTCAAACGGACAGCGCAGATTGTGTTACATCACTTACCCGTAGTGAGGAGACTCAAACGGACAGCGCAGATTGTGTTGCATCACTTATCCCTAGTGAGGAGACTCAAACAGACAGCGCAGATTGTGTTGCATCACTTATCCCTAGTGAGGAGACTCAAACAGACAGCGCAGATTGTGTTGCATCACTTACCCGTAGTGAGGAGAATCAAACGGACAGCGCAGATTGTGTTGCATCACTTACCCGTAGTGAGGAGACTCAAACGGACAGCGCAGATTGTGTTGCATCACTTACCCCTAGTGAGGAGACTCAAACGGACAGCGCAGATTGTGTTGCATCACTTACCCCTAGTGAGGAGAATCAAACGGACAGCGCAGATTGTGTTGCATCACTTATCCCTAGTGAGGAGACTCAAACGGACAGCGCAGATTGTGTTGCATCACTTACCCGTAGTGAGGAGACTCAAACGGACAGCGCAGATTGTGTTGCATCACTTACCCCTAGTGAGGAGAATCAAACAGACAGCGCAGATTGTGTTGCATCACTTACCCCTAGTGAGGAGAATCAAACGGACAGCACAGATTGTGTTGCATCACTTACCCCTAGTGAGGAGACTCAAACGGACAGCGCAGATTGTGTTGCATCACTTACCCGTAGTGAGGAGAATCAAACGGACAGCGCAGATTGTGTTGCATCACTTACCCCTAGTGAGGAGACTCAAACGGACAGCGCAGATTGTGTTGCATCACTTACCCGTAGTGAGGAGATTCAAACGGACAGCGCAGATTGTGTTGCATCACTTACCCGTAGTGAGGAGATTCAAACGGACAGCGCAGATTGTGTTGCATCACTTACCCCTAGTGAGGAGAATCAAATGGACAGATCAGATTATGTCTCATCGTTTACCCCTAATGAGAATCAAACGAACAGCGCAGATTGTGTTGCATCATCTACCTCTACTGATGTTCAAATGGATGAATCAAATTATGTCGCACCACTTACCACTGGTGATGAGAATCCAACAGACAAATCAGATTGTGTTGCATCGCTTACCCCTAGTGATGGTCAAATGGATGAATCAAATTATGTCGCATCACTTAACATTAGTGATGAGAATCCAACAGACAAATCAGATTGTGTTGCATCGCTTACCCCTAGTGATGGTCAATTGGATGAATCAAATTATGTCACACCACTCAGTTCTAATGATGAGAATCAAAGATGTGGGTCAAATACTGTGGCATTGGAGAGCTCCAGTGATGGAAATCAAAGGAACAGATCAGACTCTGTTGCGTTACAGAGGTCCACCTGTAGGAATCAAAAGAGAAGATCAGAATGTGTAGAATTACAGAGCCCCAATAGTAGGACTCAAAGGGGCAAATTAGATTCTAGAACATCGCTGAGCTCCAGCGGGCGAAATCAAGTAGGTAAATCAGACTCAAAAATGTCACTGAGCTCCGGCAGGCGGAATCAAATGGGCAGATCAGATTCAAAAACATCACTGAGCTCCAGTGGTGGAAATCAAAAGGGTAGATCAGATTCTAGATCATCATTGGGCTCCAGTGGTGGAAATCAAAGGAGACTGGAACTTGTAGTATCACTGACCTCGAGGGATGGGAATCAGAGGAGCAGAGCAGAATCTGTAGCATCACCGAGCTCCATTGGTGAGAATCGGAGGAGCAGATCAGAATCTGTATCGTTTCTGAGCTTCAGTGATGAGAATCAGAGGAGCAGATCAGAATCTGTAGCATCGCCAACCTCCAGTGGTGTGAATCAGAGAAGCAGATCAGAATCTGTAGCATCGCCAACCTCCAGTGGTGTGAATCAGAGAAGCAGATCAGAATCTGTAGCATGGCCAACCTCCAGTGGTGTGAATCAGAGAAGCAGATCAGAATCTGTAGCATCGCCAACCTCCAGTGGTGTGAATCAGAGAAGCAGATCAGAATCTGTAGCATCGCCAACCTCCAGTGGTGTGAATCAGAGAAGCAGATCAGAATCTGTAGCATCGCCAACCTCCAGTGGTGTGAATCAGAGAAGCAGGTCAGAATCTGTAGCATTGCCAAGCTCCAGTGGTGGGAATCAGAGGTGCAGATCAGAATCTGTAGCATCACCGAGCTCCATTAGTGGGAATCAGAGGAGCAGATCAGAATCGCTGAGCTTCAGTGATGGGAATCAGAGCAGCAGATTAGAATCTGTACCGTCACTGACCTTCATTGGTGGGAATCAGAGGAGCAGATCAGAATCTGTAGCATTGCTGAGCTCCTGTGGCAGGAAGAAGAAATCAGA
This sequence comes from Microcaecilia unicolor, assembly GCF_901765095.1. NCBI lineage: Eukaryota > Metazoa > Chordata > Amphibia > Gymnophiona > Siphonopidae > Microcaecilia > Microcaecilia unicolor. Next base: position 110,074,352 of record NC_044041.1, read on the forward strand.
TTCTCAGACATCACTGAACTCCATTGACAGCAGGGACATATCAGATTCTGTGGCATCCCTGAGTACCAGTGATAGGAGGGAAACACCAAATTACAGTGATAGCAAGGATAAATTAAATTTTCTAGAAGTACCGGGCTCGAATTTTAGAAAACTAAGGGCCAGACTAGATTCTATAGCAGTAATGCGGCCCAAGTATCAGAAGAAAGATGGAGCAAATGCTGTAATATCATTTGTATTTGGCAATGAAAACAGGAAAAGAATAGATTCTGTAGATTTACTCAGGCAGCTTCTGGGAATGAAGACCAGACCAGACCAGATGTTATACTTGAATGACCATAGGAAAAAGGATAAACCTCTATCTAAGAAAACAGATTTCAAAGCAACTACAGCAGCACGCCTGAGGCACCTTTATGGGACAAAGGGGCTCAGACCAGTTGTTGAAGAGATACTGGAGTACATTTATGGGAAGAAGAGGATCAAATCATCTGGTGCAGCAAGAGAGAGGTACAGTTCCGGCAAGGCAAGGATCAGACCAGATAGTTCAGCAGAAGACACATGCTCATCTGACATTGAAGACATAAGTGTGCCAGAGAGAGAGACAAATCATCTGCTGCTGCAGAGGAAGCATGTATATTGGGAAGATGAACCACAGTCCAGCTCCAAAAATAGAGACATAGTTGTGGAGCAGAAAGGGACAGTGCAGCCGCAGCCTCCGACACCACCTCAGCCACAGCCTCCGCCACCACCTCGACCGCAGCCTCCGCCACCACCTCGGCCGCAGCCACAACCTCAGCCGCAGCCTCCGCCACCACCTCGGCCACAGCCTCCGCCACCACCTCGACCGCAGCCTCCGCCACCACCTCGGCCGCAGCCACAACCTCAGCAGCAGCCTCCGCCACCACCTCGGCCGCAGCCGCAGCCTCCGCCACCACCTCGACCACAACCTCAGCCGCAGCCTCCGCCACCACCTCGACCACATCCACAACCTCAGCCGCAGCCTCCGCCACCACCTCGACCGCAGCCACAGCTGCAACCTCAGCCACCGCCGCAGCCTCAGCCACCGCCTCAACCGCAGCCTCAGCCACCGCCTCAGCCGCAGTCACCGCCGCAACCTCAGCCACCGCCTCAGCCTCAGCCACCTCCTCAACCGCAGCCTCAACCACCTCCTCAACCGCAGCCTCAACCACCTCCTCAGCCTGATAAGAGGCGTGTATCGTGGGAAGATGAGGTACAGGCCAGAGTCTCAAGTTTGGGAGAGAAAGGGATACAGAAGGAAGAGTCAAGAGAGAAACATATCTATTGGAAAGATGAGCTAGAAACCAGTGCTCCCAGAAGAGTTATGAGAGAGAGAGCGACAGACTAGTTTCTGCAGGACCACTGAGATGTGTTCATGGAAAATTCCTGTCTTTTTTTTTTCTTTTCATCAGAACTCTTAGAGTGCAGGAATATTTTACAAGAGCAGGACAAGATGTGTTTTTCTGTAACCAAATCTGATAACTAAACTGAAAGGAACACATGACCAGCTAGTGACTTATGTGCGAGCCACATATTCTCTTCATTTCACACCCTGCAGTAAAGCTACTTTTTAGTTTGGGCTGTGGCTGGAAGCACTCTGTTTTGTCCTTTCTCCTACACCCACAAATGCTATTCAAATCAGATAGTGAAAGGAACCTCCATTTCTTCATTCTGTGGTTAGTTAAACCTATAAGCAAGTGCATTAAAGAGTACAGAGCAGTAATATTAGAAGATCTCAGTTTGATCCTTTTCTCCTTTCATTCACTGTGTGATTGAAGCAAGTCTTGTGTACCACTTGTATTCAAACGTGCTGCAAGAATGTGATTGTTTTATACGGTCTTATCAGTCAGACCACTGACATACTCTTGCTAAATTACTTTAACAGGAGCCCTAGAATCAAAAGAGATTCCACTGTAGCTGTCAAATTTTATTTCTTTAGTTAGAAAAACCATCTGTTATACTGTACCATTGCACTTATACAAAATATCAATAAAAATTATTTTTGAAAATAACAACAACAACAAAACCCATCTACAACCCCCTCATTCCTAAGTAGCTTGTCCAGCAAGGATTTAAACTAGAGAATGGGACGGAGACCTGCAGTAACCGCGGGGATGGGGACGGGGGCAGAGCCCACGGGGCAGGGATAGGGGCAGAGCCCGTGAGAATGGGGACAAACTTTGTCCCTGTGTCACTTTCTACTTTGAAGCCTGTTAATGAACTGGACTTATTTATATTTGATTGATGCAAATGACAATATTTTTATTTTTTAGAAAAACAAGCAAACATGCTGGCCACAGCTAGCAAATTTTTGCATGGGGGATCCTGTACATCCTGCTACCAGCACATCTTCTAAAAAACATCTTCTATTGCAGGAGGGACTGTGGAAGACAGGAGAGCTAGACTGAATCCTGAGATTGTTGATGACTTCTTATTCATCCACAGATTAAAAAATCATAACTTCTTCATAGGGCATATTTTCAACTCTAGGGCATAAAGAATGGGTTCTATTTTGTACCCCTGGACATTTTAACAAGGTGGATTAGGATTTCTTGGGGTAGTAGAAGTGAGCTATTATTGGGGATGGAAGGGTAGAGGATTCTATTTGTAATTTATACACAACAAAGCATATTGTTCCTTTTTGTACTTTAATAAAAAGATTTAAATATAAAATCAAAAGTGCTTGAGGCTTCTGCAGATGAGGACAGAGCCTTTGTGGATGGGATGGGGCCGGAGACGGGGCCTGTGGGGATGGGGACGGGGTGGGGATGGAGACAGAATCCACGGGATGGGGACAAATTTTATCCCCATGACATTCTCTACATAACATAAGTACATAAGTATTGCCATACTGGGACAGACCAAAGGTCCATCAAGCCCAGCATCCTGTTTCCAACAATGGCAAATCCAGGGCACAAATACCTGGCAAGGTCCTAAAAAAGTACAAAACATTTTATGCTGCTTATCCCAGAAATAGCAGTGGATTTTCCCCAAGTCCAATTTAATAATGGTCTATGGACTTTTCCTTTAGGAAGCCGTCCAAACCTTTTTTTAAAACTCTGCTAAATTCCAGAGTTTAATTACAAGTTGAGTGAAGAAAACTTTTCTTCATATATACTATCTGCTACCACATTTGCTTTTTTCCGATCTGACGAAGAAGGGCAACCTTCGAAAGCTAATCAAGAAATGTATTAAGTTATGTCCAATAAAAAAGGTATCATCTTATTTCCTTTTCCATGTTTTATTTTGTTTGATTTCTATTGATAACCTTTAAGAGTGGACTAACACGGCTACCACACCTCTCTACTCCGATTGTTTTAAATTTACTACTTTGTAGCTTCATCGCATGCCTCCTAGTCCTAGTATTTTTGGAAAGCGTAAACAGACGCTTCACGTCTACCCGTCCCACTCCACTCATTATTTTATAGGCCTCTATCATATCTCCCCTCAGCTGTGCTTTCTCCAAGCTGAAAAGCACTAGCTCTTTCCTCATAGGGAAGTCATCCCATCCCCTTTATCATTTTTGCCGCCCTTCTCTGCACCTTTTCTAATTCCACTATATCTTTTTTGAGATATAGCGACCAGAATTGAACACAATATTCGAGGAGCGGTAGCACCGTGGAACGATACAAAGGCATTATAACATCCTCATTTTTGTTTTCCATTCCTTTCCTAATAATACCTAACATTCTATTTGCTTTCTTAGCCGCTGCAGAAGGTTTCAATGTATCATCAATGATGACACCATTTCTTGGTCGGTAACTCCTAACGTGGAACCTTGTATGACGTAGCTATAATTTGAGTTCCTCTTTCCCACATGCATCACTTTGCACTTGCTCACATTAAACGTTATCTGCCATTTAGACGCCCAGTCTACCAGTCTCATAAGGTCCTCTTGTAATTTTTCACAACCTCACTAGTTACTCCCATCTCTAGGTCATTTATAAATATGTTAAAAAGCAGCAGTCCCAGCACAGACACCTGGGGAACCCTACTAACTACCCTTCTCCATTGAGAATACTATTTGACCCTACTCTCTGTTTTCTCTTTTAACCAGTTTTGAATCCACAATAGGACAGTACCTCCTATCCCATCACTCCAATTTCCTCTGGAGTCTTTCATGAGGTACTTTGTCAAATGCCTTTTGAAAATCCATTCCAGATACGCAATATCGACCAGCTCACCTTTATCCACCCCTTCAAAGAAATGTAGTAGGACTGGTGAGGAAAGATTTCCCTTCACTAAATCCATGTTGGCTTTGTCTCATTAATCCATGCTTTTGAATATGCTCTGTAATTTTGTTCTTAATAATAGTCTCTACCATTTTGCCCGGCACCGACGTCAGACTCACCGGTCTATAATTTCCCAGATCTCTGGAACCTTTTAAAAAAATCGGCGTTACATTGGCCACCCTCCAGTCTTCTGGTACCACACTCAGTTTTAAGGATAAATTACATATTACTAACAATAGTTCCGCAAGTTCATTTTTCAGTTCTATCAGTACTATGGGATGAGTACCATCCAGTCCAGGAGAATTGCTACTCTTAAGTTTGTAGAACTGCCCCATTACATCCTCCAGGTTTATAGCGATTTCATTCAGTTTCTCCAACTCGTCAGTTTTGAATACCATTTCTGGCACCAGTATCTCTCCCAAATCTTCCTCAGTAAAGACTGAAGCAAAGAATTTATTTAATCTCTCCGCTATGGCTTTGTCTTCCCTGATCGCCCCTTTTACCCCTCGGTCATCTAGTGGTATAACCGATTGTTTTGCCGGCTTCCTGCTTTTAATATACCTATAAAACATTTACTATCCTGCTTATAATCGAACGAGAAAAACGCCCAAGTTCCGACCTAAATCGGGAGATGGACGTTTATCTCACAAAAACGAATAACGTGGTATAATCGAAAGCCGAACTTGGACGTTTTCAACTGCACTCCATCGCGGAAGCATTCAAAGTTGACGGGGGCATGTCAGAGGCGTGGTGAAGGCGGGACTGGGGCATGGTTATCACCCGAACAGAGATGGGCGCCTTTCGCCAATAATGGAAAAAAAGTATGCGTTTGTAGCTAGAATTTAGGGCACTTTTCCTGGACCCTGTTTTTTCACGAATAAGGCCCCAAAAAGTGCCCTAAATGAGCAGATTACCCCCCAGAGGGAATCGGGGATGACCTCCCCTGACTCCCCCAGTGGTCACTAACCCCCTCCCACCACAAAAAAATGTTTCACAACTTTTTATTTTCACCATTAAATGTCATACCCACCTCCCTGGCAGCAGTATGCAGGTCCCTGGAGCAGTTGTTAGGGGGTGCAGTGGACTTCAGGCAGGTGGACCCAGGCCCATCCCCCCTACCTGTTACAATTGTGCTGCTTAATGCTTATTAGTCGTCCAACCCCCCCCCCCCCCAAACCCACTGTACCCACATGTAGGTGTCCCCCTTCACCCCTTAGGGCTATAGTAATGGTGTAGACTTGTGGGCAGTGGGTTTTGAGGGGGATTTGGGGGGCTCAACACACAAGGGAAGGGTGCTATGTACCTGGGAGCTCTTTTACCTTTTTTTTTTGTTTTTGTAAAAGTGCCCCCTAGGGTGCCCGGTTGGAGTCCTGGCATGTGAGGGGGACCAGTGCACTACGAATCCTGGCCCCTCCCACGAACAAATGCCTTGGATTTATTCGTTTTTGAGCTGGGCGCTTTCATTTTCCATTATCGCTGAAAAACAAAAACGCCCAGCTCACAAATTTTCAAACAAAACATGGACGTCTATTTTTTGTGAAAATACGATTCGGTCCGCCCCTTCACGGACCCGTTCTCGGAGATAAATGCCCATGGAGATAGACGTTTTCGTTCGATTATGCCCCTCCACGTGTTTTTGCCTCCAATGCAATCTTTTTTTCAAAGTTCCTCTTTGCCTTCCTTATCAGTGCCTTACATTTGACTTGACATTCCTTATTCTGTTTCTTATTATTTTCAGTCGGTTCCTTCTTTCATTTCGTGAAGGATTTTCTTTTAGCTCTAATAGCTTCCTTCACCTCACTTTTTAACCATGCCGGCTGTTGTTTGGTCTTCCACCCTTCTTTTTTTAATACACGGAATATATTTGGCCTGGGCTTCCAGGATGATGTTTTTGAACACGCCTGATGTAAATTTTTGACCCTCAAAGCCGCTCCTCTACATTTTTGTTTCACTGTTCTCCTCATTTGATCATAGTCTCCTTTTTTTAAAGTTAAACACTAATGTATTAGATTTCCTGTGCATACTTACTTCAAAGCTAATAATTTGATCATATTATGATCACTGTTATCAAGCAGCCCCATCACCATTACCTCCTGCACCAGATCATGGGCTCTAAGGACTAGGTCTAGAATTTTTCCTTCTCTCATCGGCTCCTGTACCAGCTGCTCTATAAAGCAGTCCTTGTTTAAACCCATTTAGACTAGAGTTATGGCAGTGTAAGCTTCACATATCGAAAGGACCCATCCTGTTTAGCACTTGAGGGCAATTCGATAATAGTGTGCCTGGTACGAACCTATTCTATAATGGAATGTGAGAAACATTTAGGTATGAGGACTTGCACCAGCCAAAGAGCTGGTGGAAGTGTTCTTACCTAAGTGTCAGAGATATGCAAGTAACGAACAGTATTATATAAGTTATTCAAGTGAGTAGGAGCCCTTTTCAGGCTCTGCTTCTATGTGCGCCCTCTTGCAAATGCATGCTGTGTAAAAATGTGCATATTTACAGAATAAGTCACACATATTCACATAAAGCAAAGTTGCTTACCTGTAGTGGGTTCTCCATAGTCGACACAAGAACCAGTCACACTCCATGTGACATCGCTAATGGAGCCTGTGTGCCCAGTGCACTCCACTAGCTCTGAAAAGCCTGTGTTGTTTTGGTGTGCTCTCTCCCCCTCAGTCTATAACATAGCTAAAGATAGCTGCCTTCCTTTTTTTTTTTTCAGGATCTGCATTTCCCTGTTGACTGCAAAACCCGTTACAGATAAGCAACCTTGCTTTCTCCATAGCAGCTGGAGGAACGCAGGCACACTCCAGACAAGCCCCAAGCTGAGGGTCTCTCTGATGTGATTTTGTGTGTATGTATATATGTATATATATTGTTTGTAATAATTTTTATTGAATTTTGCAGCAAAGAATAAACAAAACATTGATGACATCAGAATATCCAGAGACAAATGATTATAAGCATAATTGTACAATCGTATGTATTCCTTTATGTAAAGACATATAACTAACATGTAACCAACTAACAAAACTGCTGGTGAAAATCTGCCCAATATGAGATATCCAAAGAGTGTTGCATCGCCTTCAAGATTCTGTTTCAAGTAATAATTTATAGTAAAGAGCTATGGATGGGCTGGAGTGTAATTTTAAGGGGTTTCGACGTTAGCTTCAGAACTTAGTGTACAGACCTTTATCTGCCATCATTTACTCTGTTACTATGTTAGAGTGAAACTATACTATTGACATAACGTTTTGAGTACAACCATCCAATGTTACAAAACAGGAAGCAAAGTTCACATTTAAAATTTATGATGTCATTTTCAACATTATTTTTGCACTAGAAATTATGAAGGATAATTTTTAATAAAAGGGTTCCATATTTCCTCAAACCTTTTAATATTATCTTTCAAAGAATAGGTCAGTTTTTCCATTTTTATTGTATCTCATACTTCTTGTAGCCATTCATCCTGAGTAGGTTCCCATCCATGTTTCCAGTGTATATTTTTGCTCTGGGTGGCCCAATGTTTGAAGATGGGTGGAGGAAAGTGAATCTTTACTAGGCAAAAAGGTTATGAAGGACTGCCTGTCCGAAGGCTGCATATCAAGCTGAAACTGAGTTAAGACAATAATGGTTGGTGAAAGTATGTACTGAAGCCCATATTGTGGCTTTGCAGATGTCTGTGACAGAGGCAGACGAAGTTTACAACTGAGATGGTTTTTGTGTGGAGTTGATGTGGGCCAATGTGATTTGGGGAAGGGAGGTTTGAAAGGGTATAACATTGTGAAATATAGTCTGAAATCCAATTAGCCAGGGTTAGCTTGGAAGCGGGAGCGCCTGCATTTCTTGGTTGGAAAGAGACAAAAAGCTGGGAAGATTTTCTGATGTCTTTAGTGCAATGAAAGTAGTAGAGCAGAGCTTGTTTGCAATTTAAGGTATGTAAAGAACCCTCTGCCAGAAAACGTAGACAGAATCATATTTTGATTTAAAAAGAATTCTGATACTACTTTTGGAAGGAATTTAGGATGAGTTTATTTAAAAGATTTATAGCTCACAGTATCCATCGTCATAAGCATACTCAGTAGCACTCTGTTGTAGAAAAATTGAGTATACTGAGGATAATGAACTAGCTCTTGTAATTCACTACTACAACGTGCAATTGTAATTGTTATCAGGAAAATAGGTTTTCTGTGTTAGGTGTTGCATGGATGCCGTTGCTAGGGGTTCAAATGGTTGTTCCATGAGTGGGTAGTACAACATTGAGATCCCATTCTGGAGAGAGGACTTGGATGGGAGGTTTTGTGTTCATGAGGCCTCTCATTAAACAAGCCCCTAATTGACATTTAGTAATAGATTTCCCATGAAGTAAAGTATGGTAGGCTGCTATTGGACCACCCAGAAGAAAAATATATACACATAAAAGGTGACTCTCAGCTTGGGGCTCACCCTACTCTCTGCTGGGGATATCACTTCCCCTCCAGGCCCTCTAAATAAACTCTCATCCTACCTGTGCAGGTCACACTGCAGCATCTTCAGTCTTATTTCTGTACCTATTTTCTTCTCCTGTTCCTTTCTCACATGCCTTGTGAAATGCCTGCACTGTCTCCAACAAGCTTGCCTTCATTCATGACCTCTTTATCTTTCATACTGTCCATCTGCTTGCTCTGAGTCTTTGCTTTTCCCTGAAGACTTTGCTTCAGTTACTGTCCTGTGCCATGGAGGTACAAAAAAAAAAACAGAGGTAGAGAAAAAAAGATCTCAGAACTGTAATGCTCAACAGTCTTCCATAGCATATATCATACACCATGGGTTTTTTAAAAACTCCACTTAAAATTTCAACATTATATAATTGCAAGATTCCAAATGAGTTTTATTGTTTTGTTTTTTTAAGACCCAGAGACCAAAATCAGTTTACTAGTAGGAGAAATACCACTTAGGCAAATGCACCTGCTGCAAAGTTCAAGCATGAACCCCCACCTAAAAAAACAAAATGCACAATGTTTCACTATAGATACTTATCCAATGGATCTTTCATGCAAACTACTCCATCCTCTACAATCAATAGATTATTTAATACATCCCAACAGAAGCTCTATTTTCCCTTAATACTGCATTGGTGAGTGCTTCAAAATGGCTGCTGTTGGCTTAAAAGACACCAGCCTTTTAAACATTACCTTCCTTCCTTCCTTCCTTCTTTCTTCCTTTACTTAATCTCTGTACAATACTAAGTGTTTTTGTTATCATGAAATGACTACCATAACAAACTATGTAAGCCACATTGAGCCTGCAAATAGGTGGGAAAATGTGGGATACAAATGCAATAAATAAATAAATTACATCAAAACCAGGCTCTGCCTACAAAGCACAGCATTTGCCAAAAGGATGAAAAAGGGTTAGTAAAAAAACTCCATTTTATACTCATATTTAGACAACAAAAAAGCAGATCAGTAGTGGGTATAAATGAAATTTATTGATGTTGTAAAAAAATTGCCCGACACAGGCCGTGTTTATGTGATAATTGGAGATGGATAGCTTCAGTAATTCGGATCCTGGCACCAGTTAGGCTGCACAGCAACATGCAGCCATTCAGAAGCCTTCCTGCCTGCTTTTTTAACATTCTTGCTGCTATGCTTGGGGAATCGGGCCTAGAACCTGGAATCCCACGTGCACACTCATTAGGACCCCGTCGGGGGCAATAGATCTCTATAGGAAGCTCAAGACCACGTAACAAAAATGTTTTAATTTGTGTAATACCAGGTTTAAACAAAAATGTTGTGTATTTAATGTTGATGGGTTTCTGGGTGGGGGTGGGCTCTGTAGTGCCAAGGCCGTTAAAAAAATGTTCATATATAAAACTTTTTTTTTTAAACTTGGGCACTGCAGAGACCACCTCCTACCGAGAAACCCATCAACATTAAATATAAATGTTGGTGGGTTTTATATTTAATGCTGGTATGCATCAGGGTGGGGGGGGGGGGAGATTGCGAAGGGTAGGGGAGATGGCTACAGGGATGACGTGATGGGGGAAGGGTAGGGCTGATGCTGGGCTACAGGGATGAATGGGGGTAGGGAAGGGCAGGGCTGATGCCAGGCTACAGAGAGGGATGGGGGTAGGGAAGGGCAGGGCTGATACTGAGCTACAGGCCAATTTCAAAATTTTGGTCCTCTATTCTCAATTGATGAGGGTTAATCTGTGTTCTGCATGTAACCCAGGTGAGAGATTCTGCTTGCATATAGTTTGTATGGGATCTGTATCAATCTGACTTGTCTGTTTTGTTCCAATGGAACACATTGCTGTTGTGTATATTCACTGCTGCCTTTTTAAAGGTGCTGTTATTGGTATTTGTGTGTTCAGAACTGGTGGTATTAAGGTTTGCAACATAGGTTCTAAGTATGTATGTGGTTTATGTTGATGCAGGACAACTGCTGGGCAGACTGTTTATTAAAAATCTGTCATCAAGTGCACTCTAAGGCATTATTTAAGAGTGTCCCAAGAAACACTACTCACACCCATATACATAGTGCCCACCGAAAATGTTAGGTCTAGCTACGCCACTGAGCCAAGGCAGCCGATTCCAGCAGAGAGAGAAAAAAAATTGTTTGACCCTCAGCACTTTAAGCAAGACTGAGCAAAAGGGCTAACAGGCTTTTCTCTGTAGATTTTTCTTTTTTTAATTGGCTGCCAGTTGCACAAAGTGAGAGGAGAGATTTTTTTTTTTTTTTTTTTTGCAGCAAAGAGGGAGGCCACAGAAAGAGAGGGGTAGGACAGGGACCTGCAGCACAAGCATGTCCTTAAGGTGGCACCCTCAGCCAGACACCCCCACACTCAAATGGCCAAAGGACCCAGGAGAACCCCAAGAATCCAGGAGCTGGTAAGGATTCATCCACCACCTGCTAGAGATAGAGATATACTGAGGAGACAGGGAGCTGCGCGTCCAGGGTCACTGCTTTCAGTGTTCTCTATCTCCACCTGCTGGTAGGCGGATACAACCCACCAGTTCTTGGATTCATCTGCTGCTAATGCTAAGGAACAGAAAGACATTGGCACACTCAGGGTGATAGGGCTATAAAGCAGGAAAGCTCCTGGAGCTATAGCTTGGATTAGAGAATGGATGGATTCTATCCTAAAGTAACTAATTTTGCAAGGCAATTTAAGTCTAAGACTACTACTACTATTTAACATTTCTAAAGCGCTACTAGGGTTACGCAGCGCTGTACAGCTTAACATAGAAGGACAGTCCCTGCTCAAAGAGCTTACAATCTAAAGGACAAGTGTACAGTCAATCAAGAAGGGACAAAATGGTACCATCTTGATTCCCTAACAAAATTGGACTATAAGAGCCAAAACCTCTCTCTGTGATACAAGTTCCTGCTCACATCATCAAGTACTGTAAACCAGAATTCAGCATGCCTAAGCTAATCTTATGGGACTCTGTAACCCCAGAAGATATGGGGGAGGATGCGAGGACTGAAATTCTGTCAGGTAACTGTTCTGGAAGGTATCCAAAGCCTAAATCTTATGTTGATCTGTAGCAAAACATGAAAGTAGTACTTTAGTCTCTTGGCTTCACCACTGCAGGTTAATGATTTTTTTTTTAAAACTTTGAAAGCTGATCAAGTCCTAGTGACTGCCCTTACACTTGAACCATAGCAGGAGTTTAAACAAGTAGATCTCCACTGCATTGCTGATTCAGCTACTCAGCCATCCAGAAACCCCTCCAACACCATCCATGGCCCTGGCCATCAGCACAGTATCTAAGTGGGCCATGAATGCTTCATTTTCACTCTCCTCTGCTCTTGCAGTATGATCATTGTTGAAAGAGCTATGAAAAAAAGCCTTGGGGGAAAATATAGCAGCTACTGCACAGAGTAGCAAAAACACAATATATCTGCATTAAGACCAGCACAATCACTTGAGAAGCTGAACTATGAGTCACATGGTGGTGCAGCAGAAGTCAAGAGTTCTATATTTTAGTACAGGTCCTGTTGTTATTGCACCCCAAACTGACCTACCCAACAGGCCTGAGTAGAGGTGTAAAAGAAGTCACTTTTACCTGTTCTTTCTGGTGTTTGAGATGCAAACCTAACGCTTTGCGTTTCTTTGCCATCATTACCTTTGCAATGGCTAAAGATTCACTACAAAACATTCAATTGACATCGCATGAAAAAACAAACTCTTTATTCAAAAGATTTAAAATAGAAAAATACACTTTGAGCAATAAGACACACAAAAGGCAATTTTAAGCCAGGCTCCAGGATACAAGTCAGTTTTAAAATTCAGTGGACCAGCCAGTGTCACAGGGACCTCTTATCTTACATACTTTGCAGATGGAAGACGTTGGAATGCACCAGCTAAAAAAAGCAGGAACAGGGATTTCATGAGCCTGTATCAGCTAGGCCTGTTTTCCCTACAAGGAAAACTACCTGCACTGTTCACAGTGAAGAGGCAAGACAGTTTTCAAAGGGCCCTTCTCCACTCCAACAGAATGAGGCTAAAAAAAAAAAAAAAAAGTAGTAACCTCCTAGAGTTTATTGCTGTTTTCTCAACAACCACTTGTAATTTGAATGTGAAGTTTTACAGCTTTATTTGTTCTTACTATCTACATTTATGTGCCAAGTGGAATGAGGTTATCTTTGAACACAGCAAAGTTAGACTTTTTAGTGTAACCATCTAGCAATTTTCACACATTCAAAAATGTTTCTACTGTAAAACCACCATTATTTGAAGAAGAAGAAAAAAAAGAGAGGTACAAGCTAACTTTTAATGACATCACTGTGATGTAGACTTTTGTCTGGGGAGCAAAGTTGGAGGTCTATCACAAACTCCACCCAAAGTTGCAAATAATCACCAAACTCAAGGAAGCGCTGCATGTGATTATGGGACAGCTTGCCACAGGGACAAATTGACAAGGCTGTTAAGAACTTCCCAAAGTGACTGAAGGCCTGTGTTAAAGCTGGGGTAGACTTAGCATTCACAGCAACTGCAAAATTCTAACACATTGTTAATTGTATGGTTTGTAGAGATTGGCACTGGGACAAAATTTGACCCTATCCCCGTGGGCTCTGTTCTCATCTGCAGAAGCCTCAAACACTTATGATTTTATATAAAATCTTTTTATTAAATTATAAAAAGGATCAATATGCTGTGCAACTGTTATTATTGTTTTCTATTTGTAATTTATACATAACAACGAGCAGCTATAATAACCCTCCCACCACCACCATCTACCCTTCCAACCCCATTAATAGCTGACTTCTACTACCCCAAGGAATCCTAATCCACCCTGTTAAAATGTCCAGGGGTACAAAACACAACCCATTCTGTATGCCTTAGAGGGGAGAAATATGCCCTATGAAGCACTGTTATGATTTGTTAATCTGTGGATAAATAAGAAGTCATCAACAATCTCAGAATTCAGTCTAGCTCTCCTGTCTTCCACAGTCCCTCCTGCAATAGAACAGGTCTTCTTAGAAGATGTGCTGGTAGCAGGATGCACAGGATCGCCCATGCAAAGTTTGCTAGCTGTGGCCAGCATGTTTTCCAAAAAAATACAAATATTGTCATCTGCAAACATAAATAACAGTTCAGTTCATTAACAGACTTCAAAGTAGAAAGTGACACAGGGACAAAGCTTGTCCCTGTCCTCACAGGCTCTATGCCCATCCCCGCCCCGTGGATCTGTCCCCGTCCCCATGTCATTCTCTAGTTTGAATGACATTAATTTACTGTGTTTTAGCTCAAACATTTTTAATGCACAAAAATCACTAGGTAGTAGCACTAAAATGTCAGTAACATCAACATACCTTAAGATAATTAAATATTGTTTAATAGTAATACGTAAATATGAAAACAGAAAAGAAAAACCCTCTAGGGATGACTTTTTTTTTGCCTCACCCTGTACTTGCTGACAGAGAATCCCTTTGAAAATTGCCCTGTTTGAGGTTAATTTTATAGCAGGGAACCTACTAAAAGCACTATTTAAGGCACCTATCTTAAGCCTACTCTAAAAAGAAAAGCAGGCACCTACTTTTCTTTACTAGGGTATTAGCATAACTGGCCAAAAACACAAATTGATTTAAGGTGCACTGGTATAAATGCCCTTCATTGTAAATGATAGTAATTTACAATTTATGTTTGTACACGTATGTTCCACCCGAACATATCCATGTGCATGCCCATGTACCACCAGCAGGCAAACAAGGTATGCTTGTTGGTATTTTATAAGAGGTCATTTATACGTCGATTGAAATACCACCATAAACGTGCATCTTCCTGTGTAAAACAAGGCAGCTCCTTATAAAATCACTTTATGTACAACAATAATAGGAAGGCTTCTTTCATTTGTATGGCTTTGGCACATAAAATGTAGCTTTGGTTTTCGCTAGACATTTCTTGTATTTTTCTTCTCTGTTTTGAACATCTCAGTTATTCTCGACTCCTTTTCTAGAAATGCTGTGGCATTTCCCTTGTTGTACAATTAGAAAAAGTATTGTTTTATGGCATAACAATCTTTTCATTCCTATCACTGACAAATATGGAGAAAAATCTTTTACAGTTGCAAAGTATTGTTTTTTGTTAGGCTTCTAAAAAAAGGTATTCTCCATTCAGCTCTTTTGTTGGATTTATTTTACTAAAATATTAGGAAGATTTTTCTCTGCTTTATGAGAACTTCCTTTAATGTGCCCTTGTACTGACCCCCCTCCCCCCCACTCTCTGTAGCTTCTGAGAAACCACAGTTAACAGGATTTTAGGTTGGTAATGACAGTCATGGGCTTCAGGATTCAGTGTTACAGCTCATCTTGCTGTGCAGGTTTTGTGTGTAACTTGAGTCCCAGTCCCTGTGGAATACAGTCTCTAGTTCCTTCCGCACCAAGGTACTATCCCCAGTGTTGGCTGCTGTCTGGTTTATAATTAATCCAATCCCAGCTGATTTTGTAAAATAATCCTCTGACCAGTTGGATGTTCCTAGAACAAGAAATTGCAGAAAGGTTTAAGTTTAAACCACAATAGAGGTGATGATTTAGACTAGGAACTGGCATAGTCGGTGTGAATCTGGACGAGGTACTAGAGCAAACTGGCAAACTAAATAATAGCAAATCCCCAGGCCCTCAGAAAGAAATGAAATATGAAATTGGAGACCTGATCCTGGTTGTCTGTAACCTTGCAGTTCCTAAAGAAGTCACAAAATTTGTATTTGGTGTTGCGACTACATCAGCAGTACAGGCATTGTTGGAAGGTGGTAAGGGCTGGGGTCATGTAAAAGTTTTAAATGCTAGAAAAGGACTGCAGTCTAGAAAAGCATTTCTTTGGTTGTTCATTAAAATTTAACACAGTATGTGTGCATGCCAGCTTATCTCATGCATATTCATTGCAGATATGCTGAAACCAGATTGCCTGGATGTGTCCTTGGAACCCCTGTATTAAACATACACTTACATTTGCAAGTGCAAGATCCCTCATACAATCAATGTAAAATATCCTAACAAGCATCAAGTTTATAAAAAGGAAAAGGACAGAAGGCCAAAAAGAAAAACACCAGCCATATGCTAACCCAGTGGTTCTAAACCTAGTCCTTGAGCACACCCAGACAGGTTGGGTTCAGGATATCCATAATATGTATGGGACAGTTACATACACTGGAGGCAGTACATGCAGATTTATCTCATGGATATTCATGATCAGGAAAACTGTTTGAAAAGTGGATAAATATCACAAAATGATACTAACCATAAAGAAACTAAGGAGAAGCAGAAGTGCTGGCACTTTTACGTGGAGTGGTGATTAAGTGCCGCCAAATTTCTTTCTGCATTTTGGAGGCAGAAATAAACAATGGAGGACGAAAGAAAACGACTCCCTTAATACCTTGTGTAAAGCCCTGGCTTAAACTGGCACTTTTTATTGTTCTATGTGTGTAGAAACCTGACAGCAAAAATTTTCCCCCATTAAAATGTATTTCCTTAATAAAATGGGAAATATAGGACTAGATTTTTGGCCTGCTTAAAGCAGGCCCAAACCACACCCCCACTATGCCCCCCCTGTGTGGCAAATGTATACAATCTGTATGTGTAAATACCACATGTACAATATTACCAAAGCTGCCAAGGGAGCCAGATCGCCGAGAGAGAGATTTTAGCCATACCCCCAATATCCACCCACTGTACCTCCTGGCTTCAGCCCCAAGCCACCTCCCTCTTAATAAAACATCATCTCTTGCTGCCATGGGACCAGTCTCGCAGCTGTTATTAGGAGACTGACATCTTATTAACATATCTCCTTTCCTGCTCCCAATGGAAGGGGAGGCTGCTCAGCAGGAATGCAAGAGATGTCCTGCAAAAGTGGGAGACTTGGAAGGTCTGATTAGCTGCCAAACAAACAAAACTAAAAAAGTGAAAAAGATGCATCATCTGAGCTTCAGGCTGGTGCCACTTGTGCCTTATTACAGACCCTCCTAGACCATCTGCCCTTTCACCTTACCAATGTATGCAATGCGGTCTGTCACCATGTATTTGTTGTGATTGACTCGGGCGAAAGGAATCTTTTTCTGCTCCTCATCTGCAGGTACCACAAACACTTTCTGAAACACAGGAATGAAATATTTAAACCAGAACATTTTGAGAATTTCTTTGCCATGCAGTTCTGACAGCAAACACTAGTACCTGAGGGACCTTTTTACAAAGTGGCGGTAAGCCCAATGCATGCTGCCTGGTTACCGCCAGGTTAGCGAAGGAGCGCTTACCGCCACCTCAATGGTGGCAGTAAGGGCTCCCCTCAAAATGGCCACATGGCAAGTGCTTCACTTGCTGCACGCCATTTCCTGAAGAAAAGAAAGACCTACCTTTTACCCGCTGTGGTAAAAGGGGGCCTTGGTGCACGTCAAAAACACGCGCTGATGCTAGTACAGGCCCCCTTTTGCCACAGCTTGGTAAAAGGGGCCCTGAGTGACTCGCAAACTGCAACCAAGAGTTACTGGATCAGATGCAGGGACTAGCGAAACTATTTCTTGTGCTTCCAAGGTCCTTGATCTGCCCTGCATATTACTACATGTATTACTTAACAATAGACAATAATTATTAAGGGATATAGAAAATTTCTTAAATATCAGATATTAAACACTTGTATAGAATAAATTTACCCTGGTATTTTACACACACACACATGTATCTTTATTAATCAAAATTAAAAATTTCAAATACACACGTTAAGAGCCACATGTACCACAATCACAAATATCCCCCCCAAAAAATATTTTTTAATCCCTACAGGAGAAAAATCACTCGGTCAATATATACTCCTCCTACAATTCGACATGTCCAGCGCCTTAGACATGGTTAATCATGGAATACTATTGTATATACTAGAATACTTCGGAGTATGAGGAACAGTTCTCAAATGGTTCAAAGGATTCCTGACCACAAGATCTTACCAAGTGACAATGAATGCGGATATATCTCCCATGGACACCCGAATGTGGAGTTCCCCAAGGATCCCCCCTATCACCAACTCTCTTCAACCTAATGATGATACCTTTAGCCAAACTTCTAGCCAACCAAAACCTTAATCCCTACATATATGCAGACGACGTCACAATTTACATCCCATTCAAACATGACTTAAACGAAATCACCAACGAGATCAACCAAAGCCTCAAAATCATGCACTCCTGGGCGGATGCATTCCAGCTGAAACTCAACGCAGAGAAAACACAATGTCTTGTACTCACCTCACAACACAAGAAAAACCACTCCTCCACAATAACCACATCATACTGTTCTCTTCCCGTCGCACAAAATCTAAAAATTCTCGGAGTCACCATTGATCGAAACCTCATACTAGATGCTCACGTGAAAAACACAACAAAAAAAATGTTCCACTCCATGTGGAAACTCAAAAGAGTAAAACCTTTCTTCCCGAGATATATCTTCCATACTCTGGTACAATCAATGGTAATAAGCCATCTGGACTACTGTAACGCACTGTACGCCGGCTGCAAAGAACAAACCATCAAAAAACTCCAAACAGCCCAGAATACCACCGCCAGACCCATATTTGGAAAAACTAAATATGAAAGTGCAAAACCCCTAAGAGAGAAACTTCACTGGCTCCCACTCAAGGAACGCGTCGCGTTCAAGATTTGCACGATTGTACACAAAATCATTCATGCAGATGCCCCAAGCTACATGCTAAACCTTGTGGACCTGCCTCCCAGAAATGCCATAAGATCATCCCGCAAATTTCTTAATTTGCACTTCCCCAGCTGCAAAGGACTAAAATACAAGCTAATACACGCCACCACCTACTCTTACATGAGCACGCAGCTGTGGAATGCACTACCTACATCCCTGAAAGCTATTGACGAAATAAATAACTTCCGCAAATCTCTGAAAACACATCTCTTCCATAAGGCTTACAAAGAGAACCCATAGCCTTACAAAACTACCTTACCTTCCATCCTAACACCTGCCATCTCTCTTCCCTTACTTAATCTTTGCACACCACTAAATGTATCTGGTATAATGGAATGATTATGTCATAACCATACTCTGTAAGCCACATTGAGCCTGCAAATAGGTGGGAAAATGTGGGATACAAATGCAATAAAATAAATAAATAAAAGTTGCTGGGCTTATTAATAAGATTTTCAATTCAAAATTATTGAAGGCTTTACAATCCTTTGAAATCATTCGTCTCCATTTTAACCCAACTCCAAAACATTTATTGAAGACTTTTCAGATCATATACCAGTTTTACCAGCGGTATTGGCCAGCCTCCAACAGTTATTCACTTCACTTGGGTAACCACCGACGTGATGAATATCATCTGCTCTCCTAAACTGTGATAGTAGGGCAGGCATCTCTCCTTATGCTTAAAGCAGAGGTAAAATGCAATCAACGCTCCCAACAACAACCCTGTTGTCCTCATACAGTCTGTATTTTGCCAAGGGCTTCCTCAGGAGGACAAATCATTTAGCCGAAAAACAAATATACAAAAAAAAAAAAAATTCTACAAATAATCCCTGCACAATTCCCCACAAAATTCCCTTTAAATACTCCATAAATCATATTTAAATCGAACATTAATCATACTAACTTTCTGCAGCTTACTGGAAGAGATCGTGACCCCAAGTCATTGTTAATCTATAACCACCACAAAACGCTGTGAATCCGCAGCTTCACTGCACAAATGCCAAAAAACGCTGTGGATCCACAGCTTCACTGCGTATGTTTAAAACTTACTCCAGCCTAGCCTTTGTTGCTGCTTATGGGTACTTTTTGACTAAACTCTCCAATCATATCCCATTTAGAACAGCTGCTTCATCGCATTGTTTAGACACCCCGGGGCCACTGTTCTCCATAAATAAATTGCTGTTCTCTTTATAACAATGCTTTAGATACATCTCCTCCTCTGTTCAACTCCACTTCAATTAGCACCACGTAACGTAAGTCACCTAAAGAATATCCTGCTTTCAACCAATATGCAACCAGAAGATTATAAAGCAGAAGCTGGGGGCACTGTTTGATAGATCTGCCCAAAGGGGTTATCTTCTTAAAGTCATTAAACAAGTATATAAGTGAGCTATGCATGCACATAGATCATGGTTATTTTTATCTCAACCAAAGCAGTGTGAAAATGCACCAGTGTGTTCTCCCATATTCTCAGAATTCATCTATTGTAAGAAAATTAATTTTAAAGTACTGGCATGTTCTGGGCCTGTGGTCACTAAGTATTGTCAGTATTCTACGATAGTTTCCAAAATCCCGATACCACACTCTACATCAATGTTTTATTTGAAGTCTAGTACGAATTGTGCGAGTGACCAGGTGGTTTATTGTGTATTATGTCCTTGTGGCCTCTACTATATAGGCCAGACTTGTAGGAAAATTAAACAGTGACTAGCAGAACACCTGAGTCACATCACATTGCAAAAAAAATGAGGCACCGCTGGCTGCATATTGGTTAAAAGCAGGACACTCTTTAGGTGACTTACATTGCATGGTGCTAATTCAAGTGGAGTTGAGCAGAGGAGGGGATGTATCTAAAGCATTGCTACAAAGAGAACAGAGATTTATTTATTTATGGAGAACAGGACCCAAACGGCAGGCAGAGCTCCGAAGTCTCAATGCGTGGTTGAGACGATGGTGCAGGGATGAGGGATTTAGATTTGTTAGGAACTGGGCGACATTCTTGGAAAGGGGAAGACGGTTCCAAAAGGATGGGCTCCACCTTAGCCGGGATGGAACCAGGCTGCTGGCGCTAAATTTTTAAAAAGGAGATAGATCAACTTTTAAACTAGAATGGGGGGGGGGGGGGGGGGAGCAGTCTTCCAGAAATGCATGGTTCGGTGTGGAGTATCCGCTAAGGATACTACTGAAACAGGACATTTAGGGAACCCCAGTAGAGAGGTTTCAACAATGCTGAAAGTAGGCCAGGTGTGCTTAATGAGAGAGAAGGATAAAGGATGCACATTATCCCCTTCAGCTTCTAAGTAGCTTGTAGATCAAAGGAAAAAACAATCTGAAGTGCCTGAATACAAATGCTAGAAGCCTAAAAAAATTAGATAGGAGAGTTAAAGTATGTAACACTAAATGATGAGGTAGATATAACTGTCCTCCTTCCTCCAAGTCTCTGAGATGCCTATCAATGGAACACCGTGTTAACAGGTTACAAATTGTATCACAACAATAGAGAGCATAAAATTGGGGGGGGGGGGGGGGGGGGGTTGCGCTATATGTTAAAAAGGGAATTGAATAAAATAAAATAACATTCCACATGAAACAAATAGCAGTGTGGAATTATCATGGATAGAAATTCCATGTGTGAAGGGAAGGAGTATTCTTGTAGGGCTGTACTACCGTCCACCGGGACAGAACGAACAGACAGATGAAGAAATGTTTACAGAGATCAGGAAAGCTGGCAAATTGGGCAACACTATAATGGGTGATTTCAATTACCCCAATATTGACTGGATAAATGTTACATCAGGGAGTGCCAGAGAGATAAAATTTCCATATCAACTATTGCTTCTTGGAGCAACTGGTCCAGGAACCGAGGAGAGGGGAAGCCATTTTGTATCTGGTCCTTGGTGGTGTGCAGGGCATAGTGCAAGAGGTTGCGGTGTTGGGTCACCTGGGAAACTGATCATAACATGATCAAGTTTGAGCTACAATCTGGGATGAACCCGCAAAGGACATCTACTGTAGCTGCATTTAATTTTCGAAAGGGCGACGATAACAAAATGAGGAAAATGGTTAAAAATAAGCTAAAAGGATTAGGACACTAAATCAGGCAAGGACGTTATTCAAAAATACCATCTTTGAAACCCAGACCAGATGCATTCCATGTATTTGCAAAGGTGGAAAAAAAGAGAAAACGACAGCCAGCATGGTTAAAAGGTGAAGTAAAGGAGGCTATTACAGCCAAAAGACTGTCCTTCAAAAAATGAAAAAAAAAAAAAAAAAAGACACAAATAATGAAAATAAGAATCATCATAAGCACTGGTAAGTCAGATGCAAAGCATTAATAAAGAAGGCTAAGACAGAATATGAAGAGAAACTTGCCACAGAGGCTAAAACTCACAGTAACTACTTTTTTAGGTACATTAGAAGCAGAAATCCTGCAAGAGAATTAAATTATGAAGGAGCAAAAGGGGCCCTCGGAGGACAAAGCCATAGCGGAGAAACTGAATGAATTCTTTGCTTCAGTCTTTACGAAAGAAAATGTAAGAGAACTGCCTGTACCTTTTCAAAGGTGATGATGCGGAGGAACTGAAAGAAATCTCGGTGAAACTGGAAGATGTACTGAGCCAAACTGACAAATTAAAAAGTAATAAATCACCCAGACCGGATGGCATAGATCCAAGGGTGCTCAAAGAACTCAAGCATGAAATTGCTGATCTGCTGTTAATATGTAACCTGTCTTTAAAATCATCCATAGTACCTGAAGATTGGAGGGTGGCAAACAGGAAGCTAGGAATTATTAGGAAAGGGATGGTGAATAAGACTGAAAATATAATGTCTCTGTATCGCTCCATGGTGCAACCATATCTTGAATACTGCATTCAGTTCTGGTCGCCGTATCTCAAAAAAGATATAGCGGAATTAGAAAAGGTTCAAAGAAGAGCAAGCACAATAATAAAGAGGATGGAACTCCTCCTCTTGTATGAGGGCAGGGAAAGGGAAGGGAAATGGGACTTGATATACCGCCTTTCTGAGGTTTTTTGCAACTATATTCAAAGCGGTTTACATATATTCAGGTACTTATTTTGTACCAGGGGCAATGGAGGATTAAAGTGACTTGCCCAGAGTCACAAGGAGCTGCAGGGGGAATCGAACTTAGTTCCCCAAGATCAAAGTCTACTGCACTAACCACTAGGCTACTCCTCCACTCCTAAAGAGGTTAGGGCTCTTCAGCTTGGAAAAAGAGATGGATGAGGGGAAATATGAGGTCTACAAAATCCAATGAGTAGAAGTAAATCAATTTTTTACTCGTTCCAAAAGTACAAAGACTAGGGGACACTCAAGGAAGTTACATGGAAATACTTTTAAAACAAATAGGAGGAAATATATTTTCACTCAATAAATAGTTAAGCTCTGGAACTCTTTGCCGAAGGTTGTGGTAACAGCAGTTAGCATATCTGGGTTTAAAAATGGTTTGGACAAGTTAATGGAGGAAAAGTCCATAGTCTGCTATTGAAACAGACATGGGGAAGCAACTGCTTGCCCTGGGATTTATAGTATGGAATGTTGCCACGATTTGAGTTTCTGCCAGTTACTTGTGACCTGGGCTTGGCCACTGTTGGAAACAGGATACTGGGCTAGATGGACCATTGGTCTGACCCAGTATGGCTACTCTTATGTTCTTAAGCATTTATGCCATACTCTGTGCAGAGGTAAGTGTGCAGAGTTAAAGATGGAAAAACACAAATGTCCCTAGCTACTTAACTGTGTTAGGTGTTTAATGTGTGCCTTAACACATGTGAACAGTTAACACAGAGTTCCAAGAAATATTTGGAAGTGTGTGAAATACCTACAGGGAATTTCATAATAGGAGGCAGCAAGCGAGCATATGACACACTCAGCATGTCAACTGCTAATTTATTTATTTATTACATTTGTACCCCGCTCTTTCCCCACATACAGCAGGTCCAGTGCGGCTTACATAGTAAAAGAAAGCATCTTACATGTTAAAGAATACAGTAAAAACAAGGAAATGTAGGAATGCAGCACATAATGTGAAACAGTTAAGGACATTGCCAGACTGTGCATTAAGGACATGGCCAATGCACAGTAGCAACTAGTGTCTCCTGTTAGTGGCACAGCTACCTTTCTCTGGGCCTTAATGAGGTCACAGACAACTAACACTGGTACTCATGATCATTACCAAGGAGATGTGCTACTAAAACATGGAATGGGGTGGGGGGAAGCAAACATTTTCAGTAGTACTAACTACATAAAATGTCTTAAGAAAAAAATGACCCTCTATGGCACTTATATGGCTAACTTTGGTCTTTTAAAATTAGTAAATGGCAAAAGTTATCCATTTTAAAATGGGGTATGGTTTGGGGAGGCATTCACAATCATTCTTTCAGCAGTGAATTCAGCAACCGAATGGGTAACGTGTTTATCCCCAAATACATGAATGTCAGGAATAAATATAACTCTTATGTTTTGACTGCTGAAAAAACAGTTAAACCATTTAAAGTTGTACTGCAAATTGACCTCTTTGTAACTTTCTGCTGCTCTCTCATCTGTGACATTTCAATAAATTTCTCCTGGCCCACAGATGTACTGTTTTCTAACATGAGCCAATCATGTCTTACCACTTGGATGGGGCATCCTAAGGGCTCCCGGCTGAGTAAGCTGAGGGACTCTAGAAAGACAAACACTGACATGTCTGAGTGCGACCAGCAGCTAACCAGGAGTCTCACCACAACTCCCCGATCACAGGCTGCGGCACGCAGCCGATCATCAATAGCTGGCCAGAACCTGCAGAGAGACAGAATTAAAAAACACTGGCAGAAGAACATAGCTTTACCTCTATGAAGGACTCCCAACATGTCTTGTGTAAATAGAGAAATTAGGTCTTACCTGATAATTTTCTTTTTGATTAGTCCTTCCCATTATTGTGTCCATCAACCAGCAGGTAGAGATGGAGAACTGAAATTTGAGTTGAGACATCTCTCATAGCATCCAGTCCAGCTCCTCAGTATTTATGTAGACAAAAGCAGCAAGGAGAAACTCAGAACAAAACACAACAATCTTAACTCACTAACCTAACACTAATCAGATGAGCAAACAGGTGTGGACCTCTCTTATCTCTGGACAACTTGTAGAGAACAAGAGATATGCAGGAAGCACCATGCAAGGTGACAGTATTTATTTGACCCATTAGTGTGCACCAACCAAACATCTCAGAAACCTTGACAGGCCTCTGGAATAGTAGGAAGGGTTAATGGAAAGAAAGTTAATAGGTAAGACCTAATTTCTCCTTCCATTACGTAACTTCCCACTATTCCAGAAACCGTGGGATGTCATAAATAGAATCCACCAAGGCCAACCCCACCTCCAGCTGGACATTATGGCTCCCGTCTTGTGTTGCTGACTGCTAACAACACTTCAGGCTTGCTCTTGCCATGAACGTTTGAAGGCCCAAAGAAACTGCTTCAAAGTCTTGTTTCAGCAAGCCTTCTAGCTTCCTATCCTGTAGGTCTTTTAGGGCAATGCCCCCTTCCACTGGCAAGGTCAACTTCTTAGTCACTGCCATAACCAGGGAACCCATCCTAAGAAGCTGCAATTTATCTTTCTCCTCAGGAGGTAATGGGTAGACGCAAGCCATGGCTTTTCCTACTCAGCCCCGCATCCAGCGAGACCCATTCTGCTGTAAATCATAACAATGCATCAGGAAGGCATTAGAAGGACCTCCAAGTCACCTCATGATTGACAATGATAGAACTCCTGACTCTGAAGCAGGAGGCTCCTCAAATAGAAAGCATCACCAGTGCCTCAGAAATAAGAGTACTGGGCTCCTCACTAAGAAACAACCTCAGTACTTTCAGATCATCTCCCTTGTCTAACAGCTCCTTCAATAATGGCTGTTCTGAATAGACTGAGGCCACATCAGATAAGGAGGGAGAAGCAGAGATAGCCTCATCTGCCCACTCCTGGAGGTCTAAATGAGATCTCTTAGGAGCTGTAGGGGCAGCGGGGCAAGAAACTGAAGAACCTTCCCTGCTTCAGTAAATAGGCCTGGTGTAAGAACAATATAAACTCCAGAGAAAACAAACATCCTGACGCAGCTGAATGCCTTGAGGCTGTAAAGTTGCGGCTGTGTCCTATGAGTGATCAGCCAGAGATGGTCCTTACTGCCAGTCGGCCCCGAAAAAATGGCACCCATTCTCCTGTATCAAACCGTGCACTGGCCCTGCTGGAGAGCTCGAAGAACCCAGTATATATGGATGCTGCACCAAATCCAAAGATGTGCTGCCGCCAACCGCTTCATCTGCACCCCACAGGATTCCCAGCTTACACACACTGCAACTTCCTGACACCAGCTGGCAGGTCCCACTGGGAGATCATCACTTAACTGCCTCCACAGGAGTCACCACTCACCCCGTCACCAGCGCAGCACGTGTCCCAAGTGATGAGTTAGGATCCCTCCCCTGCACCAAGTAGAACTTGCAGCCCTCCAAGTGGTTTTGAGACAAAGTTTAGTCGGACTTACCACTGCCAGCTGCTCCACTCCCCTCCCCCCCACCCCCAAAGCTCACAATCTCCAAAGGTCTTACCACAGATTAAAAAGGCTATGCCACGCTCTCCAGCAAACCTCTTTCCTTTTTTTTTTTTTTTAATATTGTTGTGATTGAAAAGGAGAGCGCCACAGGAAACAAGGGAGAGATGAAGGGAGGGAAGAAGTAAATTTGAAGGGCACCAAAGACAGGGATCTGAAAACCTCTAGATATGACTTTGCAGACACCTGCAAAGCTCAACTGGGGACAAGGAGCAAAGCACTCAGAACCAGAATTTGAAAAGTACGTCCATCTACCTGTTGGAGATAGAAAATACTGAGGAGATGGTCTGGATGCCAAGAGAGATAATGTCTCATCTGTTTTCAGGTCTCTATCTCCACCTGCTGGTTGATGGACACAACTATCCCACAGGTTCTGGAATAGTGGGAAGCTATGTAATGGAAAAACTAATTCCCAAAATAGACTACACTGCAGTGTTTCCCAAGTTTGTACTAGAAAATCCCCTTGCCAGTCAGGTTTTTAGGAGGATATCCAAAATGAACACAAATCAAGGTAAGGTATACACAAAGAGTAGCACATGTGAGTTTATCTTGTTGGGCAGACTGGATGGACCGTGCAGATCTTTTTCTGCCGTCATCTACTATGTTACTATGAACCTGCATGAAATTGATTTGCACACACAGCCTCCATTATATGCAAATCTCTTTCATGCTTATTCATTGTGGACATCCTGAAAACCTGACTGACAAGGGGGTACTCCAGGGCTGACTTGGGAAACCCTGGACTACAACAATCATTCATTACAAGTAATCCATCACATAATCCAATTAAATCAACTACTGTCAGCCAGCCAACAACCCCACTGCAAGTATAAAAACTAAGTCATCTCTTAAAACAGTGGTTCCCAAACCTGGTCCTGGAGGCACCTCAGCCAGTCAGGTTTTCAGGATATCCACAATGAATATTCATGAGATGGATCTGCATACAGTTACATGCAAATCCATCTCATGAATATTCATTGTGGATATCCTGAAAACCTGACTGGCCAGGACCGGGTTTGGGAATCACTGTCTTAAACATTTCATCCACTAATCTGTCATTTATGAAATAATAAACGTGTCCAGATGAACAAAATAGAAGGCACAAGGACAAACCAAAATGTTCAGTTTATTTCTTCAAACCAATAAAAGTATTCACAATACAATCTTTGCATGTAAACTGCATGCAAAGATTTTATTGTAAATATGTTTATTGGTTTGAAGAAATAAACTGAACATTTTGGTTTATCTTGGACTTTGTCCTGGTGCCTTCCACTCCTTTTGTTCATCTAGTTATTTTTTTTATGGAAATGTGTTTCCTTTGTTTTGTTTTTGCTAATAAATATGTCCACTATCCAAATCTATCACTTGGTCAGTTTACCAATAAATCATTATTATCAACTAGTAAGGTTACTCTTAATAAATACCTCCATTAACCAATAACAAATCAAGCAGGCCATGTACTAATGCCATAGATCCATCATCTAAGTCATGCACATATGAAGCAATCCAGCTCATCAGTCAGTGAATACATCCATGTATCCATATGTCCAATGCATTCCTTTAACCTACCAAATATACTCACTCATTGATTAAACTTTCATTAGCTAATATAATCTTTCATAAACCAATCCAATCTACCCTCAGCCAACGGCATTCACTCAACAACCCACTGACCAATCTAAACTAACAGAGTAGATACATTTCCTCTGTCTCTTCCCCCCCCCCCCCCCCCCAAAAAAAAAAAAAAAAGTCAGAATCAAGGCGATTTCCTTAGTTTTGTTTCTGGTTTTTTCCCTGGCAGCATCCTTTGCACTCCTAAGCCATTCATGTCCAGCAGTCCATCACCAGGTCCTACCTCACAGGGTTACAGGACTGACACCGGGGCACATAATCCATGACAGAGATGTATATAAACTGCTCAGCATCATCAATAATGCTCAGAATAGCTGCCAGATCATAGGTTCGACCCTCGGAGCACAGTGCAAATGGTGAACTCTGCAAATCAAAAAACAAAATACATCACAAAATTATTCTGGCACCATCTATTCACATCTATTTAACTTTATGTTTCTGTTCTGTCATTCTCCAATGAACTCACTGCTTCAACCAAACTCCAACCCATGTCCTGTGTAATTACTTCCCTGTCAATAATATGAAATAAATATTATAGATACAAACTGTTTAAAACCCCCTTCTGCAGTCCTCTTACTTCCCCCAAAAATCTTGTGCATGAAGGGAAATAAGCAGCCATGCTTACTGAAATGTAAACTTCTGCAGTGTTGTTATTCAGCATCACATGCAGTGGATGAGTGTGGCTTGAATCTGCAGAAAAGGCTCTGGGCCAAGGGTGGGGTATTGACACCCCCTCCTCTCCCAGGTAGCGGTACATCTGGAAGACCTTGTGCAAGTCCTGAGCCAAACAGCTACAGTTATACAGCACCACTCCTAGCTCCTTCATCTGCAAAGCAAAGGCAAATGGCAAAATGTTTTGTGCTATTTCATTAAAGACTTGCTTAACTGCTTTTCACAAGTGAACAAGCAAAGCAATGTATAAATAAAAAAATCAACATTAAGAAAAAAACCCCACAAAATAACAATGTATAAATGTAAAATAAAACAACCCAATAAAAATAAGGGAAATCAAAGCAGGAACAAAATAAAAAGTTAAACGAAACAAAGAACAAACAGCAAGGGGCAGCAGATAACGTGGAACAATAAAGGACACCGCCAGCTTGAGTACTGTGTGGATTAAAGCCAATATGGGTTACAATTAAGACATATTATTTTACCACAAATTCATGCTATTTTAGCATGGGTCCTATTTTACGCAATGAGACTTACTTATCAATAACTGGGGTTAACACTCAAGCATGTCTTAATGGTAGCCCACATTGATAACTCCCCCACCCCTTCATAACATTCAATGACAATAAAAATCAATCACAAAAGGATAGATATTTATACAAACACATCAAAAAAGAAATACAAGAGAGACCACGAGAAGGGAAATACATATACAATAAGCCCCAACATCAGCCCTATATCAAAACCTGTGCAAGGGTGTGTCCACATTCCCAACGCATCATCTTCTCTCATTCGCAGTGGCGAAGCAGAAAGGGTGGAGAAGTGCTAGCAAGCAAGTCCACATGGAACAACTATAGCTCAATACATTCCCGGGCCAACCACCGTAGCCATCAATATCTCTACAGGTTTCAGTGAAGGAAGGTTAACATAGTACTTGTATGGGAGAATATTCAAAACAACTTTGGTCACTAAGAAGGAAAAGACCCTTCTTATCCAACAGAAGTTTGCAGCATCTCCTGAAATACAACCAGTTGGGGCCTGAATTAAAGTGCCAGAGTATAGTAACACCGCCAGCCTGTGCCAGTGTTGACAGCAATTCCTCAAGTCAGTGCAAGCCCCTGTTACTGCTGCTCATCATCATTACCTGGGTTAGAGAGCGCCAATCCATATTGGCACTGCCAATGTAAATATGCTTCTTATCCACTATCCATAGTTTGGTGTGCAGTACTCCACCTGTCAAACGCTGAAAGTCCAAATATTTCACATCAGCACCTACAAAAAATAATATTAATATTGAGAATTAAAATCAAGGTAAGGACAGCACTATTCTTAGCCCTCCCTGTAGAAAGGGAGCCCCAGGCCTGGTTTCCTCAAGGATATTGGATCATGCTAATCACACTCAGCTGAGTTTGGATTTTAGATTTTGTTACTCCCCTTTCTAAATCCAGACTCAAAGTGAGTTGCATGCAGTTACAGAGCTTACAATCTAAGGGTTACATGTACTAATCTATATTAGTGCTATGTAATGCAGGTTATTACTAAACAGTCAATAGTACAAAGAAGGATAAAACCCCAGTGAGGTAGTGAAAAAACAAACAAGCATAAAACCAGTCCAAAATGTCAATAGGCCTTTAATACTCAATTCATCAATCAGCGTTCATGGCACAGATAAAAGAAGTTGACACAGCTGTATTTTGGCAAACAATGCCTGCGTCAGGAGTCATGCAATTCTATGGACAAAAATACATTAACAAATAAGTATAAGAATTAAAATGTACAATTCAATAAAAGAGCGCTGACACTAAAACAAACACAAACTAAATTTATATAACATTAAAAATATATAAAGTGAAACTTAAAGAACTAAAAAGGCATAAATAGCCTTAAATTTAAAAGGCCATTTATATACAGCCATATATGATGTAAATCTGTGAACACCCAAGTTAGATAACTTTCAGAATAATAAAAAAATAAGAAAAAGGGAAGTGACATCAGCGCTGGAAGATGGACGCATGAATACCTTGCTCTGTCGGAGCCGACTGTAAACTGCATATAATCCCAATCCTCCGTGGGTTTTAATCCTCCTCCACTGCACCTCTGTTCGTGCACCGCGATGGCAGCTGGAAAACAACTTGAGAAATACAAGATTCCCGAGATCGCACATCAGGGTCCATGACCGGAGGATTCGGGATCCGATACGGAGGACTATGTGGAGTCTGCAGAAAGTGATGGGGAACTTACAAAGAATGATGTGGTAAGATGGTTCAAGGCATTGAAAGCGGAAATGTCCGAGGTCAGGAAGACCATTCAAGCAGCAGTGTTGGACCTACAGAGAGAGGTACGCAAGATTAGAAATCAAGTGGAACAGGCCGAGGAGAAACTCAAGGGTGTGGAGGAAGAGTTACAAACGCTCCATGCTGAGCTCCAAAAAGAGAAACAAGAACGGGCGACTTTGCAAGTAGCACTGGAGGACTTAGAAAATCAGTCCCAGTGCTGTAATTTGCATTTTAAAGGAATCGCGGAGTTGGTCCAAAATAAAACCTGTGCCTACGTGGTCCAGGAGATATGTACTTTTATTCTGATCCTGGTAAATGGGGAAGTGGTAAATGGGGCTGCGATTGTGGCCACCATTAAGTTGGATAGGGCCCATAGAAGCTTGGGGCCCCAACATGAAGGCCTCCCAAGGGATGTAATTGCCTGCTTTCATGATTTTTCAGTGAAGGAAGCAGTGTAGAAGAGGGCGAGGTCCCTTGGAGAGCTACAGTGGGATAATTGTAAGATCACTGTGTTCCAGGATTTGACCAAGGCCACTCTCCAGCGAACCAGGGAACTCCGGGACGTTACCAAATATTTACAACAATCTGGACTTCATTATCGTTGGCTCTACGGGTTTGGGCTTTTACTAACTGTGGCAGGTCAATCATAGAGGAAAGCTCTATCAAATTCAGGATGCAAGGACCTCTCAAACATGCGTGTCACCAGAGACATCAGCTCCAGAGAAACAAAGACAGAAATCCACATGGCAGAAAGCCCGCCCTAGTCGGGAACTCTCAGTGCAGCTGCGTTCCACTGTGTCAAATGCAACCACCTAAGATTTTGGGCTGTTTTTGGGTCTGCAGATTGCTATACTTTATCATGGTATTTTCTGAAGGGACTTTGAAAGGTGGCCTTTGATAGACATAAGGAATGAATGCATATGTGGCTGCAGTGTGTACGAGTATGGATGGGGGTATGGTTATACATGTGAATGGGAAAATTGGATTATGAATGGTGGGAAGGATGATATGTGGAGTATGAAAGGGGTGGGGGGATGGGGTCAGGGTACTTTTGTTTTCTGTGTCTGTTCTGGCGGCGACGCTCTTCCACAGGGAATTCGCTGGCAAGTGGGGGTGATGGTCAGACAGTACGAGGGATGAGGAGGGGGGGGGATTATGGGAGGGTTGGATCAGGCAGGGATTCGGGTGTGATCAAGGAATATTAATGGGTTAAATTCTTCAGGAAAGCTTAGCATTGTTCATCAAGAGTTGCAACACCTTAAGTAGGATATTCTTTTGCTCTAGGAGACACATATTCGCAAACAGGATGTCTCCCTACTTCACTATAGAGCGTCTCTTTGCCTGTTGCCGCCCAAGTATAACAGTCTGCAATTTGCTCAGTGACCAATTTAAAATTCCCCAGAAGCAGGTTCATCTGAACTGAAACACCATGCTCTCCTCATAGTAGGTGTCAGGAGCTTTGCTTGACCTTCAGCACTGTGCCATTGCAGCATTACTAAGTATTAGGTCACTGACCTTTGATTTTATTGCATAATTTATTTGTAAAAGTCATTAAAATTTAATTATTAATTAAATAATATAAAACATTTACTCCAGTATGGAAGGCAGATACATATAATATGCTGCATATCTGGAATAGCTTAGCGCTATAGGAGATCACATAGCCTATTTGCTTTATGATGCCTCCCTTCTGGTCTATTCTTGTTAAGCTTATTTGGTATTTTTTGATTATCCAAACTTTGTCTCTCACCACTCTTCTTCGGGTTTGTTCACTCCCTTTGCTGTCTTATATTCCCTTTTGAGGAGTGACAGTTGTTCCCTTATATATTTTGTACAGTCTCCATGTTTACTGCTAGCTGATTTCTACCGTGAGGTAAAAATCGCTACCATGGCTGAGTAAAAGACCCCCTTAGCCAGAAGTATGTGACATTATTCATATTTTTAATGCACTTCAAAACTGTTAAGTTTATATTGCCATTTTTGGTGCAATGTTGGAAATTTTTTTAGCCGCCTCCTTTCATGTATAATGGTCTATTCATGTTATATCTGAGGAACATATCTTTTCTTATTATTCTTTAATTACCTAACTTGGTTCACAGGTTTACATTAGGTATGGCTGAATATGTATTGTCTTTTAAATTTAAAGCTATTTATGCCCTTTTAATTATTTAAGTTTTACTTTATATATTTTTAATGTTATACTTATATAAAATTAGTGTTTGTCAGCATTTTATTTTTTTAATTTATACATTTTTATTAATCAAACAGGTTGACAACATTCCGGAACCACAGGTTCCCTCAACATTTCAACTTACAAATATATAAACATTTTTCCACAAGCCTCTTTTTCTCCCCCTCCCCCCTCCCCTCCCCCCCCCCCCCCCCACCCACCCTCCTTCTCTTATTTCTTTGGTTTATCCCACCCTCTTCATTAAATTTCCCCAGCCAAAAAAAAACTTTTCCAAATGTATCCATTCCTCTGCATTGGGATTAAGACGTCCCTTGCGTCTATCTGTCATCTTTTCCATAGCAGCTACCAATCTAAGTTTCTCTACCCATTCTGTCTTTGTGGGTCCCCCGGTTTGTTTCCATTTTAGTGCCACAATTGTTTTTGCAGCGGCCAGACCCATACACATTATTCTGCTTTGCCACTTCTTCCCCCCTCTATTTCCCCAACCCAAGAGACACCATTTTGGATCACAGGGGAACAAGATACCCACCATCTTGGTTAATGAGTTTATTACTTCTTTCCAGAACACCTGTAAAACTGGACATTCCCACCAAATATGAAAATAGGTGCCCTTCTCCTTCTCACATCTCCAAGAGGTGTCTGAAGCATTGGGAAACATTGCCTTTATTTTATCTGGCGTATAATACCATCTACTCAATATTTTATATGCATTTTCCTTGATAAGGACACAAATGGATGCTCTCTTAACTTCCATACATATTTTCCGCCATTCTGCTTCTGTAAATTCGGTCTCCAAGTCCCGCTCCCATGCATACATAAATGGCAATTTTACAAGATCCCTTCCCCTGATATAGTCGTAGAGTTTAGTGATCCCTTTCCCTCTAAGGTATATATCCCCCCACAGATTTTCAAACTTTTCACTTTTAATTGGGCCCTCTTTCATCCCCTTCTCTTTTGTAATACAATCTTTCACCTGAAGATATGCATACATGTCCGTCTCAGGCAGGTCATATTCCCTTCTAAGGTCTGTAAAATTTTTAATTAAACCATTGTCCAGGAAATCCCGGAATCTAATCAAACCCTTTTGGAACCATATAGAAAATTCCCTACAGTCCCTCCCACCTGGGAATCCAGGTTCCTGGATAACCCAAGCATAAGTAGATTTGTGCTGGGTTCCCCGTAACCTTTTCTTGAGCATTCCCCACAGCGTAAGCAGATGAGAAACAAAAGGGTTTAACGCCATCTTCTTATAATTAACTTCTGGAGTAGAGCCCCACAGAAGGGCGTCAAGCCGCCCCCCCCCCCCCGAACAAAAATCTGTTCCAACCTAGTGATAGGCGACAGATCCACTTTGCTCCATACTCCAATTTGTTTCAGCTGAGCTGCCCAGTAATACCAAAGTATATTTGGCATACCCCTTCCTCCTTGCTCCACCGCCCTCCATTGGGTCCTCCGGGACAGTCTAGCCTGCTGCCCTCCCCAAACAAACCCACCCAGCTCTGTTTGTATCTTCTGTAGCTCCCCCTTTGGGACTGGAATTGGTAGGGTTTGGAACAAGAACAATAATCTAGGTAAAATATTCATCTATATGGCTGCTATCCTACCCTACCAGGATAGCCAGCCCATCTTCCATCTACTTAGGTCCTTTCATATTTCTCTGATTAGGGGAACATAATTCTACATACAAGCTGTCTAGGTCACACGGAATCCAGATACCCAAGTATTTAAAACTAGTGGTTACTACCCTGAATGCAAAGTGTCTCCCCATCTGCTCTTTTTCATGTTCTGATATTGTTATTCCCATTATTTCAGATTTGTCGAAATTTACTTTGAATCCCGACAATGCTCCAAATGAATCTAATTCCCGCACAATTATAGGTAATGTCAGCAGTGGTGCTCCCACATAGAATAAAAATGTCGTCTGTAAATAATGCCATTTTGTGATCCCTCCCCCCATCCTAACCCCTTTAACATCCCTTAATTCTCTAATTCTTTGGGCCAGCGGCTCTATCGAGATCGCAAATAGTAGTGGGGACAAGGGGCACCCCTGCCTAGTTCCCCTTTGAATAGCAAATTGATTTGACCAGCCCCTATTCACTTTAATCCTGGCCACCGGTGTTGAGTACAAGCCTTTTACCCATCCCACAAAAACACTTCCTAATCCCATCTCCAGCATTACATCCCATAAATACTCCCATTCGACCCGGTCAAACGCCTTTTCAGCGTCGACCGTGAGGAGTGCTAGGGAGTCGCCCCTTTTCTGTGCCCCCCAGATGATATTTAGAGTGCGTCTAATGTTGTCTGCTACTTCTCGTCGTGCTATAAAGCCTGGCTGATCCTCATGTATCAGGGCGGGAAGTATCTCCTTCAGCCTCTCAGCCATAATTTTAGCTAAGATCTTAACGTCTATATTAATGAGGGAGATCGGTCTATAGGATCCACACACTGTTGGGTCTCGGCCAGGTTTTAACAATACTGAGATCCCTGCTTCTCGCATACTTAATGGCGGATTGCCCTCTACAAAGCAAGCGTTCCCAATCCTCACCAATAATGGCCCTAACTCCTGCTGAAAAACCTTATAAAATTTTGCCATGTACCCATCTAAACCAGGTGATTTCCCTCCCTTTAGGCCTTTTATGACAGACAGCACTTCTTGTAAATCAATCGGAGCTTTCAGCGCCTCCCTTTGCTCCGGTGTAATCCTTTGCAATTCTAAGTCCTGCAAGTACTCTCGTGTTACCTCTTTCTGATGCTCTTTTCCTTTAGTATACAATTTTGTATAGTATTTCACAAATTGCTCTCTAATGTCTTCATCCCTATAGAACATTGCATGTTTTGCTCCTTTTATTTTAACAATTGTGTTTTTCACCCTTTTCTCACGCAACCTCCTAGCGAGCATACTTCCCGCCCTGTTACTAAATTCAAAAAATCGCTGTTGCATCAGGCGCCTCTGAAATTCCATCTTTTTCACCTGTATAGTTTGCAACTCTGATCTCCACTTGAGGAGTTCCTGTAACAGTTGTGTTTCCCCTTCCCGTTGGTGCCTAGCTTCTTGCCTCACCAATTCTCTGCGCACCACCATTTCGTGTTGTTCCCGTACCCTTTTCTGATAAGTCCCCTTTCGAATAAGGTGTCACCCGATCACCGCCTTTAAGGCATCCCATAGGGTCCCCTCCCTCACCTCCCCGTTATCATTGATTTCTAAATACTCTTTAATAGTTGTTCGGATCTCCTGACAGTCCCCCTCCTGATCCAGTAAGGCTTCGTCAAGCCGCCAGACCTGTCTGCCAACACGGCAGCCCATACCCCCCAATGAGATCCATACTGGGGCGTGATCAGATGCATGTATACTTTCGATTTCCGCATTATTCACCACTCCCCATAACTCCCTACTACACCAAATCGCGTCGATCCGGGAATAAGAGCTTTGGGCATGTGAATAGTGAGTGAATGTTTTTTGGGCTGGATGGTGAAGTCGCCACACGTCAATTAGATCTAATTCCCTCATCAATTTTAGTAATAGACGTCTACTATTCCCTCCCCCTCCCATCCGTCCTTTGGAATGATCCAATTCATCGACCGGGAAGTTAAAGTCCCCCCCTCCCCAAAATGACCCTGCCTTCCACAAAGTTCATCAATTCTACTCTGATATGCTCATAAAACTTTCCCTGACCCACATTAGGGGCATAAACATTTATTAATGTGAGCGGACCACTGTTAGTCCTCCCCTTAATTGCAATACATCTTCCTTCCCCATCTTTATAGATGGCCTCTTTGACAAATTGCAAGTGTTCTTTCACGTAAATGACCAAACCTCCTGTTTTACTCCCCCTGGGATCAGCCAGTGTAAAGCCTTCTCCCATACCCTTGTTCAAAATTAGTGGTGTGTCCTGTGTCCTAATATGGGTTTCTTGCAACATAGCTATGTCCCATTTCATTCTGCGTAGTTCTCTAAAGATAATACTTCTCTTTTTTGGGCAGTTTAAACCATTTATATTCCACAACCCCACCCTTAACCCCCCTCCCGCCCCTCCCCGGAATCCCCCCTCCCCCCTCCCATCCATGGGCCTGTCCCGCAACTGGCTGCCACCCTCTCCAGCCAGTTTGCCCTTAAGGAAGTGAATCCCTCCCAGATCCCGGCCATGCAACCTTTGAAATGAAAACAAGCTCTATTCAGCACTTCCCCTCAGATTTCCCCTCAAACCAGAGTCACAAGTGTTCCCCCCTTCCTTACCCTTCCAGCTTTCCCTCTAACCAAAATTATGTCCTTAAAGTCTGTATTCTATACTGTTCAGGTTCCATCTTCAGTCTCAGGGTCCGGTCTCTCCTCACGCTGCGAAAGACGCTCTCGCCGCCCCTGCACCTTCTGCCAGCCATTCTGCTCCCTTCTGACTGGGCTTCGTTGCTGCTGCTGCTGCTGCTGCTGTGTCCCAGCCGCCTCTTTCGGGAGATCCATACATCCCATTTCACTCAGTACTTTCCAGGCCCCCACGTGCGAGTGCAGCCTCCGGGTGATATTGCCCGCTGTTATTTGTATTCCAAACGGATGCAGCCACCGGTACCGCAGCCCTGCTTTCTGCAAATAGGTCGTGATTTCTTTAAAGTCTCTGCGCCTTTGTAAAGTTTTTCGAGCCAAATCCTGGAATACTGTAATTTTCCCTTTTTTCCACTTGACTTCTCCCATGGATCTCGCCTTCCGCCATACTGCCTCTTTAGTTGGGAATTTGTGGAAACAAGCTACAATGAGGCATATTTTCAAAGCACTTAGCCTTCCAAAGTTCCATAGGTTTCTATGGAACTTTGGAAGGCTAAGTGCTTTGAAAATATGCCTCTATGTCTCTCAGTGTTCCACCTCTCTGAGGGCCTAAACTTCTATGCGCCCTTTCTATTGCCACAGTTTCCATATCCACAGCTCCGCTAGAGCTACTGTCCTGCTGGAACAGAAATGTGCAAAAGTCCTTAACTGTTTGCACTGCTTCCTTAAATTGGTCTTCCTCTGGCACTCCCTTAAAGCGCAGGTTGCATCATCGTGTGCGATTTTCTAGATCTTCCAATAGCACCTCCATCTCTTTTGTTGTTTGCTTCTCTGCTTTTAAAGACTTCTGCAGCTCCCTTCACCTCCTCCGATAAGGCCTCCGCCTTTTCCTCCGTCTCTGCCAGCCTGTTCCCGATCTCCCGCATCTCCTCCTGCAGCTCCGCAACTGCTGTGTGAATACTGCGTCTCGTCGTTACCAGCTCCGTTTTGAGTTCTTTGAACCAACGTACAAAATCTTGCTTACTGATCTCTGTATCGCTAATCGCGTTCTCCTCGAGGTCTGGCTCCAAGTCGTATTCCTCGGCCACCATCTTGGTCCCTCGTGTTACCGCCTGAGAACCTGCTGCTTTGCTTGCATTCGGGGCCTCGGATGCGAATTTAAATTTAGCTAATTTTTTCTTTGCTGCCATCGCTTCCGCGATTGTCGTGTTTGAGGGGTTTTCGCTTCGTTTTAGCGGGGAAGCGCTTAAAATCGTCCCGGAGTGGACGGAGCTCTGCAGTTAGGCAGCCATCTCCAGGAGCTAACGTCACTTCCTCCCAGTCAGCATTTTTTTTTATTGAATTGTATGTTTTAATTCTTATACTTATTTGTTTGTTAATATATTTTTGTCCATAGAACTGCATGACTCCTGACACAGGCATTGTTTGCCGAAACATGGCCGTGTCAAGTCCTTTTATCTGTGCCACAAACGCTGGTTGATGAATTGAGTATTAAAGGCCTATTGACATTTTAGACTGGTTCTATTTGGGTTTTTTTTTTCAATACCTCATTGCTTGACCTTATTACTAAATAGTCCCCACTGACAATAATGGGGCCTGCATTAAAGCAATAACAATGGAGAGTGAAGTGACTTGCCCAACGACACAAGGAGAAGCAGTAGGAGAACTGGGATTTGTGTGTGTGGAAGCCAATCACTTTCACTCCCTCTGCTAAACATGTTTTCTACCTTTCTTTGTGAGATCTTCAGTGTCACTCTGGGACTTCTGGGAACTGTTGACAGCAATGCTGAGCTTCACGCCCCTGGACGGCAACTCCAGAAGTTTTTCTAGCACATTCTTTCCCTGTAATACACAGGTAAATTATTGCTACAATATCACTATCTCTGAAGCATTTTCAATAAAATATATCACAGTAATTTAGCTCCATCTTTTCCTCACTTTTCACATTTTCACCAAGAGTGTGGTGGGCACCTGAAATCAATTTTTAGCAACTGTAGTAAAAGCCAAAACCATGGCAGAATTCAAGCACAAACTAAGGATGAAGGGATCACAGTGGCATGAGGAGACCATAGATGGCAAAAGACCTTGGACAGTGTACGTAAAGGCTGAGTGGACCCAGAGCTCCTTTCCTTAGCTAGACACCTTTCCTGTTCCTAACTTCATCAGAAACGAACGCACCTTCATAGTAAATTGATTGGGGTCCTCATGTTATTTCTGCAGCTCTCCAATGAATAACAGTTGAACTGGATCAGGTTGAAGATTCATATCATCCAGCATCATCTGATGAAGTGGGAACAGGCAGCAGGAGCTCCAAGGAGGGCACTTGTAGAGCTAGCCATCCTAACCCTTACCCTTCTGTTTCTGACATTTTTGTTTTGTTTTTTGTATCCCGCGCTTTCCCACTCATGGCAGGCTCAATGCGGCTTAGGTACTTATTTGTACCTGGGGCAATGGAGGGTTACGTGACTTGCCCAGAGTCACAAGGAGCTGCCTGTGCCTGCAGTGGGAATCGAACCCAGTTCCCCAGGACCAAAGTCCACCACTCTAACCACTAGGCCACTCCTCCACTCACAAGGTCTTCTCATTTGCGGAGGCCTTCTGTTAAGTCCTGTGAGTTTGGCTATGACTATTTTGACAGCACACAGTATTTTTTAGTTTAGTAATGACAAATTAACTTGTGTACAATGTTATTGTGACAGAACAGTGTGTTTTAAACCTGTAAAATTGCCTGTATTAACTCAAAGTGCATTTCTCTAGTTTGGCCAGCAGATGGTGCATGTTTTATGTTAAAGCTGTTAAAGAAAAGTGATGCCCTCTTTTAGTTTCATTTAGTGAAGAAATGAATGTACAGTACTGTGAGCAGTATACTTTTAAAACTTGTTGACTGGGCTCTGACTGGCCTGGAGTTTGAAATTACCCAGCAGTTGTTGCTTCAGTCTCAGCCCAGGAGAGACAGATCTCTCAGTGAATTATATGTCCTGATTTCCCAGGTACTGTTTAGACAGTATGCAAATGTTTAGTTAGCATTATAATTGATCCATAATTCAGTTACCTGTTATTGTTTGCTGCTTGCACTATTTTGTTCCACTGTTCAATATTTTTTTTAAGAGAATAAACATAATTGTTTGTTTGCCCTGCTTGTTTGGACTGATAAAGAATCCTGGTAGTTTGTGTGTTGGGTCTGTGAGTGCTTTCTGGGAACTGTGGGACCACTGGGAGTGTGGCCCCAGTAACCTAGAAATAGGGAATAGTTTGAGAGTGGGAGACTCGCCCAGAGGCGGTTATGACCCAGTTGGTGGGAGGAGGGTACGAGTGTAGAGTGGCAGGTGCAGGCTGACCTGAGCTGTGATGGTAACGCCAGATGGGTGACTAAACGTTTTGTGACAGTTATGTTCTTTGTCTGCTCTTGGATTGTGTACATTGGTTGTTTAACACAGATAGAGAGGATAATACAGCATACACAGAAAGTATACAAACAAAAAGAGCAACACTGGGCCTTCAAGACTGGGACAATTGAAGTTCTTTATTGATGACCCGAAAGCACATGAGAGGGTTCTCCATAGAGCTGCGTTTTCGCGATTGCTGCGAACAGCAATTTTCTTTATATCATACGCTGGGGCATTGAATTTGACTTCAAGTACATCTTACTGTGTCCCTTTTTGACCCCTGAAGCAGGCGCTGTTTAGCGCCGAAACACGGCCCGTGTCGGGTCATCAATAAAGAACTTCAATTGTCCCAGTCTTGAAGGCCCAGTGTTGCTCTTTTTGTTTGTGTATGTTGGTTGTTTGCCACATAGGATGACCTAGTGGGATATAAATAATTTAAATTAGATTTAGGGTGCTCCAAACCTGGGGGGTTAAACTGCAGTCTCTTTCTTACCCCACCACCATCCAGTTGCAGCAAGTCTCCCATGTTAATCAAGCCCTCCCCCCAATTTTATTTATGGAAATTTATGTAAGATACAGGAAATAAATGTAACAATTCTATAAGTTAAAAATAACATAGTGGCTAAAGGCCAACTGTAACAAAAGTGTAACTAACATGTGTGTGAGAAAGCTCACTTCAGCTTGACGAGACTAACATAGATAAGGTAGTCTGCGAGGTAATTTAGCTAACTTAACTGGTGTCCAGTATGTTTTATGCAGGTTAACCAGTACTAGTTAACCAGCTTTTGACTTTAGACTTGATTCCCGTTGGCTTTATCAACTGCCCCCTAACTCCCTCTCTCCTTTTTTCTCACGTTTCTGATTTGTATATCTCTAGCATATCTCCCATGAGTCCCCTCATCTGCAAGCTTTTCACACCTAATTTTCCAATGCCATTCTAGAGCCTTAACTATCTTGTTGCCTTCTCTCATTTTAGTGGCTATTTTCTAACTGCCACTGCATACTGGGACAATCATTTAATAGAACAATCCAGGATATCTTCCTTAGCATCCTCACCAGACCAGTCCAGAACTTGTGCATTATGTCCATTGACCAATGGATGGAGAGAAAAAAAGAAATTGTGTGTAAACTGCCCAACAAGTGTGCGTGTATGTAAAAGAAAGAGGTAGGGGATCCACACCAGTAGAACACCACTAAAGAGGATCCTATGCAGACAACAGGATGTGCAAAAAAAGTTTAATAGCTTATACATTCAATAAAAACCACCTAGAATTTTGTCTTGCTTTTCTATCATTTTGTTTTGAAAATAATACAAAACATAGTACGTCATTGACATTTTCTTAGGGTCCTCACCAGACCAGTCCACAACCAACAGGTTGTGCCCCTCAACCAGCAGATGGAGAGAGAAGAAAAAAAAAAGGCCTGCTTGCTTTGCCCAATAAGAGCATTATGCAGCTGAGAGTTCAAATCTTGGCAGCCATCTTAAACAAGCAGCAGTGGCGAAAGTATCAGCGGCAGAGGGTGAGAAAGCATGGGGACTGTTCCTGCACTGAAGTAAGCCACTAGACCACCAGGGTGATGCGAGGTATGTGTGGGGAGGACATCCAGGGCTGGAGGAGAGGTGGATGGGAGGGAGGGAGTTGAAGACAGGGTAGTCTGTTTCCCCTTCCGTTCGTGGGAACCCTGCAGGACCCAGGTCCATCCCCACAGGATCTCTGTGGACCTTGGTCTATCCCCATGGGATCCCCACGGTATCCACAGGAATCCAGCTATCTCAGTTCAGCTCTCTACTGTGAAGTTGGTACTCCAAACCTTCAGCTCAGACTCCTCTATTTTTCTATGGTCCAACTCAGACTCCTACTGCTATTAGGCTTTAAATTTTTTGTTCTGAATCTAAAAGTACTGGTAAATATATCTTTAGATCCAAGACAAAGAAATATATATAAAAAAATAATTATATATATATATATATATATATATATATATATATATATAAATTTACTGTATATTGTGTTTTTATTTTGGAGTTGGAGTCAGTACATTTTTACTGATTCCATCCAAAATTGCTGCTGACTCCGACTCCTTAGCCCTGTTGGTAAGGACACTAATGAAAGAGAAATTAGGTCTTACCTGATTTTCTTTCCTTTAGTCCCACCAGATCAGTCCAGAGGCCCTCCCTAAGGTATTTAACCACTTTAGTATACTTTAATATTGCTATTTTCACCCTTTTATCAACAAGCTGTTTTCAGGTTCAATGTTCAATTTTCTCTAACAGTTCAACTGTAAGGATTGTTTTTGTTTGTTTGTTTTTTTAAACAACGAGGTTATGATAAGTGTTTAGTACAATGACTTAAGTGAAATAAAAACGAAAGGTCCATTGCTTTATCATTCAAAATACTGAGCATCTAAGGATGCACAATTCCCGTAAATAAGCAAAGCAGGTAGGAATTGTTTTCTTCACCATCTCCACCTACTCTTCGACCAGCACAACCCACAGGTTCTGGAACTGGTCTGGTGAGACTAAAGGAAAGAAAATTAGCAGCTAAGACCTAATCAGGCTTATTTTCAAAAGAGAAGGGCACATCTTTCGACACAAATCGAGAGATGGGCGTCCTTCTCCCAGGGTCGCCCAAATCAGCATAATTGAAAGCCGATTTTGGGCGTCCTCAACTGCTTTCCATCGCGGGCACGACCAAAGTTCACGGGGGCGCGTCGGAAGCGCAGTGAAGGTGGGACTGGGGCGTGCCTAACACATGGGTGTCCTCGATCCATAATGGAAAAAAGAAGGGCATCCCTGACGAGCACTTGGGCGACTTTACTTGGTCCTTTTTTTGTTACGACCATGCCTCAAAAAGGTACCCGAACTGACCAGATGACCACCGGAGGGAATCGGGGATGACCTCCCCTTACTCCCCCAGTGGTCACTAACCCACTCCGACCCTCAAAAAAAAAAAACTTTTAAAAATATTTTTTGCCAGCCTCAAATGTCATAACCAGCTCCATCACAGCAGTATGCAGCTCCTTGGAGCAGTTTTAGTGGGTGCAGTGCACTTCAGGCAGGCGGACCCAGGCCCATCCCCCCCTACCTGTTACACTTGTGGTGGTAAGTGTGAGCCCTTCAAGACCCACTAGAAAACCACTGTACCCACATGTAGGTGCC
Source organism: Microcaecilia unicolor (assembly GCF_901765095.1). Taxonomy (NCBI): domain Eukaryota; kingdom Metazoa; phylum Chordata; class Amphibia; order Gymnophiona; family Siphonopidae; genus Microcaecilia; species Microcaecilia unicolor. The sequence continues at coordinate 110,117,958 of NC_044041.1, forward strand.
CCCCTTCACCCCTTAGGTCTATGGTAGTGGTTGGGGGGGGGGGGGGGTTGGGGGCTGAGCACACAAGGTAAGGGAGCTATGTTCCTAGGAGCAATTTATGAAGTCCGCTGCAGTGCCCCCTAGGGTGCCCGGTTGGTGTCTCGGCATGTCAGGGGGACCAGTGCACTACGAATGCTGGCTCCTCCCACAACCAAATGGCTTGGATTTGGTCGTTTCTGAGATGAGCGTCCTCGGTTTCCATTATTACCGAAAATCGGGGATGACCATCTCTAAGGTCGACCTAAATTTCACGATTTGGGCGTCCCCGACTGTATTATCAAAACGAAAGATGGATGCCCATCTTGTTTCGATAATACAGGTTTCCCTGCCCCTTCTCGGGGACGTCCTCAGGAAAACTTGGGCGCCCCTTTTGATTATGCCCCTCAATGTCTTCTTTGTAGTTCATCAGCAAGCTTTGTTTTGATAAGTCATACAAATTGTGTTTTGTCTGTAGATTCTGCCCCCATATCATTTCTGAATACCTTGAGTAGCATTTCCTTAGCCCTGATCCTTGTGGAACTCCACTATTTATATTCCACCATTGGGAGAAATTACCATTAATTCCTGCATTTCTCTCTCCCCCCCCCCCCCCCCCCCCCATCTTTCCCATGTTTTATCAGTTGCAAATTCTGGGCCACTCTTTTCCTCAACACCATAATTCTGCTCTCCATGATCTACCCCCAACAGCCAGCAGGGACAACCCCTCAGTAGTAGTTATGTAGAGAACTCCAGTTCACTAGTGCCAATCATACAAGAATGTTTAATCAATATGCTAGATTTTAAAACTTGTTTCATTTAAAGACATTTTATGATAGGGATAGAAGGCTCCAGGACTTGGCAGTTAAGAGGAATACTGGGACATGAGCCCTTCAGCTTTGTGTAGATCTTACCCTTTTAGTCCTGTATCATCCTCCCCCCCTTCCCCCACCACCCAAAAGAAGAGGGAACGAGAGAATGGCAACACTGTAATAATAGTCTTACTGGCGCTGTGCACATTTACCTGATGGGATGAGGGTGTTTCTACCTTAAGGTCTGTGTCTCGGAGGGTAAAGTAAAATGCTGCAATGTCAACACTGCTGTTTGCCCCTTCCAGAAGCTCCATCCAAGCCCGATACACTGAAAGGTGGTGTACTGCTTCCTGCTCATACTGCAAATTCTCTGGAATACTCTCCACCAGCAGGAACCTAGAAAAGGGGGAAAGGCATTCAGGAGACACATATAACATGCAGGAGATTTGCCCTCTCAGAAAGGGTTCCACTCTCTAATTCTGCAGAAAAAGAGAGAGACAGACAAGGGTATTCAAGTTTACTAATCACTTGATATACCACTCGGGGAACAGACCATCGGAGCAGTTTACATCTTAATCTATAACAATCAACCAGAGCGGAGAAGAACTCCATAATATAGGAAAGAAATGGGGATACGGAGAAGGAAAAGAAAGCCAACAGGTGCCAATGAGAGAAAGTAAGCAACAGTAATTTGTGGGAACAGTCAGCTGTATCAAAGGTCACCAAGTCTTTAATGAGAAGAATCAAAGGCCTGAGAATAAAAGTAGGCACTGAATAAGCTCTGCCTCCATGGAATCTTCTCCCCCATGATAGGAGGAAATGAGTCACCCATCAAAAACAGACAAGTAGTTTTTAATGGAACATGGAATCCCACATGCCAAGACTGGCTCATGACTATGCAAACTGTACTACTGATTAATCAGTCAAAAATATGGGAAGACAGCAAATTAACAAAAGAGACAAGTTTGACAGTTTCTGTTCTTTTGAAGATGAGAGAGAATTTACCAGATGCACTGGAAAACAGTACAAAGCAAGAATTAGATCTTGCCTGCTAATTTTATTTCCTTCAGTCTCAATAGACCAGTTCAGAACTTGCAGGTTTGCAGTCATGAACCAGCAGACAGAGATTGAAAATACAGAACTATGTGCACTGCCATAAAAGCAGCTGTTGTGTAGCTCCCACAGCCCAGTATTTCATTAACAAAGCGGTGGAAGTTACTGAAGGATTACCAAATATGAAATGTCCCTCTTTCTTCCCTATACCTCTGTGAAGTAAAAAAGTTGCAATCTTCTTCTCGCTTGCATATCACTTTTTTTAAACTGCTGTTAGAAGAACTTGAAATCTGAACATAGAAGATAAAATAGCTGAAGCTGAACACAGCATTGTATACTAAAGCAGGGTGGGTATCTAGACTGGTTTGTTGAGACTAAAAGGAAAGAACATTAGCAGGTAAGATCTAATTTTTTCTTCTTTAGTATCCCTAACAGACAGGATGTATTAAAGCAGTTCTCAAGTTGAGCGGAATTCAGAAACTCATGCTATCAGCTCCAAGGCTCTTAAGGAAACCTCCTGTCTAGCTTTTATAGCCAGTCTGTAATATTTAGCAAATGTGCGAAGTGAGGACTGTATTGCCGACCTACAGATTTCTGCCAGTGTGACAGCTCGCAACTCTGCCTAAGAAGTCGTAACCCTACTTTCAAAATAAGATTTTATAATGGAAGGTTGTTGTTTCCCCTGCAAGATGATATGTGAGTGTCTATAATTAAGTTTTATTTCAGGTATACTGCACTATTTCCCATCCACCAAAACTCTCTTTTTCCTATCAGCCACATGAAGGAATTTCTGGCTGGTCACATGCTCTGATGGGGGTCTCATGTTGCTAAAGCAACTCAGATACCTGGTATATCCTGTTACAAAAGTTATAAGGTGTGGCAAGGACAAATTGCAAGCTTCCAGTACATAGGAAAGTCCCAATTACAAGTCTCCAGCCCATGTGCAGCACCTATGATTGGTCCAGGGTAGAGGAGAGGTGGATGCTCACAACAGCCTATAAAACCCTGCTGCAGACAAAGGAACTCTGAAAAACCAGGCATGCTTGGAGAGAGAGTTTCAGATCCGTCCAATGGCCTATGGTTTTTCCCAAGGGGGTTTTACTCCCCCCCCCCCCCCCCCCCCCCCCCCCTTGATAGAAACTAATTCTCTATAGCTATGAATCTTTCTTTCATTCATTCATTCTTTCTGTCTCTGCCTTCTCCCTGCTTTCTCTCTGTTCTGTGACCTTTGTATGAGGAACAAACTCTTCTTCCTTCTTTATCTAATTAGTCTAATTACTTATAATTACCAGAGGTACTAATGTTAAATTGTTGTAAGTTTGTTATAACTTGAAACTGATGTCTGATGCTGTGCTGGTGGGTGAGTAATTAAAAAGACTTTTAATTCTCTCTAATTCCTGTAAATTATTTCTGTTTTATTTTGTGATATTTCATAAGTGTTTTAGCAAGTAGCAAACCAAACGCAGCCTAGAACAATATGGTGACCCACAACGGCTACTGAAACTTCTATCTGCTCGTCAGAGAGAAGATTGTAGTTTAATTTATAGAAATCTATTTTTAATGATTATCCCAGGTCTTGCATTTCTAGATAACAATTTTGGTTTCCTGATAAACTTGCTAAGAATTCTACAAAATTTATTTTCAGGATATTTAAAATATTAGGAATATTCCAGTATGAAAATTTATGGTATTTTTCCCCTACTTCTTTTGAGAAACTATAATGAAACATGTACATGTGTGTCTTAAAAATGACGTAGCTAGACCAGTGGAATATAAAGAAATATTTTCTTTTTTAATTATTTCAATGCACTCCACTGAGATTTCTGATCAGCTGCAGAGATACAAAATCTCAATGGAGCATTTAAACAGTACTACTGTACATTTTTTTCCTACTTCTGGGGTAGCTGTGCCATGTCCTATATAATAATTCTCACCTCCAACGTTCTAATCTTGCTGCCTGTGTCTGTGGCTCCTTCGGAGTTGCTGAGCTAGGCTCCGTAATCAGGCTGATCCATGTTCAGCGACCCTCCTCTCTCCCCTGCCCCCCCTGCAGCCACTCATGTCCAGCGACCCTCCTCTCCCCCTGCCCCCCCACTGCAGCCACCCATGTCCAACGACCCTCCTCTCCCCCTGTCCCCCCACTGTAGCCACCCATGTCCAACGACCCTGCTCTCTCACCTGCCTCCCCTCCAGCCACCCAGGTTGTGTAGCGAATTCTTCGGGGCAGGCAGGAAAGATCCCCGGTCCTGCCTGCCCGCTGCTGGCGTGGACCCTCCACCGTTACTGGATCACTGTTCAAAATGGCCACCGACACTTACAAGGGCGGCCTCCAAGACTACAGCAGAAGTCTCGCAAGTCCGCCATTGGAAGTCTCGGTGGCCATTTTGAACAGCGATCCGGCAGCAGGGGAGTGTCAGCGCCAGCAGTGGGCAGGCAGGATCAGGGATCTTTCCTGCCTGCCCCAAAGAATTCGCTACACAACCTGGGTGGCTGGAGGGGAGGCAGGTGAGAGAGCAGGGTTGCTGGACATGGGTGGCTGGAGGGGGAGCAGGGGAGAGAGGAGGGTCGCTGGACATGGGTGGCTACAGGGGGAGAGGAGGGTCGCTGGACATGGGTGGCTGCAGGGGGGGCAGGGGAGAGGGAGGGGGTGAGGGGGGTCCTGAGAGAGGGGGGATGGGGGCATACACTCACTCACTGTCTCTCACATACAATCTCTCTGACACACCCTCTGTCTATCACAGTCTGTCACACACACACACAGTCTCTCACACAAACACACACACACTCTGTCTGTCTCTCTCATTCTCTCTCTGACACACACACACTCCATCTCTCACACACACTCCCTCTCTCAAACATACACTCAGAGGAAAACCTTGCTAGCGCCCATTTCATTTCTGGCAGAAACGGGCCTTTTTTTACTAGTTATTACATAAGAAGTACTTCTAGCCGTAGGACACTGTTTTGGTAATTTATCATACATACTTGTGAATAACACCATGTTTAATTTAAAGGTTATGCCCAGTACTGAATTCCAATACATGATCTGATTTACAACCTCTTAATTCTTTGTCTTTTATTTGTTAGTCTGTCTTTATATTACCCCCTTATTGTATTGTATTGTAACATTTATACCCCGCGCTTTCCCACTTAATCAGTATAAGTGATCACTTTTGTCTTTTTTCCAATTTTGTGGGTAATACAATCAGTACATATAAAATGTTTCTCTCGAGTACAAATCAGTTGTATATGCAATATAACAAAAGATTTATTTTCTGCATTCCATCGTAGGCATGTTAACTACTTATATTCTGTCTCTTAATATTTTTAAATGCATTAGTTACATCTAAAGTGTAATGTTTTCACATTCAGTACAGAATTGCGGTCTCTTTTTAAGAATAAACTTTTCTTTAGAGATTACTTTTACTTGGAAGATATCTTTGCCCCATCTTGATTGTACAGACATGTGTGCTATATTTCTTGCCTAATCTATGTGAATCTTCGTAAAGGTCAGTCAAGGATGCAGCTTTTGTCTTTCTCATTAGGATTTTTCTTTTTTTTTAAGCTGATTTTTGTTGCATTGCATTCAAAACGTAACATGTTTTCATACAAGGATAAATCTTACATTAACTGAGATTTACTGTAAGGTTCCTGCCAAACTTTTTCTGTTATGTCTACATGCTACATACTTTTACACTTTAAACTTTGTGATGCAGTTTTATTGTTCCCATATGGTTGCATTCTATTCCTCCCTAATATCCCTGAGCAATCAGCTGTACTTTGTAAGTGAGATTCATCAACACAGGATTTACCACAGTCCTGCTGAAACTTGTGTTTTCCTAATGTGATTTCTGCAAGGAAACTTTTGTCTACTGATTTACTTAAGCTGTTTAGTTCATTACTCTTACGATTAAAAAAAAAAAAATATATATATATATATATATATATATATAATTTCTATGGGGACAAACTTCGGTTTAGTGCACCACTGATAAGTGCAAGATTCGCTTATATGCATGGTTTAAGTCCGCTCCTCTGCAGGAAAGATGCCGCATAAGCGCGCACACTGAATATGGAAGCCGATTGGCGCGTGACAACCAATGAGATTTCAAATTTACCGCCCCTTTAACTGCCCCAGGCAGAATAAGCAAAAGAATGTTAAGAGTGTACACTGGAGTCGTCGTCCTCACTCAACTGTAAGACTTTAACACTGGCTGAACAAATAGAAATTCTTCAAAAATTAGAAAACAAACAAAGTCAAGCATCTATTGCTAAAGAATATGGTGTCAACTCCAGTCAAATTTCACGTATCTTGAAGCAGAAAGACCAGCTTCTGAAAGACTGGAAAAACAATACAAATCCACACCGGAAATGAAAACGGGCGGGAAAAGCTGAGGAGGTAGAAGATGCTCTTCTTCGGTGGTTTCTGGTCACCCTAAACGTTTAAAAAAAAAATAAATCTATGCCTACATGTGATTATGGAGGCTGCAAGCCAACACAATCACAGTCCAGGAATTTGCTTATAAAACCACTTACCTGCAATGAGAACTACACCCTTCCTTCCGCTGCCACTTTCTCCAGAGCAGAGCAAAGGCACTCCAACCCTGATGCATCTTTGCAGGGACCGCCAAGAGGCTTCTGGGAGTGCCAAATTCCCACAGGTACCAGCTGGCACCTCCCAAAATCAGCAAACAGGGGAGGAGGTAAGTGCAGACTGAAGTCCATAAGACACGCTAATAAGAAAAAAATAAAATAAAAGTGTTAAGGAAAGTCCCCAGACCTAAGAGTGAACCCAAGGTGGCACAGAAATCTTTTCAAAACTAACATTTCTACCTTCACAGAGTCAAACCTCTTGCACTCCAGAGACTAATTCAGAATATTACAATTTAACTTGACCCATAAACTTGATGATGTTACATCACTGCTAAAGATGCTCACTGGCTCCGTGTTTAGTTTAACATTTTACTCCTGGAGGAATTATGTGCACAATTTTTGAAAACTCTGCATTGTTTACTTGTAGTGTTTTTGCACAGAATTTCTCCATCATAGGGCCTGAAATTCCCTCTTGCCTTTTCCCTCCTCGAGCTGCAGCCTCCCTTGTTACATCTCTCCCTCTAACTCCCAGCAAGACCCCTAACTCTATTCCCAAAGTCTTTTCCCATATGCAGTACCCCACCTTTTATTCTCCCACCCTCCCCATGCTCTGCCTCCCCACAACACACTCATCTCGCTGGAGGAGGAGGAAGTTCATATACACAGTTCATATACACAGGTGGGTGTAAGCTGGAGGAGGAAGAAGTGACCCAATGCGCAGTGGTTCACTTCTACCTCCTCCTGCCACATGATCTCTGTGGAGGAGGGAAAGAGAGAGAGCAGCTGATGCTGGCAGCTTCACAGAATTTTGCATAGCATGTTCAGAATTCTATACATTCCGTGGAGGTGGAAAATTCTGCACAAATTCTGCAGTGTGCAGAATTCCCCTAGAAGTAACATTTGATATACCACCTTTCATAGTTGGTTAAAATACAATAAAATGATTTACAACACAATGAGGTAAAAGGAGCATCACATTTAAAATATCAATGCTGACTCAAAGCATTCTATAGTGCCTTTCCTAACTATTTATTTGATCTTCTTATGCCTTCTGAACTGGGCTTCCAAGATGGTAATTTCAAACAATGTCCACGCCCGATTTAAAATCCTAACCTTTCCAGATGCTCCTTTTTGCTTTTTATTTTTTTTTACCATTTTTATCATAGTTACTCTTTCAAAAGTTAAATGCTGCTACAGTAGATTTCCTCAGTGTCTTCACTCCAGTTATTAACTCAAATTTGATCATATTATGATCACTATTCCCCAGCGGGCCCAGCACCGTGAAGGCAGAAATTTTCAAAATTGTCCTGGGGGAACCTCAGCCAGTCAGGTTCTCGGAATATCCACAATAAATATGTACGAGATTCATTTGCATACCAAGGAGGCAGTGCATGCCAATTGATCTCATGGTTATTCATTGTAGATATCCTGAAAACCTGACTGGCTGAAGTTCCTCCAGGAAAGGTTTAGGAATCACTGCACTAAGGGCTAGATCTAAAATAGCTCCCTCTCTTGTTGCTCCAAGAAGCAGTTATTTATTTCATCTAAGAATTTCACCTCCCTAGCATTTCCCAACATGAAATTTATCCAATCAATATTTTTATTTTCCTCATATTTTTATTGAGATTTATATCCAATCAATATTGGTGTAATTGAAGTGACCTATTATTATACTGTTGCCAAATCTGCTAGATTCCCTAATTTCTGTTAACATTTCTTCATCTGCTCATTCTGCCCTGGCGGATGGTAGTATAACCCTACCAGTATTGTCTTTCCCTTCACATATGGAATAAGGATTCCATGTTGCTATCTGTTTCCTTTTTCTTTTAAGGCTCAATTCCCTCTCTAACATATAGTGCCACCCCCCTCCAATTTGATCCACTCTATCATTGCGATATAATTTGTACCCTAGTAACAGAGGGGCATTTTCGATATGACATCTAAGTCCGACTTTGGATACTTTGCTTAAAACTTTCAGAATCCAAATGGCGAATATTGCAATTTATGAAACAGCAAAACATTTTTTTTCCCGAAAATGGCCGCTTGCTAGATTTTGTGCTCTGTGCATTTATCTTTTTGGTTCATCTTCGGGAGAAAAAAAAAAAACCATCAAAAGTGAAAAACACACAAAATCAAGCCATTGGGATGTAGGGGAAGCCAACTGGCCACACAGAAATTCCAACAAAGCAGTGGGACACCCTAGGGGGCACAGCAGTGGACATCACATAAGAGCTCCCAGGTACACATCTCACCGTTACTCCCTTATATTGTATGGGGAGCCCTCCAAAACCCACTTTACCCAACTATACACCACTACAATAAGCCCTTAAAACTGCAAATGTCACCTTATTGGTGTACAGTAGGTTTTTGGTGGGTTTTAGGGAACTGATACTTTTCCACAAGTGTTAACAGCTACAGTAGGATATGGGCCTGGGTCTGCTTTGCCACAGTGCACTGCACCAACCACTAGGCTACACCAGGGATCTGCTTGCTGCTCTAATAGGATTGGCCATAAATCTGAACCTGTCAGAGGCTGGTATGTACGGTTTCTTTCATATCTTTGAGGGGTGGGGGGGGGGGGGTCATTCCTCTATTCCTCCCATGGTTATCTGATCATTTAGGGTACTTTTTTGAGGCTTAGTCATAAGAACATAAGAATAGACATACTGGGTTAGACCAATGATCCATCTAGCCGTTTCCAACAGTGGCCAAGCCAGGTCACAAGTACTTGGGAGAAACCCAAATAGTGGCAACATTCCATTCTACCAATTCCAGGACAAGCAGTAGCTTCCCCCATGTCTGTTTCAATAGCAGACTATGGGATTTTCCTCCAGGAACTTGTCCAAACCTTTTTTAAACTCAGATACACTAACCGCTGGTACTACATCCTCCAGCAACGAGTTCCAGAGATTAACTATTTGTTGAGTGAAAAAATATTTCCTCCTATTTGTTTTAAAAGTATTTCCATGTAACTTCCTTGAGTGTCCCTGAGTCTTTGTACTTTTGGAACAAAAAAAATAATAATAATAATTTCACTTCTATTCATTCTACATCACTCAAGATTTTGTAGACCTCAATCATATCTCCCCTCAGCCGCCTCTTTTCCAAGCTGAATAGCCCTAGCCTCTTTAACCTTTACTCATATGAGAGGCGTTCCATCCCCTTTATCATTTGGGTCACTCTTCTTTGAACCTTTTCTAATTCCGCTATAAATTTTTTGAGATACAGCGACCAGAACTGAATGCAATACTCACAGTGAGGCCGCACCATTGATACAGAGACAAATTATTTTTGGTCTTATTTACCATCCCTTTCCTAATAATTTCTAGCATCCTGTTTCCTTTTTTGGCCACCACCGCACACTGAGCAGAAGATTTTAGCATATTACGACATTTAAATCTTTTTCTTGGGTGCTGACCCTCCAAGGTGAACTCAGGTAACTATGATTCAGATTATTCTTTCCAATGTGCATCACTTTGCATTTGTCCACATTAAATTTCATCTGCTATTTGGATGCCCAGTCGTTCAATTTCCTATTAAAACAATAGGTCTAACTCAAAACGTCTTAGCTTTAGTCCTGGACGTTTTTGTTTTGTTCCATTATGGCAGAAAGATGTCTAAGTGTTATAAACGCCCTAATCCCACCCCCAACCTGCCCCCTTGTGATGTGGGTGCACTGCAGATAAAATACATAGATAAAATGTTTGCAAAATAGGTTTTGAAAATAGCAATTTGAACATTTTGGCAAGCAAAACATCCAAATGCTGCTTTATGCCACTTATTAAACATTTTTCTCTTTTGAAAATGAGCCCCACAGTGTCCCATTGGTTGTCCTCCTTCCACCAGGTCTCTGAGATGCTTATTCTATCTACCTATCTTTTCATTTAGTGCTATATACTCAACGCCCCCAATCACATTTTTTAGGCTTCTAGCATTTGTATACAGATATTTTAAATTGTGTTTTTTCTTTGTTTCTACAAGCTGCTTAGAAGTTGACAGAGAATTTGCAATCTTTACTCTGCTCTCCCCTTAAGGGTTCCTGGTCTTTTTTCACCTTTGTTGCAACCTCGCTGTCGGGATTCCCTAACTTCCCTGTTTTGATAATATCCTTCAAAAGATAACTCACTCCAAACCATGTGCTTCTGAGCAACTGTCAGCCCCCCCCCCCCCCAATTCTAGTTTAAAAGTTGCTTTATCTCCTTTTTAAATATTAGCATCAGTAGCCCGATTACATCCTAAGGCAGAGCCCATCCTTTTGGAATACGGTCCCCCTTAACCAGAATGTTTCCCAGTTCACTATCGATAAGAATGTAAACCACTTTGATTGGTGGACACAAAAAGCAGTATAGCAAATCTCTAAACATGGAACTGCCCAAAATAGTAATGAAATAGCTTATCCATGATATCCATCCAGAGTACATGAAATGCCTTTGAAACATCGTTAACAATAATAACCTGAGACTTATCCACTTGTACAAACAGGGCTGGCCCAACCTTTAGGCAAAACTAAGCATTCGTCTACGGCAACATCTTCTACTGGGGGGGGGGGGGGGGGGGGGGGGGGGGTGCAAAGAGCCTGTCAATCAAAACAAAACAGATCCTGACAATCACACAAACTAAAAGAAAGAACAGGAGGTACCCTTATTAGAGCCAGTTTAACCAGATTATTTTGGGATGGATGGTACTGGAGTGATCTTGATTGATGGAGGGGTCCAAGAGGCCTAAAACTTAATTGCAAAATTGAAGTTTTGCCTAGGACACCTAATATTCTTGGCACTGGCTTTGTGTGCATCCCACATATATGTGCATATATGCATAGGCTTCCAGAGCCTACCACTGAACAGATTTTTTAAAAATGGTTCCACAATGCATATAAGCTGAGCAATCCATCACTCCCACATTTACCTTCTGTCCATCTCCAAGCATCCTCTTCCTGGAGGCTGCAGTGTCCAGAGGCTTCAGGATTCTTCTTTCTCGCAGCATGCGCCAGTCAGTACCTGGGGTTAGCAACTGAAACATGCCCAAGGACAAGTTTTAGCATCGATACTTACAGAATTATTCATCACAAGCAAGACACAATTCATAAGTGAACTCAGAACCAAGAACAGCAGCTATTAGGCGGTGATGGCAAACATATTTCAGGTCATCTGGGTACCTTGGGTTAAAATATTGCACAAAGCCTGGCATTCAGGTATGTGTATATCCAAAGAGGCACAACAAACGGAGAGAATTGTACATCGTCTGTCAATAAGCTTAGCCCTACCCAGTACCACAACCCCTCAGGTCCCACACACTCACTGCCAACAAACTGAATCCCCTCTAGTGCTACAGCTCCACACTGGTAGCAGCCCGAGTCCTTCCAAATGCTAGTTCCACTTTCAGGGTCAGCATTACAGGGGGGGGGGGGGGGGGGGTGTGCAAACAGGACAGTTGCCCTGGCCCCCTCATGCCACAGGGGGCCTAAAACTGAAGGAGATAAAGGCTTTGAGGCTCCCTTCTAAATTTCTGCCAGGGCCCGAGCATGCTCAACACTGGTCCTACCCACACGCCTACAAAATGGAGTCTTCCCTAGTCTTATAGCCACACTGGTCTCACACTCACTGGCTCCAAGCTGGGTCTTCCCTAGTGCTACCGTCTCTCAGGTCCCACATTCACTTCCCCAGTGTTGCACTCTCCTCAGATACAAGGGTTTAGAAAATTAGAATATGAAAGCAGATAAATGGTAGCAAGCTATTCAGCTGTGTAATCTGGCCTTTGTCCTTCCTGATGTAATAATATAGATTCAAAGTAATTTCTGGTCTTCACTTCTTCTTAAGGAGAAATTAGGTCTTTCCTGATATTTTTCTTTCGATTAGTTCTTCATACTATTCCAGAATGAGTGGGATAGTCATGTCCATCGACCAGCAGGTGCAGATAGAGAATACAGAGTTGAGCTGTAGCCTATATACTCAGACCCAGCTCCTCAGTAAATACTACCCATGCATGAGACCTCCGCCATGGAGCCCACTGAACAACTGAGACCATTAAAGAAAACAACCACTGGGCTGAAACACCAAGGGGCCTGCCAACAGCGCTGCCCCTCTGGTTGGGCTACCGACCCACAGACACTTCCAGCTGACCCAACACCAGCCCTACTGGCAACCTGCCCACAGCGCAGTCCCTTCCAGAAACAAGGGTGGGCTTCTGGAATAGTGTGAAGAATAGAAAGAAAATTATCAGGCAAGACCTAATTTCTCCTTCCATTATGTATCTTCCCACTATTCCAGGACAAATGGATATCAGAGCCAGTCACACTCAGAACCGCAGCACCGAAGGCAGCGTCTCTGCATGCCGCCACATCCACCCAATAGTGTCTTGTGAAGGTATGCAGTGTAGCCTACGTTGCCACCCAGCAAATGTCCGACGGAGTGGCACACAAGACCTCAGCCCATGAAGCCACCATCCGGTGTCGAATGCGCCTGCACCACTGGCAGAGGCTGCCTGCCTGCCTGCCAGCAAATACGCTGTTACCACCGTCTCCTTAATCCAATGCACTATCGAAGTCTTAAGAGACCACCAGGGCAAATTCTGCTTGCCAAACAGAACAACCTGTCCGACCTCCGGAAGTCATTTGTGACCTCGAGATACTGCAAGAGCACCCTGTGCACGTCCAACAGCCTCAATGAAGCTATCTGAACCCACGTGCTCCTTCCTAAAGGACAGACATGGAAATGGGACTTGATATACTGCCTTTCTGAGGTTTTTGCAACTACATTCAAAGTGGTTTACATATATTCAGGTACTTATTTTGTACCAGAGGCAATGGAGGGTTAAGTGACTTGCCCAGAGTCACAAGGAGCTGCAGTGGGAATTGAACTCAGTTCCCCAGGATCAAAGTCCACTGCACTAACCACTACGCTACTCCTCCACAGAAAACTAAAATAGAACAGAAAACAAAAATGAGAATGTTATAATGCCTTTGTATCGCTCCATGGTGCTACTACACCTCGAATACTGTATGCAATTCTGGTCACTGCATTAAAAAAAAAAAAATATATATATATATATATATATATATATATATATATATTGAATTAGAAAAGGTACAGAGAAGGGCAACAAAAATGATAAAGGGGACAGGATGACTTCCCTATAAGGAAAGGCCAAAGCGGCTAGGGCTCTTCAGCTTGGAGAAGAGATGGCTGAGGGAGACATGATAGAGGTCTGTAAAATAAAGAGAGGAAAGGAATGGGTGGATGTGAATCACTTGTTAACTTTTTCCAAAAATATTAGGACTAGGGGCATGCAATGAAGCTATTAAGTAGCAATTTAAAAATATATATTTATTCACTCAATGTGCAATTAAACTCTGGAATTCATTGCCAGAGAATGTGGTAAAAGCAGTTAGCTTAGCAGGGTTTAAAAAAGATTTGGATAACTTCCTAAAAGTCCATAAGCCATTATTAAGATGGACTTGGGGAAAGTCCACGGCTTATTTCTAGGATAAGCAGCATAAAATCTATTTTACTGTTTTGGGATCTGGCCAGGTACTTGCAACCTGAATTGGCCACCGTTGGGAAACCGAATACTGGGCTTGATAGATCTTCGATCTCTCCCAGTATGGCAACACTTGTGTTCTTATGATTTCCATTTTGCCTGGGAAGGACCTGGTAGAACTAGTCTGTGGTAATTTAAGGAATGTAAGATCCGGGGAGAGGAATGTAAGGGATTATAAAGAGAAGATAGATAGGTTGGTGGGCCTGAATGAAGTGTCTTAACAGTCAGGATTAGTATTTTGAACTCTGTCCTATAATGGATAGCAAACTAATGCAATTGACAAAAGAGTGGAGTAACATAGTCATACCTTGTTTATCTTATGCATAATCATTACCCCACATAACTCAAGGTTGACTCAAAAACTAGTTGTATTAATATCTAAATCGTTAACTGTATTAATGTTACAAATTAGTTTCCTTTATTAATTCAATTACAAAATACCTATAAATTTGCATCAAATGTATTACATTGTTATAAAATACAATCAACTCTTCCCAAACAATCAGCTCATCCCAAACATACATTCACATCCATAATACTCATCCATACCTGTAAACCACATTAACTACACACAAAAAGGGCTAATATCACTGTGAACATCTAAAACATATAGCCTACGCACTATATGTGGGGTCAGGTGTGCAGGGACAGGAGGGAGAGGTGTGGCATGGAGGAAGACAATTAATACACTGACTAAATTAGGGTATGAGAACATTTACTTAGAGAAGAAATATCCTCACCGTGTACGTGTATCACTCCTCCCTCCAAACACAAATTTATTGGGGGGGGGGGGGTCAAGGCCCAAAGCTCCCCCCCCCCCTTAGGCTATGCTTCATCCTGCTTGAAGTAGGCTTGGAGCCCTCTGTGGCATGAGGGCCTAGGGTAACTGCCCTGGCTGCCACCTCCTATCAATGTCCCTGCAGGAGGAGGGGTAGCAGTTGAAAGTACAAGAAAATCCAGAAGGAATTTTAGATTTCCCAAGTGCCAATTTAGGTGGCCCTTCTCTAGCCCACTTTTACTGTCTCTATCCTTTTGAAGGTACCAGGTCCAGAACGGAACAAAATGACAAAGCCTCTTCTGAGACCTTATTTGGAGTAGTCTCTCTATTCATTGTGAGAATATCCTCAGTCAAGATGAAATTGTGCAATGTTAACACAGGCTCATGAGAAACTAAGACCTAGGACTGACCCTAACGGAAGGTAAGTCTGGAATAAGGTTTCCAACTGGATCCAGATTTGCCCAACAGGGTTCGAGTCCCTTCACCCATTGTGGGTGGCCAATCTCTTCCCTTCAAAAGATTCACTTAAGATTCTGGGCATTTTTTAACGCCAAGGTTCTATTGTTAGCTCATTTTTTGCTATGCATAGCATTTGCTGTTCACCCTTTTCTCTCTTGTCCTTTAATTTGCACACTTCTCCTTGCCTTGGAAATAACTCACCTGGATTACTGCAACTCTCTCTATGCCAGAATTCCTCTCTACTCCTTCAAACGTCTTCTTGTACAATCAATTACTATTAAGCTTCATTATTCACATCGCTGTGATCATACTACACCTCTTCTCCATACAGAACACTGGCTGTTTCTGCTCGCATAAAATTCAAGGTCCTTTTCTCTGTGTACACTATTAACATTCAAAGTTGGTAAGATTCTCATTCCGTATACTCCCTCCTGCTCTCGCTGCTCCTCCAACAGCAATCTTCCTACTCTCCCTTCCCCACTTCTATTCACCTTAATATCTCGCACGAAACCGCATTCAGCTATCTGGGTCCTATGTTATAGGACAGTCTCCCTCCCCACGTGGACTCAAACCTCTATTACAACATCCATGTCATCACTCAAGACATATCTCGTCTACATAAACCGCACCTTTTCCTTGGTTCCATCCATTCTCCCTTCTTTATTTCTCTCTCTCCCTTTATTATGATTGTCAACTGCATAGATTTATTTATTTATTTGGTTCACTTGTATCCCACATTTTCCCAGCTTATGCAGGCTCAATGTGGCTAACAAAGTTACTGGAAAATTACATAACACAACAGGATAAATTTGGTCCAGTATACAAAGGTTACAAATTTAAGTACAAAGTGGCTAAAATAAGAGAATACGGATGGGAATACAGGAGCAGCAAAAGGGAAGCTGACAGAGGGTGAAATGCGGGTAAACTAACAAAACGGGAAAAAGGGGGTTAAGCAGCATTGTTGACTTTGGGGTAGGCTTTACTAAACAAATAAGTTTTTAGTAATTTTTAAAATGTTTGATGATCCAGTGTTTCTTTCAGGAGCCTCGGCAAAGCATTCCAGGTTTGCAGGCTGATGAACGAAAAGGAAGAGTCTTGAATTTTAAATTCCTGCATGAAGGGTAGTGCAGATTTAGATAAGTTCAAGATGACACCAAGGAATTTCTAGCAGGTAAATCAATCAAATCACACAATTAGATGCCATTTCTTGTCCCTTGAGGTATGTACGTACATAAATACAGTAGACCCAGGACTGGGTCAACCTTTTTGAGTGAATCTGGATTTAGTCTGAATTGAGTCTTAATGCTATGAAATCACAATGGCAGCAACAGGAACTAGAATGAGGGAGAATAGCAGGATCAACATAGATTGAATTAATAACCTGAGGTCACTTACCCCTCAGAAACTCATACTCAAGTTGCAACAGAGTCTATCAATCCCAAAACAGCTTCATTGGTCATCTTTCTTTAAATCCACAGATAAAACAATCATCTTTGACCATAAGGGGCTGCCAGAGAGCAACAGCCTTCTCTCCCTATATGCCCAGCAGGGAGCAGCCCTGTTTAGCAACCTCATAATTATCAGTGATCACCTCAATAAGTTACCTCCTATTTGAGACACATCCCATCATGTACTGCTCCCATGGAGTTCTGCACCAATTTGCACTGCATCTTAGCTACAGTTAAGAACATAAGCCTAGCCATACTGGGACAAACCAAAGGTCCATCAAGCACAGTATTCCGTTTCCAACAGTGGTCAATCCAGGTCACAAGTACCTGGCAAGATCCCAAAAGAGTAAAACGGATTCTATGCTGCTTATTCTAGAAAAAAAAAAAAAAGTAGTGAATTTTCGAAAGTCCCATCTTAATAATGAATCTAAGAACATCACTCCAAGTTTTATTATCTTCATTGTAATGATATTAATATTGATATGTTACACGCTCATGACTGTATATCTAGTGGCACACAGTGGACATACAAAAGACAATACAGTAAACCCCATCCCACCTAGAACTGTTGTAACCCCCTTTTCTTAAAGGGGCAACAAAGTCAATCGTCATAAACTATATCCACAGCACCTAAACCCCACTTGGAGTATGGTGTTCGGTGTGGAGGTCATATCTCACTAAAGACATAAAAAGACTAAAAGCAAACAAGCTACCCCATGTGTCAAATTGCAGGAGTTCTCTGCTGGGAGGGAAGGATGTAGGATATGTTTCAGTACACTCCAAAGATGGCCAGAGGTCATCATATTTACATTTTGAGCACCAGTTTATAGAGAGGTTTGAGTGGGATATGGGAGAAGTAAGATAGCTGTAAAATCAGGATCATAGATCGGTTTGTTCATGACAATCTAAATACACTTGACTGTTCACTGCACGATTGTGTATGTTGTAATGTTGTGTTGCTATAAAGCTTGTTCTTGTACAAGTTTGATCCTGAATAAAAACTGTTTGAAATTAAAAATGACTAGAAGCAGTTCAGAGAAAGGCAATAAAAATGCTACACGGTTTGTGCCCAAAGACACATGAAGAAGACCTGAATATAATATACCGGAGAGATGATACAGATGTTTACTTGAAAGGTATTAATATACAAGCAAATCTTTTCCAGAGATGGGGAAGCAGGAGGACACAAATTGAGGTTTCAGGGTGGTAGACTTAGGAGTATCGTCAGGAAGTACTTTTTCCACAGAGAGGCTGGTGAATGCCTGGAATAACCGCCCTGCAACCACTGAATTGAAGATGCTTCACTATCCTTTAGTAGTGGCATTGTCAAATTCTGTAATTACCAGCCCTGATCACTGATTTTATTTTATGAAAAGGCATGACATTAGCCTGTCTCCAGAATGCTGGATTAAACAGATCCATCGGCAGATCTGCCAGAACCTCTGTGCTCCCTAAACATATCCCTGCCTGATCCCCATACTCTGTGTGAACCCTCTCTTTTGTAAATGGTGTGGCATTTACTCCTCTGACAGTTTTACCTTCTCTTTCATTCTGAGGTTACCGCTATAAACTGGAGTCGATTGCGCAATGACTTTTCTCTCTTCCACCACATCCTTTTTCTTCTCTTCCTCCTCTCCTTTTTCTGGAACCTCCAGCCGTTTCAGCACCACACGAGGAAACTAGATGATGAAAATGAATGCCCTTGTTAAATATCCTTTGTCTCCTTAAAGCTCAGGCAGAGACTGGTGTGTCAGTCTCTTCTCCCCCCCCCCCCCCACCACATGTGCTTACGCTAGAGGCCCCACCATGCAGATGCACAGCCAGCATGGCTCAAAGAAACAGATGCTTCCTGTTCCATCAGTAGACAAAGAAAGGGCTCCCTGACTACACAACTCACACTCTCTGGGCCTTCCCCTGGTACTGCCCGATCTTTTCCCTCTAGGAATTCCTGCAAGGAGTTCTTCTTGGTTCTGGTTGGAGTAGGGGCTGGCTCCTCCTTTAAAACAGGCTGTGTGGGCTCAGTTTCTGGCTGGAACTCGGTTACAGCGGGCAGCAGCCTGTGAGCCTTTATACTGCTCCGTAGGAGGATGATGGGGTCATCTTGCTCCTCGACCTCAGCATTATTCCTCATTTCTTCTGAAGTCTGAAAAAGGTAGAACCATTAGTTAGTATACAAGTATTGCCATACTGGGACAGACCAAAGGTTCATCAAGCCCAGCATCCTGTCTCTAACAGTGGCCAACCCAGGTCACAAGTACCTGGCAAGATCAAAAAACAGTACAATACATTTTATGCTGCTTATCCAAGAAATAAGCAGTGGATTTTCCCTAAGTCCATTTTAATAATGACTTATGGATTTTTCTTTTTAGGAAGCTATCCAAACCTTTTTTAAACCCTGTCAAACTAACTGCTTTTACTACATTCTCTGGCAACGAATTCCAGAGTTTAATTACACATTAAGTGAAGAAATACTTTCTCCAATTCACTTTGTAGCTTTATTGTGCACCCCCCTAGTATTTTTGGAAAGTGTAAACAAACGATTCACGTCTACCTATTTCACTCATTGTTTTATTGCAATAAAAATACTTTAAGGCTAAAGCTTCAGCCTACTGCTAAAAAAATCTTTACTACAGGGGAGGGGGCATTAGTCACATGACCGGAAGCCTGGTACATACATCATTTTCTGATAAACAAGCCACTTGTTTCCACTTTCCCTTCACGGACCTTACCCTTATCAAGGTTCTCACAGTGTAGACAATTAGGACAATTTGTCCTGGGCACCAAGTTGTCCTCTTTAGTCAATTTTTGAATATACAAGCAGGCAAACATAAAAAAAAAAAGGAAGAGGGGGCCATACCTGTCAAAAGCTGCACCCTGTTCAGACAGGGCTTCCACATCCAGCACCAGGCTGAGAATGAGCTACTACTACTTGACATTTCTATAGCGCTACTAGGGTTACGCAGCGCTGTACAATTTAATAGAAGAAGGCAGTCCCTGCTCAAAGGAGCTTACAATCTAAAGGACGAAATGACAAGTTGGGGTAGTCTAGGTTTCTTGAATAGTGGTTAGGTGCCAAAGGCGACACTGAAGAGATGGGCTTTGAGCAAGGATTTGAAGATGGGCAGGGAAGGGGCCTGGCGTATGGGCTCAGGGAGTTTATGAGCTAAGGGCTTTCCTTCTTTTCTAGAAAATCCAGAGAATATTTTGCACTGGTTTAAATGCATCTGGACTAAAACCACACCGAGATGGTTATGTCTTGGTTTTCAGAGGCATACAATGTGATACTAAAAGAAGCAGTGGTATTCATTAACTGGTTACTTTTGTAACTTTGCACCAAGTTTGTAACCACTTGTTGCCATATTATCTCCACTCTCATCTCTCCCTATATTCCTCCCCGGGAACTCCGTTCACTGGGTAAATCTCGCTTATCTGCACCCTTCTCCTCCACTGCTAACTCCAGACTCAGTTCCTTTTATCTTGCTGCACCATATGCCTGGGATAGACTTCCTGAGCCAGTATGTCAAACTCCATCTCTGTCCGTCTTCAAATCCTTTTTGATGCTGCTTTTAACTCCTAACCCTTATTTTATCATCCTCACTTTAATATTCCCTTATCTCTTGTTTGTCCTGTTTGTCCTAATTAGATTGTAAGCTCTGTGGAGCAGGGACTGTCTCGTCACGTTCAAGTGTACAGTGCTGCGTAAGCCTAGTATCACTATAGAAATGATAGATAGTAGTAACTGAAACTGGTTACTTTTGTAACTTTGCACCAAGTTTGTAACCACTTGCTGCCATATTAACTCTCCTTGTTCTGGACAAGCAGACTGAAGAGTAGTGGCTGCGAGATCCCTGAAATGAAATTTCAGGATACAGAAAGATGCACCAGGAGGACCACCCAATACATATCCAACTTTTTAGTTTATTTTTGTTCACTTTATTTTCTGTGCTCTAGGGAATACTAGGGTAACACGCTCCCGTATTTGCTACAAATTCATCCTGCCTCCTCTCCAAAGCCCTCCCTTTTACCCCCCACCCCTCCCCGGGCAACCTTTCTCCACCTGCTGCATGACAGGAGACAGAAGGGGAGCTGACACTCACCACTTCAGGCTGGAGACGAGAAGATCTCCTCACAGGCATCTCTGCTTCCTTCTTTCTCATTTTTAAAATCAGGCACGGCCCTAGCCCTCCTGCAAGGTGGGTGAAGATGGAAAGCGAGCCGCGCAGGATCTGGCGGGCTGCGACCAAGCGTTATGATTCAAATCTGTCTCCTCCTCAGTCACAGAGCTCAGCCTCTTTGTGCCCAGCCCGCTGAAGAGCTGCATTTCCGCTTCTCGCCGCTAGAGGCGCCAGCAGAGCAGCGAATCTCTTCGCATTCGCTGCCTCCTTTGCCGGCGAAGGGCAAAGACGAAGCTTTTGAAATTCAAAAACATGCTCAAAGACCCTGCGATGCAGTCCGGGGTTTATCGCTCCCTCCTCGTGGCATCGCAGGGGCATAGCCGTAGCGGGGCTGAACCGCTCTGTTTTTACCCTAGACCTATCCAGCTAAGGAGGTTGTACCCAGCAGCAGCCGGGGAAAACCATTCATCTAGGGGGCGGGGCTTAGCCCCAGGCTGACCTGCGCGACAGCAGCACTTCGAGCCACTGCACTGACGACGCCGGCACCGCGCGAGCATGCTCGGTTCGGCCCGCCAGATCGGAGCATGCTCGCAGCGCCGGCCGTCAGTGGCCCAATGTGCTGCTGCTGATTGCTGTGTTCTGTCTCTCACCGGGCTCCGTATTTCTTCAATTGGCGGGGACCCTTGCCTGGTAAGGTAGGTTTTGTTTTAATTTTGTTGGGGGACTGGCAGAAGGCAGGGAAGAGGAAACGGGGTGCCTAATGCTCACCCATGTTAAATATTGTCCCTGCTCCAGAAACATTAATTTCTGATTAGGCCAGTGCTGCATACATGTGCTGATATGAAGAGCCCAGTTTTTTTTCTGCAACATGTGTCCTTTGCTAGAGGTCCTAGGACTGAAAACGCTCCTCTGACTGAGGGTCTGCTGGTACTTGTGATTTTATTTAAGGAAGAACAGCACTGTACAGAATAAAGAGGCAGACTGGATGGGAGGATTGTTCTTTTTACTCTGTCATTTATTATGTTTGAACTGGTTCATCTAGTCCTGGTTTTTACCTTATTGCATTCATCATATTTTAGTTCTGATTGTCTTGGGGATAGCAATGGGACAAACAGAATTACAACTTCATTCATGCAATGGAGAAAAAAACAGGATTGAATGAATCGATGTGGGGTAAGTTGATAACACTAAATGGCCCTTGTGGAATCACAGAAGTCTATACCCTATATTTCCTTCCACATCCACCCATTTCTCATCCCTTGCTGCTGTTCAAAGCTGGAAAGAAGCAGTGCTTCAGGTTGTATTTTCTTCTTCTAAACCACTATTTCTGGGATAAGCAGTATAAAATGTTTTGTACATTTTTGGGATCTTGCCGGGTATTTGTGACTTGGATTGGCCACTGTTGGAAACAGGATGCTGGGCTCGATGGACCTTTGGTCTTTCCCAGTATGGCAATACTTATGTACTTACATACTTATGCACAAAGCTTACTGTGCTGTTAACAGTTGCTTTACACTGGTTCTAGCCAGTCTAAAGCAAATGTTATTTAGCGAGCCATGCATAAAAGGGTTTTCTATGGCTCTAGCATGTGCTGTTAGCAGCCACCTAGAACCCTTTGCAGATGAGTTTATTAGTATTTCAATGAGTATTGCTGGTGATGCACAGTCCTAATGAGCTAAATTTTTAGGCTGCTCTGGAGCTGTTGGAAGAGGAAGGAAACACAAGCAGGCAGCTACAAAGGCTGCCTGTTTGTGCTCCCTACCTTTTCCTTTCCATGCAGGTGGTGGTCTGGTGGATCCCAGACCCCCCTCACACCCTCTGACAAAATTTCCTGGTGGTCCAGTGGACTGCACACCCTCCCAAGCAACTGACCTGGTGGTCTAGCAACTGTCCACTTAAAAAAAAAAAAATTAAAAGTTGGATGCACCGGGTGGGGCTAAACACACTCATAGTAACATAGTAGATGACGGCAGGAAAAGACCTGCACGGTCCATCCAGTCTGCCCAACAAGATAAACTCACATGTGCTACTTTTTGTGTATACCTTACCTTGATTTGTACCTGTCCTTTTCAGGGCACAGACCGTATAAGTCTGCCCAGCACTATCCCTGCCTCCCAACCACCAGCCCCGCCTCCCACCACCGGTTCTGGCACAGACCGTATAAGTCTGCCCAGCACTATCCCCGCCTCCCAACCACCAGTCCGGCCCTCCCAACCACCGGCTCTGGCACAGACCGTATAAGTCTGCCCAGCACCATCTCCACCTCCCGCCACCGGTTCTGCCACCCAATCTTGGCTAAATTCCTTAGGATCCATTCCTTCTGAACAGGATTCCTTTATGTTTATCCCACGCATGTTTGAATTCCGTTACCGTTTTCCAAGCATCCACTACTCTCTCCGTGAAAAAATACTTCCTGACATCTTTCCTGAGTCTGCCCCCCTTCAATCTCATTTCATGTCCTCTCATTCTACCGCCTTCCCATCTCCGGAAAAGATTCGTTTGCAGATTAATACCTTTCAAATATTTGAACGTCTGTATCATATCACCCCTGTTTCTCCTTTCCTCCAGAGTATACATGTTCAGTCCACACCAACTGTCTTGACTTCATGCTTATTCCAAACGCCGAGAGCCCAAATTTAATCTAGTTGCTAGTCAGGGGGAAAGTAAACCTTCTAAAACAGGATTTTTCACATCCCTATTAATTCATAATAAACCTAAGGCAATAAAAGTGAACACACAGATATGGGGTAATTTTATAACTATATCTAGGTCAATGCTGGAAAAAAACAAAGAGCATTCATTTTAACCCTATTTATAAAGGTGCTATAGGAGTCATTCCGTGTCAAGTGGACCAATTTTAAAGGTCGTCCCCACCTCACCATCTCAGATTTTGATGAAATCATCGATACTCCTCGATACCCTGTCCTCACTTGGATTCCAGGGCTCTGTCCTTTCCTGGTTCTCTTCCTACCTCTCCCTCTGCACCTTCAGTGTTCACTCTGGTGGATCCTCTTCTACTTCTATCCCGCTGCCTGTCGGCGTACCTCAGGGTTCTGTTCTTGGTCCCCTCCTCTTTTCTATCTACACTTCTTCCCTTGGCTCATTAATCTCATCCCATGGCTTTTCCTACCATCTCTATGCTGATGACTCCCAAATCTACCTTTCTACTCCTGATATCTCACCTTGCATCCAAACCAAAGTTTCAGCGTGCTTGTCTGGCATTGCTGTCTGGATGTCTCAACGCCACCTGAAATTAAACATGACCAAAACCGAGCTTATCATTTTCCCCCCCAAACCCACCTCCCCACTCTCCCCGTTTTCTATTTCTGTTGAGGCTCTCTCATTCTCCCTGTCTCCTCAGCTCGAAACCTTGAAGTCATCTTTGACTCTTCTCTCTCCTTCTCTGCTCATATCCAGCAGATCGCCAAGACCTGTCGTTTCTTTCTTTACAACATCCGTAAAATCTGCCCCTTTCTTTCCGAGCTCTCTACCAAAACCCTCATCCACATCCTTGTCACCTCTCATTTAGACTACTGCAGTCTGCTTCTTGCTGGCCTCCCACTTAGTCACCTCTCCCCTCTCCAGTCGGTTCAAAACTCTGCTGCCCGTCTCGTCTTCCGCCAGGGTCGCTTTACTCATACTACCCCTCTCCTCAAGTCGCTTCACTGGCTCCCTATCCGTTTTCACATCCTGTTCAAACTTCTTCTACTAACCTATAAATGAACTCACTCTGCTGCTCCCCAGTATCTCTCCACACTCGTCCTTCCCTACACCCCTTCCCGTGCACTCCGCTCCATGGATAAATCCTTCTTATCTGTTCCCTTCTCCACTACTGCCAACTCCAGACGTCGCGCCTTCTGTCTCGCTGCACCCTACGCCTGGAATAAACTTCCTGAGCCCCTACGTCTTGCCCCATCCTTGGCCACCTTTAAATCTAGATTGAAAGCCCACCTCTTTAACATTGCTTTTGACTCGTAACCACTCACCTCCACCTACCCTCCTCTCCTCCTTCCTGTACACATTAATTGATTTGATTTGTTTACTTTATTTTTTGTCTATTAGATTGTAAGCTCTTTGAGCAGGGACTTTCCTTCTTCTATGTGTAGCGCTGCGTACGCCTTGTAGCGCTATAGAAATGCTAAATAGTAGTAGTAGTAGAGTGCACCGGGCAGGGGCTGGGCACCGAGGATGGAGGAGAGGTAGCTAGACCACCAGGGTCAGTTGTGGGGGTGTGTACAGTCTACTGGACCACCAGGGAATTTTGGAGGGGAGGGAGGTCACTAGACCACCGGTGTCAGTTGTGGGGGGGGGGGGGGTACGGTCCACTGGAGTACCATGGAATTTGGGAGATGGGTTGTGGTCCAGTGTATTAGAGCTGTCAACTGCATTTGGAGTGTTAATTATCAGACAGTATGGGACTTTGTTATTATGGGAGCCGACTAAATAATTGTGACAGCAATTAGCATTGATGTGTGAGAACAAAACTTATTAGAAGTAAAGAATGTATTAGAAAAAAAAAGTATTCATTTAAGTCAGGAAAAACGAGGCCTTGCCAGGTTGTAAATAATGAACCATATACTAAAGTATAAACACAGCTGTAAGGTATCTAGTTGAGCCAAATGTTTTGGCCTTCACCTAGGGCTCCTTTTACTAAGGAATAAAATGGGCTTCTTAGCATTTAGCGCACACTAATTGATACCACAGCTTAGTAAAAGGATCCCCTAGTCTTGGTTTAAAAAAAAAAACCCCACCACAGGTAAACCTTTAGCTACTGTCTTACCAATAGGAAAAGTAATACAATCAGTAATTAGATTAAAGCTAATTGTAATAAGGCATGAATGTTATAACAGACAACAAAAATATAGATTCTATTAATAATAATTCCCAGGAGGGAAAGACGGTATAGTACAAAATCAAAGAGAACAGGAGAAGGGCACCACCACTAGCAACACCCAGGGATTAGGACTGGGAAAAGAACAGTGTTTCCTTTCAGACTTCTATGAGCTATTTTGGTTTGATGTCCATAGCTTTACAGAATAAAGGTTCACACAGTTTCTGTTACATTTTTGTTTGTTGTTTTCACTGCCTGGAAAATATTTCCCAGGGATTAAGATCCCTAAGTTGTGTCAAGAAAAGATAGTTTCGATCACACATTTCTCTCTGCTCCCCTCTACCCCCTCCCCGGCAGTTTTTTCATCACTCTTCCCTTTCAGTCTCTCTTCCTCTCCTTTTTTGTTTCAGAGCAGCTGCTGTTGTACCTTTTGCTGCTTCCCAAAACAATTGACTAGAATGACTCAGTTGGCTCCTAGGGGCAGGAAAGGGGTAGCAGAATGGTGTGGGCTACTGGGGCCTTGGCCTGACTAAGGGTCCTTTTTATCAAATGGCAGTAAAAGATGGCATCATTATGTGAGATTGCCGCACACTGAGGCCACCTTTTACCACTGCTGGTAAAAAGGCCTATTGTTTTAAATGGCCAGTAAATGACCATGCAGTAAGTGCTGGGGCAAGTGGAGCTTTCATATATCACCGTGGCACAATGACATCAAGTCCACAGCACCCAAAGATACATCTCTAGTGTGCCAGTAATTGAAATATGCCTGGAGAATGGCACTATAACAAATGCTCAACATAAATAGAATTCACGAGTCTTTGTGTTGAAACCCAGAGATTTCCCAACTGTGCCCCTTCTATCAATATCTTGTTTGCTATCAGAATCATTTGTAGAGTGTTTATTGTAAGTGACTTGACTAGCTTTGACATATCTCCAAGATCAACCCAAAAATTTGAATCCTCTTGGTTTTGCCCTGTTGTCTGCATACGATAGGCTATAGGTCCCCAACACATGGTACACATACCCCAAGAAACATTAGCAGGAAGTATGCAGCACACAGTGCCCAAGTGCTGCCATCCCTTCCCTGCCACCATATGCTTACTGGCCGGACTGCTGCCTTCCCATGTCTACAGCAGCAAGAACAAATAGAAACTGCATCCTTCCCCTCCCTTCCGCCTACCCATTTGCTCACCTGCTGCCTCCCGTGCTTCGTGGCTTCAAGAAAACCAAAATGAAGTGCAAGACCATAACCTTGTGTGCATTGCTGGCAGCTCAGGTGGGTCCTGCCCCCTATGATGTAATTTCCTGTTTTGAAAGGGCAGGACCCACCTGAGCTGCCAGCATCATGCACAAGGTTGTAACACAGTGCCTCATTTCGGTTTGCTTGCAGTCAGAGAGGCAGCGGGAGGGGAAGGATATAGTTTCTATTTCTTAGTGCCAGTGCAGGCTTGGGAAGGAAGCAGCCCGGCCAACGAGCATGTGGCGGAGGGGGAAGGGGCAGTGGTGAGTAGGTGAGCGACAGGGTGGATAGAGGTGTTGATAAAGGGATGAGGTAATGGAGGGAGATGGGTAGGGGAACAGAGAGATGGGGCAATGCTGGATGGTGGGATAAGGGGAAGAGAGATGAGGTGATGCCACTACCAGAATCACCTCATCTCTCTTCCAGTAGTGGGAGATGGGAGGAAAGAGAGCTAGGACAGTTGTGGAAGGG
Organism: Microcaecilia unicolor; assembly: GCF_901765095.1. NCBI lineage: Eukaryota > Metazoa > Chordata > Amphibia > Gymnophiona > Siphonopidae > Microcaecilia > Microcaecilia unicolor. The sequence goes on from NC_044041.1 coordinate 110,145,309, forward strand.
AAGAGAGACAGAGGGGTGTTGTTGGAAATGGGGGGGAAGAGAGAGAAATGGGACAATGCTGAATGGTGGCAGGAGCAGGACAGAGGGGGCAGTATTGGATGAAGGAAGAGAGAAAGCCAATACTGGATGGCAGAGGGGTGATGTTGGGTGGAGGAAAGTGAGAGAGAAAGAAAGAGAAGCAGAGAAGATCCTGGATGGCTAGGGCAAGAAGGGGAGAAAGAGGGCTGATGGTGGGAGGAGGGAAGAGACAGAGAGGATATGTTGGATGGTGGGGAGTGGGACGGGAGACGAGAGGAAATGCTGGATGGCATGGCAGGAGGGAGAGACAGAAATAAGATGCTGAATGGTGATGGGGGGGGGGGAGATACAGCAAGAAGATGGTGATGGGGGGATACAGAGAGGAGATGCTGCATGGCAGGGGTGATACAGAGAAGAGAGCTTGAGGGGAGGGGGAGAAATGCACACAGAGAAGATGCTGCATGGCTGGGGACACACACACGATGCTGCATGGTTGGGGGGAGAGAGACACATACAAAAAAGAAGAAGGTGCTGCATGGCTTGGGAGACACACAAAAAGAAGAGATGCTGCAGGCTAGGGGGAGAGAAACACACCTACAGAGGAGATGCTACATGGCAGGGGGGAGAGAGACACAGGAGATATGGGGAAAGAAAGGAATACAGAAAAGGGACATGGATGATGGAAATGGAAAGAGAAGTGTCAGCTGGACTAAAGACCTTGGCAAGAGAGTTAAGAGAAGACAGAAGAAAGCACAAACCAGATATTGAGACCAACATGACTAGAAAAATAAAATGACCGGACAACAAAGACAGAAAAATATATATTTTTTAAATTAAAATCTGTTCGTTTTTCAAATGTACATGATGTGCCAGAGCTGATCAGAGGTCATGGGTACTTGGTTGAAATTTATTTGACTTAGGGGGTACTTGGCTTGAAGAAGTTGGGAAACGCTGCTATAGGCAAACCCCACCCCCCAAGTGGGCTGAAAGAGCATTAGACTGACAGTGAGAGAGCCTTCAAATGAGTGTGACACTCCTAATGAGTGGGACTTGACATCTCTGCTGTGAAGGTGTTCACAATTCAGAAAAAGGGGGAAAGCTATGACATACAATGTTTGGGTACAGGTTGTGGTAATAAAGTTGTTAGCAAAGGTTTGATGGCACTGGGGGGAGGGGGAAGCACTCCCAAAAATAACCCCAATCCAGCCACAGACTGCTGAGCCACAGTGTCGCTGCTGGCATTTGGGAGCCGTATGACATCATTCCGTGCAGCATCTTCCTCCATCCCTCCTTGTTAACACAAGACAGTATTATTTCAGGGCTTGAGATATTTTCCTCCCTTTCCCCCTGGGGGGGTTTGGGGCTATAATTTGGCTTTCTGTTAAATCCTGTTTAAAATCTAACACTGTTGGAGGGATCTTACAGTAAGGCTCCAGGAGTCCTCTCATCTGTTACCCCAGGACCCTATGCCCCTCTTGCTTTTAACTCACCACTTTTAATCCTGGTACTCAAGAACCCAGCAATGGTCCCCACTAGTTTTGGTCAGGCTAGATGTTGAAAACCACATGCTAGAACAATTTTGATATGGGGTTTGTTGAATTTTCTAGCCAAAGGATTATGAAGGTTTGAGCTTGTCTGCTGTTGAATTCTACTCTCTCTCTCTCTTTCTGTCTGGCAGAGGCATGCTGGCTGTTGCTCTGAACTTCTGAAGGTGTCTGTCCACAATGGAGTTTCCTGACCACAGCAAACAGCTGCTGCAGAGCCTGCGTGATCAGAGGCACCAGGGTTTCCTGTGCGACTGTACCGTGCTCGTCGGTACCACCCAGTTCCTTGCTCACCGGGCAGTCCTAGCCTCCTGCAGCACTTTCTTTCACATGTTCTATAAGGAGCGCCTGGACAAGAGAGACTTGGTATTTATCAACAGTGAGATTGTCACAGCACAAGCCTTTGGTCTCCTCTTGGAATTTATGTATGAGGGCATGCTCTCCTTCCACTGTACCCCTGTGGAAGATGTTCTGGCTGCAGCCAGCTACCTGCACATGAATGACATAGTTAAGGTGTGCAAAAAGAAGCTGCAAGCACGAGCCATGACTGAGGCTGATAGCACCAAACGAGAAGAGGAGCCAGCGGAAAGCTTGGAGATGTTGCCCAGCACCTCCAGGTACAAGAGTCAGAGCCAGGAGCAGCAGTCCTGTGAGGCACTGAAAAGACAGAAGGAGGAGGCCAGAAGCACCTGCTCTCCAGAGAAAGCAGAGCCAGTGGTGCTGACGGCTGACGCAGCAGACACGACACAGCCTGGCATGGAAGTGGATTCTCCACAGGTTCCAGTCACACAAACGTCTTTTCCTACCATGCCAGAGGTCTCACTCTCCAGCCCTAGCAGCTCCACTGAAACCGTGCCCCCCAATTACTTTCCTCCTGCCAACTCAGAGGAAATGCCACCCGCTGCAGACACCGCTACCGAGGGCCCAGCAGCAGAGCCCAAGCCACCCCACCCAGAATTTTATCCGAAGGGGATTGAGCCTGAGCCCATTAAGGTTAAAGTGGAAGCCATCGTAATTTCTGACGAGGAGACGGATGCAGCCGAGCAACTGCGCTACAGGAATATGGAGATGAGGGTTGAGAACATCTTCCAGCCTCCTGGGGGGGAGGGGGCATCAGGAGGCAGCTGTGGAAGGCAAGTGGAGAGTTTTGAACAAAGCACAGCCATGGACGAGGTACCTTCACAGGAAGGGTTCCTGGCCCAGGAACACCTCCCATATCACATGATCTCCGTACCAGGGACGCAGTCCTATGCCAGTATGGTGACACCCCCACTGCATGAGCAAATATATTTGCAGGATTATGAGGGGCACCCCAATTTTGGTGTGTTCACAGACGATGTTCCTACCTGCAAGACATGTGGTAAGACTTTTTCCTGCTCATACACGTTGAGACGCCATGCCACCGTACACACACGAGAGCGCCCGTACGAGTGCCGCTACTGCATGAGGAGTTACACACAGTCTGGGGACTTGTACAGGCATATTCGCAAAGCCCATAATGAGGACTTGGCAATTAAAAAACCTAAATCAGACTTGGAGGAGAGTCCCTTGTAAGGTAATAAGCCTTGGGGCTCTGTGAAGCTCTCTCTCTGGCTTTTTTCGTACACTGATTTTTTAAGTTGGATGAAATTTGTCTGTGTCTGCCTCTGGCAGGTAGATTGCTGAGTAACAGCAGTGCTTCTGCAGGTGGGGCTTGTCCAGAAGGACAAAGCAGCCCAGCAAGATCGAAAAGGCAGAATGCTGTTGTCTTAGGCCAACCCACCTTCCTGCTCTCCCTCCCTCTTCCAGAAAAGAATATTCCAACTGTTCATGCGGAGGAGAGGAAAGAAGGTAATATTTAGCTGGCTCCATTTTGGTGATCTGAAACAAAACGAAACAGTAAGATGAAAAGACTGCTTTGGCTAACCATTTGGAGTCATTTGAACCCTGTTTAATCTTCACATATTTACTGCAGATGACAATATTGGTGATTTTATGATGAACCTTGAAGTGTAAACTAAACAAGATGCTGATGCTATTCTGAGCAGTCTGGCTAGAACCCAGGGCTTTTGTTCCGCAATCATTGAAGCAAACATGGTTAGCTTCCAGTAGCATTAACCCCCATTAGACAGAGCAGTTCCTGAGCCTGGGAGAGCAACTTTCATAGGGCTTTTATTTATGTAAAACAAAATGTGTTCCCCATATTAATTGGCTGTCTGAAAATCACTCCTCTCCTCCCCTTGATGTGCCAACATGCAGTTTTCCACAGTTTCCATCCTTTTAGCTGTACTGAAGGGATGTGTTTCTGGAGAAGCATTTAAGTTGGAGAAGGAAAATAATAAGTGCAGATGGCATTTTCAACTTTACACTTAACATTTTTCTGCAGACAAAATGTGCAAAAATGCAAGGATACCTTGCACCTGCCCCAAGCTTCATAGTGAAAGTATGCATGAATTTTGTTTTGAAATTGGCCCTTTTTAATATCCTGCTCCTTCCAGTTTGGATTGTTTTAAGTGTTATACCGGCAGTGCTAGTCAACTGTTCTGGTCAGTCATACTAGGTAAGGGCCAGCTCTACAATGTTGAGGTAACGTGATGATTTTTTGATGCTGCCAGTTCTAATTAATAATTTTAATAGTTGGAAGTGGAGGCTTATCGGTGGTGTGGGGGATAGGGAAGTTGGTATATCCACAAAACCTGAAACAAAATTCAAACTATCAAAATCAGTGTATTGGAAATGTGATAATAGTGACACTGAGTCTTTTACTCCACATGAGCCAATAGGCTTTAGGTTCAACCTTTCAAATATAAATCATTAGCCAAACAAAATCCACACTCATCAAACAAAACTGATGTATCAAAAAATTAACTGTTTTTCAAACAGCCATTTACCAATATATGGTTCATTCAAGGTCGTATCTCAGATCCCCCAAAAAATGTGTATCTCAAAATTATAACAATGCTCCAAAGACTTTAACAATATTCCTATATGAAAATACTTCATTCATCTGAAAACAGAAATAGAAGATTCTTGTTGTTTCATTTAAAAAATGTGCTCCAGCTATGCCACAACATTGGGCTGGGGGGAGGTTAGTATGCTTGGTAGTGAGTGGATATTGAAAGGGTGATGAGTACCAGGGTAGAGGAGGGTGGCAAAATCCATCAAAAGAGAGGTTCCACAATATTAGTAGGGTTCCATTGCTTAATGAAAGATATTGCTGGAGCAAATGGCTGATAGCAGGCTGCTCTCCACTTTCCTGACCACACGACTTCACTTTAATTGTTTAAGTTCTTTAGGGCAGATATGGGGCCAAAGGGGACATCTGATTGGAGAGGTGGTGGTGGCTCTATTTATAGGAGATTGCACAAGTAGTGTAAAATCAGTTAACGCTAATTATTCAGCCTGATGGGATCTCTCTACGCTGTCTCTGTTGGGGATTTCACAGAATACAAGAGCTTTGGAGGGGAAGGGGGGGGGTGAAATTCTCAAAAGGGTTGTCACTATGATCTGCTTGCCTTGATTTTCTGCCAGGATGATAGTTGTCTGTTTTCTGAAATATTTGGGTTTCATTCTCTTTCTGTGATCTTTCTTGATGGTACAGTAAACAGAATTGGTTAGTTTGTATTTAAAAGATTTTTCAACTAACTATTAAAAATTATCTGTGAAAGTTTATATTGAAGAATGAGTGATGTCTGCTCACTAGTACAGGACCAATACAGAGCCAAATACAGCACAGGTGACACCAAAGTATGAGCTAGATGTATAGTTCATGCAGAAGTTTATTTCAAACATCCAATGGACTCAACACGAATCGTGTTTCGGCCACAAAGGTCTGCCTCAGGAGTCTCTTCAGAATGGATGCGTTCAACACTCTAGTCCTCTATAGCATTTAATGTCAATATAGCTTTACATATACAGTGTGATCGCTAAAGCTGTCATAGACACAGTGGCTGTGACGGTTTTAGCGATCACACTTTATATGTAAAGCTATATTGACATTAAATGCTATAGAGGACTAGAGTGTTGAACGCATCCATTCTGAAGAGACTCCTGAGGCAGGCCTTTGTGGCCGAAACATGATTTGTGTCGAGTCTGTTGGTTGTTTGAATTAAACTTTTGCATGAACTATACATCATCTAGCTCATTCTTTGGTGTCACCTTCACTGTGTTTTGCTTGTTTGTTTCATTTGTGCGAGGGATTTTGTTCTGTTTCCATCGATCTAAAACATATGTGTATTAGGTAGCCTAATACTTATTGGAACCAATGTTTATAACCAGCTCTGTTCTTCCTAAAAAGCAGCACTACCCAGGCTGTCCCGCTGCTTTCAGATTTTTTTTTTTAAATATGTTGAGTCTATGCGAGGAACTTACGCTAGATAATCATGCCCCTCTTGCTGTCAGAACCTACACACCCTGCCAATCTTCCTTTCCAGGCCCAAAGTTCATGTGCACAGCCAAGGACCATGGAGAGAAGCCTTGCAATCACAGCTCGTCATGTACTAATGTTGAGAGAAGTTCCTTTAGTACTATTTTGTGTCTCCTACACTGAGGGCAGTCGAGTTTCTACGCTAAACTAAGAATGCTTGGATACTTTTATCCCACAGTGGCGGATATACTGGATAGTGGATGCAAGAATGGCGGCAAGGGCTCACTCGCAATTTTGCAGGGTGTTTTCTTGGTGTTGGTGTTAACATGTCTAAAATAAACCAGAAAATGCCAGCAGGAAGCATGAGAAAGGTTGCCACACTTGTACTAAGTGAGGCCAGGGTTGACACTGTTGGGGCAGGTGCCCTTGGATTTATGCACATTTTTTCGCAGAAAAATGTTAAGTGTAAAGTTGAAAATGTTGGAAAACAAGACAAGGTATCATTCTTTGCACTACTACTACTTATCATTTCTATAGCGCTACTGCATTTGTTTCTGTGCCATGCAGTTTAGGAGTGGCAGTGACCCCTCTGTAGTCTCATCCCCACCTTGCTGCTGAGCTCTGTATGAGGCAGTGCCAGGCACTTACATGCTTACTCCACCTTTGTTTGTATTTGACTCAAAGAGGCAATTCTAATACAATGGATAAGAAGCAAGCCATCTGCATGTATTGCGGCTGTGTAACCGAGACAGACCCACACTGCACAGTTCTTCCTGTTAAGGGCAGATTCCAGTCACCAATTGTAAGAGTAGGACCACAAGTAAGATGTCTCCTTCTTCACTTAATTCTGTCACTTTCTTCTTTCTACTGTGGCACCTTGGATAAATAAGTATCAAAAGGTCCCCCTTCTTCCTTCCCCTGTGTTCCTACAAAGTTTTCTAACAAATTTAACCAGTCACTATTTAGCTAGGAGCTGACTGTCGGGGGCTAAATTTGACCCAGATAGTCAATGCCACCCATGTCTGGGCAGTGGCATTAAATATCTGGGTATGAATGGACTTGTTCTAGCTGCCGGCACTTACACAGGTCCAGGTTGAATAAATCAGTCAGGAGCCACCTGAGGGACTGTGTAACTTCTTTTCTTTCTGGTTGTCTCCTCCCCCTCCCCCCCCAGAGGACTCAGATCCTTATGCACAAAATTCCAGAAACACTGGCTGAACACCGAGTTGGAATTACTACTACAAATCATTTCTATAGCGCTACCAGTCGTATGCAGCGCTTCACAATTTAATTGTGAGTGGAGGAGTGGCCTAGTGGTTAGGGTGGTGGACTTTGGTCCTGGGGAACTGAGGAACTGAGTTTGATTCCCACTTCAGGCACAGGCAGCTCCTTTTGACTCTGGGCAAGTCACTTAACCCTCCATTGCCCCATGTAAGCCGCATTGAGCCTGCCATGAGTGGGAAAGCGCGGGATACAAATGTAACAACAACAAAAAAAACACGAAGAAAAGACAGAATTACTGACCAATGTTGAACACTTAACAGCATGCAAATTATATGCACACTGTGTTTTGATCATTGGTCAGTAAAGGGGTCCAAGCCGTAGGCATAGCTGTTGTGGGGACATCGCGCGATGATTAGACCCCCTAAACCTCCTTAGTGGTCCAGCAGACTTCCCACCACCTCTAAAAAATCGCTGTTAGCACTCCCTCCTCCCTCCCCTACATAACTCAAAAGCTCTGTGGTGGTATAGTGACCTCACCATACGTCTTGTGAGAATTTGATGCAGGCGGGCAGGAACAACGCCTACTCCCTCCTGTCTCTGGGCCTGCCCTTCTCAAAAAGGCAGTGCGCAGGGGCTGGGCCATTTTGAGACGGGCAGGCCTAGAGGCAGGAGGGAGTAGGCGTTGCTCCTGCCTCCAACACTAACATGAGGTATGGAGAGGGGAAGGGGGTCATTAGACCACCACAGAGTTTTTTTGAGTTTGGGGGGGGGGGGGGGTACTAGACCACCAGGGATATTGTGCAAAACTTAAGGACAGCTCAAGACCTGCCATTAGGTTTTGCATGTTAAAAGGTAAGTGCTCAGTGCATGGAAATGTCTCATCAGTCGAAATGCTCATTTTAGTACAGAAGAGCTTGTTATATATTTGCATAGGGTTATCGATAGCTCCTACGGGGAATGGTGACAGAGATGTAGAACCCCTTTGTGCAGTAGATGCTAAATAACATTTGCTTTAGACTGGCTACAACCAGTCTAAAGCAAACGTTGCAAGCAGTCAGCTTTGTGCATCAGGCCCTCAGTGCCATTCCAGCGCTTCCACCCTCCCCCCAGCCACATTCTGGACCGCCTGATATGCCCCTACCCATACACCTGAAGGTCCTCTCTGGCTACTTTATTATCCCTTCTGGGCAGGAGTGATCCACACTTGCTCCTTCCAGCTTCATCCTCAAAATAGCTCCTGCAACCTCCAGTGGTAGACTCACAGGGGAGCCTACAGGTGGGTGGATGCTTCTGGGGGGGGGGCTCCAGAATGGGGTGTGGGAGAGCACAGGCTGTATTTCGGAACTTATGTGGATGCTGGCTGATATTCAGTGTCGGCACCCTATTAGCTAAACACCCACAACTAAGACAGCTATTGGTGTGGTTGTAGTAGGACGCTCAGCTATGCGGGCACTGTAGATCACCAGTAACCACACACCTCCCATCTCCTTCCTGACTTTGCCCAGAGACTTCCCCTATAGTGGCTGCTTTTTTATTACTCGGTTAGAGCTGATCTTCACTGGCACTGCCCGGTTAAAATTTCAAATTTATTATTTGATTTACCGCCCTCTAGAGACCTTCAGAGCAGCTTGCAATTTCTAAAAGATTGTTAAAGATAGAGATAAACTACTACAACCCGAGACAGGGTAGGGGGAAAGATGGTTTAAACAGATCTGAGACATTGCTTGGCATGGATTCTTCTCACTTGTGGGCTGAGGTAGTTATAGTTGAAAGGCATCTCTAAAGAGGAAAGTTTTGAGGTCAGATTTAAACTACGTAAAAGAGTGTTGAAGGCATAAGCCAGGGGAAAGGCATTCCATAAGGTGGGGCCAACAACACCGAGACCCCCACATTCAGAAGCAAATTCGGGTGCTAGAGGCCATTATTGCCAAAGTAGTGCCCACATTTGCGATTGCTGAATGCTCAAGAGGGCTCTAGCAGTGACTGTGCCAAAGGATAGCGCAAGTGGCATTCTAATCACAATTAAAGTGGGTCATTTTCGATTCACTCTGATGCTCAAAGAATGGCTAGAATAAGAGCGCTCTTACCTGCCGGGAACCTTACGCCAGCTCAGAGCTGATGTTAGGTAAGCAGGCTGGCAAGTATGAGATATAAATCCATCCAGGAGACCGATGGTTAAAACAAACTGCACGTTTCAAGTTCTGCAGGGTCTGTTTCCTGGCTTTTATCTCTTGCTCCTGAGCCTCACCACAGTTTCCTCCCGCTTCAGCCTGGACCACCCTCCCTCTCCAGCTTGGTCCAGCAACATTTGACTGCACTTGCTCTTTCCTGCCCCAGACCACATTAATCTAAGGCGAAAGAATCCCAAAAAGGAAGGGATCAAGCCAGCTTCGTGGAAGGTGGCAAACTGCAACCCGCAGCTCCTCCTTCTCCCACCTTTGACGTTTTTGCTCCTAAACTGGGCATGAGCACAAGAGGTTTGCTTACCGTGCAGCTGTTATGCGCATGCCCCAGGAAAACAGCTTCCTAAGCTGCACAAGAGCTCACGTATGTTTGCATCTCATTAGCATTGCGCATTAGGGAGTTGTTTTTTGGCACTGTTCCGGTGCTGTAATGCTTTGAGCATCGGGGCCTGAATATCTTTGGTTGAACGGAGTCAAAAAGACTCAGGGATAGTATAAGGTGATCAGCGGGTGTGGATCTGAGATTTCTGGAGGATCAATAAGGTATAAGTAGACAGAAGAGGTAGGAGGGAGTGCCTGAATAGTGGGTTTTATGAACTAGAGAGAGGATCTTAAAGGACATTTTTTGTGTAATTGGTAGCCACTGTTGTTCTCGAAGGAAGCGGGTGATATTTCTTAGAACCAGTGTTGTTTGCCATGTTTTGGACAAGCTAGAGCTGACAAATTTCTTTGACTCATGAACTGTATAACAGGGAATTAAAATAATCTAAGGCAGCAATTTATAACAAAAGAGTGTGTGAGAATTCTGAGTACTGATCCTTTGAAAGAGACTGGGACGACAGGAGCAGAATGACCCTTTCTTTCTATTAAAAGACCACAAGATTTGTCAGGATTTAATCTGAGTTTAAAGGATTGAAGCCAATCGGTTATTAGGGTAAGTTTATTATTTAAGATAGTTAGTTCCTAAGGGCTGTGTAGTCAAGCATATCTGCTCCCAGCCCACTCAGCATGGTTTAAGCAGGCAAAAGCCTCTCTTCCCTGTTTAAACTATGCTGAACATGGATCCTTAAGTATCCGCCAGTAAGTGTGGCCACTGCACAGGCATCTAGCCTCATCTCTGCCCTGCAACACCTGCCAGCCAGAAACAGATGCTAGTTTAATTCCTTCACAGCAACCTACTCTAAAACAATCAACTGATGTCAGCTGAACCCCCCTAGTCCCTTAGATTCCCTGTAGAATCTGCCAGACCCGCTTCAACCAGTGCCTGTGTTTGTGGAGTTAGAGCAGTGAGCTGGGAACCAAGTTTGATTCCCACTGTGGTTCCTTGTAACCCTTGGCAAGTCACTTAACCCTCCATTGCCCCAGATACAAAAACCTAGATTGTGAGCCCACTAGGGCCAGAGGACATACCAACTTTCCATTCTCATAGATTACCTATCGGCGATTACCATTTCAGCAGTTTACAATAAAACAAAAGATTAAAGAAAGGAAATTACACTCTAAAAGCAGAGAAGCAGAAAACATAGATGGACTAGTGTTCGTATTAGGTATTTATAGAATCCAACAACCCTACCTAAGCAAAACATATGGTCCCTTTCACAAAGGCACACCAAAAAGTAACCTGCAGTAGTGTGGACGCATGTATTGGACGAGTGCTGGACCATTTCTCCACCATGTCTGGAAAAAAAGGGGGGTTTGGGGGGAAGAAATGGACATGCGGCAAAATTAAAACCAGCGTGTGTCTATTCATGGCTTGAGCCCTTAATGCCATCTATTGACTTAGCGGTAAGGGCTCACACGTTACTGTGCAGTAACAGTGTAGCGCATGCCAATTGTTGATTACCGCCGGGAACGTCCCCGTGGTAGGAAATAGAAAATTATCTTCTACCACAGGTTTTTGGCGCGCACCAAACTCAGAATTACTGCCAGGTGCACACGCTAGCTGGACGGTAATGCCAATTTGATGCATGCTACACATGTGTAGGCCCTTACATGCCTAGTTATCAAATGATTGTCTAAAAAGGAAGCCCTTCAATTTACATTAAATTAAGGTGGTTTGATTGGTAGCTTCAGTGGCAGGTTGTTCTAAAGTTTGGGACCCAGCTCACCAAAAATTGCAGAATGTACAGATTTGAAACAAATTTGGCAATAAGATGGACAGTTAATAAGTGATCTTGAGAAGATCACAAAGAAAGAGGCAGTTGACGTGAAGGGGCATAATCGAACGGGGACACCCATCTCTAAGGGCGTCCCAGCAAAGGGGCAGGGAAACTTGTATTATCGAAACAAGATGGGCGTCCACCTTTCATTTTGATAATACGGTCAGGGACACCCAAATCTCAACATTTAGGTCGACCTTAGAGATGGTCGACCTAAATGTTGAGATGGTCGTCCCCGGTTTTCGGCCATAATGGGAATCGAGGACACCCATCTCAAAAATGACCAAATCCAAGGCATTTGGTCATGGGAGGAGCCAGCATTCGTAGTGCACTGGTCCCCCTCACATGCTAAGACACCAACCGGGCACCCTAGGGGGCACTGCAGTGGACTTCACAAATTGCTCCCAGGTGCATAGCTTCCTTACCTTCGGTGCTGAGCCCCCCAAAACCCACTCCCCACAACTGTACACCACTACCATAGCCCTAAGGGGGGCACCTACATGTGGGTACAGTGGGTTTTGAAGGGCTCACATTTACCAGCACAAGTGTAACAGGTAAGGGAGGGGATGGGCCTGGGTCCACCTTTCTGAAGTGCATGGCACCCACTAAAACTGCTCCAGGGACCTGCATACTGCTGTCAGGGAGCTAGGTATAACATTTGAGGCTGGCAAAAAATATTTTTAAATTTTTTTTTTTTAGGGTGGGAGTAAGGGGTGGTCATCTGGTCAGTTTGGGCATCTTTTTGAGGCTTGGTCGTGAAAAAAAATGGACCAAGTCGACCAAATGCTCGTCAGGGACGCCCTTCTTTGTTCCATTATCGGCCGAGGACGCCCATTTCTTAAGCATGCCCTAGTCCCACCTCCGACACCCCCCCGTGAACTTTGGTCGACCCCGTGACGGACTGCAGTTGAGGGCACCCAAAATCGGCTTTCGATTATGCCACTTTGGGCGACCCTGAGCGAAGGACACCCATCTCCGATTTGTGTCAAAAGATGGGCGCCCTTCTCTTTCGAAAATGCCCCTGAGAGTGTCATCCCACCTAATAAAAATAGAAGAAAACCTAAAGTAAGAGTGTTGTAAACCAGAGTTATAATCTTGTATGGCATTCTTGCAGATATTGGCAGCCAATGTTCTTTTTCAGTAGAGGGGTGACATGATCACATCACTGTCTATATTATGTAAGCTACTTTGGGTACCACAGTAAGGTTATATATTGCTGCTCATGTCACTCCTCCCACTGTTGCTGGTAAAATTTCTGAGCCTAGTTTGATTATTCCTCCTTTAGTGAAACTTTACTGTCACCATGTCCTTTGTTGTGGGCCATCTTAGCTGTTACTTTTTCTACATGTTCCTCTTTGGAATGGGTTGCTAAAGACACAAAAGAATCTCAGCAAAGCTTGGACACTTCGGAAGACCAGACTGCTGAACCTCATAAAGTTCAAGTGGCGTTGATTAAAGATAAGGACATAATCCATAGGAAAAATATGGAGAATACAATTCATTTCTTCATTTTCACAAACACCCTTTGATGTCACCTCAGATTTTGTTTAAAAAGTGTATAGAACAAATTTTGCATATTCCAAAAGATTGTTTACTTTCTTTTTCTAAGTAAAAGCTAGAGATCAACAAGAAATTGCAGCAAGTGGTCCAACAGTCGTTAATCTACAAAATGTTGCTGATCTTTCATAGTTTGGACTTAGTGGACTTTTTGGAACAGTCTGCTATTGAAGCTGGCCATCAGCCTTCTCTTATTGTGACATTTGTATTCCCTCACGATTGAGATCATGTATTAAAATTGTTTTGTTTTTTTAAATAGCTCCATGGCAAAAACTACACAAAAATGGAGGAGAACATTTCTGAGTATATGGTACTTTTCAGTTGCATTTTCCTTTTAAATGTGTGGTGGTTATTTCCTAAATAAGATATGTTCTATGAACCAGAGCACTTGAAGTTTCTTTTGTATGCTAAATGGCTGGAATTTCATTTAGTAAGTCACTGTAGATTTCAGGGTTATTTGAGGCTATATTTAATTCAGAAGTACTTTTGCCTTCCTTAGTTCATTTGTCCTTTTCCATTTTTTCTCTCTCCCACCTTCAGGGATTTTCTAATTTTGGGTCTCCTTATTGTGGTCTGAGTAGCACTTTTTTAATTCCCTGATTGATATCTACTTTGTTAATCATGATTGTCTACATCAAGTGTTATATGCTTGAAGTGTAGTCTTAATTTGATTAAAAAAAGGCAGTATGTCAAATACATGACCCCTTCCTTCTAACATTTCATACTGCAGCTTTGCAGGGGCAGGGAGGGGGTTGCTATGCTGATTTTGACAGTTAAGGTGTGTGGAGGGGGGGGGGGGGGAAGGGGCCATGGATCTGATATACTGCATTTCTGTGGCACAACCAAAGCACTTTTACATAGGCTATAGGGGTACTTTCTCTGTCCCTAGTGGGCTCATAATCAAAGTTTTTGTACCTTGGGCAGTGGAAGGTTAAGTGAGTTGCTCAGGATTAGAAGGAACCACAGTACTCTCTCTGTCCCTAGAGAGGCTCACAATCTAAGTTTTGTTTTTTTGTACCTGGGTCAATAGAGGGTTAAATGACTTGCCTAAGGTCACAAGGAGCTGCAGTGGGAATTGAACACAGGGTACCAGGATTAAAGCCCGCTGCACTAAGCATTAGGCCACTCCTCCACTCCACACAGTGAGAATCAACCCACTGCCTTAACCATTAGGATATTCTTACAGACCTAGGGGTCCTTTTACTAAGGGTCACTAAATGATAAGATGCCCATAGGAATATAATGGGCATCATCAGCATGCGCAGAATCCATTAGTACACGTTAGTAAAAGGACCCCTTAAGTGAGGGTCTAATCGTATCCTAAGAATATATTTTCCAGAATAAACCATCTTCCCACTTGCAGTGAGGTCTGTCCTCATTTTGTCTTACAGGAATAGCAGACTAGAGAAAGCTACATACTCGGCCTTAGGCTCAAGTGAGTCAACTCTGGCAGAGGTCTAGTCCTCTAAGATGAAGTCCACCATTAACAGTCCCTGTTCTGGGATAGGTAGCAATGTCCTATTGAGGACTGCTAACTGGTTAAAAGATAAACAGGGAAAAGTGACTAAATAGGTCCATTTTCCAAGGGGAGAGAGGTGAATAGTAATATATCCCAGGGATCAGTACTGGAACCAGATCTTAATATACAGTATTTAGAAATGACCTGGAAACAAGAGTGAAGTAAAGCACCAGCAATTGGAAAGTGTTACAGAAGGATAGTGCAAGGTTGGGTGTCTAAATGGCAGCTGAAACTTCAATGTGGCCAAGGGCCCGGTGATGCAAATAGAGAAAAACAATTCAAACCATAGGTACACAATATGAGATTTGGTATTTACTTAGCAGGTGGTTCATTAACTGTGGTTTATATTCTGTACTTTGGTTATTTTGCCAATGTATTTATTTGAGTTCAGTGGTATGCTGATTTATCTTTTCTGTAAAAAAGCAGTAGATTGTTAATAAATATTAGAATTCACTGGTCAACATGTTGAAATCCTCAAAACATACAATTATTATATATTTTTTTAAGTGAGAGATATGCTGAAAGTAAATAGCATGGCTGGATTTAAAAGGGGTTTAGACAAGTCCATAAACCATTACTAACCACGCAGCCTGGAAAAATATTGCATATATGAGAGATAAGAAAGGAGCTCCTTGGGCCTTGTGACCTGGATTGGGAAAGCTAGGATGGTGGGCGTAATGGACCTTTCATCGGAGCATGGCACATGTTATGTCGGGAGTGTGCAATTCCAATCCTGGAGGATTACAGGATTGCTTCTCAAGATCTCATGCATATTCATTAGAGGTATGTTTTGTATATGGTGCGAGCAGTGAATTTTATTTCACACAACTTGAAAACCTGACTAGTTTATAGCCCTCCAGTTTCATACCCTTGTTTTTGTTAAGCTATAGGATACATACAAATAAAATGGGAGTCTCCATTACACACATGTATATCCCACTGACATAGTGCAGACTCCTCCCACTCCTGTGGTGTCATGGCCAGGGATCAACATCTCTGCATGAATGAAATCGAGTGTAATTTTATTAGTATATAAAGAAAGCTCATTTCCTGCATCGAGAAGAAAGGCTTGAAATAGTGTGTTAATAAAGAAATCTAGTCTCCATTATTAACCAGAAACAATAACAATACCCTTCCATTTCTTACTGAAATGCAACTCTACACTAGAAGCTTGTTTGGCATTTCAGGCGGAGAAGCCTACTCCAAACACAGTGTAACAATGTCCCAGAGCTCTGCCAAGAAGAAAGCCACTGTCTCCCTGTATAATCAAAGGCAGTAAAGGTAAATCTTTTACTGTGATAACAGAGTCCCTACAAGCCACCTGAGCAAAGGAGAGAAGCAGAAGCATAGACTGGCCATACTCATGAAAATACTGTAAGACCTCATGGGAGGTGTAGTCCTAGTAGTATTTCCTGCTACCTGTGTGTTGCTAGAAAGAATTAAGGCATTTGTATTGATGGTGGTACAGGGTGAACTATAATCTGCAAGCCATGAAAGCCCTGGTGTGTAAAAGAGAGTGTGTGGGGGATAATGCATGGGCTTATTAGGTGAGGTAGCCAGGATTCAACAACTGAGCATGCACCCACTTTCCTTCAAACTAAAAAAAAAAACTAGCTAACTACTCCCTCTCACCCATAGGACTATTTGTCTGTAGAAACATTGTTGCAAGAAGGTTCTACCTTTCTGCCTTGTGTAAAACTTCAATAGTCAGAGAAGGGACAGAAAACAGATGAAGATAAAACAGCCAGAAGCAGCAGTATGTAGGGGAGGGCCTGACAGCACCCCCTATGGCACCAGAACTGGGCACAGCCTGGTAATTCTTCCATGTTTAGCCTTGGCTCCCTAGCACTAAACAATTCGAGTGCACATTCTGTACCTCAACTAAAAATATCTTGGCACATGTAGTCTCTGAATTCTGCTGAAGACTAGCTTTTCCAGTTCCAGAGAGCTCCTGTTGAGTCAGGCACCCTCAGCTTTTCAATCCCCTAAAAGAGGTTCTTCTTTCACATCCAGGTTCACTTACGCTCACCCACTATCCCGGTGCAGTGTCTCTTGCACTCAATCATAATTGGTCCCCGCTCAGGATCGCTGGGGTCCAATGATTGCCTCTGTTTCACTGGTTGTCCACTCCGGGTCCATGCCAGACAGTGGCTGAAAGGGGGCCAGACGGGAAGACAGCCTCCTCTGTACCGAAAGCAGAACCACAACCACAATCCAGAAGCAGAAATTCACCCAGGCAGCCGACTAGTATATGGGGGAAAATAAACAAAAAGCTACCATTCAGTTACTTAGGATAAATAAAATGACACACCAGAGGGAGTGCAGTTACTAGTTAAAAAGTTCCACTGATGTAAACAGTGTACCAAACAATCACAGAGCGATTATAAAAGTACTGCAAGGCATTTGAAAGATTTGCTAGAAAGTCAAATCTTGCTGTTACAGCACTGCCCCGCCACCCCTTCCCCCATGGGCTGGTTCACTTTGTCCAGGCAAAAATCACCACATGCACCAAATGCAAAAGGGAGCAGTTTTACTTTACCATTTTACTCTAATATACAACAAAATCCAGCTAAAGTTAACCAGGTAACTTCACTTAGCCAAACGGAAGGATCATTTTATTCAGATAACTTCAGCAACACTGGTAAGCAGTTAATGCCACTGAATCTAGATAAAGATATCCAGTTATCTTAGTTGCTCGGTGGGTTTTTGAACGTGGGCTTGTGTATCTTTCTATCCTCATTGTACACAGTACACTGCTTACAGTCACATTGTATCTATACATAACACACACAAAACACGGTTCATCACCAGCTCTCGGCCATCCACCCTCCCTCCCTTTGTCCCTCTGCCAGCGGCAGACACTGACCTCAGCGCTGTAAAGATTTGTGTAAAACTTGGAACCATCGTATGGAACAACCCAGCCTGAGTCCTGAGCCTCAGCACACCTGAAGACAAAAATTTCTCTAAGTCACCAAGATCTGCACATTTTACAACAGGGGTGGAAAAATACTTAGCAAGCTGGGCACCATCCAAAATCTTTAAGAGACAGAGAAAATGGTTTCGTTTTATAATTTGTTTTACAATTTTGCTACCTTGTGTATGTGGGCGGGGGGGGGGGGGGGGGGGGGGAGGGTCCAATTTTTTGTAGAGCTTAAAATCAAGCATGAATGCTTTTGAAAACCTGTCCAGCCAGAGGCATGACTTTGTTCAAGCAAAGTAATTGGGCTCAGGCTTTGTGTGAAGGTCAACCATGGGCCCCAAGACCCAAAATCACTGTTGCAAAATGCACAAAGGCCAGAAACATGTTATTGATGTCTTTCAGTTGCTGGGTTGTCCAGCCTTAGTGCTCAAGGATGCAATCCATTTGGGGTTTCAGGAGTTCCCCCACTGAATGCAAATAGATCTCATGCATATTCAATGGGGAAATCCTGAAAGGCCGAGGTTGTGAACAACACAACATAACATTTAGACTAAAGTTAATGAAACACTAGGTTTTGTATTTTTGTGGGTGCATTTTGCTCTTTGTCTTACAATAACAAAAGTGAAAACTTGCCTTTAACTAGACCAATTCAAACCAGTAAGTTATATACCCCAACAAACAGAGGCAGAGAAAAAACAAGCTCCAGTGATATCACCAGTATAAGATGGTGAAGCCTGGAGCTAGTCAGTATCTGTCTGCCTCCAGTGGATGCAGTGCAGCTGGTTAGGATTTTTTTGTTTAGGACCGATGTCCAAAGCCTAAGCTACAGCTGGGGGTCCCTGTGGTTGAGTATGTATGGGGATCATTTTCAAAGCACTTAAGACTTACAAAGTTCCCCATTACTATTAAACAGGGGCGTAGGCACGGGTGGGCCTAGGCCCACCCACTTAAGCCCAAGGCCCACCCAGGAATGGTGCACCCCGAGTCGTGGCATTCCTCCTTCCCTCCCTCGCCCGACCCGTCAGACTTCCTCCGCTCCTCCTCCGTTCCCCCCTCAGTTCCGTCCGTCCGTCCGTCCCCCGTCCCCCCCCACAAATGTTTTTAACCTGTCCTTTTTGTTTAAGCAGCGACCGACGTGAAGACACTGCTTCAAGTTCTCCCTTTCCTCTTCACTGTGTCCGTCCCGCCTTTACGATGACGTATTTCCTGTTTCCGCGAAGGCGAGACGAACACTGTGTGAAGAGGAAAGGGAGAACATGAAGCTGGCGAGCGTTGCAGTGCCTTCACGTCGCTCGCTGCTACTGAAAGAAAAAGGCCAGGTTCGTGTGCGGGGGGACGGAGAGGACTCGGAGGGCTTTTGGGGAACTTAGGGAGGGCAGGGAGACTCGCTGGCCATGGATGGGAGGGGAGGGGGGAACAGAGAGGATTCGGAGGGCTTTTGGGGAACTTAGGGAGGGCAGGGAGACTCGCTGGCCATGGGTGGGAGGGGAGGGGGGAACGGAGAGGATTCGGAGGGCTTTTGGGGAGCTGAGGGAGGGCAGGGAGACTCGCTGGCCATGGGTGGGAGGGGAGGGGGGGGACGGAGAGGATTCGGAGGGCTTTTGGGGAACTGAGGGAGGGCAGGGAGACTCGCTGGCCATGGGTGGGAGGGGAGGGGGGAATGGAGAGGATTCGGAGGGCTTTTGGGGAGCTGAGGGAGGGCAGGGAGACCATTGCTGGAGGGAAGGGGACAGAGGAAATTGCTGGACATCAGGAGATGGATGGATGGAGGGGAGAGAGGAAATTGCTGGACATGGATGATGGGAGGGCAGGGGCAGAAAACATAAGGACACAGGAGGATGGTGGACATGGTGAGTGAAAAAATATCAAATAGAAAGAAGACACTGCATAAAACAGAAGACACTGGGACCAACGCAAATAGAAAAACTAAATGATCAGACAACAAAGGTAGAAAACATTTTTTAATTCAGAATTTATTAATTGGAATATGTCAGCTTTTGGAAATGTGCATCTGTGATATTTTGCATGTAAGTTTCAGTTTTTCTAGTATTGCTACATGCTGAGTCTGACTTCTTGAGATAACTTTCCAGTTCAGAAATTTGCCTTCATATCTGTTGTGTCATGTGTTTTTCATGTGTGATCAAGGTGCAGTATTCTGCTAGCGTGTAGTATTTGCAGCCTTTTTTGTTTCACTAGGTTGTGTACTGGTGTTTTAGAGCCCGGTGTAATTATAGTGCTGCCTTTCCACGCATAAGGTTGTAGCTCGTCCTGTCCTTGGAATTAGTGCTGTTATGGTTTGGTAAGGTTATAAGTGTGTTTTTGCACAAGTTTGTGTATAGTGTTTTGCAGTGGAGTATTTGTGTATTGGCCTTACTGAGATGGCACCAAAACATCAGAAAGGGTGTAGAGCCTAAATCATGACACACTACCTCTTGAAGGATCTATATATGGTCGTTAATAAAAGGAGCTCATTGTGAACACTATCCACCCTAAAAAGGTGTTTTGTGGCTGTACATGAGAATTGTGATATGATCCCTTGTTTCATATTGTTGACGGTCTGCATTTTCTGTATCGGTATATTGGTGTATTAGGGTCTGCCCAATGTAATATTTATGGTACAGTAAGGTTCTGAGTGTGTTTTTGCACAAATTTGTGCATAGTGTTTGCAGTTGAGCGATTGTCGCTTTGATTGATGCTTTGATCAACCACTTTATTCTTTGACATACGATACATATCTAATATCTAAATTTATTTAAAGGTATTAATTGTCAGTGGGGTGGAGCTAGGGAGAGGTGCCAGACCATAGACTGGAGGCGTGGAAGGAAGAAAAGTGCTGGACCGATTGGTATTAATTGCCTTTGGAGAAAGTCTTCAGCTAACAAAGCTTGAGGATCCTCATTAGCTAAAGTATTTATATTTTGAGATGGAGGTATGTCGGAGCAGTGATAATTTTGTGCCCACCCACTTTAGGCTCAGGCCCACCCAAAATTGGCTGTCTGGCTACGCCACTGCTATTAAATGCTTTTAAAATACATAGTAACATAGTAGATGACGGCAGAAAAAGACCTGCACGGTCCATCCAGTCTGCCCAACAAGATAAACTCATATGTGCTACTTTTTGTGTATACCTTACCTTGATTTGTATCTGTCATTTTCAGGGCACAGACCATATAAGTCTGCCCAGCACTATCCCCGCCTCCCAACCACCAGCCCCGCCACCCAATCTCAGCTAAGCTTCCGAGGATCCATTCCCTCGGAACAGGATTCCTTTATGTTTATCCCATGCATGTTTGAATTCCGTTACCATTTTCCTCTCCACCACTTCCCGTGGGAAAGCATTCCAAACATCCACCACTCTCTCCGTGAAAAAAATACTTCCTGACATTTTTCTTGAGTCTGCCCCCCTTCAATCTCATATCATGCCCTCTAGTTCTACCGCCTTCCCATCTCCAGAAAAGGTTCATTTGCGGATTAATACCTTTCAGATATTTGAACGTCTGTATCATATCACCCCTGTTTCTCCTTTCCTCCAGGGTATACATGTTCAGGTCAGCAAGTCTCTTCTTATACGTCTTGTAAAACAAATCCCATACCATTCTCGTAGCTTTTCTTTGCACCGCTTCAATTCTTTTTACATCCTTAGCAAGATACGGCCTCCAGACCTGAACACAATACTCCAGGTGGGGCCTCACCAACAACTTATACAGGGGCATTAAAACCTCTTCTCTTCTGCTGGTCACTCCCCTTTCTATACAGCCTAGCAACCTTCTACTTACGGCCACCGCCTTGTCACACTGTTTCGTCACCTTCAGATCCTCAGATACTATCACCCCAAGATCCCTCTCCCCATCGGTACCTATCAGACTCTCACCGTCTAACACATACGTCTCCCGTGGATTTCTACTCCCTAAGTGCATCACTTTGCATTTCTTCACATTGAATTTTAATTGCCAAACCTTAGACCATTCTTCTAGCTTCCGCAGATACCTTTTTCATGTTTTCCACTCCCTCCCGGGTGTCCACTCTGTTACAAATCTTAGTATCATCCGCAAAAAGGCAACACTTTACCTTCTAACCCTTCAGCAATGTCACTTACAAATATATTGAACAGAATTGGTCCCAGCACCGATCCCTGAGGCACTCCACTACTCACTTTTCCCTCATCCAAGCGAATTCCATTTACCACCACCCTCTGGTGTCTGTCCGTCAACCAGTTCCTAATCCAGTTCACCACTTTGGGTCCTATATTCAGCCCGTCCAGTTTGTTCAAGAGCCTCCTGTGGGGAACCGTGTCCAAAGCTTTGCTGAAATCTAGGTAGATTACGTCTATAGCACATCCCTGATTTAATTCTCCAGTCACCCAGTCAAAGAATTCAATGAGGTTCGTTTGGCACGATTTCCCTTTGGTAAAACCATGTTGTCTCGGATCTTGCAACTTATTGGCTTCCAGGAAATTCATTATCCTTTCCTTCAGCATCACTTCCATTACTTTTCCAATAATTGAAGTGAGGCTTACTGGCCTGTAGTTTCCAGCTTCTTCCCTATCACCACTTTTGTGAAGAGGGACCACATCCGCTGTTCTCCAATCCCATGGAACCTCTCCCATTTCCAATGATTTATTAAACAAATCTAAGCTCCTTTAATATCCTGGGGTGGATCCCGTCCAGTCCCACGACTTTGTCCACCTTTAGCTTTTCAAGTTGTTTATACACACTCTCTTCCGTGAACGGTGCTATATCTACTCCATTTTCATTTGCACTTTTGCCAGTCCATCGCAGTCCTTCTCCAGGATTTTCTTCTGTGAAAACAGAACAAAAGTATCTATTTAGCAAATTTGCTTTTTCTTCATCATTATCTACATAGCGGTTCGCAGCGTCTTTCAGTCTCACAATTCCCTTGTCTTCCTCCTTTCACTAATATACCTGAAGAAATTTTTGTCACCCCTCCTTACATTTCTAGCCATTTTTTCTTCCGCTTTCGCCAGACGTATCTCTCTCTTGGCTTCTTTCAGTTTCCTCCGGTATTCCTCTCCGTGTTCGGCTTCTTGAGTTTGTGTGTATTTCAGGAACGCCAACTCTTTAGCCTTTATTTTCTCTTGCTTGGAGAACCATATCGGTTTCCTTTTTTTCTCTTGCTTTTATTTACTCTCCTTACATAAATGCTTGTGGCTCTATTTATAGCTTCTTTCAGCCTGGACCACTGTCCTTCCACTTCTTGTTCGTTCTCCCAGCCCATCAGCTCCTTCCTCAGGTATTCCCCCATTTTACTAAAATCAGCACACTTGAAATCTAAGACTGAGTTTTGAGTGGCCACCTCCCACTTCAGCCGTCATATCGAACCAAACCGTTTGATGGTCACTGCTATTACTATTAAGTGCTTTGAAAATATGCCTCTATAGGGGCAATATACTCCCAAGGGTCGGCCCACAGGTTCCCCTGGTTGAAATGGAGGTACTGTGTTTAGGATGTAACCCTCAATTCTGCTCTGAACCCTAGCCCATGGGTTAGTGTTCTGCGAGGGGCCTGGCACAGGTCCTACAGGGCTCCTGCCAGTGGGGCTGTGGGCCCTTCTGAGGCAACCCTTCTTCCCTACCAGAGCCTCTAGGGAGCAAGCACAAACAAAAACTGTTAAGGGTTCTTTGAGCCAAACAGTCTTACTGGCTGTCTGCTTCATAAAACTTATTAGAGAAAAAAACCCAGCAAGTTTAGCTCAGCAGAGGCTCTGGAGTAGGAAGGCGGCCAGAGTAATCTCAATCAGCAGTGGTCCAGGTGAGTGGGTCATTTGGGAAAAGGCAGTGCAGGCAACTCAAAGCAGTTGGTGGCTTTCTTCAATCCCTGGCTCTTCCTGCCCCAATTGTGGAGTGGGATCCTCTGGGCAGTGGCTGAGGGTGCCAAAAAGGGCTTGCAGTTGGCAGCAGGTGGTCAGACTGGTTTAGGCCCCCCCCCCTCCCCAGTTTTACAGTACGTTCCTGGAGACATGTTTTTAGTGTGAAAGTTGGCCATCTTTGATTTGGACCAGCTGTTTCCTGCATGGGGGCTGGTTGACTCAGGGCTGAATTCAGAAAACTCCAGAAATACCCCCTCACCCTCTTTCCTCCTGGACAAAGCCTAAGGGGCCCAGGATTTGATTTTAGTCCCCAGCTGGTGGTGGCCATTGTAAAGGGGTTGGCATGATATGAACCTTCCGGTTCAGGGCCTTGCAGGGGTGGCCCCAGGAACCGTGCCTTCCTCCTTATGTCTCAAGTGCCCTGGGGCTGCCAGCTCGGGGGTTGGAGGAGGAAGTACCAGCCCAGCTCCCTGCTCTCTCCCCTTGCATAGATCCAGGTTCAGGGGATGACTCTACACCCCAGGGGAGGACACTGTCTCCAGTGGTTCATCGCTTGACGTAAAGAGCTCCCTGCCCTGATTGACCAGGTGGTGGCAGTGGCTCTGCATACTGCAGAGGGCCCCTTGGAGGTGGGAAGAGACCTCATCCTTTAAGTTTATCAGACGCTCACAAAGGCTTTTCCACTTCACCAAACTCTGTTGGAGATGGTCCTCAAGGAGTGGGGGGTCCCTGGGCTAGTCTCATGCAAGTCTGAGCTCACGGGGAGAACAGAGTTGGAGACCCCATTTTCCCCACCTAAGAGTGATACCCTGATCACTGCTTTGACTAAAATGATGATTCCAATGAAAGGCAGCTTGGTCCTCAAGGGCCTTCATGATAGGAAAGGGGAGATGCTTGTATAGCACCTCTTCAGGATTATGGCCCTGGTGATGCAAGCTGTCATTCACGAGGGCTGTGCAGCCAGTGTTCTGCACCGCTGGGTACAGCAGCTTTCTCCTTCCCTGGAGTCTGCAAGCCTAGAGTCATGAATGCTTTCTCATTCAATGTCCTTTATGACCTGATCCAGATATGCTCAAATGCCATAGCCTTGATGTCCAATGGTGGCTCTGGTTCAGAAACTGGACAGCGGACTCCATCTTTAAGATGCACCCCAGCAAGATGCCCTTCAAGGGCCATTTGCTGTTTGGCCAGGAGCTGGAGAAACTGGTGAAGATGAGGTCCCAGCACTTATCTGATGACAAACCTTGGGAAGCAGCAAGATCATTAGGTGGCAGGAGTCACACTTGCACATAGGGTCATTTTCAACCCGTTAGGAAGTCAACTCCCAATGTGTTGGTAGCAAAGGGCCAGCCCTTTCAAGGAGCAAGGCTATCCCCTGGTTCTGTCTTTCCTCCAGGAATGGACCCTCACAACCTTGAACCGGTGGATCCAAGAGGTGGTGCACGATGGCTACACGTTAGTTTGCCAAACCCATCTCAGGCGCCTTTATGGTATCCCCCTGCAGTTCACGTCTCAAATGTCAGGTGATAGAAGAGTACTTATTATGCCTGTTTCAGCTGGGGGGGGCATGCAAATTTAACTCATGAATATTCTTTGGAGAGGAGGATCCAAGATGGCGATTAGCATGGACGTGTGGTAGCAGCTCCGACCCTTTCATAGTCAACTGCTACACGGAAGTTTTCTCTGACCCGAAACGGTGAAGAGAAAAGGGAAGCCCAGCATGCCTACCTCCACAGGCCGGGTTAATCCCCCTTCTTTGCGGCAAAAGACTTTAGAAGAGTCGGGTCTGCGACCGCCGGGACTGCAAGCTGGCGCTTCGAGTGATCCACCGGTGTCATCGGATCTAAGCACAGAGGGAGTAACACTGAGTTCTCCCTCGTTGACAACACCTCCGAGGCCCGGGGGAGAGCTGATGGCTACGTTGGAAGTGGTGCCCCAGTGGTTGTGTGTGGCGACCCCATGGCCACGTCCTCGCCAGTGGCAACAACGAAACCAGGCAGGATTGGCGGTACAAACTCCCCTGCCTTAGGTAAAGCTGAGCGAGCCCTCCGTGAAGCTAGGAGTAATAGTAAAACCTCAAGTTGTCACAATGGACCTGTTACGGGAAGCTATTCAAGGATTAAACACCACCTTACAATAGATTGCCGGTTCGATACGTGGAGAAGTGGCAGAATTATCTCAAGTTCAAAATTCGCTGACTGGTAAGGTGGAGGAGCAGAAAACTACAGTGGAAACCCTTGAAGATGAGGTAAAATCTATTAAATCATCTGTAGTGGTAATTATAAAAGATAAAGACTTCCAGAGATGAAAAATTGATTATTTGGAGAATAAGAAGAAATAATTTACGTTTTTTGAATTTTCCTAAATCTCCTCTTATCCCAGATAAAGATATGTTAAAATATTTCGTGGAAGTGTTGGCTCTTCCTCCTGAAAGTTTTCCTCCAATAACAAGACTGCAATACATCTCTGGAGCTGGAATACGAAGACTACCTCAAACTATTCAATCTGATTTAAACTTAACACAATTTCTTGAAAGCTCTCTAGAAGTCATCTGAGAAAGGACAACACTATTGGTTACTTTTGCTCTGGAACCGGACCGCAATAATATATTTAGACTCTACTTCCGCCACATTCAAACTCCATTCCTGGGATCAAAAATACAAATTTTTCCTGATCTTTCAAGAGTAAAAGAGAAGGAAAGAATTTATGCTTTTAAAAGTAAAAGTTCTCCAATTAGGAGGGACTTTTCTACTTAAATTTCCATGTAAATGTTATATTTCCTTACAATCCACTAATTATATTTTCTTTGACCCAGGGAAGCTTTTGGAATTTAGTTCAACTAAAGAGGTAGTGTGAATATCTCTTTGACGCGCTATTAGTTGGCTGCACTAGCTTTAATTCCTTCCATGTCTACATATAATTTCTTATAATTCATTACAATACTAGTAAAAAAGGCCCGTTTCTGAAACCAATGAAACGGGCGCTAGCATGTGGTTTTTTTTGTGTGTGTGTGTGTGTATGTGTCACAGAGTTATTTTTTGTGTGTGTGTGTGAGGGTGCGGTGTGTGTGCAGGTTGATGATGATGGAGGTGGTGCGTCGGTGTGCGGTTGTTTCGTTCGTTTGGCAGCCAGTCTCCAGCGATTCCTAGGCAGGGAAGGAGTACTCCTCCCCCTTCCTTGGTCACTGTTTGCTGCTGGCTGGGTTGCGGGTAATCCTTCCAGCTGGGCCGCAGCTTGTCCTGTTCGCCCACGTCCCAGATGGTGACGGGCACGTTGTTTTCCGGCTCCTCTGACTCCATGTCAAGCGATCCCAAATATAGTCTGTGCTATAGGCCCTCTGGCACTCTTCAGTACTGGCATTAGGCATTTAAAAATTCCCCCCCACCCCCCTGGTCTATTTTTGCACATACCCACAGCAGGAATATTCTTCTCTCGTTCCAGCGGTGGTTCTGTGCTCTCCGTGCTGCACAGATAATGAGCCATTCTGCTGGGGAATGCTCCTCCCTTATTGTCACGTAGTTTCCTCTGATTGGTCTGTCTTACGTTGCCTAGTGTTGCCTGGGAACGGTGTTGTGATGGTCCTTTGTGTTTCAGAATGTTGAGGGTGTTTTTTCTGATTGGTCCGTCATGCGAGGGCGGGGCAGAGAGACATGGTCAGTGTTCTGGCTTCACCACCATGAATCCATGAACCCTTCAGTGAGTGACTGAGTGACTTCAGAACGTTGTCTTCAGAACGGTGAGGGTGAGTTTTATTATAGTAGATTGTGTAATTTTTCTTGTTCTTGGATCACTAATTGTGGACTAAATTTAATTTAGAAATATGATGGAGGCTGATCAAGATGGCAGCACGAACGATTCCTCGTAAATGACTCACCTCAGTCTGCTGGAGATATCCTCTTTTTTCTTGCTATAGTAGCGAAAAGCTTTATCTGTTTTTATTTTCTTGGTTGATATGCCGCATAAGAGGAAGGGAGCCGTTAGAGTCGGAGCCCCGCCGACACTAACATCAACGCCGATCCAGCACTCTTGAGGGTTTCATATCGAGGCAATCCACTTCCATAGGGACCGGAGACCCCGTTGACTCGACGGCTCAAGGAGACGCCGAGATTCAGGGGCAGGACACATCGTTGTCCCCTCCGGCTAGACCCCCACCTCCGCAACCAGCTGTATTCAGCGGGGACGAAGCTTCCCTGAACCGCAAGTCGGAGTTAGGAGCGCTGTGCCGGGGCTCTACCGCTGGGTTATCAGCTGACACCTCAATTCCAACTGAGGTTGAAACCGCCGTAATGGCGTCGAGAACAGGAACAACTAAGGCTTCTCTGGTGAAGGTTACTCTGGAAGCTATTTGGGAAACGCTCCAGAGTGTGGATCAAGCTGTGAAAACTTCCACGGGTAAAGTAGAAACTTTATCGAACAATGTCCAAGAATTGACTGAAGTATTTGCAAAGATGAAAGTAGAGATAAATGAGAAAGTAAATTCTATAACGGAAGAAAATATAAAACAGAGAAATTTCACTGAAACTCATTAAAGATAACACTCTGATACACAACAGATTGGAAACTTTTGAAAACTATAATCGTAGATTGAATCTCCAGTTGTTACATTTTCCAAGAACACCAGTTTATTCTCCTCAAGAAATCTTTAAAAGATATTTGGTTGAAAATTTAAAATTTTTGCCTGAAAATATACCACCCCTGAACAAGATATATTATTTACCAACGAAAAAGAATAAAGAGGAAGAACAACAGATTGCACAACCACAAGGAGAATTGAATGTATCAGAATTATTAGATACTTCCTTATCAACAGCTATAATGGAAAGACAAACACTTTTAGTATCATTTATTTTCCATCAGGACTTAGAAGCAGTCAGAAAAATGGCGTTAAAGAACTTACAAGTACCATTCTATGGTGGGAAAATCTGGGTATTCCCAGATGTGACTAAACAGACCCAACTTAGCAGGAAGGAATTTTAGCTTTAAGAATTGCTACAGTAGCTTTGGGTGCAACGTTTAATTTAAACTATCCTTGCAAATGCAATGTTAAATATATGGGGATAAAATATCTTTTCTTTAAGCCTGAACATTTAAAGCAATTTATCGAACAGAAACAAGTATTACGAACCTAGCTGGGAAAAGCAACTTGACCATGGGTTTATAAAAAAGAAAATTTAAGTGGATTTAGTGTTAAGCAATTGCTTTTACATATTTCTTTGTTTAAAATTGTCTCCTGAGATATATGGATTAGTCTTCTCTGTATGGTGGTCTAATACAAGAGGGCAAAAGATTTTCCTATGTATATTGTAATTCAATATTACTTGTTATTTCCTGCTTCTATTTAATCTGTGTTTTCCTGTTTCAAGTATTAAGCTTGTAAAATTTGAAAATTTAATAAAATGATTAAAAAAAAAAGAAATTGCCTAAATATGATATAACTCACTGATTTGTATTTTTTTTCCATATTCCTGATTTATGTTTATTGCATAAATGTAAAGTTGAAAAATTCATAAATACAATTTTTTAAAATATATATATATTCTTTGCGGATATCCTGAAAACTTGACTAGCTGGGGTTTCCACAGGACAGGTTTGGGAACACTGTTCTGGGACAACTGAGCTAGGTGATCCCAAGTCACCTTTCCTGGCACAGAAACTAGAATACCTGGGGGGGGGGGGGGGGTCTGTCTTCCTCACTCAAGAGAGAATGGACAAGCTCCAGGCCCAGAAAAGGGTGTTTCATGCCCAGTCAGCACCTGGGGGGTTGATGGCAGAATTCTTGTGCGGGCTCAAATATACCCTTACAGAGGGCACTGTTACCACACTGGAGTCTCAAGTCCCATTACTTCAAGATCTGTCTGTCTCCATCTGCATCCCTCAGGTCTCTTGCTCCTGGATGGTGGTAACCACCAATGCCAGCCTGAAAGCCTGGGGTGTTCACTGCCAGGATTGGTCCCTTCAGGGGATGTGGATAGTGGTGGAGGCTGTCTGGACCATCAATTCCTCGCACTGCAAGGATTTCTCCCACTGTTACAGGGAAAAGTGGTGCGAGTGCTCTTGGACAATATGACAGCGATAGCATATGTCAACAAGTGGAGCCAAGAGCAGGGTGGTAATCTAGGAGATCTGCTGGCTATGTAGTTGGGGCGCAGTGTCACCTTTCAGTGATGCACAAAGCCGACGTGGACAACATAAAAGTGGATTGTCTCAGTTGCCAGGTTCTGGGCCAAGGAAGGTGGGAGCTAACCACGTCAGCCTTTCAGCTCATTGTGGAGCTTTGGGGTGCTCCCAAGTTCAGTCTCATAGAATATAAGAATAAGAAGTGTCGACTCTTTCATCAATTGGGTGTCTTTCCATTGCTTAAATCTGAATGAGGAAAATAAATATATGGTATTGGACAGGCTGCATAGTTCTGTTTCAAACTTCAGAACTGATATTAGAGGGGACTAACTACATGCTGGAATCGCATCTAAAAATTTTGGAAGAAATGCTGGATAATGAATTATGTTGGAACTACATGTACAAGTAGTCAGTAGGACAGTCTTTTGGATGTTAAGAAAATTGAGAGATCTATGGTTGCTTAGAATTACATCTATTTAGATTAGCTGTCCAGTCACCTATACTGTCACAGCTAGATTATAGCATCTTACATGAACCTCAATATGTATACGCTGGAAGAGAGGCAAGAGAGAGGAGATATGATAGAGACATTTAAATACCTCAGTGGCGTTAATGTACAGGAGGTTTCAAATGAAGGAAACCTCTGGAATGAGAGGGCATAAGATGAAGTTAAGAGGAAATAGGCTTAGGCTAAATCTGAGGAAATACTCTTTCACGGAAAGGGTGGTGGATGTGTGGAATGGCCTCCCAGTGGAAGTCGTGGAGACGAAGACCATGTCTGAGTTTAAGAAGGCGTGGGACAGACACGTGGGATCTCTTAAGGAGCAGTTTGTGGTTACTGAGAATGGGCAGACTGGATGGGCCCATTTGGCCCTTATCTGCCGTCATGTTTCTACGTTTCTATATGTGGGCAAAACTGCAGATCCTTCAAAACATCGCCACAAGATTTCTATGCTCAGCAGATAAATTTGATAGAATTATACTACTATTTATTAAACCCCATGGGCTCCTGATACAAACTAGGTCTGTTTTTTTAATTTGTGAACATTAGTGTCTTTTACATTTCAAGGATAGGCTCATTATTCCCCAAATTCTATAAAAAGCATTAAAAATTGCACACGAGCATATTTGCATGCACACTGTAATTGAATGAGCTAATTAGCACCATCTTAACAAATGGCATTAATTAGAATTAAAATGTACATGTGTGAATTTAGGCACAGGATCCACACCTACATTTTACATACGAGTCGAGAAAAGGGGGCGCAGGTCACGGGCAGATCGGGGGAGGGCATTCCTTTCAGTTACGTGTTTAATTATAGAGTAAGGTGGGATGTGCTCCTAATTTAGGCATAAGTGTTCGCACCACATTTTCACTGGTGAAAGTAGCCATGCCTAAATGTAGTCGCGGTTCCTGGGCATAAAAGCTATTCTATAAACCACACCAAACTTAAAGCACGGTTTATAGAATAGCACCAATTTGGTGGTGGGGGGGGGGGGGGGGGGGGTCAGCGCTGATTTTTTTTTTTTTAGGAATATTTATTTCACTCAAGTACAAATTGTGTCTGCTCATGGAGACATTATTTAACCCTCCATTTCCCAACTCCCTTGTAAACCGTTTGACCATTTGATAAGTAAAGGCAGAATATAAAGATCTAATAAACAAAACATACATGTTGGCATTTTCCACCATTTTGTTGCTTGAATGTCTATAGCAGTCTATGGACATTTCCTCCAAGAACTTGGAACTTAACTGCCGATACCACATCCGCTGGCGACGATTGCCAGAGCTTAACTATTAAAATAGTTCCTCCTGTTCATTTTAAAAGTAGTACCATGTAGTGAACTCTCAGGGATGTAGAGCTAAGAAGAGATTCTTTAAGTTGTGGACTCCACATATGCACACTCTCCCTACGCAGGTACACTCTGCATTTTTGAATACTTTAAAATTTGTGACTTTATGAGACTGAGGCATATTTTCAAAGCACTTAGACTTACAAAGTTCCATAGGGAACTTAGGGGGTCTTTTACTAAAGCTTAGCTCGAGTTATCTGCAGCTGGGCCCATAGGAATAAAATGGGACCTGCTGCAGATAACTCAAGCTAAATTTTAGTAAAAGACCCCCTATGCTTTGAAAATGAGCCCCTATGCCTTCTAAGATTGGATGATCCAGATGTCATGTCTTTAATTCTTAAGACTTTTGGTCTCAGAGGCGCTGAGGGAGTGGTCAGGATGGACGAGTTTACTGTGCATGGGATTACTGAGATTGGATACCTGATTGTCGTTGTCTTTTAGCATTTTACTATTTGCAGTTGCAATCTCTTATTAGTTGTACTGAGTTACCTATCATTTTAAATCCTCATAATATTTTCTCATAAAAATAGTACCATGTAACTTCCATGAGTGTCCCCCTAGTCTTTGTACTTTCTGAAAGAGTTAAAAAAAAAAAAGTAAATTTACGTTTACTCGTTCTACATCACTAAGTATTTTGTAAACCTCTATCATATCTCCCCTCATCTGTCTCTTTTCCAAGCTGAAGAGCTTGAGCTCTAACCTCTTAAGCCTTTCCTCATGAGAGGAGTTCCATCCCCGTCATCATTTTGATCACCCTTCTTTGAACCTTTTCTAATTCTGCTATATGATATTTAAGATACAGCAACCAGAACTGCACACAATACTCATGGTGTGATTGCACCATGCAGCAATGCAGAGGCATTAAAATATTCTTTGTATTATTTTCTATCCCTTTCTTAATAATTCCTAGCATTCTGTTTGTTTTTTTAACACAGTGGGCAAAAGATTTCAGCGTACTGTCCATGATAACGCTTAGATCTTTTTCTTGGGTGCTGACTCCTAAGTTGGACCCTAGTATCAATTAACTATGATTTGGATTATTCTTCCCAATGTGTATCACTTTGCACTTGTCCACATTAAATCTCATCTGTCATTTGGATGCCCAGTCTGCCAACTTCCTAAAGCTTTCCTGCAATTTCTTCACAATCTGTATATGTTTTAACAATTTTGAATAATTTTGGGTCATCTGCAAATGTAATCACCTCATTCGTGGTTCTAATTTCTAGATCATTCTTTTCTGAAGCACTACAAACTTTATATATGGGCTTGTGGCAACAGCGCCTTTGACAGGGCAATTGTTCACGGAGTTTTTGTCTTCCTCCTGCTTGGATATATAGAGCACTCTGGTACAGCCAACTGGTTTGGACTGGTCTAGCTGGATGATAAGAAAGATGAAATTAAATTTAACCTGTTAATTTCCTTTCTTTGAGTCCTGCTAGACCAGTCCAACTTCCTGTCCTGGAAGACTACAGGTTTGGGGATCATCTCTAGCAGCTCATGCTTTATATTTTTGGTTACTTGTTCAGTTGTTATGCGTTTAGTTCTTTGGGGGCCTTAGTGTGTCCTGAGGAATTCCACTTGGCTTTGGTACAGCATATCAACTAGCTTCAGGCTACACCTTCTCTTATATTGGTGATGCTGGAAGACCTTGTCTTTTCTCTACCTCCTTATGCTGGTCAGGGGATATAAACACACTGGTTTGGACTGGTCTAGCAGTACTCAAGGAAAGGAAATTAATAGATAAGATTAAATTTCCCTTTTCCACTTCTTCCCTCCAACCAGCCACACTCACCCCCTTCCTCTCCCATGCAGTAAGAATAGCGCTAAGCTTTAACAATTCTTGGGCATGGGCTGGCACCCAGGCGCCAGGACTTTTCCATCCTCATCTTACAGTGTTCAAGCAGCAAAGGCTCAGATGCAGTGCAGGACCCAACTCCCCCCCCCCCCCCCCCAAAAAAAAAAAAAAAAAAAGAGAGAGACAAAATGCAAATATACTCAAGTGTGCCCCAATACACAGACCAAAAACATAAGTATGTATATCTTGGTACACAAAATTATGTTTACAGGGTTGGAAACATAAGAACTTAGATGACAAAATGCTTTCCTTAAAAAAAACATAAATAAAATGAACAAGAAATGTTTTCTATTATTAAGAGCATATAAAAGTTGTTTCAAACTCGGATCTATACTTTCATTAAAAAAAAAAAAAAAAAACCTATACAAAATTTTTCTGTATAACTCAACCAATTTCAATAAAATTTGGGATATATCATCCTGAATAAGTTTGCAATAAGCCTATACTACACTGGCAACATCATCATCATCATCACTGATTATCATCACAATAAGTGCAGACACCATTTTACTTTAAACACATTTACCATGGTTTTCAGTCAGGAGGATCTGATCCTTATTACAAAATTTGTATCTTGAGAAGGGTTATGGTTCTCAAAGACTGGGTTCAGTGCAAGAGTTTCAAAAAAGTGGAAGATGGTAGTGTAGAATATGTTTTGAAGAAACTGAGAAACGGGCTCAACTGATTGCTAGACAGAAAACGGCAGGGCCCAATCAGTTTGAACTGAAGAAAACATTGCGACAGTTGAAGAATCAGGTGGTGAAGAGAAGACATTTAGGAGGGGTGGCCGGCGTGAGTGTAGGCTTATTGCAAATTTATTCAGGATGATATCTTAAATGTTATTGAAACTACGCTTTGTACAGTTTTGTTTTGTTTTCTAAACACAGTGTATATTTATGCATATATGCAAGTCATGCACACATAGAGGAGGTGCACACAATTATTGTGTAAAACACACATATTCATACACCTTTCTTACTTTTGCACTTGCTTGGTCTTCATGATAGAGTCACAGAGGATGTTCGTGCCAACCCGGAGAATGCAGGCCGAGACCAGCAGGAAGAAAAGGATTAGAACCGAGACAACTACAGAAATGTTCAGCCACCGGGTGCCCCTTGAGTAAAAGGAACAGCATGAATTTGATGTTATTGATATTTTACTACATAGTAAGGTAAAATTATGTATCATACCTGATAATTTTCTTTCCATTAATCATAGCTGATCAATCCATAGACTGGTGGGTTGTGTCCATCTACCAGCAGATGGAGATAGAGAGCAATCCTTTTGCCTCCCTATATGTGGTCATGTGCTGCCGGAAACTCCTCAGTATGTCGATATCAAAGCTCCATCCGCAGGACTCAGCACTTAGAGAATTACACCCACAAAGGGACACTCTGCCCAGCTCACCACCGCCGAAACGGTGGAGGGGAATTAACCCAGCTCATCCCCACACAAGTGGGGGAGGGGAATCCGTCCAGCTCATCCCCGCAGAGCGGGGGAGGGACACCACCCCGCCGATGCGGGGGGGATCTGGCTTATCCTGCAACCGCAACCGCGGAAGGAGCTGACTGACCCTAACACCGCCGAAGCGGGAGGGGTACAAAGCTGCCCTACAGCCGCACGAAGCGGGAGGGAGCGCCGGCCACTGCAATGGCTTCCTTGACCCATCTTGCCACTGTAGGCTTAGCAGCCTGCAGACCCTTACGAGGACCTGCAAACAGGACAAACAGATGATCCGACTTCCGGAAATCATTGGTCACTTCCAAGTATCTGATGATGACTCGTCTCACATCTAGATATTTGAGAGCAGAGTACTCCTCTGGGTAGTCCTCCCTACGAAAGGATGGGAGACAGAGCTGCGGATTCACATGGAAGCGAGAAACAATCTTGGGCAGGAAGGAAGGCACTGTGCGAATAGACACGCCTGCCTCAGTGAACTGCAGAAAAGGCTCTCGACATGAGAGCGCCTGGAGCTCGGAAACTCTTCTGGCTGAAGTGATAGCCACCAAAAAGACTGCTTTCAACATCAGGTCTTTCAGAGATGCCCTCGACAAGGGTTCAAACGGCGGCTTCTGCAAGGCTCTTAGCACCAGGTTGAGATTCCACGCAGGCACCACTGAGTGCAGAGGAGGGTGCAGGTGCCTGCGAAGCCAGGGAAGCACCCTTCAGGCGGCCCCTGAAGCAAGCCAGAGCCGCTACCTGGACTTTAAGGGAACTGAGCGACAGGCCTTTCTGCAGACCTTCTTGCAGGAACGCCAACACTGAAGAAATTGGAGCAGTGAAGGGAGAAAGTGAGCCTGCTTCACACCACGCTGCAAAGGTACGCCAAACCCTGGCGTAAGCAGTAGAAGTAGAGCGCTTCCTCGCTCTCAGCATAGTGGCGATGACCTTGTCCGAGAAGCCCTTCTTCCTCAGACGCTGCCGCTCAATAGCCAGGCCGTAAGACCAAAGGGGGAGGGATCCTCCATCACCACGGGACCCTGATGCAACAGGCCCTGCTCCACTGGCAGTCGCAGAGGGTCGTCCACTGAGAGCCTGATCAAGTCCGCATACCAGGGACGTCTGGGCCAGTCCGGACCCACCAGGATTATCTGGCCCGGATGCTTTGCCACCCGGTCTAGTACCCTGCCCAACATGGGCCAGGGTGGGAACACATAGAGAAGCTCCTGTGTCAGCCACTGTTGGAGAAGAGCATCTACTCCCAGAGATCGAGGGTCCCGTCCTCTGCTGAAGAAGCGCGGCACTTGGCAATTGGCCGATGACGCCATCAGATCTAGGCTCGGCTGGCCCCAGCGCTTCGTGATTTCCAAGAACGCCTGAGCCGATAACTGCCACTCTCCGGGATCCAAGGTATGGCGACTGAGAAAGTCCGCCTTGACATTCATGACTCCGGCAATGTGGGCCGCTGACAGCTGTTCCAGGTTCGCTTCCGCCCACTGGCATAGATTCATGGCCTCCTTGGCTAGAGGGGCGCTCTTGGTACCTCCCTGGCGGTTGACATAGGCCACAGCCGTGGCAATGTCCGACAGGACCCGTACTGGCTTCAACGCCAGTACCGGGAGGAACTCCAAAAGCGCCAACCAAATGGCTCCGAGTTCCAGGAGGTTGATAGACCACTTTGCCTCTGCAGGAGACCAGAGCCCCTGCGCTGTCCTTCCCAAGCAGTGGGCTCCCCAGCCCGTCAAAGAGGCGTCCGTCGTGACGACAATCCACTCCGGGGTCACAAGAGGCATTCCTGCAGACAACTTGTCTGTCTTCAGCCACCAGCTCAGCGCCTTGCGCACTGCTGGGTCCAAGGGAAGGCGCACAGCATAATCCTCCGACACTGGAGTCCAGCGCTGCAGCAGAGAGTGTTGTAGTGGTCTCATATGAGCCCTGGCCCAGGGCACTACTTCCATCATGGCCGTCATAGAGCCCAACAGCTGCACATAGTCCCAAGCCCGAAGAGGAGAGGCTACTAGGAACTGGTCCACCTGAGCCTGAAGCTTGACAATCCGATTGTCTGGCAGGAACACTCTGCCCACTTGGGTGTCGAATCGAACTCCCAGATACTCCAGGGACTGAGTCGGGCACAGCTGACTTTTCTCCCAGTTGATGATCCACCCCAGGGAGCTCAAAAGAGCAATCACCCGGTCCACAGCTTTGCCGCACTCTGCATAAGAGGGGGCTCGGATCAACCAGTTGTCCAGATAAGGATGGACTTGTACTCCTTCCTTTTGCAGGAAGGCCGCGATGACCACCATTACTTTGGAGAAGGTCCGCGGAGCAGTAGCCAACCCGAACGGGAGGGCTCTGAACTGGAAGTGTCGGCCCAGGACTGCAAAACGCAGAAAGTGTTGATGAGGAGGCCAGATGGGAATATGCAAGTACGCTTCCTTGATGTCCAAGGATGCCAGGAACTCCCCTGCCTTCACTGCCGCTATAACAGAGCGGAGAGTCTCCATGCGAAAGTGCCGCACTTTCAAGGCCCGATTGACCCCTTTGAGGTAGAGGATAGCCCGTACAGAACCTCCTTTCTTTGGTACCACAAAGTAAATGGAGTAACGTCCCTTGCCAAGCTGATTTTCTGGCACCGGAACGACCGCACCCAGGCGGATCAGATTGTCCAAAGTCTGCTGCACTACCACAGCTTTGACCGGAGACTTGCAGGGAGAGAGTACAAACCCGTCTCTTAAGGGTCGGCAGAACTCTAGCTTGTAGCTGTCTCTGATGACTTCCAGCACCCAAGCGTCTGAAGTTACCCTGGTCCACTCGCCCAGAAACGAGGACAGTCGTCCTCCAATCTGCACTGGGCCATGGACCAGGGCCCCGTCATTGGGTACGAGACCCTGGGGGAGGACCGGAGGGCGCACCTCCGGGACGGCGGTCTCTGCGAAAGGAATGCTGCTTGGGGGAGAAGTTCCTCTTGAAGGAAGAGGGGGCAGAGGAGCCCGACTTGCCCGGGCGGTACCGACGGGCTTCCTGAAACCATCCTCTGGAGTTACCAGGGCGAGCACTGGCCCGAGCCCTGACCTCTGGTAACCTCTTGCCCTTAGACGTGCCGAGATCGGTCACAATTTTGTCCAGCTCGACCCCAAAGAGCAGCTTGCCTTTAAAAGGCAACTTAGCCAGGCGGGACTTAGAGGCGTGGTCAGCAGACCAATGCTTCAGCCAAAGCCACCGCCGCGCAGAGACTGTCTGAGCCATACCCTTAGCCGAGGCTCTCAAGACATCATACAGCAAGTCTGCCAAATAAGCCAAGCCCGATTCCAGGGCCAGCCAATCAGCCCTCAAGGAAGGATCCGAAGGGGAAGCCCGCTGCACAATCGTCAGGCACGCCCTGGCCACATAGGAGCCGCAAACTGAGGCCTGCAAACTTAAAGCAGCCACCTTGAAGGACGACCTTAAGGCCGCCTCCAATCTTCTGTCTTGGGCGTCCTTTAGGGCCGTGCCACCTTCCACCGGCAACGCCGTTTTCTTAGTCACCGCAGTGATTAAAGAATCCACGGTAGGCCAAAGAAAGGCCTCCCATTCACTTTCAGGCAGAGGATAGAGGCGGGACATAGCCCTAGCCACTTTAAGGCTCGCTTCCGGGACATCCCATTGAGCCGAAATCAAGGTGTGCATGGCATCATGCACATGGAAGGTTCTAGGCGGGCGCTTCGTTCCCAGCATAATGGCGGAGCCAACAGGGGCTGAGGGAGAGACGTCCTCCGGAGAGGAAATCTTCAAAATGCTCATGGCCTGCACTAACAGGTTGGGCAAGTCCTCTGAGTGAAAGATCCGCGCTGCAGAGGGGTCATCCGCTCCATCCGAGCGGGAATCCGTCTCCGCCAAGGAATCCCCAAAGGACCGTTGGGAGAACCCAGATACGCTGCCCTCATCTACATCAGAGGAGACAGAGTCCTCTAAGGCCTGGAAATCCACCCGAGGGCGTTTACTTCCGGGGGCCTCAACCCCTTTATCGGACAAGGGAGCAGGGGCAGCGTTTTGCATAAGGAAGGCCTGATGCAGCAGCAAAATGAACTCGGGGGAGAAACCCCCCAGACTGTGCACTTCAGCAGCCTGGGCCACAGCCCTAGACGCACCCTCAACCGGCGCTCGCAAGAGCGGGGGAGAAACACACTGCGCATCCAAAATGGCATCCAGTGCGACACTCCGCAAAGGAGCCGCGCGGGAAGAATGGCACTTAACTTTGGCCGCTTTTTTGCTGTCGCCCAAATCGAGGGCGGCCATAGTATTAACGTCACCCACCTCAAGGGCGGCCCAAGAAGAAGCCGTCCGAGCAGAGTGGCCGGCCAAGATGGCGGAGGCTAGCAGCGGGGGATGGGCGTTTATGGCGGGAAAAACCGCCGCACCGGAGGAAGAACCGGGACACTGACCGGTCTCCAAACTGACACCCAACAAGGGCGAATCAGACTTTAAGACCCCCGCATCCCCGCTAGAAGCGCACACGCGGTCCGGGGAGCGATTCTTTGCGCCCTCGCCCTCCGACGCCATAGGCCACGTGGAGACCGATCGGGGAACCCCCTGCCCGCTACAAAAAGGTAAAAATTACCTGCTTCTCGCTCCGAGCTGTAACGAACTGGTGTCCCAGTGAGTAGCTGCAATAAACGTTGAAATAAACGCCCTTAAGGACGTCCAAATTTTTTTTTTTTTTTTTTAAACGGAGCCAGCAGGAGGGGGGAGAAAAGGAGGGACCTGGCACCACCAGGTTTGCACTTACTCAAGAAGAGCCCTGAACCCCAGGTACTCAACAAAACCTAAAAATTAGGCTTGGAGACCTAGCCAGAGCTGCTGCTGTGTGTGACCACCACCTGCTGAGATAGAGAACATACTGAGGAGTTTCCGGCAGCACATGACCACATATAGGGAGGCAAAAGGATTGCTCTCTATCTCCACCTGCTTATAGATGGACACAACCCACCAGTCTATGGATTGATCAGCATGATGATATGGAAATGATTGTTCATTCGGTTTTCCCCAGTTGAGATTTGTCCTCTGGCTTCCTATCACTTAGGTAGATGAGAACATAAATTCTCATATGCAAATCAACACCAGTTCTGTGTCTCCCCCTGGCTAACATCTCAGCCCTTTTCATACCACACCACTGCCTTCTCTCTCTTCGACAAGAATGGCCAAGGTCAGTTCTGTTGATGACAAGAACTGGTAAGTCATTTCAAGTCGTGTCTTCTCTACTTTTTACAAGAACAACACATAATCCAAAACACCCTCCTGTATCTCATGTTATAACAATCTGTTCAGCCACCCAAATTAGTCAAGTTGTCCAAAAACATCCAGCCTCCGCATGCTCACCGATAGTCTAGTTTTAACTATGGTCACTCCATGCAGGCTGCCCCACCTTTTTAGGAGGCTAATGCAGTTACACCATTGCTATTAAAGTTTTACTTCCAAAATGATTCCTTCTTAAAGTAAAGTGATGATAACTCAATCTATTTAAAAATTAGTTCCTTTGCTCAAAGAACCGTTAGACACTTGGTGGAAATCTGCATACATAATTTAAATAAACAAAGTCTCAAACGCTCTGAGGAAAGTCTTGGACTTTTTAACAAACCTCAATAGGGATTCAATCATAGGCTTCCATCCGGTTGAAAAAATAATGGTGGAAAACTCCTCCCCAATTATAACTAAGACATATTTTAAGAGGAGAAAAAACCACCACGGAATAAACCAACACAGACACACAATAAATATCAACAACCAACATGTCAACTTAGTTCCATTGCAGTCACATCATTAGTTCATAAAGAAAAGCCTAAACGGGACAAATAAAAATGCAAAGAAACCCATTTAGCTTTCCCTTTAAACAGGGATAACCCATTCAGGCTTGGCTTTTCTTTATGGAACTATCAATAAAAGTGACTGTAACGAAACTAGAGACTTGCTCGGGATTCCCACGAGGACAGAAGCCGTTCCTGCAGGGTTCCCGTGGGGGTGGAAGTTGTTCCTGAGGGGTTCCCATGGAAGTGTACTCTGCACTTGTGTCAGCCTCTCACCGAGTACCAAGTTCTTTGCGTGCTGTCTCCTCCTCCTCGGAGGGAGTGGAAAGCATGAATAAAAGATCTGCGGAAGCTAGAAGAATGGTCTAACGTTTGGCAATTAAAATTCAATGTGAAGAAATGCAAAGTGATGCACTTAGGGAGTAGAAATCCACAGGAGACGTATGTGTTAGGCGGTGAGAGTCTGATAGGTACGGACGGGGAGAGGGATCTTGGGGTGATAGTATCTGAGGACCTGAAGGCGACGAAACAGTGTGACAAGGCGGTGGCCGTAGCTAGAAGATTGCTAGCCTGTATAGAGAGAGGTGTGACCAGCAGAAAAGAGGTTTTAATACCCCTGTTTAAGACGTTGGTGACGCCCCACCAACGAGAATGGTATGGGATTTGCGTTGCAAGACGTACGAGGAGAGATTTGTTGACCTACTACTACTATTTAACATTTCAAAAGCACTACCAGGGTTACGCATCGCTGTACAACCTAACAAAGAAGGACAGTCCCTGCTCAAAGGAGCTTACAATCTAAAGGACAAAAAAGTGCAATCAAATTGGGGGCAGTCTAGATTTCCTGGATAGAGGTACAATGGTTAGGTGCCGAAAGCGACATTGAAGAGGTGGGCTTTGAGCAAAGATTTGAAGATGGGCAGGGAGGGGGCTTGGCGTATGGGCTCAGGGAGTTTATTCCAAGCATAGGGTGAGGCGAGGCAGAAAGGGCGGAGCCTGGAGTTGGTTGTGGTGGAGAAGGGTACTGAGAGGAGGGATTTGTCCTGTGAGCGGAGGTTACAGGTAGGAGCGTAGAGAGGTAATGAGGGGCTGCAGATTGAGTGCATTTGTAGGTTAGTAGGAGAAACTTGAACTGTATGCGGTACCTGATCGGAAGCCAGTGAAGAGACTTGAGGAGAGGGGTGATATGAGCATATCGGTCCAGGCGGAAGATAAGATGGCCAGCAGAGTTCTGAACGGATTGAAGGGGGGATAGATGGTTGTGGGAGGCCAGTGAGGAGTAGGTTGCAGTAGTCAAGGCGAGAGGTGATGAGAGAGTGGATGAGAATTCGGGTGGTGTGCTCGGAGAGGAAGGGGCGAATTTTGCTGATGTTAGAGAGAAAGAAGCGACAGGTCTTGGCTGTCTGCTGGATATGGGCAGAGAAGGAGAGGGAGGAGTCGAAGATGACTCTGAGGTTGCGGGCAGATGAGATGGGGAGGATGAGGGTGTTGTCGACTGAAATAGAGAGTGGAGGGAGAGGAGAAGTGGGTTTGGATGGAAAGACAATGAGCTCGGTCTTGGCCATGTTCAGTTTCAGGTGGCGGTTGGACATCCAGGCAGCAATGTCGGATAAGCAGGCCGATTCTTTGGCCTGGGTTTCCACAGTGATTTCTGGTGTGGAGAGGTAAAGCTGGGTGTCGTCAGCATAAAGATGGTATTGGAAACCATGAGATGAGATCAGCGAGCCCAGGGAAGAGGTGTAGATTGAAAAAAGAAGGGGTCCAAGGACAGATCCCTGAGGAACTCCAACAGAGAGCGGGATGGGGGTGGAGGAAGATCCATGAGAATGTACTCTGAAGGTACGGTGGGAGAGATAAGAGGAGAACCAGGAGAGGACAGAGCCCTGGAACCCAAATGAGGATAGTGCAGCAAGAAGTAAATTATGATTGACAGTGTCAAAAGCGGCGGATAGGTCGAGGAGGATGAGGATGGAGTAGTGACCTTTGGATTTGGTAAGGAACAGGTCATTACAGACTTTAGTGAGTGCCGTTTCTGTCGAGTGTAGAAGGCGAAAACCGGATTGAAGCGGATCGAGGATGGCATGAGAGGAGAGAAAATCAAGGCAGCGGCTGTGAACAGCAGCGCGTTCAAGTATCTTGGAGAGGAAGGGTAAGAGGGAGATGGGGCGGTAGTTGGAAGGACAGGTAGGGTCTAGTGATGGTTTTTTTTGAGGTGTGACCACAGCATGCTTGAAGGTGTCAGGGACAGTTGCTGTGGAGAGAGAGAGATTGAGGATATGACAGATGGGAGGGTGACAGTAGGAGAGATGGTGTTTAGTAAGTTGGTGGGGATGGGATCAGAGGAACAGGTGGTACATTTTGAGGAGGAAAGAAGGTGGGCGGTTTCCTCCTCAGTGATATCAGGAAAAGAGGAGAAGGAGGCCTGGGTTGGTTGGTTGAGGGAGTGGGTTAAAGGGTGAAGAGAAGGAGGTGGCTTGGTAGTGAATTTGAGGTTCATCTTCTGCACCTTGTCACGGAAGTAGTCAGCTAGTGATTGAGGAGAGAGTGAGGGGGGAGTGGGAGCAGAGGGCACTTTGAGGAGGGAGTTAAGGGTGGCGAAGAGACGACGAGGGTTGGAGCCGAGAGAATTAGTCAATTGGGTGTAATAGTCCTGTTTGGCAAGGAATAGGGAGGCCTGGAAGGAGGATAGCATGAATTTGTAATGAATGAAGTCGGTATGGGTGCGAGATTTCCTCCAGAGGCGTTCGGCAGATCGGGCGCAGGAGCAAACGTATCGGATGCAAGGGGTCAGCCAGGGCTGGGGATTAGTACGCCTTGTGGGACGGGAGATGGATGGTGCAAGTGTGTCCATAGCAGTGGAGAGAGTGGCATTGTAAGCAGAGACAGCCTTGTCGACAGACTCGGAGGACATGATGGAAGGGAGGAGATTAGAGATACAAGAGGATAAGGTGGAAGGGTCGACAGCCTGGAGATTCCTGAAAGTAGTGGTTAGTGTTGGGCGGGACTGAGGGAGAGGGTGATGAAGTGTGAAGGTGATCAGGTGATGATCTGAGAGAGGAAGAGCAGACGCGCAGAAATTGGAGGGTGAGCAGGTAGAGGAGAGGACGAGGTCAAGACAATGGCCAATTTGGTGAGTAGAGGTGGTGGAGCTCAGCTAGAGGTTGAAGGAGGATGTCAGAGTGAGGAACTGAGAAGCGTAGGAGTCGGATGGGTCATCAGCATGTATGTTAAAGTCTCCAAGAATGAGGGACGGAGATAAGGGTTCAAGAAAAACAGAGAGCCAGGCATCGAAGTCAGTAAGGAAGGAAGGAAGGGAGGGAGGGACTTATCGGTGGGGGGGGCGGTAAATGACTGCAACTCTGAGTGGCAGC
Organism: Microcaecilia unicolor; assembly: GCF_901765095.1. Lineage (NCBI taxonomy): Eukaryota > Metazoa > Chordata > Amphibia > Gymnophiona > Siphonopidae > Microcaecilia > Microcaecilia unicolor. Next base: position 110,189,021 of record NC_044041.1, read on the forward strand.
GGGTAGAATAGACGGATAAAGTGAACTTCAAAGGATGAGAAGCAGTGAGACTGCGATGGGAGGAGGGGTTGAAAACTACAGGAGGGCGAAAGTATTAACCCGACTCCTCCTCCGCGGCCAACTGGGTGGGGAGTGTGAGAGAAAAGATAACCTCCATGGCACAGGGCCGCGACTGAGGCAGAGTCGTCGGGGGTGAGCCAGGTTTCAGTTAGGGTGAGCAGTTGGAGGGAACGGGAGATGAAGAGATCGTGGGTGAAGGAAAGTTTGTTGCAGACCGAGCGGGAATTCCACAGGGCACACGAGAAGGGGAGGGAAGAGGGGGGAGGAGGGGAATAGAGATGAGATTGGAGACATCCCGGAATCATTTGCATGGATAGGACGAGGACAGGTGTGGGGGACCTGGATTGGGATTGATGTCTCCCGCGGATAGCAGGAGAAGGAGCAAGAGAGTGCGGAGGAGGGTGGGGGAGGTAGGGCGACGAAGACGGGATGTGCTTAGGAGGAATGGGGATGGGTTAATGGCAGGAAGGAAGTGATGAAGGTTGAGAGCTAGGAAGGAGGAGGGGGATAGGAGAGAGGGTGAGCAGGAAGGAAGCGATAAAGGTTGGAGGAGGGGGATAGGAGAGATGGTGAGGTGGTGAGGGATGGGGGTGGGTAGGGTATTGTAGTAGTGAGCAGGACGGGAGAGGACATGGATGGGCAGTGAGTTCCTGCGGTAGACAGCAGTAGGGGGAGGGGGGAAAAGATTAGGAAGGGACAGGGCAAGGAAAAGAATGTGTATAGGGGCCATGAGTAGTGACTGAGATGTTAAGCAACAGATAGAGTAACTGGGAGAAAAATAGATGTAAAGGGCACCTAGAGCGGAGGCCCTGAGTGGATCGGAGCGGACCTGGGAGTCACCCCATAGAAGACTGAAAGGATATGCAGATGAGGTGCAAGTCCTCTACAGCACCTGAAAGGCAGCCAGTGGTAGAGCTGGGTACCTCTCAGCTGAGGAAAAGGCTTACCAGGGGTTAGGCCGAAGCCAGCATTCCTCCCCCTGAAGGTCGCCTGATCCTAGCCAAAAAGCACCTGGAAACCCAGAGCACTTGGAGCGAGGGCCCTGAGAAGATCGGGGTGGACCTGGGAGTCACCCCGGATACAGCTGTGAGGAAATGCAGAAGGGCTGCAAGTCCGCCACAGCACCTGGCAGGACCGCTGGGCACCTAGAGCAGAGGCCGAGTGGATCGGAGCGGACCTGGGAGTCACCCCGGAGAAGGCTGAAAGGATATGCAGATGAGTTGCAAGTCCTCTACAGCACCTGAAAGGCAGCCGGTGGTAGAGCTGGGTACCTCTCAGCTGAGGAAAAGGCTTACCAGGGGTTAGGCTGAAGCCAGCATTCCTCCCCCTGAGGGTCACCTGATCCAAGGGACCTGAACATGTATACCCTGGAGGAAAGGAGAAACAGGGGTGATACGATACAGACGTTCAAATATTTGAAAGGTATTAATCCACAAACGAACCTTTTCCGGAGATGGGAAGGCGGTAGAACTAGAGGACATGAAATGAGATTGAAGGGGGCAGACTCAAGAAAAATGTCAGGAAGTATTTTTTCATGGAGAGAGTGGTGGATGCTTGGAATGCCCTCCCAGAGGAGGTGGTGGAGAGGAAAACGGTAACGGAATTCAAATATGCATAGGATAAACATAAAGGAATCCTGCTCAGAAGGAAGGGATCCCCAGAAGCTTAGCCGGTGGTGGGAGGCAGGGCAGACTTATATGGTCAGTGCCAGAGCCGGTGGTGGGAGGCGGGGCTGGTGGTTGGGAGGCGGGGATAGTGCTGGGCAGACTTATACGGTCTGTGCCAGAGCCGGTGGTTGGAAGGCGGGGATAGTGCTGGGCAGACTTATACGGTCTGTGCCAGAGCCGGTGGTGGGAGGTGGGGTGGGTGATTGGGGGGCGGGGATAGTGCTGGGCAGACTTACACGGTCTGTGCCAGAGCCGGAGGTGGGGCGGGTGGTTGGGGGGCGGGGATAGTGCTTGGCAGACTTATACGGTCTGTGCCCTGAAAAAGACAGGTTCAAATCAAGGGAAGGTATACACAAAAATGGCACATGTGAGTTTATCTTGTTGGGCAGACTGGATGGACCGTGCAGGTCTTTTTCTGCCGTCATCTACTATGTTACTATGTTAACAGCACAGATGCAGAAAGTCTCCGTTAAGGATGTGGTAAAGACACAAATGGTGACGAAATTCAAAAGGCTGTAGGATGAACACAGAGGATCTCTAACCTAAACTTAAATAGCTGCATGTCAGTGGATGTGTCAAGTGACGCTTAGATGGTGACTCCAGCTGTGATAAACTAAGGCCTATACCGGGCAGACTTGTATGGTCTGGTCTGTGTCTTATATATGGAAATCTGCTTTAGGATGACTGGAAAGGGCTTAGACAGCAACTTTAGTGGCTAGAATATGAGGACGGTGCTGGACAGACTTTTACGGTCTGTTTCCCGCAAATGAGAAGACAAATAGGCTGGAGTGGGCTTTGACAGCAACTCCAGCAGTTGGAACATAAGGATAGGGCCAGGCAGACTTCTATAGTCTATGGACCAGAAATGCCAAAGAAAGACCATAATCAAGTATATATCACATTCATTGTTGATTTAATTATGAGTTGACTATGAGCATGACTATTGGGCAGACTAGACCTTTCAGGTTTTTATCTGCTGTCACTTACTATGTTACTAATAATCCTCTCTGCTCCCAGGCTGATGCACGGACCTCAGCTCTGACAAAGGCACAAGCATCAGATGTCACCTCACCTACTGGCGCATGCATGCGGCAACCTCTCAGCACACAGTGCTAGTGAATCAAAGACAAGTCTTACATGGAACACTCTGGTGCGCACAAGTTCCAGCTTCTGTTCTGTCCTTGCCTGCAGTGCTGCGGCTTGAACCCAAAGAGAGAGAGAGACAGAGAGCTGACCGGAATTTTTTTTTATGTACCATTAAATTCTTGCAGGGACAGGTGGGGATGGGTTAAATTCTTGCGGGAACGGGTGGGGATGGGTAAGATTTCTGTGCCCATGCAACTTTCTAAATGGAACTGAGTTAAATGATACTTTGGTTGTTGATCTTTACTGTGCATCTGTGTTTTTTTTTCAGCGATGGTTTTTTTTCTCCCCTTAAAAAATGCTTTAGTTATAGTTGGGGAGTTGTTTTCCACCATTGTTTTTTCAACCGGATGGAAGCCTATTATTGAATGCCTACCAAGACTTTCCTTGGTGTGTTTGAGGCTTCGTTTATTTAAATTATATACGCAGGTTTCCACTAAGTGTCTACTTTAACAGTTCTGAGCAAAGGTACTAATTTTTAAATTGATTGTATTAAAGTTTTAGCCATCAGTTTTCCCATGTTGTAAAGTCATTTGTACTTACTAAGACTGACATCTCACAGTGTTAATACTGGTCATATAATATGATCAAAACTTAGCACAGCATGATGTCATTATGTTTACAATGTGATATAATAATAGGTGACTATGGATGAGGTCTGCACATGCATATCATAATGGATAATCACAGGTGATATTATTGTCATGTATTAACATCAATAATTCATACGACATTATCAAACATGAACTTCATAAAAGCTCACCGAGTAACTTCATCAATACAGCTAACATAGACCCAGTACAGCATGATGCAAAAACAGTAGAGGGCAATAAGTAAGGATATGACAGAGACAAAATAACAAAGGGAGGAGTTGCTGAAGGATGAGAAAGTGAAGGCTTTTCTTGTGCTGTTGTAACTCACATCACCATACAAGAGGCAGTGTCCCTCAAACTCCCCCTGAAAATAAGCAACAAACGAAAATAAACACCAATCATGAACAGCTATGTCATTCTCACTCAAACTGGGAATAAATAACACAGTGGTTAGGTTAGTCCACATACATAGTAACATAGTAGATGACAGCAGAAAAAGACCTGCACGGTCCATCTAGTCTGCCTAACAGTGAGAAACCTGAGTGCCCTCTACCATCAGCGACATAAAAATAGAACTAAGATTATAAAGTGATACCTTTTTATTGTACTAATTTAGACCCCCCATATAACACAGACTTTAGGGATCTAAGATAGTTGACTGCATTCTGTCATTAAAACAAAAAAAGAATCAGGATTCAACACACAAAAAAAAAACTCGATCCTGGCTCCAAACCCTTGACTGTATTAGCAGCAATCTCACGTTGTTTCAAGTCATGATTAGGAAATCGGAAGAAGGGGGGTGAATAAGAAGTAGGCGAACTACAGTTGAGATAAGATTTAGAACTATAAAGGTGGAGTCGCGGGAGTGAATAGTAGGAAACGCGAAATGTACTCATTTCTTTACACAAGAGGAAACCTCACCCTCTGCCCACACCCTATCCTAACCTGGGCCACAGCAAGCGCGGCAGCACTCACAACACCACATATAAAGGAAGCTCCATAGAGCAACAACTCCACTCGCTCCAGCCAGGCCAGCGCCATTGCACCCAAACACCCACGGGTCAGGAAGCGAGCGACGCTCCCTTCGCCAGTTCGCCTGCTATTTGACAGCTAATAGCACGTGAGCCAAGAAGGGCACTGGGCGGAACTACAGGTCAGGTGGTCTGTGTACAGATGTCACGTGAGTTGAAGGTTTGGCGGCAAGCTTTTCCGCGTTTTCCCAAGTTTTAATAGCGACCAAGTGACGTCAACACGTTGAAACCAATTGGGTTAATCTCTGTTTCCGCTCCCCAGCGCAGCCGTCATCTCTAGTACATTCAAAAGTGAGCTGCTGCATCCGAGTAGTAGTTCTTTATTGTTGGTAGTATTTTTATTTAATCTCACTTATATTTTCAAACATGCCGGCTTGTGCTGCATACAGATGTACACAGAGAAAGTATAATAACAGAATAATTTTTCATAGGTAGATTAGTAATTTATTATAAATCGTAATCAATGTGTCATTTGGAGGTGCTAGTTATAGGGACACTGTAGCGTGTGTTATATTCACACATTTTTTTTCTCCTGGTAAAGGGCCACGAAAACAGGCAACATGTTATGAGAATCAGGAGCTCAACATTCAGAGTTTCTATTTATTTATTTACTTACTTACTTATATCCAACATTAAACACGAATTAGGTTGAAACCTGTGTATTTAAAATATTTTCTTTTGCCTGTGCCTACATCAAAAGAGAGATAGTGTGTGGGAACTTGCACCTTTTGTTTTGTGGAAAGCAGTGGTATCATAGGCTAGCTTGACTGTTTCATTTGGGGGGGGGGGGGCAAAGGAAGGGGCAGGGCATATTAGCATATTCATTTGCATATATGTATATGCAAATTATGCTAATATGGAGGAGGGAAGGAAGGGAACAAGAGCTGGCTTTTTTGGGGGGAATAACCATAATGAATATGTATGAGATATCTCATACATATAGATTATGGTTATTCCCAAAAAAGCCAGCTCTTTCTCCCTTCCTTCCTTCCTTCCTTCCTTCCTTCTTCCCTCCTTACCCAGCACTCCCTCTTCCTCTCCAGTAGTATTTCCCCACCCCCTTTCCCATACCACAGATGCACATTTCCAAAAGCTGACATATTCCAATTAATAAATTCTGAATAAAATACTTTTTTCTACCTTTTGTTGTCTGATCATTTCGTTTTTCACCACTTCCACCTCATCAGAGGTCACACGGGAGTTGCTGTCACCAGTACTGGAGATGCAGGTCGATGTGCCATCCAGGACGATGCTGGAGAAGGAAACGTGGGGATAGTCTGGACAAAGCAATGATTTCAGAACTCCTATGATGTAGTGGTACAACACATCACACAGCACCACCACATGGCACGCTGGGTCAGGGTATAGCTTCCGAAAGGCAGCCACACAACTCTTCACATCTACAGATTTGCGCCCAAAGACGTACATGATGGGTAGCCTGGTGCAGGGGCTGAGACGCGCCGGTCCATAATGTACCACAGCATCAGCTCCTACGTGTTCTTCTGCGGCCACCTCATCTACGCAGCAGCTGCTGTAGGAGGTGTCGCCAAGAATGTACACTTTGGTACCAGAAGCTTTTTCCAGTTTTGTTGCAACAGTGACTGAATCCACCAGCAGCTCATCAGGGAACTGGAGTGCCACCTTGCTACACTGATGCTGTGCAATGAATGTAGTTGTTCTCTCAATTTCATAAACCTCATCAAGCTCCTCAGGAACAGTCAGACTGTTGCCCACTGGTGTGGCAATCAGGGGCCGCTGGATTGCGTCTGCACCATCACTGCTGAACTGCATTGCCATGGATACCTCAGCACCACGTTTGTAGACTCTCCACTAATGAAGTGTGAAATCCGCCGTGTAGAAGCCGGAAACGAACAGCAGTGACTTAGTGCACACAGAAACCGCTGACTCCCTGTCTCCACTGACCGCCATCACCTCGCTCGGTACAAAACAACTCTATTCCCGCTCCACCTTGCGCTCCCTCACCGACCGTCAACAACACCGCACATGCGGGAGTCCCAGGACACAGCGAGCGATGCATAAAAGCAGCAAACAAGCAGCCAGCTCGACTCCGTCCTTCGCTTCCTGAATCCTGCCCTCTGTGCGTCCTGCCTTCCTCTGATGTTATTTCCTTTTCAGGCGGGCGGGACGCTGAGAGGGCAGGATTCAGGAAGCGAAGGACAGAGTCGAGCCTGGCTGCTTGCTTGCTGCTTTTACGCGTTGCCCGCCCGTTTGCCGCTGCGGGAAAGTAGATTAAGTCGTCTTTGTCGTTTGGGGGGGCACTGCCCCCCTCACCCCTCCAGTCTACGCCCATGAGTGGTATATTATGAAAATGTATTTAATATTATTACTACTATTTAAAAGAAAGACATTAAATAATGAAGGCAAAGCTAACCTTCATGCAGAAGTCCAGAGTCAGTCTAAATGTGCCAACATTTTCCAGTTCTGTTATATATATTTATTTCTTCTTCAAGTCAGTTTTCAACATTTTGTCAGTTATTATCCAATTGCAAACACAATTATAATGTTAATTAATAAGTTTTGGATGTTACTAAATTAATTTTATTTATTTATTTATTTATTTATTTATTTATTTATTTATTAGGATTTATTTACTGCCTTTTTGAAGGAATTCACTCAAGGCGGTGTACAGTAAGAATAGATCAAACATGAGCAGGAGGCAATTAGAGCAGTAAAAATATTTGAACAACAATACAAAGTATGGCATGGTATACTACTTTAATGCCTAAATAGGGACCACTGGTGAAATATTCTGATTCTAATGTTGTATTACCACGTGGTGTTCAAAATATTCTGCTTCCAACAACTGCTGCTGTAAATCACACTTGTTTATTCTTACTTTTATTAAGAGGACCTCAGATCTTCCCAGCTTGGCTGTTCTATTCAGAACTCTTTTGCATAATACTTTCTTACATGCGCTCAAGCTGTTTTCTGGAAGTATTTATTATCACCGGTCCTATATTTGCTATCAAATTCTTTCAGAGGTCAGGATTCTAAATCACTGAAAAAAACTGAAAAAAACAGACAAAAGAGCAATTCAAAGATCAGAGATTGATGATATCTTATAGCAGAAACACTAATCTCCAGGATACATTATGTAATTCAGATGTGTGGTCGAAATATGAACAGAAACTGGGAATCCACAGGAAATGTGGAAGGTGCAGTGTATGTCAGAATATGATTGAAGGTTCTCAATTAATATGGAATAATGGAAATAAAAGCTTAACCATCAGAGGAACCACAGATTGTGAGTCCATGAATGTGATCTATGCCTGTGTATGTCCATGTGAAAAAATCTACATAGGACACACTTCACGAAAGTTTAAGACAAGAGTGATAGAACACAGACATGGCATAACTCATAGAAGACCGGAAGCACCAATGTCACAGCATTGCATTACAACAGGACACACATTTGATCAACTGAAATTCATGGTGATTGAACAGATACAACAGGGAAAGAGAGGGGGGGATATAAAATCAAAATTATGGCAAAAAGAACAAAAGCTAATTTACCAGTACAACACAATAGAACCATATGGTTTAAATAAAAATGTAGAATGGAAAGCGTTTTTCTAGAAAGTTGATTTTCAAGTACTAGAAGTGAAAGCAATAGCCCTTTAAATATAATGGAATAGCTGATTGGATAAGAACAAGCTCGAGCGTTTGTTACAAAAACCGCGGCCATTTTGAAAAAATGCAAGGAGGATGTCAGAGATAGTGTTTCCTTCCTGACGCAGCAGTGAGAGCAGCGAAACGAGACGTTCTTGTTGAAGGGACAGAAGGAATCAGAATACATCATAATGGGAAAGAGGAAAGAAGCAGTGACATGCAGCTTGTAGCTGGTGGTTCACGGAACAGCTTGTAGCTGGCGGTTCACGGAATACCCTGAAGCTAAGTACAGACTGTTTATGTTTGGGGAGAATAGAGATCCTACAAACAAAAAGCTGTGAGATTGAGCACTGCATTTAACCCTATTTAAATGTAAATGTAGGACAGAATCAGTTGCAGAAAATATTCTGCTTGACACAAGGGGAAGCTGTGTTTCAGAGGGCAGGAATCACTGGTTTTTCTCCGAGTGGGAGTTTTTTTCAGTGATTCAGTTTTTTTCAGTGATTTAGAATCCTGACCTCTGAAAGAATTTGATAGCAAATATAGGACCGGTGATAATAAATACTTCCAGAAAACAGCTTGAGCGCATGTAAGAAAGTATTATGCAAAAGAGTTCTGAATAGAACAGCCAAGCTGGGAAGATCTGAGGTCCTCTTAATAAAAGTAAAAAAATGAGCACTGCATTTAACCCTATTTAAATGTAAATGTAGGACAGAATCAGTTGCAGAAAATATTCTGCTTGACACAAGGGGAAGCTGTGTTTCAGAGGGCAGGAATCACTGGTTTTTCTCCGAGTGGGAGTTTTTTTCAGTGATTTAGAATCCTGACCTCTGAAAGAATTTGATAGCAAATATAGGACCGGTGATAATAAATACTTCCAGAAAACAGCTTGAGCGCATGTAAGAAAGTATTATGCAAAAGAGTTCTGAATAGAACAGCCAAGCTGGGAAGATCTGAGGTCCTCTTAATAAAAGTAAGAATAAACAAGTGTGATTTACAGCAGCAGTTGTTGGAAGCAGAATATTTTGAACACCACGTGGTAATACAACATTAGAATCATGGTATACTACTTGCAATGACAACACAATATGTACTAGAACATTATAATTGGTAGTGAGGGGTAAGGTAAAGTTGTAACATATAGATGAGTAAGAAAGTAGGAAGAATTAGAAAGTAAGGTGATTGATTTGAAGAAAGTTGCACGTGAGGTCAGAGAGATGGTTAAATATTATCTCAGCTAGGGTAGGAGTGGATAAACATGTCCTGCTGCAGTATGTGCAGCCCAAGTCAATCCTTGTGTGTGTGAGTGAGACTAACAAGTTAGTTACTTCTGCTGTTAAAGGCTTGGTTGAAGAGCCAAGCTTTCATCTGCTTCCTGAAGTAGAAGTAGTCTTGTGTTAAGCGGAGCCTTTCAGGCAATGTATTCCAGAGTGTGGGGGCTACTCCAGAAAAGGCTCGCTTGCGGGTATCACATCGTGCAATGTCTTTTGGAGAGGGTGTAGTTAGTGAAAGTCCTTGGTGGTGTGTGGAGGATCATCCTATTCTTCAGATACTCGGGGCCATTTCCTTTCAGGGCCTTGAAGATCAGACATAGAGTTTTAAATTTAGCTCTGTATTGTACCAGGGGTGTAGCCACAGGCGGGCCTGGATGGGCCCAAGCCCAGCCACTTTTGCTCCAGGCCTGCCCACCCTAACTAGCCCCAACTCAACCAGTGGCACAGCTCTCCCAAGCGAGGCTCCAATCTTTTCCTGCCTCTTCTGCTTGCTCTCCCCATCTGCGTGGTCTGCTCACTTTTACTGCCCTGAAGCACTGTTCTCCCTCCAGCGATTCCCATAGCTAGCCTTCTGCTAGCGTGCGTCGTCAGGGTCTCTTCTCAGGCGTGTCCCGCCTACTCTGCAACTTCCTGTTTTCCGCAAAGGTGGGACGAGTGTCTGAGAGGCCCCAATGACGCACGCTGTCAGAAGGCTGACTATGGGAATTGCTGGTGCTGGAGGGAGAACGGTGCTTCAGGGCAGTAAAAATGACCAGAACTGACCATGTGCAGGGGGCTGTCGGCATCTGGAAAAACACTGTCAAATGCCCTGGGTTTGAAACAGTTCAATGGGTGGGGGGGGGGGGGGGGGTGAAGGAGGGCAGCAGGTGGAAAGGAAATGCGAGGCCCGTGCCCACCCAGTCCACCTCCAGGCCCATCTAAAAATTGAACTCTGGCTACGCTACTGTATTGTACTGGCAGCCAATGAAATTTTTGCAAAAATGGTGTGATGTGGTCACGTCGCTTGCAACCTTCTATGAGTCTTGATGCTGCATTCTGAATCAACTGGAGCTGGTGCAGGCCCTTTGTAATCAGACCATTGTATAGTGCATTGCAGTAATCCAGTCTTGATGTTACCATGGCATGCACAACTGGGATAAGATTTACCTTCTCGATGTAAGGAGAGAGGCAGCATAGCTGTCACAAATAGTAGAAGCAGCTCTTGAAGGTTGCTTGGATTTGGGGAATCAGAGTAAGTGTTGAATCTAACTTGTGATAAAGTCACCTCCAGGATAGTTGGGTTAAGGCAGTTTCAGTCTGAAATACAAGTCCCAGAAGGCATGGCAGGCAAGGATCCAGAGGGAGAGATGAAGAACCCGGACTGGACTCCTAGCTGCAATCGGGGAAGACAGGGGTGTAAGCTGGCAGGTTGTGTAGAGTTGCTGCCACTAGGTGGAAAGAGAGTTAGGAAACCCTGTGTGCAGGAGCTCATCATTGGTCTCATTAGTCTAATGCTTAACTCAGCTGGTATGGGTGTGGGGAAGCTAATGGAAGGAGAATGATTAGTTGTGGTAGCTGAAGCCAGGGATTGATTAGGCAGGTGGGAAGGAGCCTCAGCAGTTCAGTTCAGTAGAGAGAAACAGAAGGAGAGAAGCAGTTGCAGGCTGAAAACCCTTGGGCAGGGAGGTCCCTAAAGTACTGAAGCAGGCTGAAATCCTTTGGGTGAGAGGAAGTCCCAAAAGTATTGAATTCACAGTGAAGCTGATGCAGGGGGGAACCCCTTGGGTACAGGGAGTCCCTAAAGTATTGAACTCTTCTGAAGGTAAAGAGGATAGAAGGTAGAAACTGCTGCTTGGTGACTGAACTGTGATGATGAACTGAAAGAACTGTTTGTCTTGGGAATTGAACTACTGTTTATTGTGCACTAGATAAAGATCCCAGACTGGAGCTAACTGTAAGCCTGTATTGAATCCTGGTATGTGCTGATAGCCTGCTGCTTAAGGGGACTGTTGGCCACACACTTTCAGGTGGCTTATATGTGCTTAAGATTGAAGGTGAATGCTGCTGTTGGAACTGTGTACTAGAAACCTGCATGGAATAAAAGTCCTTAAGATTGAAGTTACTGGTGGACATCTATTTCTTCATTGTACCGGGAGCCTGTGGCTGGAGGCGATTGTTCTATCAAAAGAAAGGTACCTGAGATCCAAGATGGCGGCTGTTAGAGCAAGTTAAACGGACGCACCTCGAAGTAGCTCCTTCCTTGGACTTGCGTGAGCGTCTTCCCCGTCGCGGTGATGGACAAGAGAAGAGGCAAAGTTCGGGAGGCTCCCTCTGTACCGGACGGCACCTCTCAGCCACGCCAGACAACGCTGGATCATTTTCGTCTTGTGTCTGGTCCCGAGTTGGCGTCGACTCCGTTAGCCGGTGCTAGCGCCCAAACGCTAGACAGCAGTGGAGACGGGGCTTCTCTAAGCCCCGTCGAGCGTGCAGCGCCCCCACAACCCGGAAGGGAAGCTATTGTTGCAAGTCCTGGGGCCATGGCATCGAGAGGAGAACCAGGTGATCAGGAAGGGAGACTGCACGAGCGGACAACTGGAGCCACATTGCAAGCTGAACCAGGATTAACAGCTGCTCAAGCCTTGGAAAAGACTGTGAGTACTCTGGAACAGGCTGCCAAAGCCCCCCTACCGGTTTTTTCAATGGGAAGAGTAGAAAAACCAGCTGTAGTGACTTTGGAGACACTGTGGGACTTAACTTCATCTACCCACTCAGCTTTACAAAACTTGATTTTGAAAAATATGGAGACGATTAAAGTTCTATCTGAGACTGCTCTAAACCAAATTCAAACTAGTGAATCCCAAGCGACCGAGGTTAGAAGGATGTCGGAAAAAGTTGAGAAACTTGATCTTGTGGGACAAACTCTAATTAAAGATAAAAACTTCACCCTGAGACGCTTGGAATATTTAGAGAATTATTCAAAAAGACTGACCTTGCGTTTTATAAATTTTCCTAGGTCCCCTATGGTAGTGCCAATCCAAATGATCAGAAAATATTTAATGGAGATTCTGGGAATGCCGGAAAATTCCTTACCTCCTATAACAAGAGCTTATTACATACAAATGGATGCGAAATCATCTGAGAATCAACAGCAACAAGGTGTAATGGATCTCACGGCATTTCTTGAGTCTTCTTTAGAGGTCATAACCCAAAGAACTACCCTTTTGGTGACATTTGCATTGGAAATAGACAGAGATGCAGTCCTTAAACTTTCCCTCAGACATTTGGATTCTCTGTTTATGGGATCAAAGGTTAGGGTATTCCCTGATTTGGCTAGGGACACTCAACAAAGGCGTAGGAAATTTTTGACTCTACGTCCCAGATTAATAACAATAGGTGCAGATTTTGTTCTGAGATACCCATGTATATGTAGAATAAAATTTCAATCTAGGCAATACCAATTCTATGACCCAAAACAGTTGGAGGAATTTCTGTTAAGCAGAGAAGTGGTAAATGTTAAAGTTTAGTCCCGCATGCACCACTGTAAGGCAGCTAAGAGTCTGCCACTTGAGACGTAACTTGCTCTTTTGATTTATTTATTTGGTGATTATGCTTTATATTTAAGTGTTTGAAAATTTACTATAAATCTTGGATCATTACCTAATTTGTGATCGATAGTAGAATATATCATTGTGACTATTAGAATATTTCCTTTTGTTTATAAATTGTTGTTTTGTGTATTATCACTCATAAGGATTTATTATGTATGATAAAACTGTATAAATAAAAATGAAAAAAAAAAAAGAAAGGTACCTGGTTACAAACTGTAAATTCTATTATTCTGTCTCACTGTATTTCCAGCTTTGGCACAGTAGAAAATCATCACAAGGACAAAATATAAGAAAACCAATGGACTGCATTAGGGGAGATCTGCATGAAAGAAAATATTTATTTTTATTATTTTGATTTATGAAAACCACTTGTCTCTGAAACATGCTTAAAAAACCCACCAGAATAATCCATTTGTACAAAAGAAATGAGCTGAAGATTTGATTCCATGTGTCCCAATGAAAGGAGAGTTTAATTTTACTTCCAATCTATAATACCAGGCTTCCCAAGGCAGATTACAACAGTTAAGATGAACCCATCAGTAGACAGGATATCATCACTGAAATTTGGCCATGTATTACTGTATTGTAACATAATAAATGATGGTAGATTAAGACCTGTATGGTCCATCCAATCTGCCCAACAAGATAAACTCATTTTACATAGTATGTGATCCTTTATATGTATACCCGAGTTTGATTTTGCTTCCCAATCACTGGTGTTGCCACCCAATCTCCACTAAGATTCTGCATATCCATTCCTCCTAAACAGGATTCCTTTGTGTTTATCCCACGCATGTTTGAATTCCATTACCGTTTTCATCTCCACCCCCTCCTGCGGGAGGGCATTCCATGTATCCATCACCCTTTCCATAAAAAAGTACTGCCTGACAATGAGTCTGCCCCCCCCCCCCCCCCACAACCTCAATTCATGTCCTCTAGTTCTACCGCCTTCCCTTCTTCAGAAAAGATTTGTTTGTGGATTAATTCCTTTCAAATATTTGAACGTCTATATTATGTCACCCCGTTTCTCCTTTCCTCCAACGTATAAGTGTTCAGGTCAGCAAGTCTCTCCTCTTACAGTTTGCAATGCAAATCCCATACCATTTTTGTAGTTTTTTTTTTGCACTGCTTCCAGTCTTTTTACATCTTTAGCAAGATACTGCCTCCAAAACTGAACACATTACTCCAAGTGGGGCCTCACCAACTTATAGAGGGGCATCAACACCTCCTTTCTTCTGCTGGTTATACCCCTCTCTATGCAGCCTAGCATCGTTCTGGTCATGGCCGTCGCCTTGTCACATTGTTTTTCCACCTTCAGATTCTCAGACACCAACACCCCAAGGTCTCTCTCTTATCTCTCCTTGCCTATTCAGTATCTCTCTTTTGGCTTTCTGCACCCCAAGTGCATCACTCTGCACTTCTTGGTATTAAATTTTATGTTTCAATGATTTTTATTGACAGCATATCAAGTACAATAACAACTCTTTGGAAATTACATGGTAAGCCTGTGCTGTCTAACATTTTATCTATGAACGTCCCCCCTTTTCCCCCCCCTTTTCCCCCCACCCAGCCTACCCCCCTCCCCCTTTCCCTTTTAACTAAAATACAACAATGACATCATCAAGGAAGAGTATTGAGTTTGAGTTTAATTGGCAAGTAAGTTTCTCTTGGCTGACGGTTGCAGCGTATTCCAGAGTCTGCCCCATGTCTGTCGCAACCGCCTTCTGTCTTCTAGGTTCTGGGCGGAGACCGCGCATCTTTCCAGTTTAGATAAGTCAATCATCAATATTCTCCATTGGGTGATATTCGGTCCATTCCGGTCCATCCACCCATTTAAGATCACCTTTTTTCCAATCATAATCGCACGTTGCAGAAATCTACGGTATCCCGGCAACGCCGGCTTGGCATATTTGTATATTCCAAATAAGAGTAAGGGCTGTAGCTCTATCCTTCTGTGCCAGCATGTCCAGATTGCTTCAAGCACTTGTTTCCAGAAATGTTGCACTCTCTGACAGGCCCAAAACATATGTCCCAGAGTGGCCTTTGGCGCATCACACTTTAGGCAATTTCCAGTTGCTCCATACCCTGCTTTCTGGGCTCTGTGTGGTGAGATATGTAAACGGAGCACAAATTTGTATTGTAATTCCCAGTATCGCGTGAATGGCGATGTGTTGAGTATAGAAGTCAAATAATTTTGTATCATATTGTCTGTCACCTCCGCTGACAAATCTGCGGACCAGTCCTGTGCCCTCTTCTTGTAGTCTATGTCCTCTGTTGTGTCCAATAAATATCTGTGATGGTACCTTAGCGGTACTTCATTTTGAGATCCCAATGTTAAGGCTGTGCTCAATGTATCCTGAACATCTTCACACAAATTAATCCAGCCTACTGATGTAGCATAGTGTTTCACTTGAAGGTAGGCGAACACATCCGAGGCTGGCAATTTGTATTCTCTCTGCAAATCTGTGAAAGGACGCATTTGCCCTTCCACATTTATTAGTTGGTATAGGAATTGAATACCCTTTCCCCGCCAACGGGCAAACACTCCGGAAGTTGTTCCCGCCGGGAAGTCTGGGTTGTGGTATATTGGCAGAAACGGTGTAGAACTCGCTGAAAATCCATGCCGTCTGCATAGCCATCTCCACGTTGCTCTGGTTGATGTCAAAAACAAGTTCTTAGATATTTTAATGTCTGGGTTTTGTTTGCCTGTATGCAACAACCAACCAGGGTGCAGCTCTGGGAAGGCCAATACCTCTATGTGAGTTGCTGTGAATTCTTGGCCTCCCACTAGCCAATCCCTTATATGCCTCATGGAGCACGCTATTGTGAGGTACCTTATACTTAATAGTCCCATTCCTCCATGCATCCTAGGTTTGTGTAAAACATCTATTGGGAGCCTCGGTCTCTGGCCTCGCCACAAAAAGGTCTGGATTACTCTAGACAGGACCCTCTCCTCTCTCTGTCTTAAATATAACGGGAGCATTTGAAAGGTGTATAGCCAGCGAGGGGCCACCATCATATTAAACAGGGCAATTCTAGCTGTAAGGGAAAGCGGAGCCCTCCCCCATCTTTGTAACGTACGTCTGGTTTCAGTGAGCAGTGGTATCACATTTTCATTGTAAAGCTGCAATGGGTCATTTGGTATCTCTACCCCCAGGTATTTCAACCGCTCGGTTCCCCATTTCAGAGGAAACTGCCCTTGCCATTCCGTTTGAACCTCTTCCCTCGTCGGCATGGCCAGAGATTTTGTGTAATTGAGTCTAAAGCCTGATACCTCCCCATAGTTCCCCACCTCTTGGAGCAGGGCTGCTAGTGATGTCTGAGGGTCATCTAGGAGAAGCATGAGATCATCGGCATACGCCAGTAATTTAGTCATGTGTCCAGGTAGTTGTGCTCCTTTGATTTCTTTTGTATTTCGTATTACAGATAGAAGTGGTTCTAGTGTAAGCACAAATAATAATGGGGAGAGCGGGCACCCCTGCCGCGTCCCCCGCTCAATCCTAAACTCCTTTGTCCTAATGCCATTGACCAAAATGGAAGCTGTTGGCGATGTATAAAGAGCCTGAACTGCCTCAAAGAACCAACCCTGAACTCCCACCCAACGCAATGTCTCAAACATGAACGGCCACTCGACTACATCAAATGCTCGTTCTGCATCTAAGCTAACCAATAGTCTGTTTGTGTCTGTCTCTTTTGCATGCATCAGCGCCGCCAACAGCCTCCGCACATTAAGTACCGATTTTCTACCTCTGACGAACCCCACTTGGTCTGTATGAACAACCTTAGGTAGACTCTGGGCCAGTCTATCCGCCAGGATTCGAGACAGGATTTTGATGTCAACATTGATTAGTGATATTGGCCTATATGTGCCGGGCTGCATGGGATCTCTCCCGGTTTTGGGGATCAAGCTGATCAGAGCTGTATTTGCGTATTGGGGAAAGGCGCCCTGCTGGACCGCTTCGTTATATACATCTATCAACGGCCCAATCACCTGGCCTTGGAGCATCTTATAGAACTCGCTTGTATAGCCATCTGGCCCCGGTGCAGTGTGAAGTCTGAGTGTTTTAATACCTTGACTAATTTCTTTTGCGGTTATTGGGGCGTTCAGAGCCTCTATCTCCTTTGTAGAGAATTTCGCCATTCCCGATCTTTTTAGGTATTCTGCTGCTTTGATCTCTAATGTTTCTTTTTCCCCTGCTTTTTTATAGAGTGATTCAAAGTGCTCTTTAAATAATTCAGCTACCTCATCCATATTAGTTGCAGTCTTGCCGTCTGGTGTGCGCAGAGCTGTGATAAAGTGTTGTTTCCTATTGTTTTTAACTACTTTAGCCAGATAAGCACCGGCTTTGTCTCCAAATTTCTGGAGCCTAAATTTCCGATATACGAGGGAACGTGTCATTCTCTCATGTAAGAGGCTGTTAAGTGCTGTTCGAGCTACCATAAGGGTATCATAGCATGTTTGAGTGGGTGTTTTGGTATATGCTCTCTTTGCTTCCCTCAGCTTACGTTCAAAGGCTATGACTTGCTGGTTGATTTTACGGTTGCGCCTACACACATACGCTATGATATCTCCCCGTAGCACTGCTTTTGCCGCTGACCAGAATAGGCCGGGGTCATCTAAATGACACTCGTTGTTCTGCTGGTATTCCTCCCACCTTTCACATATATATTTCTTAAAATCTGGGGAGGAATAAAGGTATGTGGGGAACCTCCATCCCGCGGGTTTCTGAAAGAATGCCTGTGCTTCCATATCTGCCCATATCATTGCGTGATCGGAGATTTCCTCCGGGCCTATCTGGGCATCCAGCACCTGGGGAAATAGCGTTGGGGACAAAAAAATGTAATCTAGCCTGGATTGTGTTCGGTGCACTCTGGATGTGTGCGTATAGTCTCTTTCTTCCTGGTGCAGTAATCTCCAGGGGTCTATTATCCCTGCTAGTGTACAGAAAGACTCTAATATGGTTCCTCCTGCTTTATCACCCTGCGGCATGCCTCTGGACCTGTCTATCTGTGTATCATAAACCTGGTTCATGTCTCCTGCTATTACCAAAGGCAGATGTGTGTATTGCTGACATCTGTTTAGCAGTTGCGCAAAAAAACTTCTGCTTTTAACCAAGGGCGCATAGACTGCCACCAGTAATATTTCTTTCCCTTGTAGGTTTATTTGTACCCCCAGGTACCTCCCTTCTCCATCTTTGAATCTTAACTTGGCTGTGCATGCAAGGGCTTTATGTATCAATATTGCTACTCCTCCCTTTCTTCCCATGGCTGGTGAGCAGAACACCTCTCCCACCCAATGTCGTTTTAACTTGTCATGCTCTTCTCGAGACAGCCTCGTTTCTTGCAGGCAGGCTATCTGAGCTCCATGATGCTTAAGGGCAGCTAGGATTTTTGTGCGTTTTACTGGGGATGTGATACCACACACGTTCCACGAAACCAAACGTGTCTTTTTGAGTCCTGATCTAGCCAGGGACTTCTCCATAAGTTACATTCAGCTTATTTAGTGCATAACACCCCCGGGCGCCCAGCCTCACCCTTAGGGCTCTCTGTTCCGTTTTATTCTTTTCATTGTCTTCCACTGTTTCCTTTACTAGACCCATATTGTCTCTTCTTCCATATTTCTTCTTAAATTCCCTTCCTTTCTGTCTGTTCCTATATCCTATTCTCCCTCCCTCCCTCCCCGAACTCTCCCCCCCTCCCCATCCCCCCCTTGAGTACTGCCCCAACTGTGACATTAGAGGACACTTCCTTGCTCGAGGCCCCAACAACTTACATATTGTTAAGTAAAACTTAATAACCCGCAGCAGTATGTTACCCGCTGCCTTACCCTACACATTCAGCCAGGCAAACCTTGATACAGCGGCTTCAGCTTTCTGCTGCGTTGTTTTTATTCTCATTTTGTTTCTTTTCAATGCTGCATACAAATTCTTTTGCTTCATCTATGGATTCAAAAGTTTTCCAGGTGTTCTCCTGCTTGATCTTAAGTATAGCTGGATAAAGGAGCATAAATTTAATGTTTAGTGCAACCAGCTGCTTACATACTGGGGTAAATTGCCTCCTTTTGTCTTGTAACTGGGCAGAGTAGTCTTGGAAGATATGTATCAAGTGTCCGTCAAACTTCACCTCGTCTCGCTTTAGTCGGTACCCCCGCAGGATCTCTGCTTTGTGGAGGTAATTATGTACTTTTAAAATCACCACGCGAGGTGACTGTCTGCCATCTTTGATTCGTCCCACGCGGTGCGCGCGTTCCAGGCAGAGCGGCCCTGAGGAGTCCGACAAGGCAAATTCTGAAGCCAGCCAGCGTTCCAGCGTTGTTGCTAATACACGGTCTCCGATTGTCTCCGGCAGCCCCACAATCCGCAGATTTGATCGCCGGGATCTATTTTCTAGGTCGTCTATTTTCCCGGTCAGGAGTTCCACCGTACCAGTAAGTTTTTTAAGGGCTGCTTGCATCGGGTTGTTAGCGTCTTCTAGCTCTGATACCCTTTTTTCCACTTCTCCGGTTCTCCTCATAGTCTCCGAGAGCCGCGTTTCAAAGGCTTCATATTGAGTTGCCAACTTTTCGAATTTGGGCTCCAGTGCTGTGATTACCACCTCTGTCATCTGCGCTAGTTGCTCCGCCGAAAAAACCGGCCCAGCACAAGATGGCGACTTCTCAGTCCCAGCCTCAGTTGCTCTCATTTTCTCTTTGTCTTTTTTAGCTCCTCTGTTCGCCATTCCTTTCGCTGGCGTTTCTAAATATTTGTCCATAAATGTTCGGCTGTTTGCCTCTGGCTTTCTGTGTTATAATTCCGGCGTTAGCGGGTTATTTTAGAAGTTTAGAATGTTGGGGCCTCGGAGAGAGCAGAAAACGCGTCTCACCCTCTCATCGCACCACGTGATCCCCCCGGTATTAAATTTTAACTACATACACTATCAATCACAGCTATGAACAATTGCAAACTTTTATTATCAATATGTAAACATTATCCTACTACTTGCATAAAATATACACGATACTCCAAACACATTCCACTCTCACCACTCATCAAACTTCAAACATACATCAACTCGTGTCATCAAATGCTATTAACAGTACTGTAATCAATAAATCTAATCATATAATAATAGACACAACTGGCAGTAAAACACAGAGAGACTTATGCTATATCAATAGCAATTGTCCAGCCTATGGCAGCGTACTTGCTGGAATACTCTCAGTGCGTTACCAATTCCTCCTTGATTGTACACTTTTAGCCAATCAGGCAGTTCTTAAAAGTCCCGCTATAGATGTTACGAACTCCACACGTTGTACCCCTCACACGGCACAGCATCAAATCACCACATCTCTTGATAATGTTCTATGACTTCCAGCAATGTGTCTCCAAAATATGGCTATTGCCAATCATGGAGCCATAAAGGTCTTCAAACTGTTGCAATATTTCTGGCATCCAATACACCACACCTCTCCGCTAAGACCCTACACGGTCCGTGTTTCGCTCATACGAGCATCTTCAGGGGTCTGTGAAGTTAAAACACAATTATTAGATCACCCATGCACCACCACATTCAAACTAACAATTAAGTATCTTAAATATCTAAGAACATACATAGAAAAAAGTATTACTGACCTGAACGAGTGACCGAAAAACACAAATCAGGGTCCCATACTGGGCTGCGAGAAAAACGCTTTGGAACAGACACACATGCACATAAGAGCATGGCGGGAAAATTCTCATTAAATACCCTACACATCACATGACTAACCACTCTATTTCTCTATTTAGGGCCACAGTGTTCCATTGAAAAATCATCCGCTGAATTCTATATAAATTTATTTTCCTAGTTCTTGGATCACTAATTGTGGACTAAATTGTATTTATATAATTGCCTAATTTTGATATAATTCATTGATTTGTATTTTCCTTATTTCAAGATTTATGTTTATTGCATAAATGTAAAGGTGAAAATTCATAACAAATTAAAAAAATGAAAAATCATCCGCTGTTCCTTTCTCACCAATATCAATGGAATATTCCCACCCCTAGGAGCTGACACCATCTGTAAAACTACAAACTTTAGATCTTGTATCTCGTGACCCATTCACTGACAATGAGAAATGAGAGGAGCCTCCATGCACTGTGACCGTATGTTGCTTAAATGCTCCGCAATGCGAGACTTGATCTTGCATGTAGTCTGACCAATATGCCATAAACCGCAGGGACATGTAATCCCATAAACACGTCGGACTGAATTATAATCAGTCCAACTATGCAGATGGAATACATGCCCCTGCATATGGGGAATAATCACTTCCTTAGTTTGTAATGCATGTTTGCAGTAAATACACCGCTTGCATCTATAATGACTCCTCATACCTTGATTATCTTGTGCACGTACACTGGAATCCCTTATATGAGAAAACAATCTATCCCCTACATTCCGCCCTCTAGCAAAGGCAAACATGGGCACTTGCTGACATTATGGATGTATTGTCAAAGTTCCCCAATATTTTCTAATAATCTGTACAATAGAGGTGGATACATGTATATAGGGTAACACACAAGTGAGGCGAGAACATCAGGTACATAAGTAATGCCACACTGGGAAAAGACCAAGGGTCCATCGAGCCCAGCATCCTGTCCATGACAACGGCCAACCTGGCAAGCTTCTCAAATGTACAAACATTCTATACATGTTGTTCCTGGAATTGTAGATTTTTCCCAAGTCCATTTAGTAGTGGTTTATGGACTTGTCCTTTAGGAAACCGTCTAACCCCTTTTTAAACTCTGCTAAGCTAACCGCCTTCACCACGTTCTCCGGCAACGAATTCCAGAGTTTAATTATGCGTTGTGTGAAGAAAAATTCTAATTTGTTTTAAATTTACCACACTGTAGTTTCATCGCATGCCCCCTAGTCCTAGTATTTTTGGAAAGCGTGAACAGACGCTTCACATCTACCTGTTCCACTCCACTCATTATTTTATATACCTTTATCATGTCTCCCTTCAGCCATCTCTTCTCCAAGCTGAAAAGCCCTAGCCTCCTTAGTCTTTCTTCATAGGGAAGTCGTCCCATCCCCGCTATCATTTTAGTCGCCTTCGCTGCACCTTTTCCAATTCTACTATATCTTTCTTAAGATGCGGCGACCAGAATTGAACACAATACTCAAGGTGCGGTCGCACCATGGAGCTATACAACGGCATTATAACATCCTCACACCTGTTTTCCATATCTTTCCTAATAATACCCAACATTCTATTCGCTTTCCTAGCCGCAGTAGCACACTGAGCAGAAGGTTTCAGTGTATTATCGACGACGACACTCAGATCCCTTTCTTGGTCCGTAACTCCTAACATGGAACCTTGCATGACGTAGCTATAATTCGGGTTCTTTTTTTCCCACATGCATCACCTTGCACTTGCTCACATTAAACGTCATCTGCCATTTAGCTGCCCATTCTTCTAGTCTCGTAAGGTCCTTCTGTAATTTTTCACAATCCTGTCGCGAGTTAACGACCTTGAATAACTTTGTGTCATCAGCAAATTTAAATACCTTGCTAGTTACTCCCATCTCTAAATCATTTATAAATATATTAAAAAGCAGCGGTCCTAGCACAGACCCCTGAGGAACCCCACTAACTACCCACTAACTACCCTTCTCCATTGAGAATACTGCCCATTTAACCCCACTCTGTTTCCTATCCTTCAACCAGTTTTTAATCCACAATAGGACTTTTCCTCCTATCCCATGACTCTCCAATTTCCTCTGTAGCTTTTCATGAGGTACCTTGTCAAACGCCTTTTGAAAATCCAGATACACAATATCAACCGGCTCCCCTTTGTCCACATGTTTGTTTACTCCTTCAAAGAATTGAAGTAAATTGGTCAGGCAAGATTTCCCCACACCAAATCCGTGCTGACTTGGTCTCAGTAATCCATGTCCTCGGATGTGCTCTGTAATCTTGTTTTTGATAATAGCCTCTACCATTTTCCCCGGCACCGACGTCAGACTCACTGATCTATAATTTCCCGGATCTCCCCTGGAACCTTTTTTAAAAATCGGCGTTACATTGGCCACCCTCCAGTCTTCTGGTACCACGCTCGATTTTAAGGATAAATTGCATATCACTAACAATAGCTCCGCAAGCTAATTTTTCAGTTCTATCAGTACTCTAGGATGAATACCATCTGGTCCAGGAAATTTGCTACTCTTCAGTTTGCTGAACTGCCCCATTACGTCCTCCAGGTTTATCGTGAAGTCAGTAAGTTTTCTCCGACTAATCCGCTTGCATCTGTCTGTGGGTTTCTTGTATATAGATGTTTGAAGCTGTTAGTTCTGAAACCTCTCGTACACAAAACTAACAGCTTCATATATGACACCACAGACTTTCTGAATAAATTGAAAGATATCAAGCAACTAACACCTAGCACCCTTCTGGTCACGATGGATGTAGAATCACTATACAGCAACATTCCACATGCGGATGGCAGAGCTGCATGTGGAAGACTCCTAAAAAATTCCACACTGGACCATCAATACTCACCAGAAACTATTACAAAATGAAACAAATTCATTTTAACTCACAACTACTTCCGCTTTAACAATGATATCTATCTGCAAATAATGGGCACTGCGATGGGCACCAGGACAGCACCCCAATATGCCAACCTTTTTATGGCTGAGCTGGAAGAGACATTTCTGAATACACACCAGACCAAACCTCTAAAATACTACTGGTACATCGATGACATTTTTATGATTTGGACGGAGGGTGAAGAAACTCTGAAACAATTTTATTCTGCCTTCAATACATACCATCCTACAATCAGATTCAAAATTGACTACTCCCCAGAAAAAGTCAATTTTTTGGACGCCACGGTCACAATCAGTGATGGCTGCATACAAACATCTATATACAAGAAACCCACAGACAGATGCAGCTACCTCCACAACTCCAGCTTCCATCCTTCACATACAAAAAGATCCATCATTTACAGCCAAGCCACAAGATACCACCGTATCTGCTCTGACCCAGGGGACAGAGACAGACACCTTAAAAGCCTGACTGCATCCTTCAAACAGAAAGGCTACAACCCCAAAATAATCTCCAAGAATATTGCCTCCTCCCTCAAAACACCCAGGGAGAATCTGCTACAGTACAAGAAGAAAAAATCCACAGACAGAATCCCCCTTGTAGTGACATACAATCCAGAGCTGGAAAAACTGAGGAAAATCATAAGAGATCTACAACCTATACTCCAGGAGGATGAATTACTGAAAGAGATATTCCCATCCCCACCAGTACTGGCCTTCCGACAGCCACCCAACTTAAAACACAAGCTAATCAGAAGTAAACTTCCATCACAGACTGAAAAGGAACAGAAGGGCCCAAGTCCCTGTAATTTATCCAGTTGCAAACTATGCCAAAATATTTCACAGGACCCCACAGTTATCCACAAAGGAAAGATATTCAACATAAAGGGATCTTTCACTTGCTCATCTTCCAATGTGGTATATATCAGTGTAAAAAATGTAAGGAAGGATGCTATATTGGAGAAACAGGCCAGATGCTTAAGACAAGATTCAATTTACATAGACATCACATGAACAATACAGCCAGTAGGGCCCCCACCCCGGTGGGACAGCACTTCACAGAACCAGGACACTGTACCAGTGATTTCACAGTGAGAATACTGAAAGGTAACTTTAAAACCATACAAGAACGTAAGACCTTTGAAGTCAGAATGATGAATATTTTAACACCCAACAGAAAGGACTTAACAAGGATCTGGGGTTCCTAGCCCATTATAAACCATAAAGCTGTATGTCTCTGTTGATCACCCCACCCCTCACCTATCCACACCCATCCTGTTATAATATCAATGATATGCTTTGATGTCCCCATGCATACCTCCGACCCACCCCCATCCTCCCACCCTGTCAGACTGTCACAGTAATGCTTGAATGTTTTCACTTATATACACTGTCAGCTAGCACATTTGCTTATTTCCGATCTGACGAAGAAGGGCAACCTTCGAAAGCTAATCAAGAAATGTATTGTTATGTCCAATAAAAAAGGTATCATCTTATTTTCTTTTCCATGTTTTATTTTGTTTGATTTCTATTGATAACCTTAAGAGTGGACTAACACGGCTACCACTCTCCTCTACTTGAGGTATCCTTGCAAGCTACCTTATCCTGAACCATGCGCTTTTGAGCGACTGTCGGCCTTCCCCCCCCACACACCCATTTCTAGTTTAAAAGCTGCTCTATCTCCTTTTTAAATGCCGATGCCAGCAGCCTGGTCCCACCCTGGTTAAGGTGGAGCCCATCCTTTTGGAATAGGCTCCCCCTTCCCCAGAATGTTGCCCAGTTCCTAACAAATCTAAAACATCTAAAACCCTCCTCCCTGCACCATCTTCTCATCCACACATTGAGACTCCGGAGCTCTGCCTGTCTCTTTGGCCCTGCGCATGGAACAGGTAGAATGCTACCCTAGAGGATCTGGTTTTGAGCTTTCTACCTAAGAGCCTAAATTTTAACTGCCAGCCCCTCTACCTTTCTACTCCCTCCAGGGTATCCACTCTATTGGCTATCTTCGTGTCATCCGCAAAAAGGCAAACCTTTCCTTCCAACCCTTCAGCAATATCTCCCAAAAATATATTAAACAGAATCGGCCCCAGTATCGACCCCTGAGAAACTCCACTACTCGCCTTCCTTTCCTCCAAGTGGATTCCATTTACCACCATCCTCTGTCACCTGTCAGTCAACCAGTTTCCTATCCAGTTCACCACTTTTGGTCCTAAGTTCAGCCCTTTCAGCTTATTCACGAGTCTCCTATGGGAGACCGTATCAAATGCTTTGCTGAGATCCAAGTAGATTACATCTAGAGCACGTCCTTCATCCAGTTCTTTGGTCACCCAGTCAAAGATTCGTTTGGCAGGATTTTGCTTTGGTAAAGCTTCTGGAACGCTCTCTGTGCTGTAAACTTGTTGTTGTTGGCCAGGTCATTTGTCCCCAGGTGAATTACATCAGTATTTGAAGCCTTGCTCTCTTCTCAGTTCACTTTCAGTATTTGGTCTGTGCATCTGGTAGCTGAAGATCTTGGAAGGCATTTCACTAGGTTGGAACCCTTGAACTGTGTTCCTAAGTTTAATGCTTCTGATAAGAGTCTCCGAGCAGTAAGAAATTTCTGCTTTTCACCAATCTGTCATTGTTTGGAGGGTGTTTCTTGGGTTGTGCCACTTTCATTGCCTCTGGCTCCACCACAGTATTTCTTTTTTCAGCATAATGATGCAACACAGCAGAAGAATTTAACAGGGCAAAGGTTGGGAGGGTGAGTGCTTCTGTCACAGATCTTAGTCTACCAGAGGCTACTGTTTCATTCTCTGTGGCAGTGGTGGTGGTAAATTTGGCTAGGAATTGAGTAATCCTGGATGCTTTCTTAATCGTAGCTGATTCCTTCTTCAGTTTGTTGATCCTATCTTTCAAAGCTGATATTTGGAGACAGGACAAGCTCTACGGTTCCATATAGTTTGCCTTAGGATTAAAGCAGAACATGTATTGCACTGAATGAAGGTCATATCAATGTGGTTCACAACTGTGAAAAGGTAAACTGATAGGGGATAACAAGTAGGATTGACCAGTTATGGTGTAATGAAGACACTTGTCCCTTGATTGCCCTAAAGGGCATTGTATAGAATGTAGAAAAATGAGCACAAAATACAGCCTTTATATGTACTGTTTCCACCTGCTACAATAATATTTGAAGCTGTTTTAGTGATATTCAGTTTTGATTTCATGATATTTATATCTACATATGGAAACCTTTCAAATAAATAGAAAAGTTGTCAAATAAGTAAAAAAAAAAAATCTTGTCCTCCACCTTTTAAGGCACTGGCTATCCAACTGGAAGAGCTTTTGACTTTTTACAGATAAGACCGCAAATAGGCAGTCTATTATTTCTAATCTTTTACTATTGCTTTCAATAGCGTTTGCCATTATTTTGGGTGTACTTGTGACTCTGCCTACTGCCAGCAAGCTACCCCCTACTGGCTTTAACCCATATAATGGGCTAGCCTCATACCCAAGGAGGTTTAATAGACAGGAGACCAGGGGGCCCTTTTACTAAGCCAAGGTAGGCTCTATGCACGTGCAGCATGCGTCCAAATGAGACCACTGCCAGGCCAGCACATGCCCCTGGTGGTAATTTCAGTTTTGGCATGTGCCCATAACACCTGGATGAATTATTTTGTCCCATACGGTAATTGGCAGTTGGCGCACCCTGATCACTGCACATGTAGTGCTTGAGTCCTTACTGCTACATCAATCGGTGGCGTTAAGGGCTTAGGCCAGTTTTAGCGCATACCCTTTTCCCGTCACATTATAAAAAACAACAAACAAAAACACTTCTGCAGGTGGTAAAAACTAGCCCGACGCACACTTAATACACACTCCTACACTGCCGCAGACCACTTTTTACCACGGCTTAGTAAAAGGGTCCCTAAGACGTTGAAACTAATGTTTCCACTCCCCTGTGCAGCCGTCATCCAGTACACTCAAAACAAAACAAGCAAAACTATGAGCTGCTGCATCCTTGTTCCTTATTATTGGTAACATTTCCTTCTAACCGGCCACACATAACTGACCACTTTCTAACCGGCTACATGTAACTGGTGAGAAGGTAGCCAGTTAGAATCTAGCCTATATGTTTTACACCCAACACCGCTTACCAATTTGGTAGCTACCCTCTGGACTGATTCATGTTTATATCTTTCCATAAGTGCAGACTCCAGAATTGCATGCAGTACTCTAAAGTGGGGCCTCACCAGAGACTTATACAAGGGCATTATCACCTCGTTTTTTCCTGCTGGTCATCCATCTCCTTATGCACCCAAGCATCCTTCTGGCTTTGACTGTCACCTCTACCTGTTTGGCCAACTTAAGGTCATTAGACACAATCACCCCAAATAAATCTGTTGCCTCAGGCTGCTTGCTATGTGAATATTCCATCGTTTCATTATTGCTACCACATATTACATAGTGTGGGCATTTGCTTTAAACTTTGATTGTTTTGTTTATCCAGACCTTACATGCACATGGTTTTGCTTTTTAAACCCAAAGGTGAATCCTAAGGGTGGTAGAACAATTAGGTATAAACTGTGTTGTTTCTGACTTTACTGGTTTGGAGTGCTTTGAGTCCTGCTCATCTATCTGTATATCTGCTGTCTGGAATTGTGGAAGGAAATAAGGAAATAAAAATTCAATTTTGGATGTACTCGGTAGAAGTTGTTTACTTTTTGCAATGTGATGGATGCCTGTTCTGGTGTGTGCGTATGATAATTTCTGAATAACTACCTATACTTACGGCTATGATTTCTGAACATGTGGCATCATTAAAGGACTTTAAATGCCCAGTTGGATATATATGCCTCGTAATAATTTCTTAAACATAACATTTTTATGAGGCAGATATTTATGCAAAGAACAACAGGTGCAGATGTGTGCTGACACATTTGTTTAGACATATGCAGTTAGTCACCCTCACACCAAATCTGTCTATGCATGTGTCTGGCAGGCTTCCCCAGATTAGCGTCCAAGGACTGTGCGCTTAAAATTAGTATGTCAACTAACTACATTTTTATTTTGGGGTAGAAGCCATGTGTTTGACCATCTACCTGCAACTCTACCACATGGATTTCTGCATCGACCCCCAAGTGTTTTATGTGTAACCCAGTTGTAAAACCCCCCCCCCCCCCCCATTGTTGTGGTAGCATTTATGGCAGACAAGATGGAATGGGCTAGGACGACAGCCTGCAGTTCTTTATGAGGGAAGAGTTGGGTAGAAAAAAGGGTGCACCCCAAAGCAGTAATGTGGAGCTCGGATTGAATGGGTCCTATTTTGTTCAGACATCAGAATGTGAGCTGTTACCTTCCATCTGTCTTTTTGTTCTGGTCACTGAAAAGAAGACAAAACTGCTATTTAAACCACAAAAACTGGCAATATTATTATTTACTAGTAAAAAAGGCCCGTTTCTGTTTTAAAGGAAACAGGCGCTAGCAAGGTTTTCCTCGGAGTGTGTATGTTTGAGAGTGTGAATGTGTGTGAGAGTGGGTGCGAGTGTGTGTGTGAGAATGAGAGTATGTGCCAGGGTCCCCCCTCTCTCCCAGTTCCAGGGGTGTCCCCCCTCCCAGTTGCAGGGTCTGTCTCCCCCTCCTTTTGTCCAGTGGAAACAGCTGTAAAAACGGCAATGAGAAGCAGCTCCTAGGTTTCCTCTTTTTTGTGTATAGGAATGACGGCTGCTTTGGGGAGTGGAATCAAAGATTAACCAATGGGCTTCCTTGCTTACCATAGACTTGTTTGTTCACTTCCATTCCTGTCTATTGAACATTCTGCAGCATGTCATACCAGCCAATCAGTGGCACTTCAGGAATGATGTCACTTATCTACTCCACTTTCCTTTTCCACAGTTCCAGGCAGCCTCAGAACGTTGGAGGTGAGAATTATTATATAGGATATTTCACCTTAGCCAAGGTGGATTACAATAATACACTCATAATATCAAACACACACACAAAAAAAAACTTTCATACATGAGAATTTAAAACAAAATAAAATAACTGTACAATAAAATGATACAAAGACACATACATTGGCTAATCACAACTCTTCACTAAATCCTCTTGTCCAACCCCTGTACACTGCCCCAGATCTCTTACGTTGTGTGCACGTTAAAAGCCATTTCCTTCTGTGTATTGCCGCAGAATACTTAGGACTCATTACCATTCATTTTAACCCTTTTGTGCCCATAAATGCTCATGCAGTATGTGCCCATGTGTACATAAGTTAACTCCAAGTAAATCACTTTCTTGAGGGAATTAATGTTCATTCCAAACAGGATTCTGCACCAATTATTCCAATGAACATACCCTCATTGTCCTATTATTTTATTCATATTTATCTGGATAAAAGTGTGGTAGCCGTGTTAGTCCACTCTTAAGGTTATCAATAAAAATCAAACAAAATAAAACATGGAAAATGATACCTTTTTTTATTGGACATAACTTAATACGTTTCTTGATTAGCTTTCGAAGGTTTAGAATATCAGTGATATGCTTTGATGTCCCCATGCATACCTCCTACCCACCCCCATCCTCCCACACTGTCAGACTGTCATAGTAATGCTTGAATGTTTTCACTTATATACACTGTCAGCTAGTACATTTGCTTATTTCCGATCTGACGAAGAAGGGCAACCTTCGAAAGCTAATCAAGAAATGTATTAAGTTATGTCCAATAAAAAAGGTATCATCTTATTTTCTTTTCCATGTTTTATTTTGTTTGATTTCTATTGATAATCCGGATAAAGGGAAAGAAGATGTACTTATTTCACTTAATTTCTCTGTGGCATTTGACTTGGTTGACTAACTTCATAGATTATCTGAGCTTCATATCACTAGGAATGCTCTTAACTGGCATTGATCCTTTCAGGAAGATCTTTTAAGGTTTACTGGTTAAGTTTTTCCTCTTCTTATTCTTTACCTTGTGGGGTACCCCACGGTTCTAGTCTTGGGCCTTTGCTTTTCCTTGATCTGACACTTCTTATTCAAACACCGGTACCTGTATGCAGATGACATTCAATTGCTGGTTCATTTTGATACTCACTCCTGTGTTTCCCTCATCTCTAAACTTCAATCTTATAGCAATAG
The DNA here is from genome assembly GCF_901765095.1 of Microcaecilia unicolor. Taxonomy (NCBI): domain Eukaryota; kingdom Metazoa; phylum Chordata; class Amphibia; order Gymnophiona; family Siphonopidae; genus Microcaecilia; species Microcaecilia unicolor. The sequence continues at coordinate 110,219,696 of NC_044041.1, forward strand.
CAAACTGGATAAAAAAACATTAAATTTAATTTCAAAACCTGAAGGTATCATTTTCTCTTGGTGCTCTTTCCAACCAGGAACTCCAACTTCCATTATTCTTGGGACCCAACTCCATCTTAATGGCTCTGTTAAGATGACTGTCAAAGATAACACCTAGAACCTTAATTTTCATGCACATTAACTTTTAGCCTAGCCGAAAAACGTTTTTTACTCTTAGGCAATTACAGGCGATCTGTCTTTTCTTGAAACAGTTTGCACTTCACCTTCTACTTCTCTCTCTGGTATCATTGTGCTCAGACTATTGCAATTCTCTTTACCAAGGCCTGCGCCACACCCAACCTCAGCAAGCTCAAATAATTAAAAATACTTCTGTTAAAACTTCTTTATGGTGCAAAAAAAATATGCTTGAGTGACTCCCCTCCTTACTTCAGAATATTGGCAACCTGTTACATATCATCTTCCTTATAAGATTCTTACTTTGAATCAACAAATCTTTAACTTTGCCTGTCCTCCATTTCTTTTCACCTTGCTAGTTCCCTACAAACCATTCCCCTCTGCTACAGTCCGCTACCCAAAACCTTTTGGTTATTTCATCACATCTCTTAATGTATATCTTGATAGTATTTGCTTTTTTTTATTTTAGAATTTCAACATAATATTCAAGGATACACTTGAAAAAAAGGATACAGAAAATCCACTTAATAAAGGAAACATTATTCATTAGTTATTACAACATACTCAAAAAATTGCTTATATTTTTATAAATAAATTGTAGCCTAGGTTTTCTTTTATTTCCTGTCCAACCCTCCTCATATTTCATCCTTGATTTTAAATTTGTACACCCTTTAGATATTTTCATTTTTTTTTTTTTTTTTAATAATGTGGCATATGTTTACGTTTATTGATTCTTGATATACCACTTTTACTAACCAGGAGGACAAATATATTTATATCAAATATATTAAACCATAACTAGCAGTCAAACTCTTTCTGCACTGTGCGACCAGCAACATTCATGTACACCCCATGCTAACCATGTGCTCTGACTCACGGTAGCTTTCTGAATTATTCCCTTGATCTGCACCTTTCTTCAACCCATCCATCCCCTCCACTGATGCGGAGGGAGCTGGAGCTAGTTTCTGCTGAGACTTCCAGGACTGTACCTGGAGGTTTCTGGTGTGCCCCCTTAGGCCCAGCAGTTTATATACATTTCTAAGTTGTTCTCAAGTATGGCTCCTCTACTGCCTGTGACATCCCTTTCTAGGAACACTTTATACCAGTTCTGTTGTTACTCTATTACCATGCATAGTCTTGCTTTTGGAGGAGTGGCCTAGTGGTTAGGGTGGTGGACTTTGGTCCTGGGGAACTGAGGAACTGAGTTTGATTCCCACTTCAGGCACAGGCAGTTCCTTGTGACTCTGGGCAAGTCACTTAACCCTCCATTGCCCCATGTAAGCCGCATTGAGCCTGCCATGAGTGGGAAAGTGCGGGGTACAAATGTAACAAAAAAAAAAGATGAATAGGATGTTTTGAAAGTTACTTAAACAAAATAAGTTCTTTATTGGAATTTTCAAAAATTGACTTACGCTTTTTTTTTTTTTAAGAAAGGAGCTTTATTTAATTTTGAGTGTAGCCACTGCATAACACCCTTGTAATGCTTACAGCTTTAAAGTTGGATTGTATTCGCCAAGGTTGATGACAGTTCACGCAGTTCTGTACAAAGTTATTTATGAAAAATGTGTTCCACTTCACTTTTTGTGTAGTTCTTTTGAAATCACAACATGGTGTCAGATAGCAGCCCTCATTCTCTTCTACCTATAATAGCCCCTCTCCCCCCCCCCCCACCTTATTCCCTTGACACCTAAGTCTCTCCATAGCATCCTCTCACTCTTAACTCCCCCAGGAGCTCTGGCTTCACTCTCTGTCCACCCACCAACCATGTGCATCTATAAACAAGGGTTATACCTTAAAATAAATTACAAAAATAAAGAAAAATACTTCATTTTGTGGACTTTCTACTCGTTTCATCTGATACAGGGACAAGAACAGATTATAGTGAGAGTTGCCAGCTGTAGCACCATCAGCTGTAGAAATAGTGCCTTTTCAGAGCTGATGCCCTGTTTTCTCCTGTTCTAACACTATTATTAAGCAACAATTAGCACAGATCTGCCAGGTAGTTCTTAGTAATGAAAACTGGCCACTCAGGATGCTGGACTTGGTCACCTTTGACCTGACCTAGCTTGGCACATTTTCAGCGCTGGATGCAGCCTAGTACGGCATGGTATAGGACTGAATCTTGTTGGATGCAGTAACGGCAAAAGACAACAGATCTTTTCCCAAATTGGGTCAACCTCTACCATGGCCATGGCTGGCATTCAAGGGGGAAACTCAGCATGGAGTTACAATGGTAGATACAGTGAGTTCTCCGAGTGCACCCACTTTCTCACAGGCTTGTTGGTCCTGCCAATAACAGGCAGCTTCTGGGCATAGCGCGAGACATGACTGGGCCCATGGTGCTGAGGGAAAACTGTTTGGAACAGTCGACCCTGGCACCGGCGTCCTACCTGCCGCCCTGCAATGATAAAGCTAAACTGGGGTGACCGAGTCGAGAAGCGTGACTTTTGGAAGACATCCCTAACGCTAGGGGCTCGATGGCCCTGACGGGAAGTGCTACGAGAGCGAGCCACACTGCTGGCAAGTTGGGGTACTGCTGGCCTCTGCTCTGGCCTAGGGCTCTCCTCTTCCCGAGGGCTGATGGTGGCATGAGCTGTCAGCTGTGGCATTTTCCGACCTGTGTCAACAAAGGGCTCCTTCTTCACATCTGGGGCTCTTGTGATAACACTGGTGCCTCTCTCTGAGCTCCAAGGCCCTGAACCTGTGCCAAAGCGTACAGCAAGGCTGTCTCCAAAAAAGTCATAGAGCTGTCGGTACATCTCTGGCAGAGAAATAGATGGGGATTGACTGGGGAGACCAGAACCTGAAGGCTGCAAGTAACCACCGATTCCATAACCAAACTCGGTCTGTGGATCCTGGAGAGGGCTCAGACGGGGCGAACGCCCTAGAAGGCTCTGATCTGGGCATGCTCCATCTCTTCCTGCACTAGGGCACTTTGCTCTCATCTTCAGCAATCGTTCAACTGCAACCTGCCAGATAACAAAACAACGTAAGTTCAGAAGAGAACAGGACTTCAATGAAACCTCTAGATTACTGCACTGTCTACAATGGCACACACCTTGCTATTGTCAGTCACTCTGCCATGCCATGCCACTGCCAAATACTGTCACAATGGTTCTTCCCAGCACTGCCACATACTGTCAGTCACACTGCACCACTGTCACACTGATGATGCTGAAGTGATGGGTTTGGCAGACTGCTATTGTCACACCTGGAGACCCTGTCACAGTTGTACCCTGCTCCACCCCTGTTCCCTGCAGCAGTGCTCTGACCTTCAGGGAAGGGATGGAGATCAGAGGAACTCACCAGAATGGCTCCATATACTTTATGCCCGTCTGCTTTCACTTGGGCGTTGGATACAGAGTAATCGTCCAGCACAGCTTGCAGGTTTGACCAGTACGTGGCGAGGTGGGGATACAGAACACACTCTACAGCCTATGCAAGCAAAAGACACAGAGTCAGATATACAGACCTGTAACTGTTGAGCTTCCTCAGTGACAGCAGACACAGCAGGGGTCTGCATCATTGGGCTCCTCACCTTCCACCCGAGAGCATGGAGTCCCAACACGGCTCCATAGTGAGAGCACAGCGGCCTCACTGGATCCACGAGCACCTTCTGGAGGGACAGGAGGATCTGATGATACAAGCCACTAACCAGGTCACCATGTGTCCTTTAGAGAAAAAGCAAAAAAAAAAAAACAAAAAAAAAACTACACTTTAATCCCAATGAAAGTAGACTTTCCCATAACCCTTTAAAAGTATCAGATACAAACAGTTCTTGCACGGATTTAAGCAGCACAGCAATGTTTAACTCAATCCTTCAGAACAGGGGCTAAAGAGGTCTGTATCTCAGTGTGTTTGTGTGTCTGACTGGGAATAGGCAAGCAGTTCCTCACCAGAAGATGTGACTCAGAAGCATGGCTGCATAATCCCTAAGAGTCCAGTGGTCATTGAGGGGATTGATGGAAGCTGCAAGTGGCTCTAGAACACAATACATGACGCTGGAAATGAGGCTTTTCACATAGGAACCGAGGGAGAGGAAAGGATTCTGAATCAGACTCTTCACGATGTGCAGGAGACGGTTCAGCTGTTCCAGGTCGTGACTAACAGATTTCACCTGGCAGGAAAACAGTGGTTTATGAGCAGGGTTTTTAACCCTTACAGAATCCAGACACAAAGAAGGAAGAGGAGATCCCTGAATACAGTCCAGAGGACAGTAGTAGGGAAGGTGGCGAGGCCCAGACGCAGAAATGACAGAAGACAGAAAGGAAGGAAGAAAAATACCACAGAGAAAAAAAAAGAAAACAAAAGGGAGAGCACAGCCCCAGACACAGAGCCAATGGCAGAATCTAGACTCTCACCCCGCTTACGACATATACAAAATACGGTAGTAAGGCTGCTATCTTGGAGTTTGTACGCAGGTCCTGCAACGCAACCTTGGAGAAAAGGGAAGGGAAAGAAAGAGAAGATATGTCAAAGGAGTATGTGAAGTCCCTTTCTTCCCCTAACCTGTTTTCAGCCCTGTGCATCTCCTGCTGCTCTCTTCCTATTCTACCACAACCCTTCTCTCTTCCTCATACACCTTCCCTTCACCTTCCACAGCCCTACTACCATTTCCTCCTGCCCCTTCTCCTCACTCTCTCTCTGGGCTCATCTTTCTCATTCCTCCTTCACCTTCATGAGCTGGGGGTCATCTCCCAGCACAGCGCGAGTCACGTGTTGGTAATACTTAAGCAGATCATCTGTCAGCATAGAAACAGCACTGGGAACTGCAACAGAGCACAAAGAGGGGAGGCTAACCTCGAACAGGGATACCTGAGACATCCAGCACAGCAACATGCTGTAGAAAGGAATGGGTTCTTACCAGAGCCTTGAGATTCCAGATTTCCCTTTCCGTCTAGATATGAAACGTGAACTGGAAAATGGAAGAAAAAAAGAGTGTGACAGACAATATTCTCCAAAATACGATACCCCTATTCACATTGACAAACGAATATGACAGTGACCTTGCACCAACATCAAAGTAAAATACTGAAAGCTACTGTTAAGAGCAAGATTACTGGACATAGGTAAACATCACTTAATTAAGAAGAGCTGGCATGGATTTAGCAAAGTGAGTTTGTGTCTAACCAATCTTCAAAGGTAAACATCACTTAATTGAGAACAGCTGGCTTAGTAAAAGGGACCCAAAGGAGGCAATGCCATTGTAGATTGGAAACCAATTAAAAGGAAGGAAAGAGAGTAAGGTTAAATAATGAGTTATCCCTATGGAGAGAGGTTAACAGTGGAGTGCCTCTGGCATAAATGCATAACACTATGCGGGAAAAACCTAATGGTCCTTCAAGCTCAGCATCTTGCTTTTAATTTGCCATTTGGAAGTATGCAGCAGATCAAAACAGGAAAGTCTATTCCATATTATTTCCCCCAAAATAAGATAAGATCCCCACAGTAAAGGATAGCAGATAAAACCAAAATGGGCTATCCAGTCTGTCCAGCTGAATTCCCATGTACAGCCCAACCCAGCCTTTCACCCCCCCCCCCCCCCCACCTTACCCACTACAGAAATTTAGTTTAATATTTTTAGCTAGGAAATATGATTTAAATATTAGAAGGTATTTTCACAGAGAGAATTGATTAATATACGCATCTAGATTGTTGTATTTAATGGATAATTTTAATTTCTTGTGTTCTATATTCTTTGGGGTCAAATGTGTGTTGGGTCACTGTACATTTTGTTAAATATTGTTTTTCCTGGTGATTGTCCAGCTTCTTGATATTGTGATCCACAAAGAACCGTGAGGTCGGCTGCAGAATATAAACTGCACCGTTGTTACTGTTACTCCATATCCTCCCCAGCATGCCCATAAAATACTTCCATAATGGCCTCAACCATCACCGCCTATTATGATGTATCATTCGTATTCTGCTGTCGTTTATCACATTTCTGTCACAGAAACATTCTGTGCTGTTTTAATGTGTAAAGCAAAGATACTTACCTGTAAGCTGGTGTTCTCTAAGGCAGGCCATTTGTTCACACATGTGGATGACATCATCCGACAAAGTCCCAGTGCAGATGCTGATTCACTAGCACTATAGAAAGTTCTAGTCTGCATGCGTTGGTCCCTTCCCACCTGATAGTCGAGAACAGGTCCCTTCTGTCAGGTGAAAAGCATAAGAAGTACAACTAAAAACAACTCCTAGGGGAAGTGGGAGGGTATGTGTGAATAAGCAGCCTGCTGTCCTCACAGAACACCAGCTACAGAAAAGTATATCTTTGCTTTCTCCAAGGACAACCAGGCAGCGCTATTCCCACATCTGGGAATCCCTAGCAACTAGTTCACAAAAAATAAGAAACCTAGGATAATGAAGTCTCAAAACGTCGAGACTGTAATGTCAATCAACCTGAAACTATATATACACTAGCTGTAGGTGCAGCCTGAACAAAACAAAACAGGGCCTAGGAGGGTGAAGTTGGATTGTAGACACTGAACAAATTCTGCAGAACTGCCTTTCCAAACCGACTGTTGTGTTGGATGTTCTGATCCAAACAGTAGTGGGATGTGAATGTGTGGACTGAAGACCAGCTGCAGCCTTGCAAATCTCCTCTATGGAGGCTGATCTCAAGTAGGCAACCAACAGAGCCATGGCTCCGACATTGTGAGCCGTGACATGATCCTCAAGAGTAGGCCCAGCCTGGGCATAAGCAAAGGAAATGCAGTCTGCTATCCAATCTGAAAGTGTGTATTTGCCGATGGCTACCCTCAACCTGTAGGGGTCAAAAGAAATGAAAAAGCTGGGTGGACTGTCTATGGCAGTGATTCCCAAACCTGGTCCTGGAAAGATTTGTATACACTGCCTCCACTGCATGCAAATCTCTCATGAAGATTCACTGTGGATATCCTGAAAACCTGACTGGCTGGGATGCCTCCAGGTTTGGGAACCACTGGTCTAAGGGATGTAGTCCGCTCTATATAGAAGGCTCATTTGCAGACTAAAGTACGTAGTACCCTTTTGCCGGGATGGGCATGAGATCTGGGGAAAAATATTGCTAGAACAATTGACTGGTTATGATGGAACTCAGACACGGCCTTAGGAAGGAACTTGGGGTGCACGCGAAGGACTACTCTGTTGTGATGGAACTTAATGTATGGTGGATGAGCTACTAGGGCTTGGAGCTCACTGACTCTGTGAACTGAAGTGACCATCATCAGAAACACAACTTTCCAGGTCAAAAACTTCAGATGACCAAAGCCCCAAAACTGGCTTCTGAGTGCTTTGCAATGTCCACCCTGTAGTGCTTGGCAAGGTATGCAGTGTTGACCACATCGCCACCTAGCAAATATCCACTGGAGACAGAAAGGTAGTCTCCACCCAGGATGTCACTGCACATCTCATAGAATGAGCCCGCAAGGCCTGGGGAGCCTGCTTTCTCACATACTTATAAACTGATATCATATGATAGTCTCCATCAGTCATCTAGCAATTGTGGGTTTGGACGTCATGAGATCAAGCCTCTGTTTACCAAAAAGCAGAGTCTGTCCCATTTTCAAAACTGATTCGTGACACATTGAGAAGTTTCAAGGAAGAATACTGAGCCTCTCTGCGAAAGGACAGAAGCTTCACAGATTGGTTGAGATGAAATGCCAATACCACTTTTGGAAGAAAGGAAGTGAGCAGGGAGCCTCACCACCTCCAAAAAGCAGAGAAAGGGATCCTGACAGAGCCTGAAGCGCCAAAACCTACATGCCAATGCAACAGCCACCAAGAACGCTGTCCTTAATATAAGATCTTTCAAGGAAGTCTTTCGAAGTGGCTCAAAAGGAGGCTTCTGAAGGACTAAATTAAGGGGCCACTCTGGACACAGCGTACGAAAAGGGAGGCCTCAAGCAATCTTTTCCAACACGCAGCCTACTATGGGCTGAGGAGAGAAGACATACAATAGATGTGTCTCCGGCCAGGGATACAGTAGGGCATCAATCCCCATTGAATCCTGTTCTTTCCGATGGCTGAAAAACTTGGACACTTTGGCATTCCTTTTCGTCGCCATCGAGTCCAAACGTGGAGAACCCCATCGATTCCCATTCTTACAGATCCAAGGAGTACATGCTGAAGAAGTTTGCCTCCACATTCAAGGACCCAGCGATGTGAGCTGTCTACAAGAAGATTTTTCTCTTCCCTACTCATGAGGGAGGCCGCCTCAACCGCAACCGAACAGCTGCAGGTCCCATCTTGTTTGTTCATATAACTGCCATTGCACTGTCTAAGAAAAACCAGGCCCCCCCCCCACCAGAAAGGGAGCGAAGTCGTGTAAGGCTTTCTGCACTGTCCTGAGCTCCACGTGATTTACTGGCCACTGAGACTCCTGTTCGAAGTGCCCTGTGTCAGACAGAACTTGTAAAGAGCTCCCCAACCCAACTTGGTGACGTCCATTGTCGCAAACCTTCCATTGTATTACCGGAAAGGAGCTCCAATGGCCAGATTCCTGGGCAACAACCATTACACACTCCGTCTAGGAACCAACATCCAAGGAAAATGAAGGCCGTACTTCTGTGACACTGGAGACCAGTAGCTGAGAAGAGATTAAGCCCTTGCCCACTTCCATCACCGTTGTCATTGAACCCAGAATGTGGATGTAGTCCCAGACCCTGGGCCTGCCTTGACTTGAGAAAATGAATCTGTTGAACCAGCTTTGATCTCCTACATTCCATGAGGAAGATCCTTTCCCTTGCTGTATAGAATGCCCAGATATGCTAGCAACTGCAATGGAGTTACTCTGCTCTTCTTGAAATTGAAAGCAATCCAACAATTACAGAAGATGGAGAATTTTGTTCCATCAGCGCAACGCTGACTGACTAGGACGATACATGAACGAGCCAGTCGTCGAGATATGGGTGAACTCTGCTTCCCTGACACCGAAAGAAGCACGCCGCCACCACCACAACCTCGGCAAACGTTCTTGGTGCTACAGTGCAACCAAAGGACAAAGCCCTGAATTGGAAGTGACTGCCCAGCACTGCAAAACTTAGAAACCTCTGAAGCAGTGGACATATGGGAGTATGCTTCCTTGAGATCGAAAGAAGTGAGAAATTCTCCCACTTGAAACAAGGCTATGACTGTCCTTAGTGTTTCCATGCAAAAATGGGACACATGGAGGCAGCAGGTTAAACCTTTGAGATCTAAAACCAGATGAAAGGTGCCTTTCTTTGGGATAATGAAGTAGACAAAGTATCTGCCTGGTCCCTATTTGGCCTGGAAAACTGGAACAATGGCCCAGTGCACCAGCAAAGAATCTATAATGGCCTGAAACTTGACCACCTTGGTTCCCTTAGACAAGGGGACTTCAAGAAGAAAGGAACGACCAAGTGGAAGAACTCCACCTTGTAACCTTCTGTAAGAATATCCAGAACCCACTGATCTGACGTGATTTTGGCCCACACCTCCAGAAACTCCTGAAGATGTCCTCCCACCAGAGGAAGAGAAGAGTAGACCAACCTCACATCATTATGAAGCCTGGGAGGCATTGGGCATGCTAGCTAACAGAGGATGACTTCCTGTCCACACAAAAGGCAGACTGGCATGCCTGAAAGTGGGACCATATTGTTGACAAACAGGCTGGTACTATCCGCTGTCTCAAGATAGACAGCCCCCCGAAAACAGACACCCAGAGGCTTTCAGCTTATTTTCCAGAAAAAGCTGTGGCTTAGTTTCCCCCAGTTCTTTCACCAAATTACTCAGATCTTCTCCAAATAGCCACTTGCCCCAAAAGGGCAGTTTAACTAGATATGACTTCTGATGCTGCATCCGCTGCCCAATGGTGAAACCAGAGTTGCCAATGTGTGGGACAGCCAAAAACATACTAAGGGCCGTAACCCATATCTAATATAGTCCACAGGCTACTAATCATCACACTGTTTTGTTTTTTTACTATGTGCCAAACCGTGCAATCTCAAAACAAACTGTGTAAAATGCCACTTAGCTTTTGAAGTCCTGGGTCCCGACATGGACCATGTTTTGCCGACCTGCTGTTTCAAGGGACCCAGGCTGCGGTGAGTCCCGATTGACCCACTGAATAACTGACAAAAAACACTGTGGCTGAAGCACAAAGGCCTCACCAATTCCCTGTACAGTGAAATTCTCTTCTCCTTGGGCACCTCTCTGACTCTGGCTACCACCTTACATTTGAAATCAAACACTAATCACTCCTATGTCTCTCTTCTGGTCCGCGCACTTCACCACTCATCAGGTATTCTTCCTTCCCAGTATCTGTTCTACAAACGCATGGCTGTATTTTGTACTGAATCTTAACTACCAGTCAACCATTCGAGCTTTCTTAATTTAGTTCTCATTCTGTTAGCTACTTGAGGGGATCCATCTTTACAGATCTTCCTCAGAGGCACAAACGTTGTCTTCAAGGCCCTTGGTACTATTGTTCACAGAAGAGGTTTAGTGAAGTACCTCCTAGGGCTGGTTCTACTTGTCATTTTTCTGTTAGCCAAGTGATTATCATTTGCCGCTACTTTCTGGTGTATTACTCAACTAGTTTCTAATTCAGTCCACCACCATTCAGCCTTCAGTGTGGAACTGTATTAAAAGCTCTGCTGAAATCCAAATAAGAGAGAGCTATGGTTTATTCATTAATTCCTTGATGGCTTACCACCCAAATATATGAAATAATAATAGAAACATCAAATATTAAACAGTACATAATACATTAATACAAGTTACGTATAAACACACCACAATCATATGGCCATTCATTGTAACTAAAACATTTCAACTTGAATCAGATTTCTTTGGGTGACTAGAGAACTGGATCATTTAACGACCTGCCTCTGGTAAAACCATACTGCCTCAGATTAGGGAACCCTCTGTACTATAAACAGATAACTATCCTTTCTTCAGTGTATAAGCATTGCCATATTAGGACAGACCAAAGGTCCATCAAGGCCAGTATCCTGTTTCCAACAGTGGCCAATCCAGGTCACAAATACCTGGCAAGATCCCAAAAGAGTTCAATACATTTTTATACTGCCTATCATAAGCAGTGGATTTTCCCAAGTCCATCTTAAAAATGGCTTATGGACTTTTCTTTCAGGAAGCTATCCAAACCTTTTTTAAACCCTGCTAAGCTAACTGCTTTTACCACATTCTCTGGCAATTAATTCCACAGTTTAATTACACATTGACTGAAGAAATATTTTCTCCAATTTGTTTTAAATTTACTACTTTGTAGCTTCATTGCTTCCCCCTAGTCCTAGTATTTTTGGAAAGAACAAGCAATTCACATCTACCCATTCCACTCCACTCATTTCATATACCTCTTACCATATCTCCCCTCAGCCGTCTTTTCTCCAAGCTGGAGCCCTAGCAACTTCAGCTTTTCTTTATAGGGAAGTCGTCCATCCCCTTTATCATTGTTGTCACCCTTCTCTGTACCTTTTCTAATTCCACTGTATCCTTTTTTGAGATGCAGCGACCAGAATTGCACACAGTATTCACGGTGCGTTGACACCATGGAGCGAAACAAAGGCATTGTAATATCCTCATTTTTGTTTTCCACTCATTTCCTAATAATTCTTTTTACACCACTGAGGTCAAGTTCACCAGCCACATTCTGTTCCACCCCCCCCCCCCCCCCCCCCAAAGTCTCTTTTCCACAGCCTTCAGAAACTTAGGAAATATTAGGGAAAGAATACACTAATGATAACATAACTACCATGTAGAAATTCATAGTCTGACCATCCTCTCTAAAGGCAGGCTAAGCACATTAGGGCTTTTAGTTTGAAAAAGAGATGAAAGAGGTTTATAAAATCATGAGTGCTTTGGAACAAGGAACAATTATTTAAGTTTTCAATAGTGCAAGAACTTAAGAAATACACAGTAAAACTAACAGAAGTTTTTGAACAAAAAGTTTTTTTTCACGCAACACACAATTAAGCAGTAGAATTTGTTGCTGGAAGATGCAATCAAAGTTAATAGCGTAAATAGGTTAAAAAAATGTGTGTAACTTTCTTGAGAACTAGTCCATTAACAATTATTAGATAGCTTGAGGAATTGTCACCTCTTATGAGTGTGAGCAATAAGAGGACAAAAGGAAGATCTCTTGGCATTAAAATATGCCAGTTACATCCTAGTGGCTTGGATTAGACAAACAGTACAGAGAGGGTCCAAAGTACAAACAAGTACAGAACCACAGAAGCACCAAGAGCCTTAGGAAAATGGGACACGTTTCTTTATTAGCAACTGTAGATATTCCAAGATAGACCTGACATGGGCTATGTTTCGGCGCCTAATGCCTGCGTCAGGGATCTGGTGTTTTTCAAGAGCGAAATTTCTTTCCTATCAAGTCTGACAACAATCCGTATAGATTCAAAGCAAGTTGTGCTCATTGTGAGAGGAAAGGTGAGTCCTCTGAACTAAACACGAAGGGACTCGCCTTTCCTGTCACATCGAGCACAACTTGCTTTGAATCTATGCGGATTGTTGTCAAACTTGAAAGGAAAGAAGTTTCGGTCTTGAAAAACACCAGATCCCTGACGCAGGCGCTAGGCGCAGAAACACGGCCCGTGTCGGGTCTATCTTGGAATATCTACAGTTGCTAATAAAGAATCATGTCCCATTTTCCTAAGGCTCTTGGTGCTTCTGTGTCTTTTTTGGATTAGACATTGTCAGAGACATCACGTTGGGTTTAATGGACCACTGGTCTGACCCAGCATGACATGCCTTATGTTCTTAAAAGAAAAACCTGCTTCCTTCATACTGATACTGAATGAAATGTGATACCCATCTCACACCACCCAAGTATAACACTCACCTCGTACTGCAGTTTCCGCACATCCTTTAGGGATGTTGGTGGCCAGTGCCAGTTCAACCAGGTTCACTTCTCGATCCTCCGTAAAGTACAATTCTGCTTCCTTGAGAGCTCGGAATGAAAGAGGATCTGGAGAACCATATCCACATACTGCCTAAAATGAAAAAGCACAAAAGAAAAAAAAAATCAAGATCCTTCATCAACTTCCAGACAACATTATCTCTGTGGTCTCTCCCTTCAACTCTCCCACTCACCTCAACATTGCTCCACCTCAGGGCTCTGTTGAAATCTTCCACAGTCAACCTCCTGCGCTTGGCATGCTTAAGAAACTGGGAGCTGTTCTAAGCCAGAAAGCATGAGATGAGATAAGAATAAGACATGGAAAGAGAAAACACACAAATTCCCCCAAAGCCCCAGATCCTTAGGGCTGGCACAATGCATTAATAGCTGTCCACCCAATATTCAGCCCATGGCAGTAAGTGGCGCCTGAGCTGCTTTCCTCCATGAGCTGAACTGACCCAATATTCAATGTTGCGGCATGTGTGGCTCCTGGCACTGAATATCAGAATCTCGGTGGTCATCTGGAAGTTAGCTGAGCACTGACCAAAATTCAGACCAGCGCCCAGTTAATTCCACTGATAAAGTTAGGACAGCCTTTTTACCATCCTAACTTTGTGCCGTTACTCAGTGGCGTTCCTAGGGGGGCTGGCACCCGGGGCGGATCGCCGATGCCCCCCCCCCCCCGGGTGCACACCGCTGGGGGGGGGGGGGTGTGCCGCGTGCGCCTGTCCTCCGTTGTTCCATGCTTCTTCTCTGCCCCGGAACAGGAAGTAACCTGTTCCGGGGCAGAGAAGAAGCATGGAACAACGGAGGACAGGCGCGCAGGCAGGTGCGGCACCCCCCCCCGGCGGCGTGCACCCGGGGCGGACCGCACCCCCCCCCCCCAGGAATGCCACTGCCGTTAGTTAGCTGGTTAGCGAGCTGAAAATCACCACTACCCACATTTGTGCTCTGCCCATGCCGGTTAGATAATGGCCAGTTAGCAAGGATATTCAGTAGTACTAATTGGTTAAGTGCCACTGAACACCTGCAGGCCATTTAAATGGCTTTAAATATGTGTTTTTTTTCCTCATGGCCTCACTTGTCAGCCCCTACTGATCATACAAACAACATCCCACAATCCCCCAGGCCTAGTCTTAGCAGACTTATAAGGAACAATTCACGAATCAAAAACTAAACACAATAGGAAAATGGAAAGGATGCAGCAGATTGACATGGGATACAGGGTTGCTGTGTAATATTACCTGAGTGGCTTCCCTTAGCCGGTAGCACACATCTTCTGCAAGCATTGCAGCTACATCATCGCTCAGCTCCACCCCTGCGCTCTCTGCCATCAGCTTCACAGATTCCCGAGGGATCTCCACAAACCGTCGCTCCTCACGTTCTGCCATAGTGCACAGAGAAACACACTGCCAAATAAAAGAGCAAAATATCATACACACTGTTTCTGTCGTTAGGAAAAAGGCTTGGACAACACTCCCAGACTTTCTGTAATCTTAACTACGTAAACTACGTCTCTACCCATGTCTTCTATTCTATCTGACTACAAGATCACAGCAGAGATACCAACCAAACCACACGTATTCGGCTACCCTCACACGCCGAGCCTCCCTTTTCACACGCATTCAGGGACCAGTTTCCCCTCCTTGTGGTCTGCCATCTCTTTCACTCCAGTCCCCACGCGATCCGGTCCGCCCATCCTACAAACTCATACCTAACATCGCCCACCAACCAACACCGGTCTCGCTGCTCGCCTTCTCCGCTGCCCCGCCTCCTTTGACGCAACTTCCCTCCTTTGGATACGTCCCGCCTAGCGGAAGGAAAAATGCGTCAGAAGCCGGCACCAAAGAGCTTAGATTGAGGACAGGAGACGGCATGACGTCAAAACGCTGAAGCCAATTAGGTTAATCTCTTTCCCTCTCCCGCACGGCCGTCATCCCCATTCACCCTAAACAAAGCAAGTAAACCTATGAAGCTGCTCTATCAACGTTGTTCTTTTATTGTAGGTAGCATTTTTATTTGATTTACTTATATTTTCAAACATGACGGCTTGTGCAGCATACGTTGATTTCATTGGTTGGAGTAGGGAACCTAGTAGTCGTCCAGTGGTTAGTGCAGCGAATTTGATCCTGGCGGATTGGGTGAGATTCCCACTAGCTCCCTGTGACTCTGGGCAAGTCACTTAAGCCTCCATTGCCCCAGGTACCCGCTTTGAATGTAGTTATAAAAACCACATCCTAAATACCAGTTAATCAAAATTTTACACTGAATCTTCACTAAACATAATTCTGTACTTCCCGATTGTCCATACTAATCAACAAGATTGACGTTTAATATTTCTGATTGTCCAAGTTAAGCTATCACGATTGAAGTTAATCAAACATCTCTTATTTCCGATTATGAAAATGCACTTTCTGTAACTGTATTCCTAATCCTCTCTGTCTCCTTCACCTTAAATATGTATTTCTCTTCTGGAACTGGTGATCACCATTATGGAAAATGTAAGCCACATTGAGCCTGCAAATAGGTGGGAAAATGTGGGATACAAATGCTACAAATAAATACATAAATAATGCAATTATTATTATCTACTATAATAAAACTCACCCTCAACGTTCTGAGGACACTGACGTCAGTGAAGCCAAGCCCTGACTTCCTTCAAAAAGGTTGGAAGGTTCGTGGTGGTGAAGCCACCAAAATCGCTCCGGGCCCCGCCCTCGAGGGCAGAGCAATGGCAGAACAACGAAGGGGTTGGCAGGGAGGGAGGCAGGGAGGGAAATTGCTCCAGGCCCCGCCCTCGCGTCAAACGTCATGACATTGGGGGCAGAGCAATGGCAGAACAACGAAGGGGTTGGCCAGGGAGGGGTGATGTTGGCAACGAAAACCTTGCTAGCGCCCGTTTCATTTGCTCTGAAACGGGCCTCTTTTATTAGTTGTTAATAATTGTGTAATTTGGAGGGGCTGGTTATAGGGACTCCTTGTATTCTAGCAGAGAAGTTTTCACCTAGTAACAGGCCACTAAGACATCACATTATGAGAATCAGGTGCTTAACAATAAGTCTATTTGTCAGTACAATTAAAAAAAAAATTAATTAGGTTGAGACAGGAGAGCGTTTAACATCTTTTTTTTTTCCTGCCTACATCAAAAGAAAAAGATGGCATGTGAGAACTTGCTCCTTTTGTTTTGTGGAATGCAGTGGTATATTAAAAATGCACTTGCCTTTTTTTTTTTATTACTACTATTTCACCGGTGGGTATTGACTAATGAGAGAAGGGCTTCTTACATTTAGAAGTTCTGCCAGAGTCTAAGTGTACCAACATTGTCCAGTTCAGCACACTATTAGCCACCAAGTTCATACAAAGTTAATTATGTTCAGTGGAAAATAAAGCTGTTGGCTCAGGCTGCTTGCTATGTGAATATTACACTATATAATCCCCCACTATAAATAATACAAACCAGAGTTTTTTGAACTTTACTAAATAAAAAAACATAATAGAATACAGAGAGCTTTATGTGACCTCTTATAAACAAGATCTAAATAATAAATATTTGTGTGAGAAGGAGAAATTCTCAGAGGTAAGACTCACCCAAGCAGGATGGCCATTCAAGTTTTTTTTTTTTTTGGCTATCTCTAGAGTGTAGATGGGTTTCTCTATCATTGAAGATCTCCCATGTGTTTAAATAAACCGCAATGAGCAAACCAGTGCTCCCAGTGTTCAAACATGATAATCACCACTAAAACACATAAATTGATTACCTATAAAGAAAACTAAGCTCTCTATCTGTATCCTAATTATATAAACTCTCCCATACACCTATACTCCTACATCAACATTCACCAGCACTCACTCCATCTCAAACTATATATCCAATTGTTTCCTCATTGTAATGGCATATTCATAACTGTATAATCACATATCTTACTGCAGGATAAGATAGATAAAGAATGTTATATCTATACTCATGTATAAATCAATTGTCCCTGCACTGTAAACAATCCACTGGCTTACTTATACTTGTCTACTTATATTAGATGCTTTAGAGGTTTATTCAGGTACTTTAATATCCCGTAATGTCTGTATCTGAAGACCAATGGGCTCTTAAGATATCAAGCTCTACTAGCAACTAGCTATACAATAATAAACTCTATAGTGTCCATTACCAATTCAATCAGAACATGTTATTAGCTGTATGAGAAAGTAAAAAAAGAATATTTTTCTAATAAGCTATTTAAATCTCTTTGAATAAGGCACACTTATCTTAGTGCTGCCGAGTGTGTGCACTACACCCCACAGCTGCTGCTATATCAGGCATCAAGTATCATAGTATATTCAGGCGTCGCGGTATTTTCTTCACCGCTTCTTCTAGCTCTTGATACTGTGTCCGACACTGCAGAGTTTCAAGGCGACCTTCGTCAGGGACCCGGAATGCAATTGCCATTTTCTATGGACAAATATATTACTGTGCCAAATCTTTGAAAGCAAAACACATGTGTCGGACACAGACAGATTTTGCCAGTATCAAGAGCTAGAAGAAGCGGCAAAGAAAATCCCACAACGCCTGAATATACTTGATGCCTGGTATAGAAGCAGCTAACAGGTGTAGCGCACCTTAGTCAACAGGGCCCTAAATCAATCAAGTATCAAATGTCTAAATAATATTTAATTAAGAGGAAAAATACCTCAACAGTCCTGACCGTGGCAGTAATCAGCAATCTATCTGCATACATTTGTCAGACTCTGTTGTTTCATAGGTCATAAAAAAAACCTCCTTGATTTATATTTTATAATCATGTATGTGCACTTCAAACATCAAAAAACATCAACAATCTTTCAAAATAATATAATCTTTGAAAATAACATAAGCACTTAGCTTAAAAAATTCCAGTTCCCTCTGATTAAAAAATATAATCATGGAGGTTTTTTTATGACCTATGATAATAATGGAGCCCAACAAATGTGTGCAGATTGCTCATTACTGCCACGTGGATACAAACAGAGCAGATCAATCAATGGTATGGTTCAAACCTTTATTATAAAATAATTGCCTGACACAGACTGTGTTTTGCCCACAAGGGCTGTGTTAGGGGCTTTCAATCGATGTAAGACAAAAAACAGCAGGGCAAAAAAAACAGCAGGTTAACTTTCTCCAATACAAGGTCTATAAATGCAATCAAGGAGGAACATAATATGATCACGTTAATCAAGTGCTGGTTTTTTGCCCTGCTGTTTTTTGACTTGCATCAATTGAAAGCCCCCGATGCAGCCCTTGTGGGCGAAACACAGTCTGTGTCGCAGGGGCATAGCCAGACAGCAGATTTTGGGTGGGCACCAAGTGTTCTCCACCCTACCAAAAAAATATCTCAGCTGGTGGAAAAATGCTTCTCTCCACCTTGGCAGTCTGCAGCAGGCAGATGCTGAAAACTGAGAATGTACAGGTGTCGGTATCGTGGAGAGTAGCGTTTTCATTACCATCAGGGGGAAGTCTTCAGCTAGCAGAGATTGGGATCCCCACCAGCTACTGCTAAATGTGTATTACTGTTGGGTGGGCCTGAGCCCTATGTGGGTGGGCCCTGGCCCACCCCAGCCCACCTGTGGCTACGCCACTGTGTGTCGGGCAATTATTTTATAATAAAGGTTTGAACCATACCATTGATTGATCTGCTCTGTTTGTATCCATATTGGATTTTGCAGATCATCTGCCTTCTTGTTTTTTGGGATCATTACTGCCACGGTCAGTACTGTTGAGGTCTTTTTCCTCTTGATTAAATATTATTTAGACAGTTGCTGATGGATTCAATATAGCTCACCTAAAGATTCACACCAAAATCCAAGTGTATTCTATAACAACACGCATAACTTAATTGGCTTAAGATAATCAGCATTGATAACAGCACTTTACAAGCAATAAGCACTAATTGGCAATAATTAGAATTTGAGTGTACAACTCGCTAAGCATATTCTATAATGAACTGCGCCTAAATTCTAATGTGCGCAGTTCAAAATGGGCATGGCTATGGGCGGAGAAATGGGCATTTTGTGGGCGTTCAAAAATGTATGCGTGTAGTTATATAATATGGAGTCCAGGTGTGCGGATGTTATAATGCCGTTGTATCGCTCCATGGTGCGACCGCACCTGGAGTATTGTGTTCAGTACTGGTCTCCGTATCTCAAAAAAGATATAGTAGAATTGGAAAAGGTACAGCGAAGGGCGACGAAAATGATAGTGGGGATGGGACGACTTTCCTATGAAGAGAGGCTGAGAAGGCTAGGGCTTTTCAGCTTGGAGAAGAGACGGCTGAGGGGAGATATGATAGAAGTGTATAAAATAATGAGTGGAATGGATCGGGTGGATGTGAAGCGACTGTTCACGCTATCCAAAAATACTAGGACTAGAGGGCATGAGTTGAAGCTACAGTGTGGTAAATTTAAAACGAATCGGAGAAAATTTTTCTTCACCCAACGTGTAATTAGACTCTGGAATTCATTGCCGGAGAACGTGGTACGGGCGGTTAGCTTGACGGAGTTTAAAAAGGGGTTAGATAGATTCCTAAAGGACAAGTCCATAGACCGCTATTAAATGGACTGGAAAAATTCCTCATTTTTAGGTATAACTTGTCTGGAATGTTTTTACGTTTGGGGAGCGTGCCAGGTGCCCTTGACCTGGATTGGCCACTGTCGGTGACAGGATGCTGGGCTAGATGGACCTTTGGTCTTTCCCAGTATGGCACTACTTATGTACTTATGTACTTATGGACCAGTGCGCATAAATCTACATGCAGGGATTTGCGCCACGTTTTCATTGGTGTAAATGAAGGCACATAGTTTTAGGCACTGGGATACCAACTAAGCATATTCTATATACCACACTTAAATCTAGATGCCGCTTATAGAATAGAGGTGGGGCTGGTGGTTGGGAGGAAGGGATAGTGCTGGGCAGACTTATACGGTCTGTGCCCTGAAAAAGACAGGTACAAATCAAGGTAAGGTATACACAAAAAATGGCACATGTGAGTTTATCTTGTTGGGCAGACTGGTTGGACCATGCAGGTCTTTTTCTGCCGTCATCAACTATGTTACTTTTTCTTGTTTTTTTTCCTCCTTATTTTGAGACAATGGTCAGGCTTTACATCTCTGTTGGTTGATTTGCCTTCTTGTTGTGTTCTTAAATTTGCTGCTGTTGAGTTCTTTGCAGGCAGTGAAATACCTTATTAGACCAATGTAAGAATTTCCCAAGAATGTCACCTATAAACCTTTGAGGCATCATGGTAGATAGGTACCAATTTTTCATTCTTGCTTATGAAAAGCAACTGAATTCAGTTTTATTTTAATACCTTTTAAGCTTCTTACCTTTTTAGAACAGGTTTGGCAAGAGGGAAGATTCCCTGATTGCAAGTTGTTTCCTACAGTACACAATATCAAGATAAACTGTCAGTCAGAAATGTTGGAGGTATCAGTGGAAGGTCACCAGATTGAAGTAACAGTGCTGACTATGCTTCATCCCCCATCCTCCTCCTCCTCCTCCAGAGCATTGGGAAATTACAATACAAAGAAAGAAGGGACCTATTCCATTGGAACAGTGGGAAGATAAGACATTGATTTTGACTTTGAGTTTACTTATGGTCAAGTTCATCAGATGACACTGTCCCATATAACACTCAACACTAATCAAAAATTATCAAACCACCATATCATATACTAGTTTTCTAGACCTTAGTGGCAACTTTATTCACATGGACCACTCAATCCGGAGATGCCTGCCTCCTCATTGGTCACTATTTATTCATCAGCATTATAACCCCTTCATTTTGTTTTTTAAAAATTTCATATAAAATTTATATATAAGCTCAATGCTACTTATCCTAATTTTATAATGGACCCGCTGCCATGGGCCACGTTTTGCCTTTGGCTGCACCAGAGTGCAATCCTCAACTTCTAATTCAGGCTGTTCAGAACAACAGCCCGAATTAGAATTTGAGAACTGCACCCTGATGCATCAAAGGCAAAACAAGGCCCCTATTGTCAAGCAATGTTTATACTAGGATACATTTCTATTGTATTTTTGCTGTCTGAATGTAATATTCATTTTCCTTTCTTTTCTGGAATGCCCTGTAGAACTCTGGAAGTGATGGACTAGGGGAGATATTCCTGGAGTTTTACAAAAAAATAAAAACATGTGTGTTGGCCTTTCTCAGATGATAGTCCACACCACCCAAGGGATGCGCTCAAGGGTCAATATGAACTTGGCCAATCAGCAAGAACAGCAGATATGTTGGAAGAAGGTGGGGGAGAAACGGTGAAAAGATCAACCATGTAGAAGTTATGAACAGGTATGAGATTCCTGCCACAGATGCCAGCGCAGTCAGTGGTGGACAATGGAAAAATTAGGTTCTTACCTTGGTAATTTTATTTCCTTTAGTCACAGCAGATGAATCCATTAACTGATGGGTTGTATCCGCCTACCAGCAGGTGGAGATAGAGAACACTGAAAGACCATAGTGCCTCTAGGGCGGCTAGCCCCAACTGCCTTCAGTATTTGAGATTTCCAAAGCAGAGTGAACCATAAAGGTATTACAACATAAACTTTCCTCACAGCGAACAATCGCCCCAGAACAGGAGCATCAAAGGAGGGACGATCTCAACCTCCTGTAGTAGAACATCATGTAGAAATTCTGAGAACTGTTTTCCAACTTCTCCCAATGAGATTTATATCTGCATGAAAGATCTGAAAAAAAAAAAAAAACAAAGTCAGACAGGGAGGGATCATGGATTCATCTGCTGTGACTAAAGGAAAGAAAATTACCAAGGTAAGAACCTAATTTTCCCTTCCTTGTCATAAGCAGCAGATGAATCCATTAACTGATGGGATGTACAAAAGCAATCCCTACTTAGGGTGGAAACAGGTCACACCACGAGCCAATACTTGAGCTCCAAAAACAGCGTCCTGCTTCGCAGCAACATCCAGCCAGTAATGCTGGGCAAAAGACAGCTGAGAAGCCCAAGTAGCTGCACTACAGATCTCTTGGAGAGTGCACCCGTTTCAGCCCATGAGGAGGAAATGGCACTTGTGGAATGCGCCTTAAACTCTTCAGGCGGAGATCAACTTGAAAGCAGATATGCAGCAAAAATGACTTTCTTGAGCCAACGGGCTATAGTGGCCTTAGACGCCGGGCCTCCACGTGCGGACCTGACAACAAGACAAAAAGGTGATCAGAAATCCTGAAGTCATTTGACATCTGTAGATACTGAAACAGCGCCCTGCGGACATCCATAAGATGTAACTGCCCAAAGGAGTCCGGGAACTCTTCCCTAGAAAAGGACAGAAGAAAAATGGGCTTGTTCAGGTGAAACGCTGGAACCACCTTAGGCAGGAAGGAAGGCACTGTACGTATCGTTACTCCGGACTCTGAGAATTGCAGAAAAGGGTCCCGACAGGACAGCGCCTGCAGCTCAGACACGCGTCTAGCCGGTCATGGCCACCAAAAAGTATGTCTTGAGAGTCACATCCTTCTCTGAAGCTCGCTTAAGTGGCTCGAAGGGCGAACACTGAAGAGCCTTCAACACTAGCCCCAGGTTCCAGGCCGGACAGGGCAACCGGACAGGAGGACGGAGCCTAAGCACCCCTCTAAGAAATCTGACAATGTCTGGATGAGCAGCAAGGGACAAGCCAGCGACTTTCCCTTGAAAGCATGATAATGCTGTCACTTGCACCCGCAGGGAATTGTAAGCCAGGCCTTTTTGTAAGGCCTCCTGCAAAAAGTCCAGCACAGTCGAGACTGCAGCTCCTGTGGGTGTGATCGCCTTTGAAACACCCCATGCCTCAAATTTGTGCCAGGCCCACCCAGTAGCAGCACACCTATGAAGTGTCTGGCAGGGATCCCCAACAGCCGAAAATACCCAACAACTAGCCTTCCTGCATACCAGCCTTCCCTCTAATGTATTCCCACCTATGCAGAAACAGGAAGTTGCATCAGAGGGAGGGCTGTGGGGCCAACATGAGCAGTGTATATTAGTCACTGCTCGCTGCCAGTGAAAATCTGCTATTTAAAAGGTATGGGGGGAGGGGGATGTT
Source organism: Microcaecilia unicolor (assembly GCF_901765095.1). Classification (NCBI taxonomy): domain Eukaryota; kingdom Metazoa; phylum Chordata; class Amphibia; order Gymnophiona; family Siphonopidae; genus Microcaecilia; species Microcaecilia unicolor. Next base: position 110,242,813 of record NC_044041.1, read on the forward strand.
TGAGAGACCATATGGCATGCAAGTGAGAGAGGGAGAGACCAAATCACTTGTGGGACACGGCAGAGGTCTTCTGCCCACCCATCTTGGGCCAAGGCCCACCCAAAATTGGGTGTCTGGCTACACCCCTGACTCACTGTACAGCTTTACTGGCTTGTAGGAAGCTTTTATAGTTAGCCTCAGTTTGCTGTAGTTGGTGTAACTGACACAGGCTATGTATAGTCAAGCTGGAATGGTGTAATGGAGTAGAATTTTAAAAGATTGTTTTTCAACCCTGTCTGGATTGACCAGTGCACTTGGGGTCTGTATTGTTGATCAGAAGTAATTCTGTTTCATTTATTGTTTAAGTGCTATCTTAAAGGATTGCTTTTCTACCCTGCTTTTTGTCCAATAATACCCTCTGAAATCTTTTTTCTGACCGAAAGTAACTTTCCTTATGAATACAAAAATATGTTGGAATGTGGACGATAAGGCATGTCTCTAACCAATTCAGTTTGTGCAGGAGGGAAACAGGATATGCTCGAAGCCCAAGATCGGAGCCACCTGGCCAGTGGTTTGTTTACTTGGGCCGGAAGCATATGACTGCATCCTCATGTACATTCTGTAATTTTTCCCTTGGAGGCGTTCCTGTAACTTCCCATAGCTCTGGACATGGGCTCGGAATCCAATAAAAGGGAGGGCTTGTCACAGCACAGGGGGGTTCATCTGTGAGCAACGTACGGGCTGCGCAGAAATCTGTTTGCATTGCTTAGATGTAGAGGCCAGTGATGTAATAATTGTCTTGATCATTGTGTTTGCTTCTTTTCCTAGTCTGAGAGATGTAGAGACCAGTGATGTCATGATTGGTTATACAGCTAACCATTGTGTTTCTAGAGCTAATTACTGTATATGTGCTAACCATTATATATATATATGTATATTAACCAATTGTAGAATCTAGCTTCCTTTAATAAAGGTTTCATTTACTCATTACGAATCCAAAAGAATCCACGGTAATTATTGGGTAGTCTGTGTTAGTAAGACAGGCTGTACATCCATAGCGAGTCAAATGGACAGATGGCCAGCCAGCCTGCCTGCCCGCCTACCTGCGAGAAAGTGGTATTTTATGTTTGTAAATTTCTGACTTGGCTCTTTTTTGTTCAGAACTCACCATTTCCTAAACAAAATCATGAAGCAGACTGGAGTCTCCACCTATTTTCTTCTGTGTCTTTTCGAGTTTTGTGGTGCTTTGCACTAAGAAAACCAGTTCCCAGGAGTCGCTGGCTTCAGATGTCTCAGGAAAACAGTGCTATATTATCTTACCATCTTTCACCGTGCACAACAGCACCTCCAGTGGTGCAGCTTGGCCCTACCTACTCTGTGTCATCACTTCCTGCTTGTTCAAGCCAAAACGCACACCAAGACTGAGGAAGGCTGTTTGCTGTCTACTATCCCTCCAAAATGGGCTTTCGCCCTTTTATTTATAAGGATATTATTATAAGTATCCCATTTATGGGAGATTTTCAGAGATCAATACCAGACATCAAAAACATGGGTTAGAGCATTGCATTTGCTAAACTTTTTCAGAAACCAGATGAAGTGACATTGGACAATCTATGGCAGTTGATTGCAGAAATGGGGAAGTTTTTGTGCCCCCAGATGAGGAAAATAAGAAATGAAGTTGTGATATTAGATGGGAAGGTAACAGAAATTCAGAATGAGGTGAAAATAGTTAAAGCAGATTTGGCTAAACAGGAAAAGGATGTTTTAGAGTTGAAATCACAGCAAACAACAATGCTTAAAGACTTGGTTAATTTAAGGAGAAAATCAGAAATGCTGGAAAATACTTCAAAATCTAATAATCTGCGTTTTATAAATTTTCCGCGACAACCACTTATCTCCCCTCGGGAGATGCTAAAAAATTACCTCAGAGAAATGCTAGAGATAGAAGATAAAGATATGCCACCCTTGGTTTTTTATATACCTGTGAAGGGTTTGGATCCTTTACAAAGGAATACTATTCAGAATGCGCAACCATTGGATGTTTCTGCCCTTCTTGAAATGTCGGATTCAGAACTACTATGTTGGCCACAGTAGCGTTACCTTCGGACAAGATCTGGATTTTAAAGACATTTTTTCAGAATAAAGAAAAAAACCTTTTGTGGTTTGCAAACTCGTGTTTTTCCAGATCTAGCAAGGGAAACACAAGGCAACAACAAAAGTTTTTACAGATGAGACAGGAGACACTTCAACTTGGCGCAACTTTTTACTTTAAATATCCTTGTAAATGTTTAATCTCCTATCAAGCCGTGAAATATGTTTATTTTGATCCTGACCAATTGTCATCTTTTTTTAACATCTAAGAGAGCTCCTAGTTAAGTAAAGTCGAATAGAAACTCGTCTGTATCTCAAAATTTGATTTATAAAGTTTATTACCTGTTTTCTCCTATTTAGGAATCTTGGACTCCTGTTGTGGACTTTAAATGAAGCTATAATACTTATTAATTGTAATAGTGGATTTTTCTTTACAAGTTTATACTTGTTTACTATGTATAAAAACGATAAAATATGTAAAAAAAAGACAAAACCATGTGTTAGATGTTTTTGAGTCTTGGGTATTGATGTTCAAATTAAAACTTAAAGACAAGACTAAATTTATAGATTTTAGTACCATGTTTAATCCCATTCCAGAAAAATAAAATGTCACAGTTTAACTATACTTTGGATCCCCATCTCAAGATACTGGGGGTAATTTTTGACAACTTGCTTACTTTTGACCAGGGTCAGGAGGAGCTCAGTACAAAAATATTCAGACTGATTTGGAAACATAGGATTAAATAATTTTGATCTGGAATCTTTTTTCAGAAAATCAATGATGCTAGCTCATATTGATTACTGCAATATCATTTATAGAGGTGGTAAACAAGCCACTTTAAAGAGGTTACAAACACTGCAAAATACAGCAGCCCACCTTATATGTAGGGCATCAAAATTTGACAGGATAACCCCCTTGTTTTTGTTCCATTGGTTACCGGTAGAAGCTCGCATGATTTTTAAACTGTATTTAGTATTTTTAATCTTGCATGGGCAAGCTCCTGTTAACACGACTGTTCTCATTCATTCTTCAGTCAGAAATTTTGGAGCTTCACTAAGACACCCTTCAACCAGTAATTTTCCTATGGTGAGTAAAATAAGATAAAACCCTACATTCCCTACAGTTAATTAAAATTTTAATCGTTTTTTTTTTTTAATTTATTTACTAGTAAAAAAGGCCCGTTTCTGACACAAATGAAACGGGCGCTAGCAAGGTTTTCCTCGGAGTGTGTATGTTTGAGAGAGAGAGTGTGTGAGAGAGTGTGAATGTGCGAGTGGGTGTGTGTGACAGAGAGAGAGACTGAGTGTGTGTGTGTGAGCATGAGTGTGTGCCAGGGCCCCCCCCCTTCCCACCCTGTGTTCCAGGGTCATCCACCCCTCCCTCCCTCCGAGTTCCAGGGTTGTTGTCCCCCTCCCTCCCTCCGAGTTCTAGGGTCGTCACCTCCCTCCGAGTTTCAGGGTCCCCTCCCTCCCCTGCATTCATCCATATGCAGGCAACGTCCTCTGTGCCCTGCCCCCTCCATCCATGTGCAGCATCTCTCCCCTGCCCCCTCCACCTCCCTTCGAGTTCCAGGCCCACCTCCCTCCCTCCCTCCGAGTTCCAGTGTCCCATGGAACTGGGAGGGAGGGGGGACGGAGAACGTTGGAGGAGTGACGTCAGCAGGTGGTTACAATCCCAGTGACACACATTGAAACGTTAAGGAGTGATGTCAGCAGGTGGTTACGATCCCAGTGAGACACATTGGAATGTTGGAGGAGCAAATTATTATATTAGATTTGTTACATTTGTAGCCCATATTTTTCCACCTATTTGTAGGCTCAATGTGGCTTACACAGTACTGGAGAGGCCTTTGCAGGCTCCGGTGTGAACAAATACAGGGTGATGTTGTGGTAAACTTTAAATACAATCGTAATACTTTTTTTTTTTTAACTAAAATATATCCTTAAAAAAAAAACAAACTGATGGTGTGCATTGAACATTTTAGCACCTTGTCAGTGTGCCACAAGATGTAAAAGGTTGAAATTTGCTGCTCTCGAGCAACAGTTTAGGAGCCCCTGCCATAGAGGGTGTCTTGTGGTTCCCTTCTTCCTTCCTGTGGTCCAGTATCTCACCCTCTCTACTTCCCTGTCATCCATCTCTTCCTTCATCCAACATCCCTCCCCCGTCCTTCCTTCAGACTAGCGTTTCCTTAGCGTTTGGGCTGCAATATCCTTAACAAGCAGGTGTTACTTCCTGCTTGATTTTAATACCAATATTACTTCAATACTACTTAATTTAACTGAAAATGACATGTTGTTATATGCAAAAATGTAGCTATTATTAAGTGAGCCTGGAAAAAAGCCCAGGCTTGCCCAGTGGTAGAAGCTGCCTTCTCAAACTGCCCTCCCCTACCACGTTAGCTCGCTGCTCTCTGGCATCACATCCAACTTCCCCTGCAGTCCTCCACATTTACAGCAGTGTCACCGGCAATGCAGGCTACTTCAGGACAGCCCTGTGTGGAGACCGAACCTGGAGTGTTTTAACTGTTTCCCTACTCATCCTTTGAGTGCAAAGAACCAGAAAGTTTCAAAAACTATAAGTAAAAGCGCTTAAAAGCTATAAAAAGTAAGTTAAACTGAAGATATCACAGTTTTTTTTCAGTATATTACACAGATCAGCAAGTTAAATGCCAGGTGGATTTGTAGTGGCATTGAAGAAGGGGAATTATTTCATGTGGGAGATACCTAAAATCTGTTACACAATCAGTGGGAAGAAAGCAGCCTTTCAACATACAGCCTGGATTGATTCTGATAGCTGTATCTGTAAATCAGTCCTTATTAAATCGTATCAGAAGAGTGAGGTATGGGAAGCTCTATCACTCCTGCATCACTTTCCCTGGACAGGAAGTAGCCCTGACGGTTGTGGGGAGCCTTGGAAGAGTATGGCAAATACATAATCACTACTCGTGATCTGGGAGAGATCTCCACCTAGCAATCCCTTTAAAAAATGTTTAAGACCATAGGCAGTCAATCAGTGACTCAGCAATATGGGGAGGCTAAAGTGGGTGGGGCTAAGTTGAGGCTTATAGGGTGGAGCTAGGGTGAGGTATATAGCAGAATGTAACAGAACAGAGCAAGTTAAAACAGTTGGAGTAGGAGGCAATGCCTATGTCAGCACTAAAAGAACGATGGGACAATTTAGAACACAGTAAGGAAGAAGTCCTTCACTTTGTGACTCTGCTACAGCTGTATCAGCTATCTTCCCCAGTACCTCTGTAACTGATGGTAATATGCACACTGAATAAACTCCAGGAATTATGTGCCCTCCAAAATTAAAGTAATGCACCAACATAATATAACATATTAAACAGAATAATATTGCACATTCTAGAAATATATGGAAGTACTTAACACTTGGTTCTCAGTCAGCCCTAGTTCTCTAGTACAGCATCTTCCTGTTGGCCATGTGAACAAATATGTTCAGCAACACTAACAGAAATCTTGTGGTTAATGGAAACTATAAAATGATTTGCCTGTCAGGAGTTTTTTTTTTTTTTTTTGTGGGGGGGGGGGGGGGGGTAGGTTGCTATATGGCCACTAGGATTTAAGACATGCTGGCCTTTGGTTTATTGTTGAGTTACTAAACACGTTTGGAATGTTTTATATGTATTAGTTGTATCTAATACTTACAGCAGCAGTCAGAGCCAGAGAAGCCAGGGTTCAAATCTCACTACTGCTCCTTGAGATCTTGGATAAGTCACTTAACCTTCCATTGCCTCAGGCAGAAACAGACTGTAAGCTCTTCAGAGATACGAAAACTATTACTGTATACTGTACCTGAATGTAACACACATTCAACTACAACTGAAAGAGGCATGACCTAAATCCAAATCCAGTACCATACATGTGCAGTAATACAAAACCCTATAAAATCACTCAAGATCTATAAAGCAATTCTACTATAACAATATTAACTTCCAGTGGCCACACAAGGACCTTCCTCAGAAAAGACGGCACCGTCAACATTGTAGTGGGCAGGAGAACATCAATACGCATATTGGAAAACTGGATTAGTACAGATCACTCCTGCTCAATCAGTGCTATCAGAAAACCCATTCTTTTTCACACATGAACACAGATAGACCCTCATCAAGTATAGAAGAACCACAAACTAAAAATAGAAATATGTAGCTAAAAATTAAACTGAACCCCCTAGAAGCCAGACACTGAATAAATACAGTGCAACATGAGAGAAATAGTAACAGTGACACATATCCTCCTAGAAAAAAAAGTGATATCTTTTTATTGGACTAACTTATGACACTTTTGACTAGCTTTGAAGGCCAAAACCTCCTTCCGTAAGTCAGGACAAAGCATACTACAACAGTAGTATACTGTCCTGACCTGAAGGTGGTTTTGGTCTCAAAAACCTATCACCTTATTGTCTGTCCTTTTTTTTATTTTCTTTATATTTATTAACTGTTACAGTGGACTAAACTAGCTACCACATTACTTCATCCTAAATTGAAAATAACATTTATTTTTTATAGCTTTGCTGTCTGGCCATTTAATTTTTTGTGTTGGTTCCAGTCTCTGGTTACTGCTTTTCTGTCTTCTTTTAACTCTTTCCAAGGGTCTCCTGTCCATTTGTCATTTGTTCTCCCTTCTGTCTTCTTCCACTACATCCAACTTCAACCCTGATCTGTTCCTTTCAGCTTTCTTCCATTTTATTTTATTTCCAATTTATAAATTTTATTAAAGAACAATGTATCACAACTGCGTTTTACCATGTCATTCCAGTACATTTCAACTTATAACATAACATGTCTCTAAGTCTTTTTAAACATTTTCTCCCCCCCCCATCTCTTATCCCCTCTTCCTCCCCCCCTTCTCTCTTCCTTGTCCCTCAGGATGTCAAGTTGTTCTCTTCTCCCCTACTAGTATTCAAAACCTCATTTAGCCACACCCATTCTTGCGCCTCAGGGTTGTAGCTACCCTTCCTTTTATCTGTTAATTTTTCAAGTCCTATTATGTCTCTAAGCTTCACCCTCCAGTTATGTATTGTAGGTCCCGTGCTACGCTTCCAATGAAGCGCTATAACTGTTTTCGCTGCAGCAAGGCCCATGCATTTAACTCTTTCTTGCCATTTTTGCCCTCTCTGGTTACCCCATCCTAACAAGCACCATTTAGGTTCACACGGGAAGGGACTCTCTAAAACTACTGATAGCCCAGCCACTATCTCTCTCCAGTACCCTTGCAGCATCTCACATTCCCACCATATTTGGTAAAATGTTCCCATTTATTGCCCACATCTCCAACAGACCGCCGAAGTCCCTGGGTACATTTTGTTCACTTTATCTGGTGTGTAGTACCACCTACTCAATACTTTGTAAGCATTTTTTTCTATTAATACACATATTGAGGCTTTCTTAACCTCTATACACACCCTCATCCATTCAGCCTCACTCATATTCTGTGTCATATCTTTTTCCCACGCCTCCATATATGTGAGTTTCTGGAATTCCGGGCTCCGAAGGTAGCCATACACTTTAGAAATCGCCTTACCCCTCACATCTATCTCCCCCCACAAATTTTCAAATTTTTCATATTCTTTGGGTGGGTTCCTTGCCCATTTCTCGGTTGTAATAAAGTGTTTTAACTTGCATGTAGGCATCTATGTCAGTCGCTTGTAGCCCATATCTTTCTTGCAGCTCTCTAAATGTTTTAATGTGCCCTCCCTCCAGGAAGTCCCGAAATCTAATCAGTCCCTTCTGGAACCATGTTAAGAAAACCCCTGATTCCTTTCCTGCTGGGAATCCTGACTCTTGCATTATCCAGGCATAGGAGGACCTGTTCTGTGTACCTCGCAGTTTAGCTTTTAAGGTTCCCCAGAGTGTCAGTAAGTGCGATACGAATGGGTTCAGTGTCAATTTCCCATAGGACTGTTCCGGAAGGGAGGCCCATAACAAACCCTCCAAGTATCCCTCTCTTACAAACACTTGTTCTAATGTGGTTATTTGTGACAGATCTACCTTACACCATTCTGCTATTTGTGTTATTTGCGCCGCCCAATAGTACCATTGCATATTTGGCATCTCTCTCCCCCCATCCTGTACCCTTCCCCACATTATCCTCGACAGCCGAGCTGGTCTCCCCTCCAATACAAATCTCCCTAAGTCCGACTGTAATTTTACCAAAAAAACCCAAAAAGGCACACAACTGCTTACAAAACAGTAGATAAAAAAAAACAACAAAGCAGTGGAATCAAATGCATTTATTTGGAATAATACCCGACGTGGCCACGTTTCGCCCTCAGGCTGCGTCAGGGGTACAAACTATCAAAAGTGTATATAAGTACATCATATACACTAGTAGTGAGATGAGAACAGTTATTCCAAAAACCTAGTTCCACTTTTCTGCTACTTCCAACTGAACATGAATATCAGTTCAGTTGGAAGTAGCAGAAAAGTGGAACTAGATTTTTGGAATAACTGTTCTCATCTCACTACTAGTGTATATGATATACTTACATACACTTTTGATAGTTTGTACCCCTGACGCAGCCTGAGGGCGAAACGTGGCCACGTCGGGTATTATTCCAAATAAATGCATTTGATTCCACTGTTTTGTTGTTTTTTATCGACTGTAATTTAGCAACTCCTTTTTCGGGACTAATATGGGTAGCGTCTGAAACAAGAAAAGGAGTCGTGGTAAAATGTTCATTTTTATCACCGCTATACGCCCCCACCATGATATCCATCCTGACCGCCATCTATTCAGATCTCTTCTCACTGTTCGAAGTAAAGGCTCGTAGTTCCAGGCATACAGGTTCTTTAGTTCCTTAGGAATTTTTATTTCCAAATAACGGAATCCTGTATCCGTCATTTTAAAATTAAACCTCACTTTCAACTGCACCTGCTCCGCTTCTGTTATTGCAATTCCCATTATCTCAGATTTGTCATAGTTTACTGCAAACCCCGCTTGCCTCCCATATGATTTAAGTTCTCTTAACTATAATGGGTAACGTATGTACCGGGTTGGCCACATAAAACAGGATGTCATCTGTAAGGAGTGCAATTTTGTGCTCTTGCCCTTCTAGTCTAACTCCCCGTATATCTCTCATGGATCGGATTCTCTGCGCTAGGGGCTCGATGGACAACGCAAACAACAGAGGGAAGAGTGGGCATCCCTGACACGTCCCCCTTCGAATTGGGAAGTATTCAGAGTAGCCCCCGTTGACCTTTAATCTCGCAGTCGGGGACGCATATAATCTCGCAGTCGGGGACGCATAAAATCCCTGCACCCACTCTATAAAAGGTGTTCCCAAGCCCATTGCTTCCCATAAATATTCCCATTCCACCCTGTCGAATGCTTTCTCTGCATCTACTGCAAGTAGCATCAGTGAGTCTCCTCTCCTCTGTGCTCCCCATACAATATTCAGTGTGCGTCGAATATTATCTGCTACCTTTCTATTAAGTATAAACCCTGATTGATCTGTATGAGGTGTGTGCATAATATGGGCCAGGCGGTCTGCCATGACCTTTGCTAAGATCTTAACATCGATGTTCAATAATATTGGCCTGTACGACCCACACACTGTCGGGTCTCTCCCTGGTTTTGGAATTACTGAAATTCCTGCTACTTTCATGCTGTTGGGTAAGCCATTCCCTCCAAAGTTTGCATTTCCGACCCTTACCAGTAACGGTGCTAGTTCCACTCCAAATACTTTGTAGAATTTCCCGGTATATCCATCAAGTCCCGGTGCTTTTCCCCCTTTTAGCCCCTTAATCACCTGGAGTACTTACTGAAGTGTTATTGCTGCCTCCAAGTCTAATCTCTGGGCTCCTGTTATTTTGTTGAGACCTAAGTCCTACAGATTCCTTTGTATTTCTTCTTGGGGCGCCCCTCTCCGTCGTCTATAATTTTGTGTAGTACTGCACAAATTGTCTCTTAATGTCCTTATCATGGTAAACCATCTCCCTGTGTCTTTATTTTTGTAATCATATTCTTAATTTGTTTTTGTCTTAAACTTCATGCTAGCATGGTCCCCGCTTTATTACTAAATTCAAAGAATTTTTGCTGCATCAGCGACCTGTGGAACTCCATCTTGCTCAACTGTAGTTTTTGGAGTTCCCCTCTACATTGTAGTAATTCCCTGAAGGTTTTAGCGTCCCTATCCGCTTGATGTTGAACTTCTAATTGGGTCAGTCGGTTTCTTACTAGCAGTTCTGACTCCTCTCGGTTCCTTTTTCTACTTGCTCCTTTTGCTATCAGGTGCCCTCTAATCACTGCTTTTAGTGCATCCCACAGTATGCCCTCTGAGACCTCTCCATTATCATTAAATTGCAAGTATTCTTTTATTGTATTGCGCAATTCTTGACAATCTTTCTCTTCTGCTATCAGTGATTCATTAAGCCTCCATACTGTCTCCCGCCTATCTCTATTTGTCCCACCAATACCCAAACTGGTGCATGGTCGGAGACATGTATATTGTCAATGTCTGAGTCTTGATCGCTCCCCCAAATTGCATCTATCCTCGTGTATGTGTTTTGTGCATGTGAATAGAATGAGAACGCTTTTTGGCCTGGATGCTGTAGTCTCCATATATTTACCAAGTCTAACTCCTTCATTAGTTTGAGAAGTTTCCCCCTGTGGATTCTTGCTCCCCCTTCTCTCCCCAGGGAGTGATCCATTTTGGAGGTGGTCAAATTGAAGTCTCCCCCCATGATTACCTGTCCCTTCACAAATTGGCTTAGACCCAGACACATTTTTTCAAAGAAAGCTCCTGGCCCCTCATTTGGCACGTAGATATTAATAAAGGTAAGTAGTTGATTCCCAATCGTCCCTTTGACTGCTATAGATTGCCAACCCCGCCCCCCCCCCCCCATATTTCCTCCCTTGGGGTTTGCCAGCATGATTCCCTGTCCCAATTCCCTGTAACCAATCAAATTGCTCTTCCCTTCTTTGAATATGGGTTTCTTGCAGCATTATTACATCTCATTTCAATCTCTTAACTCTTTGAGAACAATACTTCTCTTCCCAGGGCTATTCAGACCGTTAACATTCCATGTCCCTACCCGTAATCCCTCCTCCCCCCCCCTGACCCCCAGTGGGCCCCTGAATCTTTCTCTGGGCGTTCCTGGCCAGTGCTACCCTTGAGGTAGTGCATCTGCGCCAGACATCTGCCCCTTTAATATTTTGTCCTGCTTACCACCCCCTCCTCCCTCTTCTACATCCATAGCCCCCTCCCGACTCCCCATTTCCCATTACCAACAGTATGTCCGCTGTGCAATATTTTACCAAATTGTCTTTATACTTTCATCTAGTCCTCTTTTCAGGCAATTCCACTCGTTTCTCGGTCCTGGTGTGTTGGTTTCGGCGACCCTTTTCTCCTCTCTCCTCCAATTCTTTTCCAGCCTTGCTTTTCCGGGGTCCGATTCCGTTGCCATTGCTCTCCTTCCTTATCCCTCGGAATATCTGTGCAGTCTAATTCTCTCAGAATCTCCCAGGCTCCTTCCGCAGACTGGATCCTCCGTAATTTAGCTCCTATCGTGACCAGTATTCCTCTTGGGTACAATCATCTATATCTCAGTCCGGTTTTTTGCAGATATAATGTAACTTCCTTAAATTCTCGCCTTTTTTGCAATGTCTTTTTAGCCAAATCCTGGAATATTTTAATTTTACAGTTTTTCCAAGTTATCTCTCCCAGGGCCTGGGCTTTTTGCCACACCGCCTCTTTGAAGTTGTACTCATGGAAGCAGGCCACTATATCTCTTGGCTCCTCTCCTCTCTGTGGCCCTAAGCTCCAGTGTGCTGTCACCATTTTTATCCGTCTCTGTCCATTCAGATTTCATTCATATCATCCAGTCTTATCTTCCTCTGTATTGCATCTACTTACAGCTTTTCCAGCTTTCCATCTCTTTCCCTCACCCTGATCCTCATTCTCCTTCCTCTTATTCCCCAGTCTTTCATTAACTCTTTCCTGTCTCTCTCCGTCTCTACCACCTGCCATCCAGTATCTTCTCTGTCACTCCCTCTCGCCACCACCATACCAAATCTCCTGCATCTGTCTCTCTCTCTCTCCCTGCTATCCAGCATCTCCTCTCATCTCTCCTTGGTCTCCCCTGTCCCTGCTATCCAGTATTTCTTCTCGTCTCCCCCTGCCATCCAGCATATCCTCTCATCTTTCTCCCTGTCATCCAGCATCATCTCTCGTTTCTCGCATTCTCTCCCATGTCTATCATCCAGAATCTCCTGTCTGTCTCCCTTGCCCCACCATCCAGCACTGACCCATCCATATAATAATTGTAAGTTACTCTGGCTGGCTGTTTGGTTTCGTAACATCCTGACGTCAGCTTGCCTCCAGCATTCCCTTCCCTCTCACTGTCCCGCCCTCACGTAAAGACGAAATGACATCAGAGGAGGGTGGGACACTGAGCGGGAAGGCAAGGGAGGCGGCGCAAGCCCAGCCTGCCTGCCACCGCTCCGACCTGAGTTAAGATGGACGGCTTACAGGCAGGGCGGCAGGAAGGACAGAGTCACTGGCCATGGAGGAGAGGGGAGGGGAGACTTGCTGGATTTCGATGGAATGGGAGGCGAAGGGACAATCGCGGGACACGGATGGGAGGGCAGAGCAGAGAAGAATCGCTGAACATGGATGGGAGGGCAGGGCACAGGACAATCGCTGGACATGGAGGGGAGGACAGAATCGCGGGACACGGAGAGGAGGGCAGGGCAGAGGAGAATCGCTGGCCATGGAGGCGAGGCCAGAATCCTGGGATACGGAGGGAAGGGCATAGAAGAGGAGAATCGCTGGACATGGAGGGGAGGAAGGAGAAATTGCTTAGATGAGAGCCTTCCTAGGGTCCATTTCATTTTTGACAAAACGGGCTTTGTTGCACTAGTCTCTCTATATCCTCTCTCCTGTCCTGCACTATTCAGTGTTGTCTGTCGGTTGTCTCTCTCTTACCAGCAGTACAGCCCCCATCTTTCTTTCTTTCTCTCTCTCCCCATGCAGTATTACCTCTGTCTCTTTCTCTCCCATTCATCACTCTGCGTTAATTAGCATACAACCAGCAGAGTTGGAAACAGGAGGGAGGGAAACAAAAGGTGCTGTAAGGAAGCAGCAAGATACAGGCGTGAAAGAGAAGGGCAATGCAATATGGTAAGGTGGTTTTCCAGTTGGCAGGAAAGACTGCAGTTGGGTCTGGGGAGGCTTAGGCTCCTCAAGCCTCTTATATGGTGCACCTAGGTGTAAGACAATGCTGCAAGCAGATTCTACAACCACAGGGTGTGAGGACTAAGATTTCTTGCCTGGCTCCTTTGCAAGGGAATTATAGTTTTGTACATTCGCAGAAGCCGGTGTAGAGAGGAAGAGCCAGCATAAGGTTCCTGAAGCTGATTTCTTACAGTACCCAAAGAGCCTGAGATAAAAATGAAAGGCCTGGATCTTTGCACTCAAAAGTAGAAGAAAAACATTCATGCATTACCAGCTCACAGGCTTATAGCCCTTGGTGTACGGATAACAATAATGTATCTCTGCTTGTAACTATATGTTAAATAATGACACACAGTAACTTTGAGCAGAGCCACACATAAAAATATAAAACACAGCCACATGATATTAACTTTTAACCAGTTTGTGAAAAACATATTTATAACAAAAATTGTTTAAAATCTCCCTAGGCAGTAATATATACGACACTAGAGTACAATAATAATAAATCAGACAACAACCAATTCTAACAGGAAATGAATGTAAAGTCAAACCAGTATTGGACATGGCTACCCAAGAGAAAGGTGAAAGACAAGATCATCATCAATTCTGTCAGCTGAAATCAAGATCAGGAGAAGCTATGTTGGACTGGCCAACTGAATTACACACTTTGCTAGAAGAAGATAATGGGTTCCAATTTTAATTTTTAATCAATGGCCAGGATCCTCTATCTGCAACTACAACTTGTGGGTGTCCAGCTATGGCTGAGTTACCATTAAAAAAAAAAAAAACAAAGCCAGGATCAAGCCAGCCAATCAAAACTAGCTTCACTGCTAGGGGAAGAGAAATGTACAAGGGCCAGTTTTGTCTGAAGCAAGAACTAGCAAGAGTTTAAAAAAATATATATGCCCCTATATAAAAGATACTCTGAAGTACCAGAGGCCTCATTACAGCACACAGCAAGTTTCATGTGAACAAATCAGCACAACTGTCCCAGCATTCAGTGCAGTTCTCAGAGACAATGCAAACTGTTAAAGCAGCCATTCCAAACCCAGTCCTTGAGGCACACCTAGTCCCATTGGGCTTTCAGGATACCCACAATAAACATTCATAAAGTTAGATCTGCTTGGGATGGAGGCAATGCATGCAAATCTATCTCATGCAAATTCATTGTGGATATCCTGAAAACCCAATGGAACTAGGTGTGCCCTGAGGACTAGACTGGTAATGGCTGTGTTAAACACACACCCATATCTGACCAAACACCCCACTCCACATCACTGCAGCACAGACCCCAGCAGTAATGATTTCCCCAGGGGCTAAAATTCACACAAGCACATGTCCTCCACAGGGTAAAAATCCGTTCCCTGCCTATGGTGATTCTCTCTCTCCAGCAGGGCTGTCCAAGGTATGTTTCTGGATGTATTTCATTACTGTCTTAGGCAGGAAGACTTGCAGGAAATGAAAGAAGTCCTGGAAAAGAGCGACAGGCTCCTGGAGAGGGGTAAAATACAAACTTGTTCTGCAGTCCTGGCTAGTGGCCCCAGTACTGACAATGCTTACTCTAAATGTCAGTAAGGGTTGTGCTGGCCCACTTCCATGTTCCTGCTGTGCAATGGCTTCTGTTACCTCAGCTTCCACCTGCAAAGAGTCGACATCCTGGGAGAGGTTAGGAGCAGCACTGCGCCGAAGTTCACGACGCATTTTCCGTCGCCCTAGCCAGACTCTGTGGCAGATGGTGCAGTGCCAGCTCACCCTCTCTTCTTTGGAACTCTCTGCTTCCAATCGTGGTCTTTTACTATCCGGTACTGATGTGCCTTCCTCTGCCAGGGTACGTTTTGCTCCAACACAAGGCTCCTCTTCCTGAAGTACAGCCTGTTCAGCATTGGCCATATTCTCATCATCCTCATCCAGAGAAACACTGCACTTTAGCACATCCTGCAGCACAAACTGCAAAGCTGTGCAGACTTTCTGAAAGCAGAACTGCTGCATACCCTCTGTACCACACAAGTTCCTGCGCTGTACCTCTGTTAGAACTAGGAGAGGGGAGGGAAGGTAGATCACCAGCCCATCTCCTGCAGCAGGACCTTCTTCGGTGGTGGAGATCTCTGTGTTGTCCCCTCGCTGGAAGAGCCTAACCAGCCCCCAGGTCTTGCCCTTGTTGGACTTGCGTTGGTACTGGAGACTGCGGCAATACTTAGCTGCATCTCGACAGCGGTTCTGGAAGCGCAGAGCTATTTTCTCACTCACATTCCCTGCCACATTGTGGCTCAGCTCAAAGGGGTCCTGAATATTGAGGGCTCCCAGTTTCAGCATACAGCTGGTTTCTGAAGCCATGATATCCGTCAGTGGCAAAGCCAGGCCCTCTCGTAGCGAGATCACAGTGCTGACAAAGTCAAAATCAGCAAAGACATGGAAAAATTCAGCAAGGAGGGAGCCTGCAGAAGAAAACAGAGGCAGGATCACACCATTTCTAGAACTGCCACAATGACTCACACTAACGGTTTAGTCATCCCGACATTTTGTCTTTCACCTTTGAATTAATATATAAATAACAATAAATAATAATAACATACTGCCTACAAAAGCTATCAAAGTGGTGTACATTTGTACTATACTCTTCTATACCTCAAGCCACAGGTACTTTCGATTTGAGATTTAAATATTACTTTGTAACTCATTTTAAGCCCAGATTTGGAAAACAAGTAAGCTAGTTATACATAAGATAGGGTTATTAGGCTGTATCTAATGAATATGAGATAAATCTGTACACAGTGGAGGTACTGAGCATGCAGATTTCATATATATATATATATTAGAGGTAACCTGAAAACTGATTTTGATTGTGACCCTCAACGGTTATTAGTGAACACAACCCACCCAGGGAAAGTATGGAAGGAAAAGTTTCATATGGCGTTCACCCCCTTTCAGATTTTAATCCTTGGAAATATCCATGTATTCAGCTGTGCAAGCTCCATAGAGTTTCGGCAGTAAGCCTAAGTTTGAATACCATAGCCTCCATTGGCTCAAAATCATCAAAATTCCATATCCCATTCCCAACACTCACGCAGATTCTCCAAGTTACAGCTGGGCTCCACCTTGGAAGAGTCTCTAGGGAAACTGCAGTCCCAACCATCTATAATAGCTTTCTCCCCTTCATCTGCAGGAAAGAGAGGAGAGAAAGGGTTAATCCTTCACCTAATAATCTGTGGCAGCCTGGTCCTCAAAAGCCCCTTCCTACTACTAATATTTTTTTTTTGTAACCTTTGCTTCCCTTAGCATTCTCAACATACCAGTCCAATACATATGGGTGTTATGGATCAACTGACCAGCAGGTGGAAATAGAAAAACATAGAATGTGCCCTGCTGTGTAAGGCTAGCCAGCAGCTGCACCAGCACTTTAGTATTTTTCAATCGCCAGCAACTCCTAAGTTGAGCAGAGGGGCATCTAAGAAAGAGACTCTAGGATCTCATGGAGGACCACCTCCTCCCCAAATCATCCATGGTCATCCTTGCCTGGCTTCTCTCCACATTAAACAAACCAAAACAAAGTTAGAGGACAGGCACAGTTGCTGTTGGGACTCTGTGGCAAGACGACAGTTCTGTTTTAGCCTTTAGTCCTCAGCCCTTTGCAGGGAAGTAAGTCTTCCTTCAACTCCTCAGCACGCGTCTATGGCCTGCAGGCTGGCGCTCATGTTTCAGCTTGTGGCGTCGGTGGCCACAAGGATTGTGGTGTCTGCGGAAGCAGTGAAACACAGTTCTAAATGTGGGGCCCGTGTAGTTGCCATGAGAATAGGCCAGAACCAATGGCCGGACCTGAATAGCCAAGAAGGACTGGACACAGGATTGTGCAGACTGGAGCTATTACATAATGATGAATACCAGAGACATTTATGAAAAGACAAGAATCTTTGAAATCAGTTTAAGAGAACCATATGGCTGTACTGATGAAGGCCTGTAGGAGTTAGTGAACCCAGAGCATTCCAAATGGTAACATAGTAAGTTCTTCTGGATAGGAATAAGTGAATGATACATACCTGTAGCAGGTGTTCTCCGAGGACAGCAGGCTGATTGTTCTCACGACTGGGTGACGTCCGCGGCAGCCCCCACCAACCGGAAAAAGCTTCGCGGGACGGTCGGCACGCAGGGCACGCCCACCGCGCATGCGCGGCCGTCTTCCCGCCCGTGCGCGACCGCTCCCGCCAGTTGAATGACTAGCAAAAGAAGGATGAAACACACAACTCCAAAGGGGAGGAGGGAGGGTAGGTGAGAACAATCAGCCTGCTGTCCTCAGAGAACACCTGCTACAGGTATGTATCATTCACTTTCTCCGAGGACAAGCAGGCTGCTTGTTCTCACGACTGGGGTATCCCTAGCTCTCAGGCTCACTCAAAACAAGAACCCAGGTCAATTGAACCTCGCAACGGCGAGGGTACAACAGAAAATTGACCTACGAAGAACAACTAACTGAGAGTGCAGCCTGACCAGAATAAATTCGGGTCCTGGAGGGTGGAGTTGGATTTACACCCCAAACAGATTCTGCAGCACCGACTGCCCGAACAGACTGTCGCGTCGGGTATCCTGCTGGAGGCAGTAATGTGATGTGAATGTGTGGACAGATGACCACGTCGCAGCCTTGCAAATCTCTTCAATAGTGGCTGACTTCAAGTGGGCCACCGACGCTGCCATGGCTCTAACACTATGAGCCGTGACATGACCCTCAAGAGTCAGCCCAGTCTGGGCGTAAGTGAAGGAAATGCAATCTGCTAGCCAATTGGAGATGGTGCGTTTCCCGACAGCGACCCCTAGCCTGTTAGGGTCGAAAGAAATAAACAATTGGGCGGACTGTCTGTGGGGCTGTGTCCGCTCCAAGTAGAAGGCCAATGCTCTCTTGCAGTCCAATGTGTGCAACTGACGTTCAGCAGGGCGGGTATGCGGCCTGGGGAAAAATGTTGGCAAGACAATTGACTGGTTAAGATGGAACTCCGACACCACCTTCGGCAGGAACTTTGGGTGGGTGCGGAGCACTACTCTGTTATGATGAAATTTGGTATATGGAGCGTGAGCTACTAGGGCTTGAAGCTCACTGACCCTACGAGCTGAAGTAACTGCCACCAAGAAAATGACCTTCCAGGTCAAGTACTTCAGATGGCAGGTATTCAGTGGCTCAAAAGGAGGTTTCATCAGCTGGGTGAGGACGACGTTGAGATCCCATGACACTGTGGGAGGCTTGATAGGGGGCTTTGACAAGAGCAAGCCTCTCATGAATCGAACTACTAAAGGCTTTCCAGAGATGGCTTTACCTTCCACACGATAATGGTAAGCACTAATCGCACTAAGGTGATTCCTTACTGAGTTGGTCTTGAGACCAGACTCTGATAAGTGCAGAAGGTATTCAAGCAGGTTCTGTGCAGGACAAGAACGAGGTTCTAGGGCCTGGCTCTCACACCAAACGACAAACCTCCTCCACTTGAAAAAGTAACTCTTTTTAGTGGAATCCTTCCTAGAGGCAACCAAGACACGGGAGACACCCTCAGACAGACCCAACGCAGCGAAGTCTACGCCCTCAACATCCAGGCCGTGAGAGCCAGGGATTGAAGGTTGGGGTGCAGCAACGCTCCGTCGTTCTGCGAGATGAGAGTCGGAAAACACTCCAATCTCCACGGTTCTTCGGAGGACAACTCCAGAAGAGGAAACCAGATCTGACGAGGCCAAAAGGGCGCGATCAGAATCATGGTGCCACGGTCTTGCTTGAGCTTCAGTAAGGTCTTCCCCACCAAAGGTATGGGAGGATAAGCATACAGGAGGCCGGTCCCCCAATGAAGGAGAAAGGCATCTGACGCTAGCCTGCCGTGTGTCTGAAGTCTGGAACAGAACAGAGGCAGCTTGTGGTTGGTCCGAGAGGCGAAAAGGTCCACCGAGGGGGTGCCCCACTCTCGGAAGATCTTGCGTACCACTCTGGAATGGAGCGACCACTCGTGCGGTTGCATGACTCTGCTCAGTCTGTCGGCCAGACTGTTGTTTACGCCTGCCAGGTACGTGGCTTGGAGAAGCATGCCGAACCGGCACGCCCAACGCCACATCCCGACGGCTTCCTGACAGAGGGGGCGAGATCCGGTGCCCCCCTGCTTGTTGACGTAATACATTGCAACCCGATTGTCTGTCCGAATTTGGATAATTTGGTAGGACAGCCGATCTCTGAAAGCCTTCAGTGCGTTCCAGATCGCTCGGAGCTCCAGGAGGTTGATCTGCAGATCCTTTTCCTGGAGGGACCACAGACCCTGGGTGTGAAGCCCATCGACATGAGCTCCCCACCCCAGGCGAGACGCATCCGTCATCAGCACTTTCGTGGGCTGCGGAATTTGGAATGGACGTCCCAGGGTCAAATTGGTCCGGATGGTCCACCAGAGCAGTGAAGTGCGGCAACTGGTGGAGAGGCGGATGACATCTTCTAGATTCCCGGTGGCTTGGAACCACTGGGAAGCTAGGGTCCATTGAGCAGATCTCATGTGAAGACGAGCCATGGGAGTCACATGAACTGTGGAGGCCATATGACCCAGAAGTCTCAACATCTGCCGAGCTGTGACCTGCTGAGACGCTCTGGTCTGCGAGGCCAGGGCCAGGAGATTGGTGGCCCTCGCTTCGGGAAGGTAGGCCTGAGCCGTCTGGGCATTCAGCAGAGCTCCTATGAATTCCAGAGACTGTGTTGGCTGGAGATGGGACTTTGGGTAATTTATCACAAACCCCAGCAGCTCCAGAAGTCGAGTAGTGCACTGCATAGACCGGAGGGCTCCCGCCTCCGAGGTGTTCTTGACCAGCCAATCGTCGAGATATGGGAACACGTGCACTCCCAGCTTGCGTAGGTAGGCCGCTACCACCACGAGGCACTTTGTAAACACTCGTGGGGCAGAGGCGAGCCCAAAGGGCAGCACACAATACTGAAAGTGCCGTGCGCCCAGGCGGAATCTGAGATACTGTCTGTGAGCTGGCAGTATCGGGATGTGAGTGTATGCGTCCTTTAAATCCAGGGAACATAGCCAATCGTTTTTCTGGATCATTGGCAGAAGGGTGCCCAAGGAAAGCATCCTGAACTTTTCTTTGACCAGGAATTTGTTCAGGCCTCTCAGGTCTAGGATGGGACGCATCCCCCCTGTTTTCTTTTCCACAAGGAAGTACCTGGAATAGAATCCCTCCCCTTCCTGCCCGGGTGGTACGGGCTCGACCGCATTGGCGCTGAGAAGGGCGGAGAGTTCCTCTGCAAGTACCTGCTTGTGATGGGAGCTGAAAGATTGAGCTCCCGGAGGACAATTTGGAGGCAGGGAGGCCAAATTCAGGGCGTATCCACACCGCACTATTTGGAGAACCCACTGGTCGGAGGTTATGAGAGGCCACCTTTGGTGAAAAAATGTTAACCTCCCCCCGACCGGCAGATCGTCCGGTACGGACACTTTGAGGGCGGCTATGTTCCCGTGGATCCAGTCAAAAGCCCGTCCCCGGCTTTTGCTGTGGAGGCGCAGGGGGCTGCTTAGGCGCACGCTGTTGACGAGAACGAGCGCGCTGGGTCTGTCCCTGTGCCTGACGAGGCCTTCGGGCCGGCTGGTTGTACCTACGCTTTGCAAAAGAATAGGGTGCAGCCTGCCGGGCCCGGGAAAAACGTCCACCTGCTGAGGTGGATGCTGAAGGCGCCCGGTGGGAGAGCTTGTCGAGGGCGGTTTCCCGCTGATGCAGTTGGTCCACCAGCTGCTCGACCTTCTCACCAAAAATGTTCTCCCCCCCGGCAAGGGACGTCGGCCAGCCTCTGCTGGGTGCGGTTGTCCAGGTCCGAGGCACGCAGCCATGAGAGCCTGCGCATCACGATACCTTGGGCCGCAGCATGAGACGCCACGTCACAGGTGTCATAGATACCCCTGGACAGGAACTTTCTGCACGCCTTCAGCTGCCTGACCACCCCCTGATAAGGCCTGGACTGCTCCGGCGGGAGCTTATCGACCAGGTCCGCCAGCTGCTTCACATTGTTCCGCATGTGGATGCTCATATAGAGCTGGTATGACTGGATGCGGGTCACGAGCATGGAGGATTGGTAGGCCTTCCTCCCAAACGAGTCCAGAGTGCGAGACTCCCGCCCCGGGGGCGCCGAGGCGGTATCCCTCGAACTCCGTGCCCTCTTGAGAGCAGAATCCACGACCGCCGAGTCATGGGGCAATTGTGGCCGCATTAACTCTGGGTCAGAGTGGATCCTGTACTGGGACTCTGCTTTCTTGGGAATGGTGGGATTAGTTAACGGTCGCATCCAGTTCCGAAGCAGTGTCTCCTTGAGGACATTGTGCAGAGGTACCGTGGAGGACTCTCTAGGTGGTGATGGATAGTCGAGGACCTCGAGCATCTCGGCCCTTCCACAGAGACCACGGGGAAGTGAATGCTGATAGACATATCCCGCACAAAGGAGGCAAAGGAGAGACTCTCAGGAGGCGAGAGCTTCCTCTCCGGTGAAGGCGTGGGGTCCGAGGGAAGGCCCGTAGACTCCTCTGAGGAGAAATATCTAGGGTCCTCCTCTTCCCCCCACGAGGCCTCATCCTCGGTATCGGACATAAGCTCATGCAGCTGAGTCCTGAACCGGGCCCGGCTCGACGTCGAGGCACCGAGGCCTCGGTGTCGTCGAGCGGTGGACTCCCGCGCCGGCGGGGACGAAGCTCCCTCCATCGACGTCGACGGGGACTCCACCTGCGTGGCGGTCGAGACCGGCGCCGCAAGCGGCGGCGGTGTCGACGGCCCCGGCGCCGGGCTAGAGCTCGCCGGCGCCACAGTCATCGGCGCCAAGGGCGCAAGCACCCCCGGCGCCGGCACAGCCTGGCGCATCAGCCCTTCCAGGATCCCTGGAAGGATGGCTCTGAGGCACTCGTCCAGGCCCGCTGCCGGGAAAGGCGGTGGGGCCGGTAGGGGTGTCGGCGCCAGAAGCTGATGGGGGCCAGGAGACGGCACCGACGTGCCGGAACCCTGACGCATCGGTACCTCCACAACCGACGGGGACCTCTCCTCTCGACGTGGACGCTTCGGCGTCGCCTCCTCTCCGATGTCCGGATGCACCGAGGGCGACCGGTGACGGCGCTTCTTATCCTTCTTGCGATGCACGTCACCGGCGCCGGGAGGTATGGAGGAGGAGGAGGACGATCCCCCTCGGTCTCGAGGAGCCGGGTCAGACAGGGTTCGGTCCCGTGGACCACGGGCTGAGGGAGTGACCGGTGCCGACTGCCCGCGCGGCCTCTCACCTCTACCCTCACCGGAGGACCGGTGGGCCGACGGGACCTGTTCTCCTGGGGTCGATGCCATCGGTGCCGATGTCTCGGGCATCGATACCGGTACCGAAGGACCGGGCGTCGATACCGATGCCGTCGAGGTCGATGTCGAGGGGCCGGCGCAAGTTCCAAAAAGACGGTCCCGTAGAACTTGCCTCGCAACCTGAGTCCGTTTCCGGAGACCGAGACACAGGGGACACGACTTGAGATTGTGCTCCGGCCCGAGGCACTGGAGGCACCAAGCGTGGGTGTTGGTCTGCGAGATCGGCCGGCCGCACCGACCACACTTTTTAAATCCACTCGGGACCTTCGAGGACATCGACGGAAAAATCGCGTCGGCGAAGTCAAAGTCGTCGATGGTGGCGGAAATCACACCTCGAAAAAGGGGAAAACGACCGTGCGGCCACTAGGCCGCAACGCGGCGTCCCCGCTAGAAGGGAGGGAAAAGGGGAGCGCATGCTCCACACGCTCAGGTTTTTTTTTTTTTTTAAAGAAAACCGGGCGGTGTCCAAAACAAATAGAAACGAAAAAAATAAACGATTCGCGTAAACACGATCGACTTTCCGGCGGCTGAGAATAGAGAGAGCGGCAAAGCACGACTCTCTCCAGACGCGGAAAAAAAGGAACTGGCGGGAGCGGTCGCGCACGGTTGGTGGGGGCTGCCGCGGACGTCACCCAGTCGTGAGAACAAGCAGCCTGCTTGTCCTCGGAGAATGCATACGTACATCTATCATTAAGAGACAGAATTTTAGAATTTGTATTTTGTGTAACATTCTTTCTGTCCATCTTTAAGTTGATAAAGAGGGAACTAGAAAACTCTAGTTGAAACGACAGGATATAGTTAGCTAATCACAAGAAGTCAGGAATTAAGAGATTAGGAATTAACTGTAGCTACGAGTTGTACATGACACTAAATAAGACAGTGGGCTAGATTGTTCTGGGACAAGGGTGGGATGGATGACTAGATCAGATATGATAGGTGACAGCAGACAGATAGGCATATGAGGAGGGAGGGAGGGAATGGAAAAACAGAACTATAATTAAGGGAACCGCCCTTAGGTCTGGGGGGGGGGGGGGGGGGTCTATCTTCCCAGGCTAAGTCAGCTAGGAGAGGTCCTCGCCTTCTAATCTTTCTTTTCTTATGGTTCAGTAGCTGCTTGCAGTGGATTTTCCCTAAGTCATTTTAATAATGACTTATGGACTTTTCTTTTAGGAAGCTGTCAAAACCTTTTTTAAAATCCACTAAGCTAACTGCTTTTACTACATTCTCTGGCAACGAATTCCAGAGTTTAAATACACATTGAATGAAGAAATATTTTCTCCAATTCGTTTTTAATTTACTACTTTGTAGCTTCATTGTGTGCCCCCTAGTCCTAGTATTTTTGCATAAACAAGCGATTCACACCTACCTGTTCCAGTCCACTCATTATTTTATAGACCTCTATCATATCTCCTTCAGCCGTCTCTTCTCCAAGCTGAAGAGCCCTAGCCACTTCAGCCTTTCCTCATAGGGAAGTCATCCCATTCCCTTTATCATTTTCATCGCCTTTTTCTGTACCTTTTCTAATTCGACTATATCTTTTTTTGAGATGTGGTGACCAGAATTACACACAATATTTGAGGTGCGGTCACATCATGGAATAATATAAAGGCATTATAACGTCCTCATTTTTGTTTTCCATTCCTTTCCTAATAATACCTAACATTCTATTTGCTTTCCTAGCCACCGTACACAGAGCAGAGGGTTTCAACGTATCATGAACGATGATCCCTAGATTTCTTTCCTGGTCGTTGACTCCTAACGTGGAACCATGCATTACGTAGCTATAGTTCTGGTTCCTCTTTCCCATATGCATCACTTTGCACTTGCTCACATTAAATGTCATCTGCAATTTGGATGCCCAGTCTCCTACTCTCATAAGGTCCTCTTGTAATTATTCACAATCATCTCGCGATTTAACAACTTTGAATAATTTGTATCATCAGCAAATTTAATTACCTCACTAGTTACTCCCATCTCTAGATCACTTATAAATATGTTAAAAAGCAATGATCCCAGCATAGACCCCTGGGGATCCCTACTATCTACCCTTCTCCATTGAGAATACTGACCATTTAACCCCACTCCCTGTTTTCTATCTTTTAACCAGTTTTCAATCCACAATAGTACACTACCTCATATCCCACGACTCTCCAATTTCCTCTGGAGTCTTTCACAAAGTACTTTGTCAAATGCTTTTTGAAAATCCAGATACACAATAATCAACTGGCTCACCTTGTTTGTTCCACATGTGTGTTCACCCCTTCAAAGATATGTAATAGATTAGTGAGGCAAGATTTCCCTTCACTAAATCCATGTTGGCTTTGTCTCATTAATCCATGCTTTTGAATATGCTCTGTAATTTTGTTCTTTATAATAGTCTCTACCATTTTGCCTGGCACCAACATCAGGCTCACCGGTCTATAATTTCCCAGATCACCTCTGGAACCTTTAAAAGAAAAAAAAAAATCAGCATTACACTGGTCTCCTTCCAATCTTCTGGTACCATGCTTGATTTTAAAGATAAATTACATATTACTAACAATAGTTCTGCAAGTTCATTTTTCAATTCCATCAGTACTCTGGGATGAATACCATCCAGTCCAGGTGATTTGCTACTCTTCAATTTATCAAAATTGTGCCATTACATCTGCCAAGTTTATAGAGATTTTATTCAGTTTCTCCGACTCATCAAAATTTGAATATCTTTTCTGGCACCGGTATCTCTCCCAAATCTTCCTCGGTGAAGATTGAAGCAAAGAATTCATTTAATCTCTCCGCTATGGCTTTGTATTCTCCGAGTGCCCCTTTTACCCCTCGGTCATCTAGTGGTCCAACTGATTCTTTCGCCAGCTTCTTGCTTTTAATATACCTAAAAAAAATTTTTACTATATGTTTTTGCCTCCAACGCAATCTTTTTTTTTTCAAAGTCACTCTTTGTCTTCCTTATCAGCGCTCTGCATTTGACTTGCCATTCCTTATGCTGTTTCTTATCATTTTCAGTCAGATCCTTCATCCATTTTCTGAAGGATTTTCTTTTAACTCTAATAGCTTCCTTCACCTCATTTTTTAACCATGCCGGCTGTTTGGTCTTTCCTTCCTCCTTTTTTTTTTTTTTTTTACACGGAATATATTTGGCTTGGGCTTCCAGAATGGTATTTTTGAATAGCATCCACACCTGATGTAAATTTTTGACCTTCGCAGCTGCTCCTCTTTCACCGTTCTTCTTATTTTATCACAGTCTCCTTTTTGAAAGTTAAATGCTACCTGTTCCTCCGATCCCATTCCTACTCACCTTCTTAACACCATCTCTCCTGCTCTCACCCCTTTTATCTGTCATATCCTCAATCTTTCACTTTCCACTGCAACAATTTCCTGATGCCTTCAAACATGCTGTGGTCACACCACTCCTTAAGAAGCCTTCACTTGACCCTACCTGTCCTTCCAACTATCGACCCATCTCCCTCCTCCCCTTCAAGATACTTGAACGTGCTGTTCACCGCCGCTGCCTTGACTTTCTTTCATTGCAATCTGTTCTTGACCCACTCCAATCTGGCTTTCGCCCTCTTCATTCAACTGAAACTGCACTTACAAAAGTTTCCAATGACCTGTTACTGGCCAAATCCAAAGGTCTCTATTCTATCCTCATCCTTCTCGATCTATCCACTGCTTTTGACACTGTTGATCACAGCTTACTCCTTGATATGTTGTCTTCACTTGGATTCCAGGGCTCTGATCTTTCCTGGTTCTCCTCCTACCTCTCGCTTCGCACCTTTAGTGTACACTCTGGTGGATCCTCTTCCACTTCTATCCCACTACCAATCGGTGTACCTCAGGGTTCTGTTCTCGGTCCTCTCCTGTTCTCCATCTACACTTCTTCCCTTGGCTCTCTGATATCATCCCATGGCTTTCAATAGCATCGCTATGCTGACGACTCCCAGATCTACCTCTCTACCCCCAAAATCTCATCCAGCATCCCAGACCAATGTATCAGCCTGCCTATCCGATATTGCTGCCTGGATGTATCAATGTCATCTGAAAATTAACATAGCCAAAACTGAGCTTCTCATCTTTCCCCCTAAACCCACCTCTCCTCTCCCCCCTTTCTCTATTTCTGTGGACGGCACTCTCATTCTCCCTGTCTCATCAGCTCGTAACCTTGGGGTCATCTTCGACTCCTCTCTCTCCTTCTCTGCTCACATTCAGCAGATTGCCAAAACCTGTCGTTTCTTTCTCTATAATATCAGCAAAATCCGTCCCTTCCTCTCTGAGCACTCTATCAGAACCCTTATCCACACTCTTATCACTTCTCGCCTAGATTATTCCAACCTGCTTCTCACTGGCCTCCCACATAGCCATCTCCCTCCTCTTCAATCAGTCCAAAACTCTGCTGCGTGACTCATTTTCTGCCAGAGTCGCTATGCTCACATTAGCCTTCTCCTCAAGTCACTTCACTGGCTCCCTATCTGTTTCTGCATTCAATTCAAACTTCTCTTACTGACCTATAAGTGCACTCACTCTACCGCTCCCCAGTACCTCTCCTCTTTCCCTACGTCCCCACTCGGGTACTCTGTTCTGTGGATAAATCTCTCTTGTCTGTCCCCTTCTCCTCTACTGCTAATTCCAGACTCCATTCCATTTATCTCGCTGCACCTCACGCTTGGAATAGATTTCCTGAGCCTGTATGTCTAGCCCCGTCTTTGGCCATTTTCAAATCCAGGCTAAAAGCCCACCTCTTTAACACTGTTTTTGACTCCTAACCACTATTCACTTGCCCTGTACCATTTTATCCCCAACACTTGAATGCCCTTACCTCTTAGTTGTTCTGTCTGTGTGCCTGTCCTATTTAGATTGTGAGCTCTTTGAGCAGGGACTGTCTTTTTCATGTATAGTGTACAGCGCTGCGTATGCCTTGTAGCGCTATAGAAATGATAAGTAGTAGTAGTAATGTATTGGAATTCCTGTGTGTATTTACTCCAAAGCCAGTATCAAATCTGATCATATTATGATCACTGTTGTCAAGCGGCTCCGTCACCATTACCTCCTGCATCAGATCATGCACTCCATGAAGGACTAGGTCTAGAATTTTTCCTCCTCTTGTTCGCTCCTGTACCAGCTGTTCCATAAAGCAGTCCTTGATTTTGTCACGGAATTTTACCTCCATAGCACACCCTGATGTTATATTTACCCAGTCAATCTGAAGGTTATTGAAATCACCTATTATTATTGTGTTCCCCAGTTTGTTAGCCTCCCTTCTGATAATATTTCTACATCCATCTGTTCATCCTTGAAAATAAAGAGAAATCTTGCTGAATTGACAACCGGTTGTGTGAGAATTATTTGGGTAAAATTTCCCCATCACAGAGATAGTGTGAAGAGAGAGTATCCTCACAGTGAGTGTTCAGGTAGGCTGGTCCTGTCTGGAACACCCACCAGGCAGTGTGCCTCCTGTTGCATCTCAGATAATAACAGCAGTGTGAGGGGAAGGCTCTGGCACTGCCTTAGGGCATGAATCCTTGCTGTAGGACGCATCTGGGTTGGCCAAGTCTGCCTATAGTTCACTGACAGAAACCATGAAAACTGCAGATTTTTTTCCTCCACATGCCTTCCCAAGAGGCATCTGCCTGTTTCAGAGGCATTTTTGCGGGACCCCAGCATCTCAGCACTGCAGGATGTGTCAGATCTGGAGGCTTCTGGATCTCTTTTCTTACCAGAATTTGTTCTTTTGCTCCATTGGAACTATTTAAATATTCACTAAGCAGCCAGGATAAGCCCCTCTCCTTGAGCCCTTCTCTGGAGGTTCCTTCTGCTAAGGGGTCCTAGACAGAACTTGAAGTCTTGGGACATGGCTCTCTTTAAGTCTCACCTGTTGGACCAGGCCCTCTTAGTGTTTCAGTCTCTCCTAGAAAGAAAAACTGAGGAGGAGGAGGAAAAGTTTCCTTCAGAAGAGGGAGATGATCCTAACTGCTACAGCTGTTTTTCAAAGAAGAGCTATCTATATTGATCACCAAGTCCCTGGAGGTGCCTAATAATGTTCCTTCAAGACAGGAGGCAGTACCCCTAATCCCTCTATTATGGATGGGGCTAGGAAGCTTCCCAGATCCTTCTCTACCTATCATGCTATCGACAGTTTTGTACAAGTGGAATGGAGCTCTCCAGAATTGGGACTCTGAGTGGCTAAGCCATGGCAAGGTTGTATCCCCTGGTTCCCGAGGAAAAGCAGAATAATAAGCAGCCAAAAGGTGGATGCCCTGGTTACAGCAGTCACAAAGATGATTAGTATTTCAAGGGAAGTAGAGCCCTGAAAAATCTTCAGGACCATGAGAGAGAGTGCTCAAACAGTTCTTTGATGTTTCTGCCTTAGGTCTTCAAATGCCCATGCAGCTCCTTTGTGGTCAGGGCGTATCTCAGCTGGGTGCAGCAGACCAATGCCTCTGGGGACCTGGATAGAGACTGCTTCTCTGGAAGCAAGACTAGCCTATTTGCAAATGCTTTTCATAGATCTGCTTCAAGTTTTAGCTTGTCTCATGGTTCTCTGTGATGGCTAGTCATCTCCTTTGGCTGCGGAACTGGGCGTCTGTCTCTAAAGATTGCCTCAGCTGACAGATTCCTATCCCCATCCATAACAGAGGGCTGGGGGCTACCGCCTGCTGTCCTAAGGAAGGCACAATGTTAAGCACCTCCAGAGACTTTGTGATCAACAGAGATAGCTCTTCTTTGCAAAACAACTGGCGCACTTAGGATCATCTCCCTCTTCTGTAGGTAAACTCTTCTTTGGAGATCTTGAAAAGTTGGTTAAAGATTTAGAAGATTTCAAGACCTAAGTCTACAGCTTACTCCTCTCTTTCTATGCAGTTTTGGTTCAAGGCTCCAGTGTTCACCAGGTCGCTCAGGTTACTAGTTGCAGCATTTTGGTTTCAGCCCAGAAACCTTTCCTTTTAAGGGGACAAGATGTTCAACTCAGGGAAATAGTTAGTCTAATGTCTCCTACACCTCTCAATTCCACCAGGCAGGTCCATTCCTCAGAGTAATAGGTCGGAGGCAGATTGTCCAATTTTTTCAAGGAATGGACCCCAACAACATCCAACCAATGGGTTCTAGATGTAGTGAAGACCAGCTACAAGTTTGCGTTTGCCTGCTTTATCATAGATTTCTTCTTAGGAGCTTCCCTGCAAGAATCCTGCCAAACAATAGACTATTCAAGACACTCTTGCAAAGTTGCTCACTTTGGGGTGGTGGTTCCTAATCCCACAAATCAGTAGGGAATGAGAAGATATTCCATCTATTTCACTGTTCCCAAGAAGGATGGTTCCTTTTGGTCAACGCTAGACCTCAAAAATTTAAATTGTTTTCTCCACTTCCCATGGAGACACTCAGATTAGTGATCACGTCAGTTCAGCCAGGCGAGTTCTTCACTGCCTTAGATCTCAAGGAGACCTTCCATATTCCAGTTTGGCCCCCACATTGATTTTCAAGCTTTTCTGTTTTCGGACAACATTTTCAGTTTCGAGTGCTGCCCTTCAGGCTAGTCAATGCTCCCAGGACCTTTTCCAAAGTAATTGTAGTTGTGGCAGCATTTCTATGACAGAAGGGAAGAAGAGTACATCCATATTTACACAACTGGCTGATCCAAGCCTCTTCCATCCAGGACAGTCTTTGAGCCACAGAATGGGTGGTACAGAGCAGTTTGCAACCCACACAGAGTTTGGGGTATCTAGGAGTGTTGTTTGATACCAGCCAGGGCAAGGTTTTTCTTTCAGAATACAGTGCTGAAGCTTCACCTGCAGGTCAGGCGCCTCTTGCTCCACCCCAGTCCAAAAGCTTGAGATTACATATACACATACTTTGCTCTCTGGTGGCAACTCTGGAAGTGGTCCCTTGTGCAAGAACTCATGTGAACTTTACAGAGTTTCCTTCTCAGAAGATGGTCTCCAATGGTTCACAGCTATAACATGTGTTTGCCTTAAACCACTCAGGCCCACTACGGTGTGCAATGGTAGTTGGATCGAGTCACTCTCCTGAAGGGAATTCCATTGCACATCAAAGAATTGGACAGTAGTCACTACAGATGTCAGTCTTTTCGGTTGGGGAGGTCATTGTTAGGACCAGGTGGTTCAGGGCGAGTGGCTCCTGGCCGAAACAAGGTGGTTGATCAATCATCTAGAATTGAAAGCTGTTTGCCTCAGCCTCCAAGCATTCCAGCAGCTGATCTGGAACAAACCAGTGTAAGTCCTTTTGGACAATACTACCGTGGTAGCACAAGCAGGGAGGAACAAGGAGTGTCTCTTTAGCCTTTAGGCTTCTACTAGCACTGTCAACAGTGAACATTGCAGGGGAAAGAGAATCTTCAAGATGACTTTCTTAGCAGACAGCTTCTGGATCCAGCAGAATGGGATTATCCAGGAAGGCCTTTGACCTCACTATGGTGACTACATGGTTCACCCCGAAGGCCATGAAGTGCCCCAGTTCTTCAGCTGTTGTAGAGAACAGGGAGTGGAGGGCATAGATGCCCTGGTGTAAAGATGGCCAATAGGGGGCCTTCTCTATGGGTTCCCTCATGGCTAATGATAGGGAAAGAACTTCATCACATTGCTTCTCATCTGGAGCCAGTCATGCTGGTAGCACCACACTGGCCCAGAAGAACTTATTTGCCCAAGTGTTCAAGGGGCTACTGTCTCAGGTACTAATCCAGATGGAAGAGCCCCCCTCCCTCCTTTTTTGGTCTTACAGTCTTGGCACTCGAGAGGTTGAAGTAAGATGTAGAAGATACTCAGATGAAGAGATTACCACCTTCTTACAGGCTTGAAAGAGTCTACTTCTACAGTTTATGCCAAGATATAGAAGTCATTTGAGGGCTGGTGTTCACAAAGGTCTCTCTTTCCCTTCAGCACATCCTTATATCAAATTCTGGCCTTTCTGCAGGATGGTCTTACCAAGTGTTTAGACTTAGGGTCCTTGAAAGTCCAAGTAGCAGCACTGGCCTGCTTTCCGTGTAGGTTGCATACCTTATTTTTGATGGTCCATCCCAAGGTGGTGTTTTGTCTCAAAAGGCATTTTAATCTGGTACTTCAAAGGCTCAAATAACAGTTTCTGTAAGGACTGATGAAAGCAACCTTGAGGATCTCACCTTATAAATGGTGTTTTCTAGTGGCCGTTACCTTGGCAAGATGACTTTTGGAGCTCACGCTCTCTTCCAGAGATCCCTTCCTTTGCTTTACTGAAGGGAGGAGTCTCCATTCGTGCAGTCCCTTCTTTCCTTCTAAAAAAGTTGTCTTAGCCTTTCAAATGTATCAAATTATTCTTCCCTCATTCGGTAGAGAGGAAGTTGGAGTTTCAGTCTTTGAAATGACTGGATGCACAGAGTCCTGATGCAATATTTGGATGCAGTTAATGAGCAACTGCTTTTTTTTCAGTTTTGGACGAAACCTAAACTGCCAGAAAGCTTTTAAACAAAAATTCAGCTGAAAATCACCACCTGGTTTCAGCCAAAACCAAAACTGAAAACGCAAGTTTGGTTGTGTGAATGTGAGTGAATGCGAACCAGTGAGGGTCACTGGGGACTGTCAGAGCTTGCAGTCTGCACCTCTCTGCAAAACCCACAGTATCCAAGCCAGAATATAATAATTTAAATAATGAAAGACCATATTTTACATTCAAGTAAAATAGCCTCCACACACACGAACTGCAGTTAATGAAAACTAAAACCCACAGTGTTTTCAGAGTGGCTGACTACGCCATACTTGGGAGTGACAGTTGATGTCATAACTCCACAAAGTGGCTAATTCCTAAGGAGCATATAATGTAGAATGGAACAAACCTGCTTTTCTCAGTGGAAATTGGAGCAACATAAGCTAAGAACTGGGCTTTCCAAAGGTCTCGCCCTAGGTATCAAAGGTCTTACCTTGGCCTCACATCTGTCTTTCTGATCTGCCATGCTCATATTTGCACTGCATCATCTCCGGATCTCCTACCACAGCCAGAAACCCTCAACTTCACCCCCCCCCATTAGTAAAGTTAGTAACTGAGAGACAGCTGACCAGGCTCTGTGCACATGTACATATTTGATTGGTTACCCTGTCCAGGTTGGGCAGTGTAACCATACACTGGTGTAATAAAAGTGAATTTTAAAGATCGTTTTTCAACTCTGTCTTGACCGACCAGTGCACTCGGGGTCTGTATTGTTGATTAGAAGTAATTATGTTTAAAAATGATTAACTTTGATTGTGTGAAGTTGGAATGCATTAGATAAGACACAGCTCTAATTAATTTGGTATGTGAAGAGGAGGACGGTGCTTGTTTTCGGAGTTCAGCCTGGCCACCTGGACTTGGAAAACATGTGACTACATTCCCACAGTATGGTTTGTTTACTTAAACAGAGAAGCATTCTGTAATTTTCCTTAGCTCTGAATATGAGTTCTAAGCTTTATGAAAACAGGAGTTTCTTTCAGTGAAATTGGGAGCTCATCTGTGAGTAACGTAGGAACTGCGCAGAGAACCTTGTTCCTGGTCAACGAAGCTCCTGGCTCTCGTTGTGAACCAGGCCCCCCCCAGCTGATGTTAAGAGCCTGGATGATGTAAGGACCAGTGATGTATGTATAGTGTATTATTGCTTCTTTTCCTGGTCTAAGAACTCTTAGCACTGCTTAGATGTAGAGACCAGTGATGTAATGACTGTTTATATAGCTAATCATTGTGTGAATATACCTAATCATTGTATATATCTTAATCATTGTAGATTTTGGCACCTCTAATTAAAGGTCTCATTTACCTAATACGAATCCAAAAGAATCCACAGTAATTATTGAGTAGTCTGTGTCAGTGAGACAGGTTGTAAATCCATAGCAGTACAACTGGTAATTTTTAGGGGAACTTCTTTTCTTTGGCTTTTTACGCTGATATTTCATCTCTGTGCACTGTCGAGATACAGCCACAAGTCTCTACAGGCCAGACCCTTCATGTCCCCTCCCCATGCACGGGAGGATAGGGATTGCCATGAGTACCGTCTACCTGTAACCAGAAGCTGGTGTGAGCTGATTATTCTGCTGGCATCATATTAAAGGCATTTTTTTGTATCCTATTTCCTGGGTGAATGTACAAGTCTAGTCTATGCACATTTGTCACCAAAAAACACAAAAGAATTCAATGTACCAGCAGAAGTTACTGCTGTTCTAAATCAGCTTATGCCAAATTTACATAAATTCCTGCTAAAAATGTGTATTAAAAGCATCTATTTGGAACACTCTATTTACCATATAAATTGTGCAGGATCATAACTGCATTACTTGCAATCGCAGTACCAAAAAAGTCCCCCCCCCCCCCCCCCCATATTCCCTAGTAGTGCAGTCAA
The DNA here is from genome assembly GCF_901765095.1 of Microcaecilia unicolor. Taxonomy (NCBI): domain Eukaryota; kingdom Metazoa; phylum Chordata; class Amphibia; order Gymnophiona; family Siphonopidae; genus Microcaecilia; species Microcaecilia unicolor. Next base: position 110,276,757 of record NC_044041.1, read on the forward strand.
GGCAGCAGATCCTCCCTGCCCCAACTACAAACCCAGACCACCACGGATTGTAAAATAGGCCCAGGGAAGTCTAAGAGGGGGGTGGGGTAAGAACTGGGGATAAACAGGCAAAGAACACATTTTTGGCCTCCATTGAAAATATGGCTGAAAATTACCTTTCAGCCAAAACCAGGCACAAAAGGATTTGGGGCCAGTTTTGTCACCAAAACTGAAACTTGGTTGGCCCATACTAATGAGTTTTGCAAATCTGTTCTGTTTAGTGAGAGAAGAAAGGGTGAGGCGGCATCAAAGGCCACTACTGTGCGTTGACTAAAGGAGCCGATGTCGTCAGCTTATCTCCTGGGAGTGAAATGGCCCTCCTTGTTGCTAAGGCACATTCTATAAGGGAGGTTGCCACATCCTGGGCAGATTTAGAGCTGTTCCCCATAGGGTACTTGTAGAACAGCGACAGTCTTCTTTGAATACCAATTTTTTTTTTTTTTTTTTAAAGAGTAAATGTTGCTGCTAGGCAAGAGGATTTCTTTGGGGCCTCAGTATTCCCTCCCCTAGTGAAGGCTGCTTTGTCATGTCCCATACATATTGGACTGGTCTGGTGAGAATGCTAAGGAAGAAGAAATTAAGGCTTACATGCTAATTTTCTTTTAGCCTCACCAAACTAGTCCGACTTCCCACCCAGATTTCTAGTTTATATTTTTTCCTCACAGTTCAACTCTTCAGTTATAAACACATTATGTGGATAATGTTTGAATGAAAGTCTGCAATGATGCATAGGTTTGGAATTTCTTATAGAAATTTCTATTGCTTTGCTATTCAAATACTGATGTGCTAGAGCTACAGCTAGCCTTAGGAAAAAAAAACCACAAAAGTGTCTCTAGCTGTATATCTCCACCTGCTGGTCGACGGCATATAAACACCCACATGTATTGGGCTGGTCTGGTGACACTAAAGGAAAAAAAATTAACAGGTAAGCCCTAATTTCTCCTTTGGGAGAGGAAGAGCAATGTTTTCACTTTTCATGAATTCTTTATAAAAGGATATCAACATGTAGAATTCAGGAAATCATTTGTCAGGAAATGCACTCATATTATGCCCAGGATTCCCTGCATTCCTATATACAGCATTCAAGGCCCACATGCTCACCTGCCAACTCCTTTAACTGAGCAACTGCAGGCAGTACAGGGGGGCTCCGAGTCTGCAGAAAGAAGAGTGCCAGCAGTGTCAACGCATAATTATTCAACAGAGGACCTCCTCCAAAGGGGTTTCCTGAGAGACAGAGAGAGAGGCAGAGGCATTAAAAGACATGCACAGCCCACTACTTCCCTTCCACACACCCTGATCTCCAAATAATCAATTCCTAAACAGTGACTCCCCACAGCCCACTAGCCTCTAACCCTCCTCTCCGTCAACTATCTATCCATGAACGACTTACATCCTCCATCAAATCTTGATCCCTGAGGAGGGGGGAGGAAAGATGAGAGACCCCCAGACACTAGATAAAGTCCCATGGCTCACCAGCAAGTTCCTTCTGCTTGGCCCAGTAGCGCAATGTGTACACCAGGGGGCGGACCCTATCATCCACTTCTGCATAAAGCTGCAGCAGACGTGTGTTACAGAAGGCCAGCCTATGGAGAAAAGTCAGAGAGTTTGAGGAAATCAGCAACCATCCCCAAGAAAATACGCTCAGTCTTGGATACTGATCTTACATGCTGTCACGAAAATGCATAGCCACCCACCTTGGGTTACCCTGCGGCCACTCAGAGGATCTATCCCCAGCACAGCTCAGGTCCGCTTTCACCTGCTGCTTGTGCTCTTCACTAGCACCCTCCTCCCACCGACTGGGTCCCAACTGCCTCTGTGTGAGTCTCCCGCTCTCAAATTATCCCCAGTAATTTCTGTTTTACTGGAGGTCACACTCCCAGTGGTCCCAGTTCCCAGAAAGCACTCACAGACCCAGCACACAAACCACCAGGATTCTTTATCAGTCCAGACAAAGAGACAAACTGAAGATTGTTCAATTTTCAAGACAATAAACAATGAACAAAAAATATGCAATCAGCAAAAACAATAACAGGTAACTGAAATATGGATCAATTATAACCCAGAGCATGAGAGACCTTATAACAAAGTTCCATCTGGAAGGTATACAAGAGGGAATTCTCCAGATGGAAAACTATAATTCTAGAATGAGCTCATATACTGGTAGAGCTATTATCTCTTTTGATGCAGAGTATGATTGGAGAATAGATCTAAAATCTCTCCTGTTACCCAGGGGTTAGAGTGTCACTAGCGAGAGAATTTTTGAAATTTTTTGCACACATGTAGAATAAGCAAATTCTTCAGAGCAGTGATCCTTGTGATTTTTCTGGGGAGGAGAAGGCTTATGGCAGGGGGAGACATCCAATGGAATTAGGTCCCAGTGGTGAATAACAGCAGTCTGAAGGCACAGGCAAGCGCCAAGGTTGAGGATATGAATAAGGAGGAGAGTTGTTCACCTGTACTGTCTTCCAAGCTGGCAGACTTCTGCGAGAGATGTGGCATAGTGTCTGTTGCTTGTAATATGCTGACACTGCCTGCTCCAAATCTTCTGAGGAGTTGAAGAAGTGCTGCTCTGTCAAGTCTGAGGGACAGGGGACTGACAGGCTGAGGAAGGGTATGGCTCCCTAACTGGAGTTGTATTGCTTAGCCAGTGAACCCTCTAGTTGTGAGGGATAGGAGAATTTATGTCTCTTGATTTAAACTGTAGCCACCTTATTAGAAAACATGGTGTGGTTTTCCTGTTTGTGAGAATGACTAACACACTTAGAAGATATGTATTTCTTTTTCTCTCTCTGTTTACCTGCTGGTTTGCTTACTGTGCTGACAGACCACAGGAGTTTAGAACTGGTCTGAGGAGGTGGGGGTGGTGTGAAGGTCCTGATGCTGCAAGCCTTGCACAACACAGCCTCCAGCTGCAGGTAGAAGGATATTAGCTCGCTGTGTGGTTTAAGTTTCCTTGCCATTTTCCATTATTTTGAACCCCTAAAGAGGATTTGAAGTCCAAGGCAGCAAGACAAACAAAAATCTGCCCATTTTGTGTGACCCCCCCCCCCCCCCCAAAACAAAGGGGGGGGGGCAAAATTGACCCATCTGCAGAACTGAATCATTCTGTGCTAGGGCTTGTGAACCAAACTGGAAGTAATATAATAAACTCTGCTGGAACACTTATGAGGAGAAGAGAAACCAAGGAGGTGAAGAGGTGTGCTAAGCACATGTCTGTGGATGTTAAAGACTGTATGCTCACTTCACCTACAGAGGCAGTGTGGGGGCCCCTGCTCATGCTCAGAGAAGGAGGTATAAAAATCATGTCACCTAGAGCAGCATCTGCCAAGTTGGTCCTGGAGTACCCCCTTGCCAGTCAGGTTTTCAGGATATCCACAATGAACATGCATGAAAGAAATCTGCATACAATGGAGGCAGTGTATGCAAATCAGGAATGGACACTGTTTAGAAATACCATCTTGGAAGCCCAGACCAGATGCATTCCACGTATTTACAAAGGTGGAAAGAAGAGAAAACGACAGCCAGCATGGTTAAAAGGTGAAGTGAAAGAGGCTATTAGAGCTAAAAGAATGCGAAAAGAACCAAATGAGGAAAATAAGAAGCAACATAAGCACTGGCAAGTTAGATGCAAAGCATTGATAAAGAAGGCTAAAAGATAATATGAAGAGAAACTTGTCACAGAGGCAGAAACTGGATTAAACACAATGTATATCAGAAATAGAAAGCCTGTGAGGGAATCTATGGGACCATTAGATCAGGAGCACTTAGAAAGGATATGGCCATAACGGAAAAACTGATTGAATTCTTTGCTTTGGTCTTTACGGAAGAAGATGTAAGAGATCTGCCTGTACCAGAAATGGTTTTCAAGGGTGATGATCCAGAGGAACTGAAAGAAATTTCAGTGAACCTGGAAGACATACTGAGCCAAATTAGAGAAGTAAATCACCTGGACCTGATGGCATGTATCCAAGGGTACTAAAAGAACTCAAAACATGAAATTGCTGATCTGCAATCAGTAATCTATTGGTAAAGTTGTCCGTAGTACCTGAAGGGGGCCAATGTGACACTGGTTTTTAAAAAGGGTTCCAGGGGTGATCTGGGCAATTACAGATCAGTAAGCCTGATATCAGTGCTGGGTGAAATACTGGAAACTACTATAAAGAATTAAATTACGGAGCACATAAATAAACATGGTTTAATGGGACACAGTCAGAATGGTTTCAGCAAAGGTAAGTCTTGTCTCACAATTTGTCTCATTTCTTTCGGAAAGTTCTGACAAAACTTCCTCATTAAAGACTCCTGAGAACATTAAAGAGCCATGGGATAGGAGGCAATGTTGGAGGTGGCCAATGTGATGCTGATTTTCAAAAAGGGTTCCAGGGGTGATCTGGGAAATTACAGATCGGTAAGCCCGACGTCAGTGCCGAGTAAAATAGTGGAAACTACTATAAAGAATTAAATTATGGAACACTTAAATAAACACAGTCAAAATGGTTTCAGCCAAGGGAAGTCTTGCCTCACCAATTTGCTTTATTTCTTTGAAGGCGTGAATAAACATGTACCTAGATTTTCAGAAAGCTTTTGATAAAGTTCCTCCTGATAACATTAAAGAGTCATGGGATAAGAGGCAATATTCTGCTGTAGATTAAGAATTGGTTATTGGACAGAAAACAGAGAGTAGAGTTAAAATGGCCATTTCTCTCAATAGAAGATGGGTAAATAGTAGTGTGCTGCAGGGATCTGTGCTGTTTAATATATTTATAAATCATCTGGAAATTGGAACAACAAGCGAAGTGATTACATTTTCAGATGACACAAAACTATTGTTAAAACATATGCAGACTGTGAAAAATTGCAGGAAAGGGGATGGGACTTGATTTTCCCCCTTTTCTATGGTTACAACCAAAGAGGTTTACATATTATAAACAGGTACTTATTTTGTAATTGGGGCAATGGAGGGTTAAGTGAAGTGCCCAGAGTCACGAGGAGTTGCAGTGGGAATCAAACCCAGTTCACCACTATCAAAGCCTGCTGCACTAACCACTAGGCTACTCCTCTACCAATCCCAATTTCCTAAGGAAGACCTTAAGAAATTGGAAGTCTGGGCATCCAAATGGCAGATGAAATTTAATGTGGACAAATGCAAAGTGATGCACATTGGGAAGAATAATCCAAATCACAGTTACCTAATGCTAGGGTTCAAGCTGGGGGTCAGCAACCCCCCCCCAAAAAAAAAAAAATCTTCTGCCCAGTGTGCGAAGACAGCCAAAAAAGCAAACAGGATGCTAGGAAATATTAGGAAAGGGATGGTAACAAGACCAAAAATACTATGATGCCTCTGTATCGCTCCACGGTGTGACCTCACCTTGAGTATTGTGTTTAGTTCCGATAGCCACATCTTAAAAAAGATATAGTGGAATTAGAAAAGAAGAGTGACCAAAATGATAACGGGGATGGAACTCCTGTTGTATAAGGAAAGGCGAGGTTAGGGCTCTTTAGCTTGGAAAAGAGATGGCTGAGGGGAGATATGATTGATGTCTACAAAATCTTGAATGGTGCAGAACAATTAGAAATGAATCAATTTTTCACTCTTTCAAAAAGTAGAAAGACTAGGAGATTCTCAATGAAGTTACATGGAAATACTTTTAAAACAAATAGGAGGAAATATTTTTTCACTCAATGAATAGTTAAGCTCTGGAGGATGTACTATCAGCGTTTAGCATATTTGGATTTAAAAAAAAAAAAGGTTTAGACAAGTTCCTGAAAGAAAAGTACATAGTCTGCTACTTAGACATGGGGCAGTCACTGCTTGCCCTGAAATTGGTCGCATGGAATGTTGCTATTATTTGGGTTTCTGCCAGGTACTTGTACCCTGGATTGGCCACATTTGGAAACCAGATACTGGGCTAGATGGACCATTATTCTGATCCAGTATGGCTACTCTTATGTTAAAACCTGACAGGCAAGGGGGTAAGCCAGGAGTGAGTTGGGAAACACTTGACTAGAGTGTGTCTGCATTCCCCTGGCTACTCTACAAAGTTGTTATACAGAGTTGCCCCCCTCCCTTTCCTCACCTGTTGTTGATGGAAATGTCACCTTGAAGCGCAGACTCTTTATGCTGGAATTTGACAACAGGCAGCCGTGCAGATGTCAGTGCCTGCACACCATGCACGCCAGGTACACACTGTCGTAGTACTGCTGCTATCAACTCCAGGATCTCCGATGTGGATGCAGATTCCAGGTCCACATCACTCAAAATGGAGTCCTCAGATAGAGTATCCAATGGAACCTTATCCTCGTTCTGCTAAGAAAGACAATGGCATGAAGAAAGAATACAAACATTCCCCTCCTGAAGAGCAAATGAGTAAGCATGTTGCTGAGATAGTAAGTGGGGTTGGTAAGGAGAAAGGAACAGAAAAGACCATCTCACCTTGCTATGGAACAGTACTGTGGGTAATGGACACACAGGTGGTGTCCTCCCTAGGGGCTAAAGTGAGGATAGATGGGAAAGGACAAAGGTGGCCTCATTTGTCCTGGGGCAGTAAGAGGAAGGACATACAGAAGGGAACCGCTCACCTTCTCTTCCTGGGGCTTCCTGGCATTCGCCTGGAAAGTTTTTGTGTGCTCCAGATCCAGAAACAAATCCAAGTCACAGCAATGAACTTCAAAACTGTTCACTGAGGAGCCAAAAGGGAGGACCTCACAGCCTGCAGAAAGACAGCTTATTAGTACATCTCTGACTTTATCAGACAGCAAAAAATGAGATGAAGACTTCGTTTACAGACCTACCAGGAAAGAATTCAGAAAAAACCTCCTGGAGTAATGTGACTAGCAGGTCTCGCAACCTGCGCTCATTCTCCGAGAACTGGAAAAGGGTGACCAGTTGCTTCAGCTGCTCATCCACCTGCAGACAGACAAACAGAGGGAATGTCCACATTCTTACCGAATTGTTTCCTACTTTCCACATGCCTACTCCAGATAGGAATCTAGGGATGACATCTGTACCCACTGGTCCTCAATGCTCCCAGTGCTGCCCTGCACTTTACCTTTCACAGGAAGGCCTGACAACATCTATATCTTTCAATAACCTTAGTGCTGACCAACTCTCCCTTGCCCAGAGAGAAGCAGAGGGGTAATCTCAGTACCTTGAGCCTTCCCCTCGTCTCATTCATCCTTACATAGAACTGGGGCTAAAGCAACGGCATGAATGATGGAAGGCCACACTCTCCTACAAGAGGCATTGGACTGGTTGCCCCAGTATATTCCCTGACCTTGAGTCAGCAAATCATGAATGACAGCAATGCCAGGGCTGAACTTACATCACTGCAGAGACACAATGCCTGGGACAGTTTCTCTGGGCTCAGCTCTTGGCCCCTTGCAGACCCCTGCTTCTTGGGAAGGATGTACTTAAACTCTTTCTTGTCACGAGGCTTCACACGCAGCTTCTGCCCGTCCATGCAGTGTTGAGGGTGGGAGAGGACTTTCTGCAGGACTGTCTGATCCTGGAGCTCTATGATCGCATAGACTCCCTATGGAAAACAAAGCAGGAGACCGTAAGTCAGTAGCCAGTACTTGCATCACAGACAGTGCCCCTACCTCTCTGCCCATTCAGAAACCCTCTGAAATAATCAAACACCAACATTTTTAAACATTATCTACTGTACCTGAATGCAACTCACCTTAAGCTACCAAAGAAAAAAAGTCATGAGGTAAACAAAAAAGTACCCATATCAAGAGCCTCAATATTTACCAGTTATGGCCTTTTTTTTTTAAACCTCAGCTGAAAGGGAAAAGGCACAGCCATTTTTACCTTCTCTTTATCCATTACTATGCTACAGATGGTTCCAAAGCTCGAGAAATAATCTGATAGCTCCAGCTCTGATGTTTCTCTCCGGAAGCCGCTGACAAAGATGCTCTTTTCTTCCTGAGACTTCCTCTGAGCCCGCACTTCAGCTAGCTTCCGATGCTTCTTCCCTCGCAAGTGATCATCCAGGCTTGATCCTGTCGGGAAGAGGGAGCTGTTCAGAGAGAGGAGCAGGACTGCAGATCAGCTCAGCTCCTGGTGTGGGAGGAGGGGAAACGAAGAGAGAATTGGAGACAACCTACAATTCCAAATGATTGGTTGCTAGATCAAATGTGTGACTCATACCCAAGTGGTTTACATATTACATACAGGTACTTTTTTCTATCACTACTGGACTCATAATTAAAGTTTTTCATAACTGGGGCAATAGAGGGTTAAGTGACTTGCCCAGGGTCACAAATAGTCAAAGTCATCCATCTGAAATTGAATTTTTGTACATTCATGTGCAATATCAGAATGGACATTTTTTTTCTAATATCTATACATATACAGATATCAACAAGGTCCTGCATTTTGAAAGCTTTCATAACATAGCCTTGAAAGTCAATTTACCTTACAGCCAGTTCCTTAGGCTTAGAAGATGGTGTTCTGGCACTAAGGATTTTAAAGGGATATCTGACGAAATGTACAACTGATTTATTGCATGAGGCTATCCAGAGGGAGGAAGGGATATAATAGAGATATGAAAACTGATAAATTGCTATTGGTTATGAAAGAGAAAAGGATGACAGGCTTATATGTACCATGAAGTTTAGTCATCTGTACAACATTGGCACATAGTTCAGAATTTGAAAATATTACAACTGCTTATAAATGGAGAAAAAAAAACCCCTAAGAGACATGTTGGTACCATCCGCAATGACAAGGAAAGACAGACTGCCCAAGCAACCAGCTCAGGGATATTTTAAATAGAGGAGATGAGATGTTCTATTTGAGAAATATTATTAAAAATCATTGTGCTTATACATTCAGGTACTGGCCAGATTATCCATTTGCAACATTTTTCAGCTTGTGAAACAGAAGGTGTAATTTATGTGGCTCTCTGCTCTTGTAACCTTTTATACATTGGTAAAGTCAAAAGAAAGTTTAGAACCAATATCAGAGAAGTTATATAAAAAGAAAGTCTATGGATAAACCATTACTTGAACATGCTTTGGATAAAGATTACAAATTTCTGATTTCAGAATTTATGTACTCTATGTAGAAACATAGAAGCATGACAACAGATAAGGGCCAAATGACCATTCCAGTCTGCCCTTCCTCAGTAACCACTAACTCCTCCTTTTCCTAAGGGATCCCACATGCCTGTCCCACACTTCCTTAAATTGTGACACAGTCTTGATCTCCACCGGGAGGCCATTTCATACATCCACCACCCTTTCCGTGAAGGAGTATTTTCTTAGATTCCTCAGCATATTTCCTCTCAACTTCTTCCTATGCACTCTCATTCTAGGGATTTCCTTCATTTGAAAACGGCTGACCTCCTGTACATTGATGCCACTGAGGTATTAAAATGTCTCCATCATATCCCCCCTCTCCCATCATATACGTGTTGAGGTTTATAAGCCTGTCCCCATATGTTTTATGACAGAGATCGCTTACCAATTTTGTAGCCGCCCTCTGGACCAACTCCATCCTGTGTATATCTTTCCATAGGTGCAGTCTCCAGAATTGCATGCAGTACTCTAAATGGGACCTCACTACAGACCTATACAGGGGCACTATCACCTATTTTTTCCTGCTGGTCATCCCTCTCCCTATGCACCCAAGCATCCCTCTGTCTTTGACAGTCGCCCTTTTTGTTTGGCACCAACGTTATCAGACACAATCACTCCTAAGACCCGCTCTTCTTCCATACACAGAAGCACTTCACCCCTGATATTGTACTGTGCCCCTGGATTCTTGTAACCCAAGTGCAAAACCTTGCATTTCTTAGCATTAAATTTTAATTGCTAATTATCAGACCATTCTTCGTTTTGCCAGATCGTTCCTCATGTCATCCACACCCTCCAGGGTGTCCACTCTATTACAGAGGTTGGTATCATCCGCAAAGAGACAAGATGCTCCTAAGACAAGAACAAAGGTATTTTCTAGAATTTGAATAGTTATACATACGAGTTCAACAAAGAAACTGAATATAGTGTTTTTTGCTGAACTTTCCATATTGTATGGAGTCATTGAATGATGTTTAAACAACTGTTGTTCTCTTTGAACTAATTAGTTAACGTAAATTCTCTCTCATTTTGCCCTTGAGATGTGTGGACTTTTGATATTATCGTTTGAATATAGTGTTATGATATATACTTTTTGGATTCAAAGTAACAAACGCATGTTTATAGATCATACATGCAATTAATTATGAAGTTGACTACAGTGTGTAATAGTATTGTATGGAAATACCATAAAATCTGTTTAAATTATTTTTTATGATTGTGCTACCCTAAATAATGAGATGCATCATAGACTGTACATATATTTTCATATTTTTTAGAACTGCTATTTTATGGTGAGACCACAGTGAACATCTGATTTTGAGTGTCATTTAAGTTAATCCTGTTTTCTACTGATGGATCAAATCAGTGCCCAAGTCGCCCCCTTTTTAATATATTTTTTTTAATCTTTACATTTCAGCTGTTTTAGGGGTATGTTTACCAAGGTGTGTTAGCGCTTCTAACGCGCCTTTAAAGTTAAGGTGTGTTAAACGCTAACGCGCCTGTACATTTCTAAGGGCGCATTAGCGTTTAACACACGTAAACCATTTACGTGTGTTAAAAACGCTAAAGCGCCTATAGCTCACCTTAGGCATTAGTTAGTTAACTAGAGTCTACAATCTGCAATTTTATGGGAACAGATAGTTTTAATTTATGGTTGCTGAATGTCTTCCAAGGTAAATTTTGGGTTTGGATTAGAACTTTATTGCACAGTTGTTCTCATACCAATAATTGGAAAAGACTGCTCATTTCAGAAGACTCCTGGGATGTCATGTGTCAATCACTACTTTAGTGCGAGGAGGGAGAAACAAGATGGCGTCCGGAAGGGAACGCTAGCCAGACGGCTCGTCACCCGTTTTCCCTCAATCTTCAACAATTATTACCTGGAGATGCCAAAGCGGAGGGGCAAGCAGCGGGTGACTCCTTCCACAGCTGCTGTGGTTTCGGGACCGATGGACCGTTTTGCAATGCCTGAGAGAGGTACGGGGCAGGATTCCTCGCTGCAGGAGGGAGCGATGGGAGGTTCCTCGCTCCCTCAGCTTGAGGCCGATATCACCTTTAGCCCCGAACAGCGGAGACCTCCGATGATGCCGGCAAGGGGTCTACAGCAGGGGCAGGAAGCACTCGGCGTCTCTGACCTGGAAGTGCATCCAGTAGAGGGAACTGCAGCAGACCAAGAATTGCCGGCTTTGGAAGCCGGAGGAAGAAGAATCAGTGAATTGCTGGCTGGGAATCAGGAGCAGACATTGAAGAAAGATTTGACTGAGCTTGCTATACCCAGTAAGTCATTTTTGCCTTCTAAACCTGGGAATATAACTCTTGACTCGATTTGGGAAGCCTTGGTAGGGCTCGAGAATTCTTTTTCACAGAAGATATCTCAGGTGCTACAAGCAACTCAATTGCCTTTGGAAAAAATTGAAACTTTAGAAAATAGAATGAGTAATACTGAGAAATCTTTATTGTCATATAATGAAGCATTAAAAACTTCTCAACAAATACAAACTAATTTGATAAAAGAGAATATTATATTGCATCAAAAGACTGAAAATTTGGAAAATCAACTAAGAGCTAAAACTCTTAGGTTGATAAATTTTCCAAAAACCTCATTAATGGCTCCACTAATAAAGTTTAAGAAATATTTATCAGACATTTTAAAGATTCCCAAACAAGCATATCCTCCAATTTCAAAAATTCACTATTTACCTCCATATAAAATTGAGAAACAAAAAGATATAGTGGGCCAACAAGAACAAAGCTCTGATGCTTCATTTGACATATTGAATTTAACGCAAGAATTTCAAAAAGAAGAAATGACGACTCCAGCAACATTGATTGTCTCTTTTGTGTTAGAACCCGACCGCGATTGGGTCCTTAAACAATTTTTCCGTCATAGAGATGAACTCTTTATGAATAATAAAATTAGAGTATTTCCAGACATTGCTAGAGCAACACAAAAGAGACGCCAAGCGTTTTTGAAGCTCCGTCCAAGGGTCCTACAGTTGGGAGGACTATTCTGGTTAAACTTTCCATGTAAATGCGTGATAAAAGTTAGCTCAGTTAAATATATTTTCTATGATGCAATTCAATTGAGCAATTTTCTTGATTCTAAGTTTGCAACTAATCCTAGTCAGCAAATGCAGGCTCTGTCTACATCTACTCCGTAAATAGGATAGTAACAGGCATATTATGTTCTCTTCTTTTTTTCTATCTTATGTATTAATGAGAATAAGTTTTCCTGGAATTTTACCTTGTTTCTCCTTTCAAATGGTGGACTTGAAATGGACGAGATAAAGCAATTTCTTTAGACTTTGAATTTCCTATGAAAATGATGTATAATATCTTCCATTTTTTCCATTACAAGTGTTCTTGTAATAATTTGTTAAAACTTATAAATAAAACAATAAACTACTTTAGTGCGATAGTGCCTTTATAACAACTAGCATGGCATTTGACTGATGTTTTGACCTTTGCATGCTGCCACAGAAGCACCCAGAAACCAGTTCCCTCTATTCTTAAACTACAAATTAAGGACCCTGTTTACAAAGGCGCACTAGTGTTTTTAGCACACGCTGTGTAGATGTCCATAATATTCCTATGGGTGTCTACACGGTTAGTGCACGCTAAAAATCCTTCCGCACCTTTGTAAACCAGGCCCTAAGTATCTGATCTCTCTCCACAGCAGTTGTTGCAGTAGCCACCATAGTCGCAAGTCTATTTTGTGTGTATGTACTTTCCTGTCATAAACTGGAGTTCCTTTTTCTTTAATGTTTTTAATTTGTACACCGATTCCAGCACAGCAAATGAGATGAAGCGTATAGGAACTGAATGGGCTATCTCTCCTTTGTCAAACTGAGAATTGGTAGCAAGGCTTTGTAAAAGAGGCCCTAAATAAATACATACAAAAACAAGAAAGTATGACAAAAGTGGCAGATGCCAAAATTACTAATGCCTGACCCAGACTTTCTGTGAAATCTTTTTTCTTTAGGATATTGCATCTACGGAGCTTCTGACCTAATCAGGCTCACCATGCCAAGGTGAATGTTAGCAGACATTATTATAAGTTTTTATCACATAGGGATATGCAGTCACTTGAAATGACATAGGGAGGTGAAACTAGGTCTTATCTGCTAATTTTCTTTCCTTTAGTCCCACCAGACCAGCCCAGAGCCTGTGGGCACTGACCAGTGGATAGACATGGGGCAGGTGAAGCTGTCCTGGATGCTTGGCCCAATAAGGGCACTGTACAGCCTTGGATGCTCACAATATTTCAAATGAACATGCAACAGACCATCTGTTTTCCATTTTGCTTGAGAAGTTTTACTACTAATAATCATAATATACTGCCAGTAAAATTAAAAAAAAAAAAAAAAAAAACTTCAAAAAGTTGTTAGAAAATAAATTAATGCCAAGCCTGAAGAGAGGAGGACTTGATAAAAGAGTGAACAGAGCAATATTAAAGCATACTAAAGTGGTTTAATAACTGGTAATATATTAGGGAGGGCCTCTAGACTGCTCCGGTGGAACTAAAAGGAAAGGCAATTAGCAGGTAAAACCTAATTTCTCCTTCCTCAGCATCCTCAACAATCCAGTTCTGAAACTGTAGGATGTATTAAACTACATAAGTACATAAGTATCGCCATATTGGGAAAGACCAAAGGTCCATCGAGTCCAGCATCCTGTTTCCAACAGTGGCCAATCCAGGTCACAAATACCCGGCAAGATCCCCAAAATGTACAAAACACTTTATACTGCTTATCCCAGAAATAGTGGATTTTCTCCAAGTCCATTTAATAACGGTCTATGGACATTTCCTGTAGGAAGCCGTCCAAACCTTTTTTAAACTCCGCTAAGCTAACCGCCTTTACCACATTCTCTGGCAACAAATTCCAGAGTTTAATTACACATTGAGGGAAGAAACATTTTCTCCGATTCGTTTTAAATTTACTACATTGTAGCTTCATCGCATGCCCCTTAGTCCTAGTATTTTGGAAAGCGTGAACAGACGCTTCATATCTACCCGTTCAACTCCACTCATTATTTTATAGATTATCATCATATCTCCTCTCAGCCGCCTTTTCTCCAAGCTGAAGAGCCCTAGCCGCTTTAGCCTTTCCTCATAGGGAAGTCGTCCCATCCCCTTTATCATTTTCGTCGCCCTTCTCTGCACCTTTTCTAATTCCACTATATCTTTTTTGAGATGTGGCAACCAGAATTGAACACAATATTCGAGGTGCGGTCGCACCATGGATCGATACAAAGGCATAACATCCTCATTTTTGTTTTCCATTCTTTTCCTAATAATACCTAACATTCTATTTGCTTTCTTAGCCGCAGCAGCACACTGAGCAGAAGGTTTCAACGTATCATCGACGACACCTAGATCCCTTTCTTGGTCTGTGACTCCTAACATGGAACCTTGCATGACGTAGCTATAATTCGGGTTCCTCTTTCCCACATGCATCACTTTGCAATTGCTCACATTAAACGTCATCTGCCATTTAGTCTCCCAGTCTCGTAAGGTCGTCTTATAATTTTTCACAATCCTCCCGCGATTTAACGACTTTGAATAACTTTGTGTCATCAGCAAATTTAATTACCTCACTAGTTACTCCCATCTCTAGGTCATTTATAAATATGTTAAAAAGCAGCGGTCCCAGCACAGACCCCTGGGGAACCCCACTAACTACCCTTCTCCATTGAGAATACTGACCATTTAACCCTACTCTGTTTTCTATCTTTTAATTAGTTTTTAATCCACAATAGAACACTACCTCCTATCTCATGACTCTCTAATTTCCTCTGGAGTCTTTCATGAGGTACTTTGTCAAACACCTTCTGGAAATCCAGATACACAATATCAACCGGCTCCCCTTTATCCATATGTTTGTTCACCCCTTCAAAGAAACTAGTTCTCAAGATGGATAGGACTCTAAAATCTTTGCTCAAAAAATTTCAGTCCCATACTATACATATGTGCTCCTTACCCGGAGCAGACAATGCTTTGCAAATATAAGAAGAAACAACTGTATCACCAGTTTGCAGTTGTGAATCGGAAGCATCACTCCCAACTCTATCCATAAGGCTGAAACACCTCCAGTGGACAGTTTTCAAACCTTAGGAGATTGTTTCCTTTTGAAATTAAATGTATATGCTAATAAAACATTGCCTCAGCTACTGGGCAATAATAGAAATTGTTTGTTTTTTTCTTAAAGGTTTTAATCAAGGTGAACCAATCTGCCCAACCTTGGAAACTGGTTGGTCACTTCAATGTACTTCTAAATTACATAATGGACACAGCAAAATAAAAAAAAATTGACCTACCTGAAATGAGACCACCACTTTTGGAAGAAAGGACATTATTGCATAATAGGATCTGTGCATGTTAAAATCTGTACCTCAAATTTTCTTAGAAGAGATAGAAACCAAGATGCTCCTTAAAGGGTGGGGGGGGTCAAAGGACAGAAGTCCCAGCACCTTAAGCAGCAGAATAAAATTTCACTTAGGACAGGAGAAATGCACAGGAGGACGAATCACATTAAGAGAACCTTTCCAAGTGTGTGTGTATGTGTGTGTGTGTGTTTGGCATGACCACTCAGCAGCCAAGCCATAATAGAAAAATGGAGACAGAAGCAATCTCTTTTACAAGGAAATCTGAAGATGTTGAAATGTCTTAGACAGATTAAATCAACTAACCAAAACCTCCATGGTAGTTTGGTGACATAAGGAAACTGTAGCAAACAGAGATATGAGACTATCCGACTGACTTCATGTCAGCATTCTTTTTTGGCATCTCTGATTGAGCTGTTTTTTTCAATACATGATCAAGGCAATCTTCTGTACATATCCATTATACTTTAACAGTGAAGGTTTGTTGTGTAGCCCCTGAAGCAGCCCTGCTGGGCGAAACACGGCCTGTGTCAGGCTGTTTATACACACATATGTTTTAATTGTTTTTATCAATAAATTACGTTTTGTCTCTCAATGATCTGCTTTGTTCGTCTTCCCCTTTGGAGTCTGCAGATCGTCTGCCTTTGTGCTTTCTTGGACTTTCCCAATCTATCTTACAGTGTGCACCTGTTAAACATTTACATTCACTTGTTCCTTAGAAACCAACAACTCTTCTAATTGTTTAGGATCAAATAATTGGTAATTTTTTAACTGATATAATATTCAACAAATACATGGAAATTTAAGTGTAAAACTGGCCCCTAGAGCCAAAGTCCTTCGACGCATTGCCAAAAAGGCTTTGCCAGGTTTCTCTGGATAAATCTGTTTATACTCTTATCTTAGATCTAAAGAAAAAAAAAAAAGAGTCTGAAGAAAAGTCTCAGTACAGCATCTCTATCCATTTCAAGAGCAAACATTACTACAGCAGTAGTTCTTTGGGTAATTATTTCCAACGATGATTCCAAAAAGGATGTTAAGTTCATACTCTGTAAGGACTTTATATGCACCCAAAGCCAGAAGAATGAATTTATGAACTGTTTCCAAGCACCTGCATCTATGTGGCACAGAAGAAACGGAATGCAAAGTTAAATTGGAATACTCCTTGAACTCAAAAGGCAAACATAGTAATTGGTCATGAATCTCTAACCTAAAAAGTGTAGACCTAACAAGAAAGTAGCCTACCCTAGAAAAGACTAACCACACAGCCCAAGAGATTGGAAGAAGTGTAGTACACGGGCTGCCACCTCTGTGGTGTCTTAAAGAACACTGGCTTTAAACAATCAGATGTCCCAAATTAGACACATTCGGAATCCTTCTGGGTGAAGGAAAGGTGCAACCAATAAAACCTTCTGGGAGAATGCTTTGGGAACAGTTTTCCAGGCCCAAAGGAAATATGCAGGTCAACTGAAAAATGAGATGCTAGACTTGATGGACCTTCAGTCTGTCCCAGAATGGTATTACATATAGGCATATTTTCAAAGCACTTAGCCTTCCAAAGTTCCATAGGTTTCTATTGTATAAAAATGCTACAGCTATGAGCCTTGGTCCCCTGCCTAGACTTTGGTTCAGGCTCTAAAATGAGGGACAAGCTTACAGGCCTGTGTGACTCTTGCTTGAACTCCCAGTGTTGGAGCACTGCAGAGAACAACAGGAAACACAAGGGTGGGGGTCCAAAGGACAGAGTGACATTGTGGTCAGCCATGGTGTGAGAAAGGAAAGGTGTAGCTGGATGCAGGGTCTTGCATAAGATTTGTGGTCAAGTGAGCTAGAGACAAAACCATGTTAGCAAGATAAAGCTACTCATTAGCATGAGCCAATCAGTGGCAACCATGACATTAGCATAGATCCAATCAGGTATATCTACAGTCATATTATCCATATCCTGAGGGCACCAATAAAAATCAGAGTATTTCCTGGTTTGAGCTAGAGAGAAGGGTTGGCACTCTCTCTCTCCAAGGGAAACCAATGTGACCAGCAGAATTGACAAATTACCTAATTGCTTTCCCTTGTAAAACCTTTAATTGGTAAAAGAAATTATAAAACATTAGGAACTAATTAACACCTGTTTGCAGCTGGATTATTATATTCCTATAACTAATTGATTGTACGTGCCTGTTGTCAATCACTGATTTGACTTGTATCTTGGCAAATAAACTCCTCATCCCAAATGATGTTCTGTGGACTTCACTTTATAATCAGAGGCTGTAAGTATAAATGCTTTTGCTGTATCAGGCTATCTTTCGCTGCATTGTATAACTTGTAATCTAAATCCAGTTTGTCATAAAGGCTGGTATCTTTTCCTTAGACCTAACGTCTCTCTCAGTGGCAATTCCTTTTAGAACCTCACAACTTCTTGATTACCCCAGTACTAGTGCTATTTAGAGATGGAGTCAGATTTGAGGTCTCTGGACCCCTATATTTAAACACTATGGAACTTTGGAAGGCTAAGTGCTTTGAAAATATGCCTCATAGTATCATAGTAGATGACGGCAGAAAAAGACCTGCATGGTCCATCCAGTCTGCCCAACAAGATAAACTCATATGTGCTACTTTTTGTGTATACCTTACCTTGATTTGTACCTGTCCTTTTCAGGGCAGACCGTGTAAGTCTGCCCAGCACTAGTCCCACCTCCCACCACCGGCTCTGGCACTGACCGTATAAGTCTGCCCAGCACTGTCCCCGCCTCCTGCCACCGGCTGTGCCACCCAATCTTGGCTAAGCTCCTTAGGATCTACTCCTTCTGAACAGGATTACTTATGTTATATTCTTAGGGAATTTTTAAGCTGGAGGTGGATGATTTGGGTAGGGTCCAGTCAAGGAGAGAGGGAAAGAGAGAGAAAGGGAGGCTGCCAAAGTGAGATGCAGGATGGTCGGATTAGAGGGAAAGAGAGAGGATACCATCAGACACCTACTCTTCTCAACACTGCCACGGACCAGTCATAAGTACATAAGCACTGCCACGCTGGGAAAAGACCAAAAGGTCCATCAAGCCCAGCACTCCGTCTCCGACAGCGGCCAATCCAGGCCCCAAGAACCTGGCAAAATCCCAAAATTTAATAACGATCAATGGACTTTTCCTTCAGGAATCTGTCCAGACCCCCTTTAAACTCAGCAAGGCCAGCTGCCGTCACTACATGGCTACAGAATACCTGATGACCGTATTTTAGTATCGTCTGCGGTGTTTCCACACGAGTTACTAGCTACACTAAAACCGGAGTGGAGGAGTGGCCTAGTGGTTAGAGTGGTGGACTTTGGTCCTGGGGAACTGGGTTCGATTCCCACTGCAGGCACAGGCAGCTCCTTGTGACTCTGGGCAAGTCACTTAACCCTCCATTGCCCCAGGTACAAATAAGTACCTGTATATAATATGTAAGCCGCATTGAGCCTGCTATGAGTGGGAAAGCGTGGGGTACAAATGTAATAAAAATAAAAAATTTGCGCATTGCTCCATAAAACCGCAGTAATGCTGTGTACATCGGTCCTCATGCATGTTTAAGTAAGCTTGAAGTTTTATGAGTTTCTCAGATATTTTCCATAAGTTGTTTTTATAAACAGAAGTAGTGAACATAAAATCTTTTGTCAAAAAGAACTGGATCTATAAGGAATTTTGGTAAATGCTACAAGTGTGAGGTTTTAAGCATTTTACTCACCTTCTGATGATCCCATTTATCTTTGAGACAATTTGGGTGAAACATATAATATTCAATTGATTTGACTAATTTTGCCTATAACAACATTTCATAACCAGAGCGTTGAGTGCTTTTGCATACAGAGGAACGACTATCAGTGTAATAAACTATATTGCAAGTACAGACCTCCAAGGTCGGCCAAAAGCGCGCGCCTTCCCTATTTTCCAAGCACGCGCACCATTCCCTTTCTCACCCCTCGCGGCACAGGTACTCACGGTTCGCCACCTGCAACATACAGAGACAGCAGCGAAATCCACCCCGCGGCAACGGCTCAACATCAGCCTCCAGCTCCATCTTTCCACCGTATAGTTACTATTATTCAAATGTCTCCGCCACATGCCCCCGGCCCTACCGGAAACGACGAAAAGGGAAACCACTTCCGGCAACACACCAACTTGGGGGCGCCCCTCCTACTCAAGTGCTTAAGCCACAAGTCCTGGAGCAGGACGTAAGCACGCCGCCAATGTTCGGCGTAGGGAGACAAGAGTCAATGACCGGACGCCATGGCAACGGGGGGGGGGGGGAAGAGTAGGCGGGGCGACGTGTTCCGCCGCTTCCTTAAGACAAAGGGAGGGAGTGAGTGAGACGAGACAGTTACAGGCGACAGACAGTGTGGGGGAGGGGAGAGACCAAAACAAAGAGGGTGGCAGCGAGACGCACAAAGACCCCCTAGTGGCGGAACGGACCACCCCCCCCCCCCCATAATTCCTAGTCATGGCCCTGTACTTGCTAGCCCAGCGGGCTCACGCCCGCCGCAGGCGTCGGGTGCCGCAGGAACGGGTCTTTAAGACCCGCATCCAGTTCCTGAACATGCCCGAGGAGTTGGTGCTGCAGCGCTACCAGCTGAACCCCGAGATGATCCGCGACCTGTGCCACATCCTAGAGCGGGACCTGCAGCCTTCCACTGGCCGTAGCCACGCCCTCCCTGTCTATGTCAAAGTGACAGCTGCCCTCAACTTCTACACATCGGGCACTTTTCAGACACCAGCGGGCGATGCGGCGGGCATCAGCCAGGCCAGCATGTCGCGCTGCGTGGCGCAAGTAACGGCGGCCCTCGTGCGCCGGGCTAATATCTACATCTGCTTCCCCTTTAGCGCTCAGCAGCGCGAGAGCACCCGCCAGGAGTTTCTGGCCGTCGCTGGTTTCCCGCACGTGCTCGGCGCCGTGGGCTGCACCCACGTGGCGCTGAAGCCGCCCTCGGACCACGAGAACCTATACCGCAACAGGCAGCGCTACCACTCCATGAACATGCAGCTGGTATGCAACGCCCGGGGCATGATCACGCACGTGGTGGCCGAGTTCCCGGGCTCCATGCACGACGCCACGATCCTGAACCAATCCAGCTTGAAGCACATCTTTGCGAGCTGGCAGGAGGAGAGGGGATGGCTGCTGGGTGAGTGTCGTCGCCCCCCACCCCGGTCCTTAGCCCCCAGAGAAGGAGCCTCTTTTTAAGTCTGACTCGAGCAGGAAGGCGGGAGTTGAGGGGAAACAGGGGTTTTTTTTTTTTGCTGGCTCGCAGATCTTTGCACACAGTCCCAACGCAGATTGCAACAGCTTCATTTCCCTGTGTAAGACCCTACAGCAGAGACCACCCCCCACCTTTTGAGTCTGACCTCTCTAACGTGGGCAGATACTTTCTTCTCTTTGAGACAGCCAGTTCCTTGCCTGACCCTAACTGACTTAGGCCTATATGATCTTCTACTACTAGCATAGGCAACGGCGAAGGGCCTGTAGCTGGTTGCCCTGAGCACAGATAAATCAGAAATTCCAGTCAGCAATGAGACAACTTTAAAAATGTCTAGCCAGCAGGCTGTGCCTCGTATTACTGAGCTTTATTTATCTTATTTCTTACCATAGGAGACAGCGCCTACAGCCTGAAGACATGGCTAATGACCCCCATTGAGAACCCCCAGACTCCAGCTGAGCACCACTATAATCTTGTGCATCGCACCACACATGCCATCATCACACAAACTATTGCAGCACTGAAAGCTCGTTTTCGTTGCCTGAGCCGGTCAGGTGGGGTACTACAGTACAGCCCCCTGAAGGTTTGCCACATCTTTGTGGCCTGCTGTGTGCTACACAACATTGCAGTAGCCAGGGGTATAGAGGCATGCACAGAAGTTGGCACCCAGGAACCACAGGGCGATGATGAGGTTGCAAAGGAAACAGTAACAGCGGAGGCAGAGCAGGCCCGCTTGGCTTTGTTGCAAGATTTCTTCAGCTGAGATATGACAGGTAATATAGCAGGGCATGAATGGAAAAAGTACCTAAAGTAACGTATGGCAGCAGGTACTCTGTAGGAACAGCAACAGATATCTGCCTGCTGTTGAGCCCATGGTAGTGCCCTATCCATGTACTTCCAAAATGGTGAATTTGCATCAGCATCCTCCCATGCTATATGAGCTCACACCACAAACAGTTCCATACACCCACCCCTTCTTAATCTACAAAAGCACAGTTAATCTGCAAACTTCATGAACACTGCAAAATAGCCTTCTCAAAGATATGAGTGCAGTGCTGTATGAGATCAAAGGCCCATCAAGCCCAGCATCATCTTCTTGACTGCTGCCAACTGAAGTCAATTGAACAAGCACCTGCCTATTAATTATTCTCCAGAAACTTGTTCAGACTTCTTAAAATCCAGCTACACTGTTAATCTTGAGTGGAAGAGTGGCCAGTAGTAAAAGCAGCAGGCTGAGAACCTGGAAAGCCAGTGTTCAAATCCCACCAACACACCTTGGGCAAGTTACTTAACCTTGCTGTTGACTCAGGTACAAACATATTTGTGAGCTCTTTGGAGATAGGGATATACCTACCTCTAAAGGTAACTTACTTTGAACTGTATAGGTAAAGGCATGAGCTAAAAAAAAAAAAAAAAATCAGCAAAAAAAATTCACAGCTTAACTATTCATTACTTAAAAACTTTTCAGTATCTTGGTATGTCCATTAATCCTAACTCTATGCGAATGGGCAAATTCTGTATGAACTTGTTCAAACCATTGCTTTTTTTTTGTACCTCCAGAAACAATGAGAGCACAAAGTCCAAGCCATCTCTCCTTATTTCTCAGTCTCATTATCCCTTCTGCCCCATCAGGAATCTTCTATATTTGGGATTCATAGTTTATTGAATTTTGGATAACCATTTTGTTTACTCTTTCATTAAGAGGCTTTTCTGTGTGTCCATCACCTTTTCTTTGCTTATTTTCTTATAGTACATTCAAACCTCCCTAACCATTGCCCCATAACTTGTTCTAGAACACTTCTTCATGGAAAGACAGCCTGCTTCCTGTTTATTCCTTGAGGTACTTGAATCTGTATAAAATGTTTCCTTTTCCTCCAGGGGCTATATAAGCTTGTCTACCATTTGCCTTATGGTGGAAGCTGTTGAGCATTTTAGTAGCTACCATCTGGACTGATTCTATCTGGTTTATGTCTTTTTGAAAGTACACAATTTAAATGAGATCTTGCTAGATATTTAGACAGAAGCATCATACCCTGTCTCATGTCTTCTCCATGCTGAATTTATAGAGAACCATTCCATCCTCTTGATCGTATTGTTTTGTTTCTCTGTACTTGTGACTCAGCCTTATATTTTTGTTCCCTTATCTTTTTTGAAATGGTGGAACCAGAACTGCATACAGTCTTCAAGATAGGGTTGCATCCTGCTTTCTACACTTCTCAAGCCTACAGGAAGGCAGGATTCTTGCATCCCATGAAGCCTATGTCATCAGTCACAGGGAAGCAAGCAGTGAGACACAAAGACTGGTTCTTTTTCTGAATCTCTTTTCCTTTCTCTACAGTGCTCCAAACTTTGGATAAGTATCCTCACTTCAAGTCACCTTCCAGTACAAGAGGGAATGGATCTTCTCTTCCTAGCTGGAAATGAACATGATTCTTCATGTGGTTGAGGTTGCGAGCTGGAGCTAGAAGATGGGCCATTTGATTTTTTTTTCTCAGTTGGAGCTGAATAGCAGCTGCTCCCATGGCTCCCGTTTGTGGTTGGAGCTGGACAGTGGTTGCTCATGTGGATCTCTTAACCCATCTCCTTCACAAGTTCTCCAACCACCCATTCTTTTAGAGAATTTAAATCTAAAATTGTGATTAATTTTAATGTTTTACTCTCATTTTGTGCTTCTGATGCTCAAAAAGAATCTGGCATATAGTTTTAAGGATCATTGACGGGGACTCTGTACCACGTCCATACTGAATTTAAGTAGTGGGATCTGTGGCAGCAGTACCAGGACACCCTGTTCCCTACCAGTAGCCTCTTCTCAAGGTGTCTAATTTCCTTCTTCAATCCACTCGCTACCATAGACTATAACAAAGCCCGTCCACTACAATATCCAGACTCTTCCCCCACTGACAAAGATCCAGAGAGAGCATCTCCATCCCATGCCCACTCTCATCCCAAGAGATTCACAGAGACCTGGTCCCACTGTTAGCAGAAAATGAGACTTTTATTTTCTCTTCACTGTAAGAACCAGTTACAGAATCAGATTCTTAAAAAAGTGGATGAAAGATCTGGGTTTTCATCAATTTGTGGTAGAAAAGTCTCTTATCTGGCAGCGTATCTTTTACAACTGCACGTGGAACTGACTGTGCCCTTCCAAACCTGCTCCCAGGGCAGGAGCGGAGAACTCAATTCCTTGGCTGTATAAAACAATTCAAACACCATAATAAAAGAAAATATTAAAAAAAAAAAAAAAGAATGATATAAAGCATCTATACAAACAAATACTCTGCAGAATAAAAGATAAGGGGCATCCTCCTATCCCCAAGAATAGTCACGGATCACAAAAAAGTAAGGGCACTATCCCATCCCCCAGCCATAGGGCACTCACTGAGCATTGAAGGTAAGGGGGACTCTCCCATCCCATTTCCAAACCCTAGGGCAAACTTACAGAGCAATGAGGCATCCTAATTCCCTTGACACTCAGCTTTCTGTAGCATTCCCCTCGGCTCTATATACTGCTGAGTTTTAGCATGAATTCCCATGACACAAACTCTTCAGGCAAACCTGAGCCGCGAGGGGCAGCAACAGAATAAAGCGCCAGAGCTCTTCTTCCCCTGGGTACTATCCCTGATTCCTGCCCATGCAAGCACTCCATGGAAGCTCTTACTGAATATACCAGCTATCACTCTCCAATTTCACCCAAGTGTAATAGCCACAAACCCCAGCATCCTGCTAGATGAGAGAGAGCAAGCAGAATTCCCCTCTCTAATCTTCAAAGACAGTGACACTATCCATACAAGCATGTTATCCAGTTCTGCATTGCAGGTGGAGTGAGCAGCTGTGCCAGGGAAATGTTATCTGGAAAGCCCACAGGTAAGGTCCAAAGATGGAAGGAGGAACCCTAGCAGGGGATGGGAGGAAGGACAGCTGTTACTGAAGGGATGAGCCCTTTGTTTTGTTTTGCATTACACGTTTTTGTCTTCGGAAAGATAAATATTACAGTGCTGCTCTCAGTCCTCCAGCACAATGAGGTCACTGGTGCCAGCCGGGTGTACAGGGGGCAGCGGCAGGGCCGGTCTTGGGGGTAGAGCTAAGGATTTCACCTTCAGTGGCAAGTTAGGTCTACGTGCAGCACGACGCATCTCAACGTGTGTAAGGGCCTTCCGGAGGGACCTGTGGAAGAAAAGGAAGAAAGTTACACAGCAGGATCCCATAAAGAAAGCAAGGACCCTTAAGACACCTGCAGAAAGGATTACACAGCATGGCCCAAAGAGATCTGATTATAGGGCAGGGCTCTGGAGAGATGAACAAGGATTGAGAAAGGGTTACACAGCAAGAACCTGGAGACACCTGCAGAGAAAGGAAGACAGGTGCTTACACCACAGGGTCCCAGAGAGAAAGAAGAGGATTACAGATCAGGGCACCAAAGAAAGCAGCAGAAATAGGGGGGAGCCCCATGACCACCTTCCCCTGACTAATGCACACACACCCTCGGGAACCCCTAACTCTAGCATATTCTCAGCTTGTAATCCCTAGTCTTGCCACATGCATTGCCCCATAACCCCTGCCTAGCCCCCCCCCCCCCAAAAAAAAAAAAAACCCAAATACCACTCTGAGTACTTCTCAGTTCTATATTTTCTCTCCAGCAGACCCTATGCTGTCTTCTTTTCCTCCAACCCCCTCCCCCCCATCCCTGGTCACCTGGTATCTTTTGTAGCCACAAAGACAACGGGGTTAGGGGCATCAGCAGGGTTCAGTTTCTGGCGCTTCGCGGTGGGCTGCATAGTGGACCTCATCCCTGATGACATCAGTCTGCCATTGGCTGATAAGGGTGTGGTAGTGACAGCTCCTGATACCTGCACCTATCAGAAAGCAGCATGCAGTCAGCTGTGGGACAAGGATACGGGGAAGGGGGAGAGAAAAGGCATGAAGAAAGGGAAAGCAAGAAAGAAAAAGGAAGAGGTAATAGAGTGAGAGGGAATACCTGCAAAGAATAAACTGCTTACAATCGCAGTTTGTTCCAGAAGGGTGGGGAAAGAAATTCCTTACAAACCTCCTCCTCCACAAGGGCTGGGGAAATAGCTTTTACATTCTTAGCCCCCCCCCCCCCCCCCCCCAAAATTGGGGGTTGTAACATTCCTTATACCTTTACTGAAAGGGAAGCTGGGTGAAGTTCCTTATGCTCTTACTCTGCCCTGAAAAAGCTAAGGAGAGAGTGGGTCCTTATAGTCTCCCCTCTCCCAAATGGACAGGGGAAGAGGTTCCTTATACTCCAACCCTGTGACAGATAGAGGGACAATTCCTTAACCTCTCACCGCATCTTACAAGGTTGTGTAGCAGATGATCATTACATTCTCACCTTGTCTCAAAAGGGCAAGGGAGAGGATCCTTACACACTCATTTTGTCACTGAAGGGCAGGTAGAGATTTCTTACACTCTCAATTGGTCTCTTTGCCACGATTGCTGCAAGGCTGCGGTTCTGGCTGATTTGGTTCCTGTTTATTGGCATCTTGCTGCCTCGAGGGGTTTTAGGCTTCAGTGGGGCCTGTGCGGCTATGAAATGAGAGGATTTGAAGGTGATCAGTGCCTTGACCAGTCATCCTAGCTCCAAGCAAATGATATAACAGATACCCTAACATGACAGCTGTACCCGTTGCAATCCAGTTCTAAATTCTAACTGTAGCCCCCAAACCCTTACCCAGCTCTTTCACAATTTTTGCAAGCGGTGGGCGCACAAGAGGCAAAATCTTCAGTGGTGTCTTTGCTGCTTTTGGAAGTCGAAGGGAACCTATAGAAATGAAAAAGAATCAGATATAGATAAAAGAGGTCACTAATCCACTCATGAGAAGTCAGTTCCTCTTCCCTCCCCACATACACATATTCAGTGAAAGGATTTACTTCCTCCCTCTCTCGACATGCACAGAGTAACAGGAAGCATGTAGTCAGACACTGTTGCATGCAAGTAGCTCACACTTACACTCTGCTTTGATGTTATTTGAGTTGATGGGGGCATACGGTCTTCTTGCTGCTCTACGTGGTTGTAGAATGTCGCGACACATCCGGCGAGCAATCCGTGTCAGCTTGGTAGTCTGCAATAGGAAGGTCTGCCGGTTCTTGGCCAGAAGTTTGGCGCGATTAGCGCTGGTGGCATATGGTGAGAGACTCTGAGCTTCTGGGCGGGATATGTGACCACGGGAATGAGGCTCCTGCAGCAGAGAGAGGAGAGGCCCCATTAGAACTTATACACGCTGCTCAACGCATGCTGCTTACTACAGGAAAATGTGAGAGATTCCTACAATGGATCACGGACAATAACCTCCATCCCCACCCAAAAATTAAAAAAAATAGACTACACTGACCACAGAGACTCCTTTCCCAACACATACTGTTCACTATAGAAAAAGAAAGATTCCTGCAGAAAACAAAGATATGAGACAACCTCCCCTCTCCCCCAAAACTCTACTTACTTTTCAGAAGAGTCAGAAACAAAGACCCAACACACTCTGCTTGTTGTGCATGGACAGTGATTCTTACAGACAAAACAGTGACCTGCCCAACACATACAATGCTCTGTGCAAAGACAAACTCCTACAGTAAAGACAGGAACAGAGACACCCTGAAAGGGTATCCACCACCACACTCAGACTAAGGGAAGCAGGGTCTCCTCCTCCTCCCTCAGTGTACCGTGCTTGCACTGCGGGCTGCTCCTTCCAGTTGTGTTGGTGTCTTTAGACCTCCATATTTCTTCCAGTAGATCCAACAAGAGGCACACAGCCGGCACTGCATATTCGGGGGTCCCCAGGCGTACCACTGAGCCGACTGTGTTGCTGAGAAAAGAAAAAGTGATATATCATCAAGATGATATACTGCAAGCAAAGGTCCCCACAACAACAGACCACACAAGCTGGCACTAGTTTCCTCACTCTGTCTTCCCGGTACTCACTGTGGCAGCTCTCGCATGTCAGCCCCTTCTGAAAGCCAGCTCCATTCATTCCTGGCTTGGACCCCACCGAGATGATCTGGTTTGGGTTTGGTTTTGTGCTGTAGAGAAAGGTTGATAAATATTATTACATATGGCTGGGCGCTACTGCTGTCGTTTCCTGCCCACCACTTCCATACTCACTAGGTTGGGATGTAGACCTGCTTAAGCTTGCTGTCTGCCTCTGCTGCCTTCAGTCGTTTCTGCCAACAAAATAGTGAAAGTCAATCAGACAGCAAAAATGTGGCATTTGACAGAGTGCCACCAGATTCTGACAAGGCCTAAGAAACCCCCTACACAGCTTAGACAAATGTTGAGTAGCATCCCTTGTGAAGGATACTCTCAGTTGAAGAAAACGTCAGCACCCAAAGCTGACACACAAAGGCCATCTAGCTTAGCCCTGCTCCCACCTCTCCCCCTTACCTCACAGAACCATGCACAGTTTAAGTCAACCATTGCCACACAAAGACCTCCACTCATCCCCACACACCTTCCTTCACACGCTCAGTCCACACACATACACCTCCCAGTACCACAGACAGAGAACAAGACCAGTCAGAAACACAGATACAGCAAATTCTTTCATCAGCCCTGCTCCTCACACAGCATCATGGAAGCAAGAAACATCTACAAATGAAGAGAGTGCCCCAGCTCACCTGCTGAATGTAGCGGTCAGTTGTCTTCCACATGTAATAGAACTGGACAATACTAGCCAATGATTTCCAGGGAAGCTGTGAAAAGCAGGGAAAGAATGATTCAATAATAACAGTTCTTTGGGAAAATGCAATTTGTTTAAAACCAAGAAAGCACTAAGCAAACAGAAAGCGGCACAGTGGTGAACTCCCACCTAAAAACATCACAGAACCCAATAGCCACCATTCTGAAATACTCTCAAAACATCCCATAAGCTTATTCAATCTTACCCATCACATACACACATGCTTACACAGTCTCTCTCAAACATACTTACAAAGTCCTGCCTGATGTCATTAAAATCCTTCCCATATTTCTCCAGCGCCTCCTCAAAAAGCATTGCCTCAGAGGCTGACCATTCCTCCATTTCATCACGGCATAAAACCGGCCCTCCCTGTGGCACCAGTGTTGACATGGCCCTGGCAAGATCATACCCATTCCTCTGTAGCGTGTCCATAGCATGAAACTGAAAGGTAAGGCCACAGGATCAAGGTAAGCAGGATGACAGACCTATCTTCTGCCAACATTTACCCAACTGTTCATCCCATCCTCTCAACCCCTACCTCATTCCCCCCCCCCCCCCCCACCCCATGTTTGCTCACCAGTGTAATGTCTCGTGAGGCGGCAGCAGCACTCATGTGCAGGCTGGGTTGCCGGATGGAGCTACTGCAGTCCAGGGCTCGAGCAAAGGTCCCCACAGCCCTGGGAGAAAAGAAGTAACAGTTACCTCTCTGCCCTAGTGCATTACCCCCAATAATCCCGTTGTTCTGCTCACCCCCTTCCCCACCTCATTCTCCACCCTCAGACTATACCCCTCCCAAACCAGCCTTTACATGTTCCCTACTCAGCTGCTTGCACCCCCCCCCCCCCCCAAATGATTGTTATTGTCTCCAGCCTATTGCCCAATCCAAGTTTGTAGGCAGTCTCCAGCCTCTGCCAGAAGGACTGTTGTAGGCTGTGCAGCAAGCTATGGGTTCTCACCGTGCCACAACAAGGAACTGGTCAATCTGACGGTCTGTAAGCGGATTCTCTGGATCCCAAACCCGCATTTCCATCTTCTGTTGGTTCCTGTTATCAGACTCTCCTAAATCAAGAAAGGAAGGAAGGAAGGGGCTAAGTACCAAGACCAGAGGGTATCACACTGAGAATTAAGAACTACAAACAGGTTTTAAAGGTATACTGAATTTTATTTATTTTTAAAATTTATACCCCGCTTACTCCTAAGCGGTTTACCTTAAAACACAATCAAAAGGTGCAGATTAAGTGCCAAGAATGGGCAATCCCATCACACAGTACTGACAGCACAGGTCCAATCACACACGTGCCTTACCCCTATCCCTCACTCTTCCTCAGATCAGGGTTTCTCAGAATTTACCTTCCACCAGCCGATCCGGGATATCTGCCTGATACTTAGAACCAACACGAATTTCTCCTTGATCAGCCAACAGCGTTTTCTGCACTGGATCAAACACCAGAGAGTAGAAAAAGCAATCCTGAAAAAAAAAGAAAAAAAATTAGACCTGTTTCCCAAAAGCACAACCTCAGCCTATATATCACACAAGCGGTACCTTCACATCAAATGACCCCCCTCCCAAGCGCCCTCTCTAATAAAATTAGCCAGCCTGTCTAGAGAGCCTCCACCCACACTTACCAGAGTATCACTTCTCCCCCAGTGAGAAAATTCACCCCCCCCCCACAGGTTTCCATCCGTAACTGAAGAATGTTATCCAACCCAATCCCAGAATGCTCCCATGCCTTCGGTATAACACAACTCAAGCTCAACCTTCCCTCAGAGCTGCACCCTCACCCATGAAGTGCCCCCACCAACCTCCTTCTCCAGGTATTGGCCAAGAATATCTGTCTCATTCAGAAGCGTCACACTGCATTTCCCCCTACAGAAAGAATACAGAACATCAGGAAGCAGGCAGACCAGAAGCAGCATATAGAGGTGTTTCTGGGGACAGATTGGTATTCTACATCCAAATAGAGGCCGGCTAAATTTTGGTTTAGGCACCAAAACCAGCACAAAATCTGGGTTCGGGTTTTGGCCAAAAATACCAATGCATTTTTGGCTGAATCTGAAACCCCCCTCCCCCCACTGCGGCCAGCACACATCCTCCCTTCTCCCCCACCCCACTCCCTGCTGCAAACAGCATTCCCCCCCCCCCCAGCCACTGCACACAGCCTCCCTTCCCCCCTCTGGGACCCACCCAGCAGCCAGCTTCCCCACCCCCACCCCAGACCTACCTTAGACGCCCTAGTGGTCTTACCGAGGCAAGAGCAATTCACAGTCATTTTCACCCCTACCATCTGCTCTACAAAAATGGCTGCCAAGACTGCCACTGAAGGTAAAGACAGCCATTTCTGCGATGGAGATGGCTGGGGCGAGAGCAACTATAAATTGCTCTTGCTCCAATTAGACCACTAGGGTGCTTAAGGTAGGCTCGTGGAGGGGTGGGGGGGAGCTGACTGACAGGTAGCTCTGGAGGGGGGAAGGTAGGCTGTGTGCAGGAGTATGAGGGGGAGAGGTGCTGTGTGCATGGCAGTGGCAGGCCTGGACAGTTTTGGTCGGACTGCACATACAGAAGATGCCACGCACCTTATGTGGGTTGCAGGAAGTGACTCAAACTGGCGGGACAGGAATAGCTCACGGTGTTTCAGCTGGTGCCGTTGCTGTTCACTGACAGATGGTTGCTTTGAGTCATCTTCAAACTCACCTGCAGGGAATAAAGCCTATGTCAGTGCAGGACCCTGGAAAGGAGGAGGAAGGCGCAGTAACAATACAAGAGCCTGGGAAACAGAAATGGTGGAGGGGAATGACAGAAGCCTGAGAAGAGAGGGGAAGAGCCATACAGGAATCTGAGAAAGTAGGATAGAGCGGAAGTGGCACAGGAGTGGGGCGCATCAGTAACACTGAAGCTTGCAAAACAGGAAATAACACAAGAGCCCTGGAGAGAAACTGAGGTTAATCATTCATACACTAGCTGCTTCAATAAGGCAACACACACACAAATATTAGGTTCATAGCCACTCATACACAATCCACATGGCAAGTTTCAGGGGTCATTTATTAGCAACAGTTGCTCACTCCTACATACTATTCTCAAGGTCACCCCAAAAGTTACTTACCATCCCCAAGGAACACTGTAAGGGACCATGCCCCCCTCCCCAGGAGCTCTTTAGGATTCACTCACACACTCTTCACTTCTCAAAGAACCTCTTTGGGAGTCACAAACACACAAGGTGGTTTGCTGTGGTCACATGCACACATAAATAGCTCTCCAAGTGTTCTGTTCGGGTCACCATCCCCAAAAATGCTCTCCAGGGAGTTCAAATACACTTATCAAGAAGCTTTCCGCTTGCACACACACACGCACACAAATGTTACCAAGGGGCTTTCCTGAAATATCCCACACATATACATAGGGCTCTCCTTGGATTAACACACTTGCCCGTAGTCAAGGAGCTCTCCTAGGATCACATGTACATACACAAGGTTTTCACTGAAGAGATAAACATACATGCAAACAAATTCCTTACAACTGGTCACTCATGTGACACAAAGTACTCTTCAAAGACACAACATGTTCACTTTTTGGTCACTCACGTGCATTACTGTCTGCCAGGCTGTTCAAGCTACTGGAGATATCACGTCTACGGAATAAACACACCACTTTGGCCTCCACATTGCCATTTGCAGTCTGCAGATATGAAACATGTGTGAGAAGAGCAACCACAAGTACAGCGAAAGAGGAGCACTACTACCTTACTTTCCTCACCACTCCCGCTCTTACTGGTCACTGCTGAGACTGATGAAAGATGCCTTGACTCCACCCCTTCATACAAACATCATCTCAAGATAACCTGAAAATATGGCCTGCCATAGCAGTGGGGGGGGGGGGGGGGGGGGGGGAGGTCGTCCCTTGGAAAGTTCCCTAGTGAATGATTAGGTAATGATCAGATCTTACATGCTGTCACGAAACGCCTAGCCACCCACCTGGGGTTACCACACGGCCATTCAGAGGGTCTACCCCCAGCACAGCTTAGGTCCGCCTGCACCTGCCGCTTGTCTCTACACTAGCACCCTCCTCCCACTGACTGGGTCACAACAGCCTCTGGGCGAGTCTCCCGCTCTCAAATTATCCCCAGTAATTTCTAGATTACTGGAGACCACACTCCCAGTGGTCCCTCAGTTCCCAGAAAGCACTAAGAGACCCAACACACAAACCACCAGGATTCGTTATCAGTCCAGACAAATAGGGCAAACAAACAATTAAGTTTATTCTCTTAAAAATATTGAACAGTGGGACAAAAACATACAAATAGCAAACAGTAACAAGTAACTGAAAAATGGATCAATTAGAAAAAGGTCAGGACATATAATTCACCAAACCTCAGAAAAGAGATCTGTCTTTCTTTCCTTCTGGGCTAAGACTGAAGCAACAGCCATCAACAACTGCTGAGTAATTTCAAACTACAGGACAATCGGAGCCCAGTCAATAAGATTTCAAATATATACTGCTTCTTGCTTCCTGTTTGTGTCAAACTAAAGAAAAAACACTCACGGGCAGATGATCGAAAGCCCCACACTGTTCCAAACAGCACTCTAAAAATAGTGCTGGAACAGCGCGGGGGCTTTACCGCCCCTATGATCAGAGATAATAGCATGTAAATTTATGTGCGCTATTAGCTCTGATCATAGGGGAACTTCTGCAGGAGGACTGTGCCTGGGCATGCGCCCGCAGAAGTTGTTTGACAGGTCCAGGCTGTCAAAAACCTGAATCTGTCAAACAGCAGAAGAGGTTTGACAGGTCCAGGATTTCCTCCCAGACCTGTCAAACCTAAGCTCACCCCCAACCCCTAAACACAAGAT
This sequence comes from Microcaecilia unicolor, assembly GCF_901765095.1. NCBI lineage: Eukaryota > Metazoa > Chordata > Amphibia > Gymnophiona > Siphonopidae > Microcaecilia > Microcaecilia unicolor. The sequence goes on from NC_044041.1 coordinate 110,310,009, forward strand.
CTGGAGGTCCGGTGGACTTCCAGACCCCTCTCCCCAAAGCACAAAAACACTGGTGGTCCAGTAGGACTGCTAGCTTCCCACTCTCACCCCCCAATTTACACAAAAATGCCCTGATGGCCCAGTGGAACCGCTAACTATCTGCTCCCCTCCACCCCCGGCAGCCTACCTCTCTTCCTCCTCTTCGGGGCCTTCCTAAAATGGTGGCATCTGGCCCTGCCCGGTGTATCCTGGGATGCACTGGGTGGGGCTTAACTTCCATATATGGGTTGAGCCCTGCCAGGCTGGGCAGGACACTTCCATTTTGGGAAGGCATCCAAAGAGGAGGGAGGGTGTGCTAGTCCCTCCCTCCTCCAACTACTACTGAGAGGTAGGCCGCCAGGAGTGGAAGGAGGTAGATAGATAGTGGTCCCTCTGACCACCAGGGCGTTTTTGTGTGATGTGGTGGGGTATGGGGGGGGGGGGGGGGGAAGCTAGGGTCCCATTGGACCACCAGGGCGTTTTTGTGCGATGTGGGTGGGAAGCTACCAATCCAACTGGACCACCAGGGCGTTTTTGTGCAATGTGGGGGAAGCTAGCAGTCCCAACTAGACCACCAGGGTTTTTGTGCTTTGGGGGTGGAGGGCCTGGAGGGTCTTGTGTTTTGGAGGGGGGACGGGCTTAGGTTTGATAGGTCCGGGTGAAAATCCTGGAACTGTCAAACATCTTCAGTGGGTCTCCATCATTCCCTCCTCGCTAGTAAACCCTAACACCAGCTCCGAGTTGGCATAAGGTTTGCTGTGCTAGCAGCACCCTTGTTTGGCGCACTGCCCACTGATCATGAGGGATGAATGCAGGAGACCCTTGTTTGCATGCAATTAGCGTTCAGAGCCAGCAAGCGCGTCATTACAAGCGCTCAGCGGCTCTGATCAACGGGCGGGAGCAAACACAGGCACTAGTATGATGCTATTGGTCTCTGCTACAGACATGATAAATAGTAGTAGTGTCCGCGTTTGCTTCTGATCATCGGCCCATCAGTTCTCTGTAACAGCTTTAAGAATAAACATGCACCATCTGCTGGCCAAATAGGAGAAATACACTTCAGACATAATTAAGACAGGAAAATATCCAATACATTTTACAGGCTTAAAACACACTGTTTCTTCACAATGTCCCATTTAAATAAAACACATTAAGTGACAAGATGCTTTGTACACTGGTGTGATCTGTAGGCCAGATTGGTACTGAGGTTTAAATTTTGTTTCTGTAATTGAATATTTACTGCTTTTGTCAGTTTTTGATATCATACACTCTGGGTTTGCTAAAGGTGTGGATTATTTGATGGTCAGCTGGTCTTGCTGAGTTTAAAGGGGGTCTGGACAGATTCCTGAAGGAAACGTCCATTGATCGTTATTAAATTCTGGGTTTCTGCCAGGTTCTTGGGGCTAGATTGGCTGCTGTCGGAGACAGAGTGCTGGGCTTGATGGACCTTTGGTCTTTTCCCAGCGTGGCAGTGCTTATGTACTTATGTACCCTTGATATAGTAGCAGAATTTTATAACTTGGATCATGAGCTTTTATTACATCATCTATCTGCTCTAGGGATGACTGGTACTGTTTGGAATTTGTTTAAATCTTTTTCATCTAATTGGCAATTTCAGGTTTGTACTGGTACTAACATGTCAAGTTGAAAAGATATTCGTTCAGGTGTGCCACAGAGCTCTTCTTTGCACTATTGTTTAAAATTTATATGGCCCCATCTGTAGACTATTAGGCTGCTCAGGAGTGAATGTTCACCTCTCTACAGAAGACATACAGGGTTTCTTTTTCCATGATTGGAAAACCTATTTCTGGTGCTTTCACATTTTCATTTTTATGTTTAAGAAATTTAAAGTCTTGGTTATCAGCTAATAAATTATGTTTGAATCTTTCCAAGACTCAAATTGTATTTCTGACCAGATCTTTGGATGATGCTCCTACTTTTATTTTTTTTTCCATTTGAGGGGATTGATATTCTTGTTTTGCCAGAATTACGCTATTTAGGAGTAATTCTACTTTTTCAATAAAACCTCATTCCTTCCGTTCTACTTCAAAAGATTTATTAGAAGTACCGTCATTAAAACTTATGACACTTGGAGGCATATTTTCAAAGCACTTAGACTTACAAAGTTACACAGTAGCCTATGGAACTTTGTAAGTGAGTGCTTTGAAAATGAGTCCCTTGGTATCTATTGGGAGTTGTATTATTTTAATGTGTGTGTTTTGTTGTAACCCACCCAGATTTGGAGATGCTGTGGGATATAAATATTTTTAAATAAATAAATTTACATTTCACGACTCAACTGATTTCCCCCTAGTGAGAATATTCATCTGTTTGTACATGGAGAAATTAACTTACCTGCTACTTTTCTTTCCTTTAGTCTCACCAGACCAGTCCAAACCCTGTGGGTGTTGTGCCCATCAACCAGCAGGTGGTAATAGAGAATACAGAATTGTGAGCTCTGCCATGTTAAAGGCATTGTGCAGCTGTAACAATTCTGTATTTCATTAGCAAAGCAGTAGAACCCCACTCAAACAGTATGGAAACAATAACATTAGCATTTACGTCCTTCCTCTTTTAAATATATCTATATCAAGGAAGCATAGAAAAATCTTAGTTTCTTCCTGTTGATATATTCTCTAAGGTCCCTTGAATTAAGAATAGAAAGCAAACACATTACACTACACATCAGATACATAAAATACATTTCTAAAGCCTGAAAGGATAAGCTAAATCACTGTATACCCCAATAACAGGTGAGCAAGTATGCAGAACTACACCCACAGAAGGAATATGAACAGGAATTTAGATCTCACATAAAAGTAACTACCTGCTTCTACTCTATCCAATGTTTGATCCAAGGTGAGGAACTGGTTTGATGTGCACATTGAATACCTCATGAAAGAAGCACAAGAACTAAGACAGGAGTCTTGCAAATCAACCTCCCAACTCCATCTCCTGTATGCACAATGAATCCCTCATGAAAGAAGTACAAGAACTAAGAGAGGAGTCTCGCAAATCAACCCCCCCCCCCCCCCCCCCCCGACTCCATCTTCTGCTGAACTGAAGAACTAGTTTGCAGCACTGGAGGTAGAAGAGCTGAAAACATCTCGAGAACAGGAGGAAACAAAGCTCAAAAATCCCAAATATGCTGGATCAGTGGCCAATGAGAAGCAAAAGGTAGTGGTGGTTGGTGATTCTCTTCTGAAGGGTACAGACGCGTCCATCTGCTGACCAGACATTATGTTCAGGGAGTGTGCTGTCTGACTGGTGCCAAGATTTGAGATTTAGCAGAAAGTTGGCCGAGACTCATCAAGACTACAGACCATTTTCCTATGCTGCTCATCCATGTTGGCACAAATGATACTGCTACGTATACTGAATCTATCAAAAGTGAGTTCATGGCTCTGGAACAGTGGGTGAAGAGTTAGTTGCACAGGCGGTGTTCTCATGAATCCTTCCTGTTGAGGGTAAAGGTCAAATGAGGGAAGCTCGCATCCTGGAGTGTCCCATTCAGCACTGATAAGGGACTGATGCATAGGAAAGGCTCTAGAATGCTTTATAATGCCTTCCATTATGGGACCCCCAGTAACTGAAGGCTCCACAGAGGAAATACTGAGGACCTCCAGAAACTTAGCAATAAGAACAGGAAGTTCTTACAGAAAAGGCTGTCCACCTTGGGATCATCCCATTCATCCGCTGGGATCTCTTCTTCCTCCAGACTCCCTTAAACACAAATTTCTGTAAACCAATAAGGGAGCATGGTCAGATAAGCAGAGACTGCAGTTTCTGAATCCCATTCTTCCACTTGCACTAGCCTAATATGCTTTGAGTGGCTCTGGATGCAGATGGAGTATCCTGTAAAGACTTACACTTTACACCTCACTCTAGAGGGCGAATGGAACTGGGGATTTCGGTTTTGGCCAAATTTGAATCTGTGGGCGAAATTCGCCAAAAGTGGCCTGCATCTTCCCCCCCCCCCCCCCCCCCAACCAACCAAAAGTGGGCTCCCCTCTCCTGATAGAAAATCTTGCGAGGCTGCCATAGGAACTTGCGGCAGCCATTTTGACTGCGAAGCTGGAATGGGCAGGAGCAACTGGGGATTGAAGCAGCCACTAGATCACTTCTAAGGTAGGCGAAGGGAGGGCTGCAACTTTCGGTTGGGGAAAGTGGGGATGGAACAGAGATGAAAGACATATAAGTTCACGTTTCTTGTCATGGAGGGAAGGTTTAGTTTCGGTTTCAGCTGAAACCGAATTTGGTCGGCTTCTACTTCACTCTTTTCATCAGATAAGCCTGATCCAGCAACAAAATAAAATGTGCTGAGAAAGCACTACTACCTCCTAAAGATTCAGCATATCCTGCTAATGACTGCAAATCTGCATTATTTCTGGCCCAATTACTCTTCAAAGCTTCCACATCCAAGGACCCTGCAGTTGCTGGAAAAGCCTGTAGCAGGGGATCTGCTGAAGGGACAGAAGTGCGGAAAAACAAAATGGCCACCATTTATGTGAACTTATAGTGAAACAACTGAATTCTCTCCCCAGCCATCAGAGACTCACTCCCCAGCAAGTCCTGCACATCCAGCAGCATTTTCTCCCTGCTCCAACTGAGGAGACAAGACAGGCCTACAAGCAAGACGAACAAGCTCCCCATTGCGAACTGCAATAGTAGCGGGACTTAACAGTCTCTGCTGGTGCTGCCATGAAGAGAGATTTGCCAACTGAGAAGATACTGAAAATATAAGAAAGCTGTGAAGAGCGGTTGTCCTAACAGCAAGCTTCAGAAGAGCTGAGGGCTGTGGAACCAAACTCTACACCTGGACTCCCGCAAGAGGGCTAACAGGGAAGGAAAAACAAAAAACCTTACTGGCAAAGCTGCTCTGCCAGCTACTCACAGCTGTTCCATCCCTCCTGCTTGCCACCTTCTTCAGAACCACCTTCTGCTTTTACTATTATTTTTAGAACTTCTGACATAGATCACCGAAAAAGCAAAGGAAGGAGGGAGGGACACAGATTCCTCTGGGTATGCTTCTCCTAGCTATAGTCCTTAAACAGCTACTCCTTAGCTCAACTGAAATCAGCTGACTTGACCAGGAACACGCCCTCAGCCAACCAAACACAGAAGCTGCATACATCACCTGCTGGAGACTGAACTGTTACAGCTGCACAGCATCCTTATATGACAGCGTTCACAATGTTTTCTCTATCTCCACCTGGTTTTGGACTGGTCTGGTGAAGATACTAAGGAAGTTTCCATTTAGCAAGGTCCGAGGAATACCCATTCACAGCACATTACAAAAATTAAAATAAAGTCACATTGAGAACATAAAAGTCAAAAGCATAAGCATCCAACTACCTCAAACAGTAAACAAGTTAAAACAAAACATCAACCTGTCTTAATAGGAGTCAAGGTAAGCTCCTGTGTGCTAGTTCTACTTTGACAAGAGACATAACCAGTCAGAAGCAAGCCTTAATTGGATGTTAGGAGTTTAATTACTATTTATTTAATTATTTAGAAATTGTATTTTATGAACTGCATGTCATTATATTTAGGAACTGTATCTTAAGATGTTTGATTTGTATTTATGTACCATTCATTTATGAAACTGCATTGTTTCACATCTTACCTTATTCAGTTCTTCTATTCGCCGGATGAGGTACGGGTTACTGGAGGAGTTCTCAAAGTATACATAATCTGCAAAGACAGGAAGCACAATTAGTTGTTATCTGATAACTTCCTTTTCTGGAATTTCATTCCCAGATCAAGTCCTCCTGCTCTAGCACCCTACAACCACTTCATTCCCCTCCCCCTCCCAGGCCACAGCTGTCCACTGCATCACTATAGCAGCCCTCTTCGCTTTGATAATTTCTCTCGCTTTTTTTTTAAGCACTTTATTTTGGCCCAGAAAACCCCTATCTCCACAAAGGGAAGAACCAGTGGAGAATAAGGGTACCAGAGTAGAGAGTTGCACGGGGACGGAAATTTCACCCATCCCCGCAAGTAATCTCCTCCATCCCTGCCTGTTCCCTGTGCTAAAATAACCCAACTTGTGGTAGAATAACTCACCTTAATGCTAGCCCATGTTCATAACTACCCCTCTCAGTGTTTATGGGGATGTCAATGCTATCAACCATATCCATTAATGTTTTTAGTGCTATTATAATTGCCATGGCACAAGGAAAGGATAGGTAGGCTGGCCTGGCACTACACTTCAATGGGAACCCCACAGGACCTGTGTCCATCCCCGATGGGATGGGAGGCCTGTGGACCTGGAGGGGATCCCTACGGAAGTCCTGGGAACCACGTGATTCACACTAAGCCCGTTCCCATGCAGTTCTCTATACAACAGAAGCCCAGACACACCAGGGTGGATCTCACCTACAAATGCTATCCAGAACACCCTCAACCAGGGAGCTGCAGATACCCCAAGAGGCTTCGGGAAACCCACTCAACTAGGGGGACAGGGAACTGTCTGTTCAGTCAGGGGAGTCTGATGGAGGATTTGACTTCACTGGACATGACAGCCCTTAGACTGTGGTCTCGGAAGCCCACAAAGGCAAATTTTACTGCACCAACCCAGCAACTTGCAATCAACCTTGCATGCAACATTACTCTTCCTTCCTGGGAGCATCGGGTTGCAATGCCATGGTCCAATCCTCCTAGGCCACCTGTTAAAGGGACCAGTGCTCAGCAAAGAGAAGATGCCCCCTCCTCTTCAAATAACATCCCCCGCCTCAAAACTGACCACCTAAGTACTTCCCCCAGGCCACGAAGCACTGGCAAAGCACCCCTCCTCTCCGAGGCACCTACGTTTTTAATCCCTGGTGACTAATGGGTTTGGGGCAGGAAAGATCCCCACTTGCTCCTACCCCTTCTGGTGCCAGGTTCAAAATGGCACTGGTGACCCCTAGCAGGGTATGTCATTTGGGAGGGAAGAAGAGGATTGCAGCTCCTCATTACTGAGCACAAGCCCCTTTAAGTAGCAGCCCAAAAGCAGTATTTTCCAGGAATAACGCAGCTTACAGTGTTCACCGCAAGCTGCATTATTGCATTTGCATAGTAATGAGCTGTTTTGCATGCATTCACATATCATTACTATGTAACCTGCAGTAACAAACTAAGGTGCATTATGGTACTATAAAATCCGTTAGTGCCCTTTAAAACACATTAAGGGGCAAATGACTACTGCTGTAACGCACCTTGATAAGTACCCCCTAAATGTTTAGACTTTTAGTCTTGCTGCATGCAACAGTTTCTGTGTTGCAGCAGGAGGCGCTGTTTTGGCCAAAAAAAAGGGGGGAGGGAGGCAAAATCTGAATCTCTCCTAAAAAAAAAAAAATAGAGCGAACCAAAGGATAAAAATAGAAGCAGAACAGGCAAATATTAAACCGTGTAAAAGAAATAGGGTAAATTATAAGGGAAAAATGTATTTTTCCAAGCTCCCAAGCCTAGGTTTTCTAAATACTTTTTCCACCCTTATGCATTACCCGTCATTGTCACACCTCACCGGTGTCTATCTAATCAGAGACAGCCATCAGCTGTCAATAATACACTTTGCCAGAGTCTAACTAAAGTCAGTCTTCAGCCAAAATGTACACATCTAGCCAGGGTTTCTCTAATCAGAGAAATGCATTAATCACCAGTACAGTAAGCCTCTACAGTACATCTCTCTAATCAGAGAAAGAACCTAATCTTGTGTATGATGTCTAGTTCTGAAGGCTATATTTCCAAAAAGATATACACAGACTAGACAGAAAGAATGGTAGCTGCATAGGACTGCCTCTAAGAAGAGAACAAAAACAGTATTGGAATTTATTGGTATTCAGATATACCTAGGCTAAACATAGAGGATCCCTATTTGTCAAGAAGTGAAGGGGAAGGCAGTGATCAATAAAGATTATCCAAAGTTCAAGGCACTATTCACCAGGACCTGCTCCTCTGTTAGAAGGCACTACCTTGGCTTTCAAGGACTCGGTCAAGATTCTGGGCGTCACAATCAGCTCAGCTCTATCCTTCAAACCTCACAGTCAATTTTTTGTGCTTCGCTTCCTTTTTTGCTCTATGTCATCTTCGGTCTGTCCACTCCATCCCTTCCTGCCACATTTTTACATCCACTTATACATGCACTGGTTATTTTTCTTTTGGACTATTGTAACTCCCTCCTTGCAGGCCTACCTTTACAGAGTATAAAACACTTACAACGCATCCAATCAACAGCAGTCAAAATACTTCACAATGCACAAAGTTTAGATCATGTCACTCCTCTTCCGATTTCTGAACACTGGCTTCCTATTTTCTCCCGAATAAAATTCAAGATTCTACTGTTGGCATATAAATCTAGGTCCCCTTCTGCCCTCTCTATCTGAACAAGTATCTTATTACCTACTCTCATTTATGTTGCCTTAGACCAGCTAATAATCTTCTTTCCTTAACACCGCCCTCTTCTATCCGTCTCACCAGTACTTGAGATTCTGCTTTTAGCTATTTAGGTCCTAAACTCTGGAATGAGCTCCCGTGTCAGATTCGGGATCAACCCACCATTGCATCTTTCACACTGACACTAAAAGCTCACCTTGTCAGAAACACATTTGACCCTCCTTCATAACCCTTCCCTTTTGCCTGGTATTTCTGATTTCCTCCCTCTCTTTTCTCTGTCTCCTCCCCTCCACCTTATCACTCCATGGTGTTCCCCCCCATTCCTCCTCCCTTTTTTCTTTTTCTCTTTTCCATTTCTCTTTTTCTTTGATACCCTTGTTTTTTATTTGCTTTTGTAAACCACACTGAAGCGTGGCTAGGCCCCATGCGGTACAGTATATCAAGCATATGAAATAAATAAAAATAAATAAATAAGTAAGGAAAGTAATGAGCAGACTAGATGGAACATACAGTTTATTTTCTATCCAAGTAATTTCTTTTGACCTGCCAGTTTCTTCCTGATTCTTAAAGATCAGTTCCAAGTGAACTGGAAGCTCATTGGGCCTTTATTTGCAACTGCAAGGGGTGGAGAGTTCACCCATTTTTAATTCTTTCCTCCGTCCTCAGTCTGAGCCTAATTCAACCAATAGATGTCACCAGTGAGTATCAAGGAACACTCCCTCTGCAGCAAGCTGGTCTTGGGATTGAAAATCCAGACTCAATCTGCTACAATGAGTATTTCTATACTACTCGCCAGTATTTCTCAGTGGCAAGCAGTGTTTCGTCTAAACTGAGCGCACGCACATGGGTCAGAAAGGGAGTACACATGCCTACCAACTGTGTGCACAAGATTTTTGCTGGCTTTCTTTATTGTGAATATAGGCTATACTACATTGAGTCGAGGCTGAAAGCTTGGGCACAAAATGTTTTTCATGCGCACATGGTCCTGCGAAAATTAGAGAGAACACTGGATTAAAGCACTATGCTCCGGTAATGCACCTCACAGAATCCCTCTAACCAGATTCTATTTATCACTGAATCATTTCATCAAAAATTGATCGGTTCTCCAGTGCTCTATAAACATATGAAGTTATCACGAAAAGTTTCAATTCTGTCAGTGCTATCCGATAACATGATGTTTCAGCCAATAAAATATCTTCTCGGCGACTTGTCCTAGGTGCTTTTCAGCACTGCAGGTGACCATACCTGTCACTATCATTAGCACTATTAGTTGGACCTGAGGGGCTAGAGGATTAAACTTAACTTTCTTTTCCACATCTGCCAGTAAGGACACATCACAAGTCTTTACAGGAAACCCATGGAATTTTGGATTCTAGATGTACTTATTTACCTTTTCCAAACCCGAGCTCAGGATGAGTTAGATTCAGGCACTGTTGGTACTGACATGCCTCTGAGGATTTACAATCTAAATTTGTCCCCGAGGTGGAGGATGAAATAAACTGCCCAATGTCACAACAAGGGTCAATAGAAGTAGGATTTGAATCCAAACTTCCTTGGCCCACCACTGCAACTAGGCTACTCTTCCATTCCAACATGCATCACTACTCATGCAGTTTGGGTGACTTTAGCTGAGGGAGTGAAAACCATCTGCAAGCACTTTTACATCCCACTTTCTTCATCCAATCCTAGGAAATAATACTTCTGTGATTATTCTTTTTCCTCCCACGCCTGGTTAAACCAGATGCTAGAGCTGGTAAAGGAAAAGAAGGGAGGAGTATTCTAGTTGATTGAGGCAAGACTAAGAAGGTTGGAGTACTGACCCAAGTTATCTAGTAAGAGATCAGTCTGAAAAGGTCTAGAGAAAAGATAGGAAGAGCACCCCGTCTCCTTTTCCAGTACATCGGTTATTATTAGAGAGGATGGTAACAGTATTTCCTTCAACATGTAGTTCTTTCCATATGGTGAGAAGACACAGAACTTCAATTAATTTGACAGAAACAAGGCCAGGGCCCTGAGGGAGGGGACAAGGGGGGGGGGGGTCTAGGATTGGGATAATTTCATAGGACCCAATAGAGTGAATAGTTTGGGGAAAGTTCTCGAGACAGGGTTTTTTTTTTTTTTTTTTTTTTTTTTGGGGGGGGGGGGTTATGATGACAGCTTTTAAGGAATAGTTAAGTTGGGTTGGGTGTGCTCCAGTGTGGGGGGGGGGATAATTTGGGAGAGGGGCTTCAGATAAGAGTTTTGGAGGGATAGACCGGAAATCAGAGGTGAATTTTGAGTAGTTTGGGGGAGCTCTGGGGAAGGCGATGGTGTGGGGGTGCTAGAAGCGAGGAAGTCCTTTCGGACTTGGGGGGGGGACTTGGGGTCTCCGATCTCACCTCCCACTCGATACATGTTGGCCGCCATCGTCGCTCCCGAGCCGGGAGTCTCCGCCCCGGCAGCCCCCCTGCTGCCGCGACCCGTCTCCGACCTCCGCACGTCCCGCCGCCTGAGCCTCGCGCCGTCGCCACCGTCACTAACGTCACGCGCAGACGCAAGGGGCGAAGGGGGCGGGATCGTGCGGCGTCCCAAGGGGTGAAGAGGGCGTGGCCACTCGCTGACGCTTCGTGAGAGGCGACCGGAACTGACTGGAATGTGGGAACTAAGGAGGTTTAGTGGGAACAACCCAAGGAGGTGAGGAGTGAGACAGGAGCCGACATGACGTCAGAAAGCTGAAGCCAATCTCCTCTTCCCTTTCTCCGCAGCCGTCATCCCCATACACACAAAAAAAACCAAAGCAAGCATCTGCTGCTGCATTCACGTTTTCGTTGGTAGCATTTTTATTTGATGTCACTTATATTTTCAAACTTGCCGGCTTGTGCAGCATAGGAATGTACACAGCGGAAGTATAATCGGTTACAGTAGTAATTCGTTCTGAATCGTAATCATTGTGTCATTTGGAGGGGCTGGTTATGGACTCCCTGCATTCGTGCAGAGATGTTTTCACCTAGTAAGGGGCCAGCAACACAGAAATCAGAGTTACTATTTATAAATACAAAGGTTTTTTTTAACATTAATTAAGTTGAAAGCATGTAACATCTTTTTTTTTTCTGTGTGTACATCGAAAGGAAAAGATGGTATGTGGGAACTTGCTCCTTTTGTTTTGTGGAATGCAGTGGTATATTATAAAAATGCACTTGCTTATTTTATTACTACTATTTTACAGAGTGGTGTTAAATAATGAGGGAAGAGCTTCCCTCATGCAGAAGTTCTTTTCAGTCAGTCTAAATGTGCCATTATTGTCCAGTTCACTAAACAAGTAAATAAACCGTTGTGTGGTTTAGCCTCATAATGTCACTACGCTTATCCTATATAATAATTCTCACCTCCAACAGGATGTGCCTGAGACCGTGCCTGCCGGAAGTGGTCTGCTAGGCAGGCACGCACTGACCTAAGTGACATCAGTGACAGACAATTTGGCAAAGCAAAACAATCTGAGTGCTGGCCATTAGGACACAGGGTTGATAGGAGAGTTTTAAAAGACTGAAGGAACCGAAAGTGTTAAATGGGGGGAGGGGGGGAATTGTGAATGACTGAAAGACATGCAAATTTGGGACAGGAAAACAATCTCAATGCTGGCCATTAGCACACAGGGTACATAGGAGAGTTTTAAAAGATTGAAGGAACCAAAAGTGTTCAGGGGGGGGGGGGGGGGGCAAGTTCTGAATGAATGAATGAAAGAAATTAAAATTTACGAGAGGAACACAATCTGAATGCCGGGCATTTGGACACAGGGTAGATAGGACACTTTTTTTAAAAAATGAAGGACATGAAAGTATTACATCTTGGGGGAGGGGTGAGGAGGAAAGCGGTGGGGTATCCGGATACTGGGCGTTAGGGCCACGGGGGTACATAGACTTTTGAAAGCCTTAAGGAACCCAAAGTGTGGGAAGGAGGAGGAAAAGGAGGGGAGGGAACGGGGTGAGGGGCATTAGGAACAGGGGAGTGGGCCCTGTCACACACTCTCATTCTCACACACACACTGTCACACAGACAGTCTCACTCTGTCACACACCCGCACATTCACTCTGGCTTTCTCTCTCAAACATACATACTCCCAAGAAAACCTTGCTAGCGCCCGTTTCATTCGTTCCAGAAACGGGCCTTTTTTACTAGTGTCCTATATTAACGCTCATTATGTTACATCAAAAATTATACTGTTTATGGCATTCACAGAAGGACAATCACTTCTGCATAATGTGAGCATTCTCCGGACCCCAACAGGTTCCTGTTTCGCCTGAGCTTTGTCGAGGGATCTGGGTTGTTGCAGATTTATGTCCTTCTCTCTCCTAGAGGCGACCCAAACTGGTTCCCACCAAGCTACGCTCCTGGTTCATGCCAAGTCTTGTTCCTGGTTCCTGCTCAAGCAAGTCTCAGCAGATAAGATGGGGATATGCAGATACACTAACTGGTGAAGTCATCAACAGCTGACATGCTGGAGATCTCCCCTACCTACGAACAAGGTTTAGGCATGATCTGTGCATGTTTGGAAGTTCCCGCACTAGGGAAGCCCATCCAAGGAATCAGTTTACTGTTCATCCATGTGCCTCAGCTGGATGATGCTCTCTCTTCTACCGGCAGCAGGGCCATCATGAGAGAAATTTTAAACATTTTTATCATTCCTAGTTTCCAATTAGTTTTGGTGCCTATTACAAATCCCAAGATTAAACACTTACAAAAGAAAAAAAAAGAATAAAGGAAAAACAAGGTAGCCACATCCACAATGTAGACAACCCCACAATTATCAGCACCCCAGAGTACACCCTCCCTATCTCGGACAGCCTGAAAATACTCGGCATTACAATAGGCCGCAACTTAACACTAGAGAGCCAAGTGACATCCACAACAAAGAAAATGTTCCACTCAATGTGGAAACTCAAGCGCGTGAAACAATTCTTCCCGAGGGAAACATTTTGCGACCTGATACAATCAATGGTACTAAGCCATGTAGACGGGGCTGGTGATTGGGAGGCGGGGATAGTGCTGGGCAGACTTATACGGTCTGTGCCAGAGCCGGTGGTGGGAAGCAGGACTGGTGGTTGGGAGGCGGGGATAGTGCTGGGCAGACTTGTACGGTCTGTGCCAGAGCCAGTGGTTGGGAGGCGAGGATAGTGCTGGGCAGACTTATACAGTCTGTGCCCTGAAGAGCACAGGTACAAATCAAAGTAGGGTATACACAAAAAGTAGCAAATATGAATTATCTTGTTGGGCAGACTGGATGGACCGTGCAGGTCTTTTTCTGCCATCATCTACTATGTTACTATGAATTTATGCGAGATGCAAAGAACAAACTTTAAAGAAACCTCAGACCGCTCAAAACACAGCAGCTAGACTTATCTTCGGAAAAACGCGATTCAAAAGCGCAAAACCCCTCCGCGAAAAACTACACTGGCTCCCAATCAAAGAACGAATCGCTTTCAAAATCTGCACTCTGGTTCACAAAATTATCTATGGTGAAGCCCCAGGGTACATGACAGACTTGATCGACCTACCAACTAGAAACACATCCGAATCAATACGAACGTACCTAAATCTGCACTACCCAAGCTGCAAAGGACTCAAATACAAATCAATTTACGTGTCCAGTTTTTCCTACATAAGCACACAACTGTGGAACGCATTACCAAAAGCCTTGAAAACTACTTATGACCACCTACACTTCCGGAGAACACTAAAAACTTACCTGTTTAAAAAGGCATACCCTACCAATCTACTATAATAAAACGCAGCCTCAACGTTCTGAGGACACTGACGTCACTGAAGTCACTCACACACCGGTTCGTGGTTTCATGGTGGTGAAGCCACCACAACATCTTCATGCCCCGCCCTCGCGTCACACGTGATGACGTCGAGGGCGGAACACGAAAACAAATTTACACACGGGGAGCAGTAGGGAAACACGCGGAGCGCCGCCGCTGATGCGCACATGAACCCCGCCCCTTTCGCCACATAGCCCCGCCCACGGTAGCACACGCTTAACCTCACCAACCTCCCTCCCTCCCTGTCACCTCCCCTCCCCTTATGCGTCGTCCCCCCTGGTGGTCTAGAGGTACCTGTTCCGTCGGCCCAGGAAAGAAAGAGCCCCTTCTTTCCTCCCGTAGCGGTGGCTTCCTTGCTGCATGGTGTGGGAGTCCGGCTCTCGGCGTTTCAAAATGGCCTCAAGCTGCCTCGCGAGACTTCAACTCTCGGCGGCCATTTTGAAACGCCGAGAGCCGGACTCCCACACCATGCAGCAAGGAAGCCACCGCTACGGGAGGAAAGAGGGGGCTCTTTCTTTCCTGAGCCGACGGAACAGGTACCAGAAGGGGAGGGGAAGGGAGTCCCGTGCCCGCTAGCGCCCGTTTCATCGGCGCCAGAAACGGGCCATTTTTACTAGTCCAACATAAATGCCAGTCTCTGCTACATGACAAAACTAAAATACATAATGGATATAACACAACTTTTCCGCTGTACGATTCCCTTATATGGCTACACAACATGAACTTTATCTTACCACAACATCACTTTGTATTTGTTTACACCGGAGTCTGCAAACGCCTCTCCGGCACTATGTAAGCCACATTGAGCCTACAGATAGATGGGAAAATGTGGGATACAAATATAACAAATAAAATGATGGCTCATGGTTACTGCAACCCCTCCCTGCCTTCACCTTCAGGCCCATGCCTGGGACTGAGAGGTCATCCAGCAGTTCTCCATTGCAGCCATGAGATCCAATCCAACACCCTGCAAAACTGCTTTTTGTGACCACAGGGACAACTGTTGCTCCACCCCTCCCCTGCCCATGCAGGCCTGTTCTCCGATGTCAGCAAGAGCGAGAGAGGGAGCTGTGCCTAGCATGATAAAGTTACCTTTTCCTCAAAGCCTGCGAAAATCAAACCTTACAAATCCTCAGTACCCACAAGGCCGCCCTATCCATGGCAGCTCACTGATCTTCCAAGTCTGGGGAACAGAGTTACAATCAAAGCACAGGCTCCATACCTTCCTCAGCAACAGTGCAAAAATCAGGCAAGAGTAGTAGTGAACATACAGTTTACAATTTAATAAAACTTGTTATACCACGTATAATCAACACATAGACAATTACAACGAACTGAAATAAAACTCGAGAAAAAGAATGCCAATTTAAAAATAGGATACAAGATGTGTACATTCAGCTTTTCCCATCACATATCCCACATCGTTGCATGAAGCGCCCCATCTACTGCAATTGAAATGCCTGTTGAGAAAAATAACTTTTGAGTTGGATTTTGAATTTGGGAAAAGATTGCTCATTCTGCAAGTAGGGGGGGGGGGGGGGGGGGGTAGGTCATTCCATAGTTGCGGGGCCAAAAAAATAGAATGCTGAGTGTCTGGTTGCTGTTCTGTGAAGCCCTCACTACAGGGGTTTTCTAACCAGTACACAATCTCATCGTCATGCTCAGAGAAGTTAGGTATATCCAGGGCTTTTTTTTTGAGGCGGTACTCGGGGGTACTGAGTACCGGCACCTTTTCCAGTGTCTGCTAAAATTGACCCATGGACCACAAGTTTTAATGAAAGAGCTCAGGCTCAACACACCAATTCTGCCTTGTCATAGATTCTCTGACTGGTTGCAGGGGACCTGGCTATTGTGGGGTGGGTCCCTCAGTGATCACCCCACCCCTGAAGGGTGGCCTGGCATTTGAGTACCGGCACCTTTTTTGCTAGAAAAAGTGCACTGGGTATATCTCACATCACTCCTATTCCCCCCCTCCCATCACCCAATGCCTCCAGATAGCGGAGTCATGGTCCTACAATTGCTCAAAAACTTTGCCATGGACACCTCATCCTTCCTCCAACAGTCGGCATCACACTAAGCACCAGCACAACCCTCACCAATCACCCTAATTACATTTTACTTTCCTGACTCTACCTCTTCCCTTCACCGGCCAGTGTGGTACCCACAGGATGAACAAGATCTTCTGGATTGGGCTGCAGAGGATGAGGGCATCACATCACTGCGCCTGCCTGAAGCATAACCAGGACCAGCAGGAAGATTATTCTTATCCCTGCTTCCTGCAGAAGCTTTCCAAAGCACTGCAGAAATCTCCTCCACTCATGCTCCGGCTGACAGAAGGGACTTTCATTGCAGTGCTTCAATGGAGGTACTTGCTCTTCCTGTGCACTAGCTCCTACAAGACTTACAACTTAACCTCTGTTGGCAGGGCCAGCTCAAGGGAATGTAGTGGTCTGAGCCAATCTACTTTGTCGCCCGCTCGCCCGCCCACACCCCCACAGTATAGGTGGCACCCTCATTGGCTACCTGTGATTCGATATCTCTGTCTCTCGTCCCTTCTATTTCTTCTCCCCCCCCCCCCCAATGGGTCCAACATCTCTCCCTTTCTCGGTCCACATCTTTCTCTGCCTACTCAGCCCAGTTTCTCTTTTTCTCTCTCTCTCTTTCCCCTCTGCTCCCTTCACCCCATGGGTCCAGAATCACTCCCTCCTCCACCCCCCCCCCCCCCATGGTTCTGTACACTTTATATGGGTTGCCGGCACAGCAGCATGAAGACCGGCTGTCCTTGGTCAGCTTCTGGATCTTCCCTCTGCCACATCTTGCCCACAGGAAATTGCATCAGAGGAGTCAGGATGTAGCAGAGGGAAAACTCAGGAGCTGTCCAAAGGCAGACTGTCTTCATGCCAGTTAAAGATGATCAAATAATTTATCTAGTTATCTCTATCCAAATACCTTATGGCTGAATGGCGACTCTCTAGTAGATGATGTCAGATGGGTACACAGGGACTATTTAGACATGCTTGGGGCAAATATAAAGGGGCAGTGATAGGAGCTGGTGCTGGTTTAAGTGTGAGAATGTGTATAATCGTCTAGCTAAAGTGATGGAGAA